>NC_136387.1:89881880-90481880 GCF_965140285.1 Lepidochelys kempii
CTTTTTGAGCATCCTGTAAGTTTTCTCTAGCAAGGGCTAAAGAGGTTCGGAGGGTGTTTTGTAGGTTGGTTACAAAGTCCAGAATGTTAGTTCCTGGAGAAGGTGTAAATCCCTCCCATTGCTGCTTCACCAACTGCAATGGCCCCTTAACCTCACGGCCATATACAAGTTCAAATGGGGAAAACCCTAAACTGGGATGTGGTACAGCTCTGTAGGCAAAGAGCAACTGCTGCAATACTAGGTCCCAATCATTGGAGTGCTCATTTACGAATTTACGTATCATGGCCCCCAAAGTTCCATTAAACTTCTCCACCATGCCATTTGTTTGATGATGGTAAGGAGTGGCAACCAAGTGATTTACCCCATGAGCTTCCCAAAGGTTTTTCATAGTTCCTGCCAGGAAATTAGTCCCTGCATCTGTGAGGATGTCGGAGGGCCAACCTACCCTGGCAAAAATGTCTGCTAGTGCCTGGCACACACTTTTAGCCCTGGTGTTGCTTAGAGCTACTGCTTCCGGCCATCGGGTGGCAAAATCCATGAAAGTCAGTATGTACTGCTTTCCTCTGGGTGTCTTTTTCGGAAAAGGACCCAGAATATCCACAGCTACTCGCTGAAATGGAACTTCAATGATGGGGAGTGGCTGGAGAGGAGCTTTGACCTGGTCTTGGGGTTTTCCCACTCTTTGGCACACCTCACAAGACTGGACATAGGTAGAAACATCCTTGCCCATTCCCTCCCAGTGGAATGACCCCCCCAAACGGTCTTTGGTCCTGTTCACCCCAGCATGGCCACTAGGGTGATCATGGGCTAAGCTCAAGAGCTTGGCCCGGTATTTAGTTGGAACTACCAACTGTCTCTGAGGATGCCAGTCTTCCTGGTGTCCCCCAGAAAGAGTTTCCTTGTATAAAAGTCCTCTTTCTACAACAAACCTGGATCTATTAGAAGAGCTGAGAGGCGGTGGGTTGCTCCGTGCCGCCGTCCAAGCTCTCTGGAGGCTTTCATCTGCTTCCTGTTCGGTCTGGAACTGTTCCCTTGATGCTGGAGACATCAGTTCCTCATGGGATTGTGGACCTAGGCTTGGTCCCTCTGGAAGCGATATAGGGGATGGAGCTGTTTCTGTTGACTGTGAACCGCTCTCCGCTGGTGCACTATGTTGGGATTCAGGCTCCGGCAGAGCCTCTTGTGTAGGGTTATCGGCTGCTGCCAGTTCAGGTTCGGTGGGGCCCTCTGGTGTTGAGGTTGCAAGTACTGGATTCAGTGCTGACACGGGGTCTGGTGTTGGTTGTTTGGCTGGTTCCGGTTCTGGGACTGGTTCCGTCTGGGTCTCTGGGACTGGATCCACTACTGCTGTTGCAGACATTGGCCTGGGGTCCAGGTCCATCACCTCTGACTGGGTCCTGATAGAAGTTTCCGGAACAGAGCTAGGCCTCACGGCTTGTTTAGCCTGGTTGCGGGTGACCATTCCCACCCTCTTGGCCTGCTTCACATGATTGGCCAAGTCTTCCCCCAACAGCATGGGGATGGGATAATCATCATAGACTGCAAAAGTCCACATTCCTGACCAGCCCTTGTACTGGACAGGCAACTTGGCTGTAGGCAAATTGAAAGAGTTGGACTTGAAGGGTTGAATCGTCACTTGGATCTCTGGGTTGATTAAATTGGGGTCCACTAAGGAAGCATGGATAGCTGACACTTGTGCTCCGGTGTCCCTCCACGCGGTGACCTTCTTCCCACCCACACTCACAGTTTCCCTCCGCTCCAAGGGTATCTGGGAGGTATCTGGGCCTGTGGACCTCTGGTGTGATTCCGGTGCAATGAACTGTAATCTGTTGGGGTTCTTGGGGCAGTTGGCCTTTACATGCCCCAGCTCGTTACATTTAAAACATCGTCCAGCTGACGGGTCACCGGGGCGAGGAGGGTTGCTGGAGAACGGGGTGGTGGGACGATAAGGGGTCTGGAGGGTTCTTTGGGAGGTAGGTGGGGCTTTGGGCGGCCCCCGGTAATAGGGTGTGGTCTGGGGTGGTCCCTTCTGGTCTCCGCTCCAACTGCGACCAGTTTTCTTCTTCTCTGCCACCTCCACCCATCTGGCTCCAATCTCTCCTGCCTCAATTACAGTTTTGGGTTTCCCATCTAGGATGTATCTTTCTATTTCCTCAGGAACACCCTCTAAGAATTGTTCCATTTGCATTAGGAAGGGCAAATTTACTGGAGATTCAACACTTGCTCCTGATATCCAGGCATCCCAATGTTTTACAATGTGGTAGGCATGTCGGGTAAATGACATGTCTGGTTTCCACCTTAGGGCTCTGAACCTCCGACGAGACTGCTCGGGTGTTATCCCCATTCTGACTCTCGCCTTGGATTTAAACAGTTCATACTTGTTCATGTGTTCTTTAGGCATTTCAGCTGCCACCTCAGCTAAGGGTCCACTGAGCTGCGGCCTCAGCTCTACCATGTATTGGTCAGTAGAGATGTTGTACCCAAGGCAGGCCCTTTCGAAGTTTTCTAAGAAGGCCTCAGTATCATCACCTGCCTTGTAGGTGGGGAACTTTCTGGGATGGGAAGTGGTACCTGGAGAAGGATTGCTAGGGTTTGTTGGTATATTCTGCTGGGCCTTTATCCTCTCCATCTCCTCCACATGCTTCCTCTCTTTTTCCCTCTCCTCCTCCACATGCTTCCTCTCTTTTTCCTTCTCCTCCTCCACATGCTTCCTCTCTTTTTCCCTCTCCTCCTCCACATGCTTCCTTGCCTCCATTTCCCTCTTGTGGGCAGCCTCTTGGTGTTGTTCTGCCTCCCTTTCTTGTTCCTTCTTCAGCTGCATGAGTTCTATCTGTCTTTCATGTTCCCTTTGTTTTTCCTCAGCCTGAAATTTGGCTAATTCCAGCTGTAGTCGAGCTGAGGATTTGGCCATTCTAACCTCTCTGTTTTTAACTAACTTTACACCCGAGGTTTAGAAATAAACAAACAAAACTTGGCTGTAAAATTTTGCTGTGCTGGAATAGAATACCTATTCTCTGATAGTGATTGTCAGCCTACAGAAAAAGACAATTCCCTTGTCTCTGCTCTGGGCCCAAATTAAAGCAAAAAACCTCCAACTACTTGGAAACCTGCTTACCCAGCCCAAAGAAGAAAAAAATTTCTTTTCAAACCTGTGCTCCTTGTAAAACAAACACAAAAAAAAATCAAAATCCTAAAAAAAAAACCCTGCCACTTTTGTCTCCAGGCAAATGGGTAGAGCACACACCCCCTATTTACTTTTAGGAAGAAAAGAAAAAAAAAAAAAAAAACCTCTGGGTTGGAAGACTGTGAATTTCCCTGCAGGAGTTAAGTACCCTGCCTCCAGGCAAAGAAAATCTGCAATTCACAAGATAATCCCCTTTTGTCTCTGCTTGGCCACAAAGCAGAGAGAAACCAAGCTGCTTTCAGTTTCAAAGCTGCCTTCTGGACTTCCTAAAAATTCCTTTTTAAAATCTGTATTTCTAGTTCAAAAAAATCTCAACTGGATCTCAAAATGATTTCAGGTTAATCCCACCACTGTGCCACCATGTCAAGGTTCCTCCCCCACTCTGAACTCTAGGGTACAGATGTGGGGACCTGCATGAAAAACCTCCTAAGCTTATCTTTACCAGCTTAGGTCAAAACTTCCCCAAGGTACAAAATATTACCCCCGTTATCCTTGGAATGGCCGCTACCACCACCAAACTAATACTGGTTACTGGGGAAGAGCTGTTTGGACGCGTCCTTCCCCCCAAAATACTTCCCAAAACCTTGCACCCTACTTCCTGGACAAGGTTTGGTAAAAAGCCTCACCAATTTGCATAGGTGACCACAGACCCAAACCCTTGGATCTGAGAACAATGAAAAAGCATTCAGTGTTTTACAAGAAGACTTTTAATAAAAAATAGAAGTAAATAGAAATAAAGAAATCCCCCCTGTAAAATCAGGATGGTAGATATCTTACAGGGTAATTAGATTCAAAAACATAGAGAACCCCTCTAGGCAAAACCTTAAGTTACAAAAAAGATACACAGACAGAAATAGTTATTCTATTCAGCACAATTCTTTTCTCAGCCATTTAAAGAAATCATAATCTAACACATACCTAGCTAGATTACTTACTAAAAGTTCTAAGGCTCCATTCCTGTTCTGTCCCTGGCCAAGACGACTACAGACAGACACACAAACCCTTTGTTTCTCTCCCTCCTCCCAGCTTTTGAAAGTATCTTGTCTCCTCATTGGTCATTTTGGTCAGGTGCCAGCGAGGTTACCTTTAGCTTCTTAACCCTTTACAGGTGAGAGGAGCTTTCCCCTGGCCAGGAGGGATTTCAAAGGGGTTTACCCTTCCCTTTATATTTATGACACTAGTGCAAATAAGAGGAAATTATGTTCCCTATAACTCTGTGGCAGGGGTCTCAAACTCAATTTACCTTAGGGCTAGTGCCCATCCTCAAATCCTCCCAGCAGGCCAATGATGTCACTGAAGATGGTGTTTATATTGTATTTTTTATTTCAAATTTCTTAGAAATAATAAAACAGTCATACAACTTTATACAATTCTTCGCCTGCCAGATGGTTTTTAGTGTTTGCCAGACACCTGGCAATGCTTCAGTTCTGTCAGTTTGTTGATGTTTGGCCTCAGTGACTGAGCAGTTGAAACCTTTGGGATTGCAGCAAGGTGTGCATCAGATAGCTGTGTTCAGTATTTTGACTTGTATGTATTATCGTGGAAAAAAGTGAGGCTGCCTCCATGGCTGACTCTGCCCGGCAACTAGTGATGGTATCGCTGTCCCTCTCCCCCAGCCAATGGGAGTTGCAAGGGGCAGTGCCTGCAGCAGACATTGCTGGCAGCATGTCTGCCTGCGTCTCTCCTCTGTGGGCTGCAGTGGGGGGGTTCTCGGGCTGCAGATGGCCCATGGGCCTGGACTTTGAGACCCCTGCTCTACGGGCTTGTCTACACAGTGAAATTTTCCAGCATAGTGATACCAGTATAATTATACTGCTGTAGTTATACCGGTATAAATCCCCAGGTGGATTCACTTATTCCAGAATAAGAGTGCTTTTTTCCAATTTAGTTTATGTCACTTTGAAAGCAGAATAAAAGAGTTACAGCCCTAAAGCAGTTACATTCTTACTTGCCCTTGTGTAAACTGGGAATAATTCCACTGAAGTCAACTGAATTACACTGATGTAGGCAAGAAGGGAATCAGACCCATCTTGTCTGGATTTGGTTCAGGCCCATACCTGTAATCAAAGCCCTATAAGTGAATACTCCTAAATTTGAGGATTCAAATCTGCATCTGAACTGTCTTAAATTTTGGGGTGTTCAGATTCAGCCCAATACAGAAATAGGCTTGAGCAGTGAATTTGCATAAGCCCATAATGTAGGAAGTAATTTGGTTCTTTAACGTGTTTTTACACTATAAAAAAAAATAGTGTATTGATCACTGACACCCTCATTCATGAATACAACTATACATTGACATGACATGGTCCTTGGATTGACCCTACACTGCGTTTTGCTAAATTTTAATCTTGAACTTAACTTTTCCTCTTATTTTTTTGTTATTAGTATTTTAAATCAAATATAAATTTTAAAATCTTTGCTATCTTAAAATCTCCGTTTTGTACAAATAATGAGATTTGTTGCCTACATACCAATTAGAGATGGATCTGAGCCACAAAATTAGTATCTGGGTTCAAATTTGTCCAAAATTCAGTGACATCTGGACACATTTCTAATGATATTAAGATTCAGACAAACTAGTGTTTGTGTAGATGTAGTAACAGCCAAGGTTTAGAGCCATGCACTAAAATTGGGAAAATCTAGACCACCCTCCCTCCACTAGGAGATGAAGGAAATATATAACTGCAACCCTCCAGAAAATGGCTACTTTGCTTATGTCTCCCTTTTGCATATTTTCTGAACTCTGGAACATATTTATTCATTATTGAAATCCACCATTCCTATGACCAGGGTCCAGAATTCATCCACCGCAGCAAAATGCAAACTTTCATTTTAAAAAAGTTTCTAGCCCTACTTAATGCAAATAAGAGTGTAAACCAATTAAAAAGTATTTTCCAGAGTTCATATACAGCTTGAAAGAATAAACCCTGAGGTAAGAGCTGCCCCTTCCATTGCAATGTGGTATAATTTTGAAATATAAAGATTTACATGTTATTGTCAAACGTTAATGAATTCAATGCTGATCATTTAAGCATCCACCAAACATATTTATCCCATAAATGTAAATTGGCTCCAACAGCTACCACAGGTGCTAACTATAGTTTGCATTTTCAATACCAAATTCTGAAGCACAATGAAAATAAGTTTTTGGGGCAATGATTTAATATCAAATGAAACACGACAGGGGTAATCGTTACTGAGTTATTCATTTTTATGGTAAAATAAAAACCTGAAATAAAAAATCTGAATCTGTTGCATAATCTCCAGTCTTCTGCAGAATGCAGGGTCAGCTGACTGTGATGTACATGATTATAAACTAGGTGATTAGCAATCAGAATAATTCTAGACACTCAGACTGAAGTTTTGAGAGTCAGGAGTTGTGAGTTGAGGAGTGTATTTGCTTAACTGTTAGGCTTATTTTAATACAGGAGATATTTCAATTAATGGTTAGTTCTCCAAGTACTTAGGAACATAGGAATTGCAATATTGGGTCAGATCTCAGGTCCATCTAGTTAGGTGTCCTGTCTGACAGTGGCCAGCTGGCTAGCACCGGATTGTTTCAGAGACTACCAGGTCGCATGATTCAAGCAGAGATGCAGAGTCAACAAAAGGCTGCTTTCTCTTTGCTTGCACATAACATATGTCTACATAACATATGTAATGACATTAAATATCTCTGTGTATTTCAATATATGACCAAAATCAGACATTTCTGAACTGTTGCAACTTGACCTCCATAAAGATGCTAAAGCATGTTGAAAACTGACACACAAAATGCTCATGGGAGTCATCTTGGCCTGGTCGACACTTAAAATGTAGCTATGGCACTCAGCAGTGTTTGCTGTAGCTATGCCAACTTAACCCCCGGCGTAGATGTGGCTATGTTGATGGAAGAATGCTTTCCTCAATCCAGCTACTATTGCGTTGGGGAGGTGGTGTTCCTACAGCAATGGGAAAACCCCTTCCATTGCTGTAGGCTGTGTCTACGCTAGGGGTCTCAAACACGCGGCCAGCGGGGTTCTTCCTTGCGGCCCGCCACGCTCCCCACGGCCCCTCCCCAGCGCACCGCGTCCCCAGCCTACCTCCAGGCCAGGGGTGGGCAACCTATGGCCCTGGGCCAGATCCGGCCCCTCAGAGCTTTGGATCCAGCCCGTGGATTTGCCAACCTCATGGTGCTGAGGGCCCTGAGCCGCTCCGGGAAGCGGCGGGCACCGTTTCCCTGCAGCCCAGGGGAGAGGGGGAGCAGAGAACCCCATCACCGTGAGCTGTTCTTGCCTGTGGGTACCTCCCCTGAAGCTCCCATTGGCCAGGAACAGGGAAGCGCGGCCAATGGGAACTTCAGGGGAGGTACCCACAGGCAAGAACAGCTCACGGAGTTCTCTGCTCCTCTCCCACTGGGGCCACAGGGACAGGGTGCCCACCGCTTCCCGGAGCGGAGTGGCGCGGCACGGGGCCGGGGCCAGGGCTGGCAGGAAGCCTACCCTAGTCCCGGTGCACGCCCCTGCCACACCGGAGCCGCTCAAGGTAAGTGGTGCCGGGCCAGAACCCAAACCCCTCCTGCACACCAACTCCCTGCCCTGAGCCCCCTGCCTGCACCCCAATCCCGCCACACCCCGCACGCCTTCCTGCACCCCAACCCCAACCCCTTGCCCTGAGCCCCCTGCTGCACCCCACACTCCCTCCTGCACCCCACGGGCAGGGGTGGAGTGGGGGGTGATGTGGCCCTTGGGCCAACGTACGAGTCCTCATGTGGCCCTCCTGGTGATTCGAGTTTGAGACCCCTCGTCTACACTATGGGGTCATGCTAGTGTAGATATGGCCTTTGCCTACAACTGAAAATCCACTTCTTGACTGGAACTTGGTAGCTGTTAAAGATGGTACAGTGCAGTTATTCAGTGCTTAGAAATAATGCATCAACAAGCAGGTCTACACTATAGACTTTTGCCCGCATTGCTATGTCAGCAAGTGGTTTGAAATGTGATCCTTCGCAGACACAGCTGTTCCAACCAACGTCCCTAATGTAGACACAGCTATACTGGCAAAGCTGCTCTTTTATCAGTTTAGCTTGTTTTGCTTGTGGGGGGTGGGGGGGTTTACTGTACCTGTACAAAGCATGCCTTTATCAGTATACCTGTGCCCACACTAGGAGTGCTTTGACAGTATAGTATACCAGTATTCCTATAAAAATATATCACTCCTACTGTAGACATTGCCTCAATAAAAAGACGTGGTTGGTTGACTGCAAGTACTCAGTTACCAATTTTGTAGCATAGAGACAAGAAAAATATCTGTAAATAAATAGCAATTTTGGCTTCAGCAACAATATCCATTTATATTAAGTACAGAGCACTAAAAGTTAAATATTGATATGTCTCACCTATCTATTGTTAGATCGTTGTAGGGTTTCTATGTATATTGTACTTGGTTTAGAGCATGCATTCATATAACTTGTAAAGTAAGTAAATAGCAGTTCAAAGAAAATCAATGCAATGAAACGTAACTTTCATCTATTTTCAGAACTGCAGTATTTACAATAGGATTTATAACCTTTGTTGATCAGGGCATATCTTCACCAGATCACTTTGAAGGATGTATTTAAACTCAGCAGGAATCTCCAAACAAACCACCACAAAACAAGCTCATCTCTATGAGTCATAACTCAGGACCAGAGAGAATGAGACTGAGCAGAAATATTACCCCTTAGGGCCCTAAGGATAAGTATACCTCTCTTCAGTAAATTGCACAGTAGGTTACTATACTCAAGATGAGACTCCAGGCCCCAGCATCACACAATCACACCCCATTCTAGCACAGTTCCCTCCCTGCTTCAGAATAAATCCTTCCTCCACCTGCATGGGCCTCATTCTCCCTCATCAATTTTAATGGGACTTTACTGGCCTGACAAGCTATGCTTCGGCAACGTTTGTATAAGAAAAAGACTCCTTGGGTATCTGTCAGAAGCAGATGGGGTAACACAGTGTGTTTGGAGTTCAGTCCTGTGTACCTTTGTCATTTGTGTCCATGGCTGATCTAGTGGCAGGTTGCTAGATGGTTGCCATCTTGCTCTTCAGCATGCTGCAAATCTGAGTTCCAGACCCAGAAGTCCTTTCTTCCCCAGCCTCTCCTGTATGTACATGCTACCTTTGCGCTGTGCCAAGGGAGGGGCTGGAGCCAGTAGTATTAGGGTGACCAGACAGCAAATGTGAAAAATCGGGACAGGCAGTGGGAGGTAATAGGAGCCTATATAAGAAAAAGACCCAAAAATCGGGACTGTCCCTATAAAATTAATTTTTATCAATGACACGGGAGAAAACATGAAATAATTTTTGATAACATTTTCAGGCAACACAAAGATTAGAGGAGTGGTAGATAATGAAGAGGACAAGTCACTGATGCAGAGCAATCTGCATCACTTGTTAAGCTAGGCATAAGCAAACAACATGCATTTCAATATGGTCAAGTGCAAGGGCATACAAAACAAAGAAAGAATGTAGGCCATACTTGCAGGATGGGGGACTCTATCATGCAAAGCAGTGACTGAAAAAACTTGGGAGTTATGGTGGATAATCAGCTGAACATTCGCTCCCAATGCAATGCTGTGAGCAAAAGAGCTAATGCAATCACTGGATACATAAACAAGGAAATATTAAGTAGGAGTAGGGAGGTCATAATACTTCTGTATTGGGCTCGGCTGAGACTGCTACTGGAATACTGTGTCCAGTTCTGGTGTCCACACTTCAAGAGGCATGTTGATGAATAGAAAAGAGGTCAGAGAAGAGCCACAAGAATGATTGTAGATTGGAAAAAATCTATTCTAAATAAGTTTTTATACCATGCTCATCAACATAGTATCTGAGCTCCTTCCAAGAGTGCATTAAGCAACATGACTACACATCTGTCGTGTGTTGTTTGTTCTCTCATCTTCTTTGCATAAGGAGAAGTATGTGCAGTGGAGTGTCTTGTTTTGATAGGGTTGTTTTTGTTTTGGTTAAGTAAATATACCTGTGGCTGTGTGTTTATATAAGGCAAGGTCAAAGAAATGCACCCTGCACTTAGAGCAGAAAGTGGTGCGGTTTGCGATGTTCCTTCGTTCATGGGGAGTTCATTCCGCACAGTCATTATACATGTTCTACAGAGAGACTCAAGTAACAATCTATTTATCTTATCAAAAAGGTTAAGTTACTGGATCACAGTCTCTAACGATCTACATGGACAACAGACATTTGATAACGGAGGTCTCTCCAATAGACAAAGGTATAATAAGATCCAATACCTGGAAGTTGAAGCTAGACAAATTCACACTAAAAATAAAACACTTTTTTTTTTTAAATAGTGAGGGTTAATCAACCATTATACAACCTCCTAAGAGTTATAATGGATTCTCTATCACTAGCAATTATTAAATCAAGATTTGATGTTTTTCTAAAATATATGCTCTTGTTCAACCACAGCTACTGGATATGAAACAGGGGAGTGCTGTTATTATTAGTTAATTATATTAATTCAGGGGAAATCTGTGGCCTGTGTTACGTGAGGTCAGACGAAATGATCACAAAAGTCAAATGTACCTACTCAGGTATTTCACCACTCACACAGCTACGCCACTGTTGAGAATGCAATGTACACAGGGATCAGACTCTCTTTATCACAGGGTCATCTAACCCAGAACTTGTCAACACTACAGCTTTCACCATTGCTCCACCAGAGCTAAGGTACACACTCTAATTTTCCTAGTATGGACAACCAAGCTATAGGGGCAACATGCTGAAAAGAATATTGTGGTATCCGACAGGGGACTTCTGGGAAACTGTTTCTGTATTCATTGGGAAAAGGATGTCAAAATTATTTTCTAGGGACAGAAAACAAAATAAGTGAGACTGAAGGGTCACCAAAGAGAAAGGAAAACTAAACCAAAAAACCCAAACCAAACCGAACCATGAAAAGTACCATGAAAATTGTGAAATCAAACCACTGGGCCAGACGCTCTGTTGTGTAAATCAGCATAGCCCCATTACTACTCTCATGTACACCAACTGAGAACATGGCTCTTTGTGGAAAGAAGAACTTGACAAAAATCCAGAGAAGTATTGAGAATTGTATGTGTTTTGTTCTGACTATCTCTGTAATGCCTTGTCACTCAAGTCACATAGTAAGTGACTGAATAACTGGCACATATTGAGAGAGGGTCACATACATCTCACTGTCATTGGTGTTCAGTCTGACAGCTAGCTTGTAATTTACCATTGCAAGACATTAGAGTTTAGAGTGGACATTACACAATAATTCATAACTCTGTCCCTAAAAAATGCAATAACTTATTAAAATGTGGAAAATTGGCAACACGGAAACCTTCCCACGGACATTTTAAATTTATGTGAGTTTAAACTATTTTGCTCTTCAATAATAAAAAGGAATGGTTTCCACAGAAACTGTAATGTGATTTTTTCGCTGTTTGTGAGATACAAAAACACTTACTGATGTCTCAGACTGACTTCTATATTTTTTTCTATTTTTATGAGGAGGAAAAAAAAAATCCACTCTCCTGTTATCCAGGTTTTCTGGATGAGGTTACAAAAATAACTTACTTTGGTTTATGTTTTCAGAAACATTTTTTTCAGTCTGGCTGCAATTAAAATAAACAGATTTTGAACTGTTAATATTACTGTGCAAGAATTACATCTTGTAGATTCATTACTAGAACTTGCAACTCTCGAAACTGTGTGACACTCAAACAGAAATTCAACATTATGCCATTGGAATTCACAGTAGAATTCAACTAAATAAAATTTCTCTGAGAGAGAAAACTGGAGACAGAATATACATTTGGACCATAACTATTTCACAGACTTTCTTTTTTGCCAAATTATTTCAGCACACGTCTGATTTTATTACCTATAGTTATGGTTTTAAGTTATCAGTTTAATCCATCTATTAAAATAAAGCTGGAAATGTTTAACATTCTAATGCAAGACCAGTCCATTACTCAACTGCCATCACACCATGAGATGCAAAATAAAGAACGAAGACAGGCATGTTTTTAAGGACTTCTGTATGGCATGGTGCAACAGGCTCCCTTCTCCAGCCTTTAGACCACCACCAACAGGCCAGATGCTTTTGAATTATTGGGTCTCCTTCCCCAGATCACCAGTATAGCCTTGTGCAGCAAGTATCTTTCTTCCTTTTATCAGATTTTTCTTACGTGTCACCAGCTTTGCAACAATTTGAACAAATTTCTTTTGTGACCATAATTTTTGTTTCACCTCTTTGAACAGAACCTTACAACCCTAGTACTCACTATCATCAGCACCCATATACTGCTGCTTTTGTGAGTCCTTCATGAATTATCTTCTGTTCCCTCTCTCACTTTGAATGGGCAAGGTTCAGATAACTTTTCATGATTTAAGTGCCTGATAAAATGCCTCTAGACAACTCATAACCAACTTTCCTTTCAAAATCACATTGCCAAAGCAATAATTCCAACAAGTAAAAATAACCTCCTTTGATCCATTGTGAAGCTATAAATCCTGAACATGTAAACAGCTTCACTGACCTGAGTGAACTAGCTGGGTTACTTGTCAAAGCCATACTTCCACAATAGCCATAAAATCATCAACACACCATAATCTGTTAAAATTACTGAAGGCATTAAGATCATTTAGGATCAATGAACACATATATAATGAAGCGCATCATATCTTTAATACTGAACAGGCTTTAAAAAATTCATTTTTCTGGAAGAATGAAAAGAAAACGTGTGTAATGAGGCTGACTTAATTGACAGAGTTTCAGAAATCAAAGCAAGTAAAAATTAATGAAAGGCCACATGGTCTATTGGTTAGAGCGAAGATCCAGCAGGCTCCTGGGAACTCATCTGAGCACACAGTTCACTGTAGGTCCTTGAACCTCAGTCAACACAGCTGACTAACTGGGGAGGGAATGGCAGCAAGACCCTCATTAAAAAGAAAAATGCTGCAGCTCATCTTTTCTGGGTACATTTATTTCATTCTCTCACTCCACTAAGCATCCTCCTGTAGACAAACACTCGCACCTCTGTATATACTGGACTTTTTGTTTTGTCAGTCCAATAAATGTCTCACAGTGAAGCAGATTTGCCAAGAGCATATGTCCCTGAATGGGCATGGCCAGCTTTCAGCTACCAAAGTGCTTGGATTTGGGATTTGATTCACCTGTACATTCTGCAGACTATGAAACTGTGTCCTTGTTTGGCACTCTACAATAAAACAAGGGTATCGCAGAAATTACAGTCGTCCTGTGTTCAACTGCATCTAAAAATAGCTAAAATTGAGAGGTCAAAACAGAGAACGGTTACTCCCTTTTCAGGGTGGCTGATTTAAGGGTTGGGGCAAAGAACTGGGCACTGTGTTGACAGTATGTTTGTCCTTATGTAAATCTAGGAAGGAATACATGTGAGAAAGGGCTAAGAACTTTGCCATTCACCTGGGAGAGATGACAATCACAGTACAACTACTTTGATTGCCAGGGTAGGGGCTTATATGGAGCTATTCACAGGCTCACTAATGATACCTTGTTGTTTCAGACTTGTACCACCTATCAGCTCAGGGCTTTAAGATGGCTACAGATCTAGAAACTCTCATAATGAAGTTAATAGTCTGCCAACACACCTCTTCTTATTTCTCAAGTTATGTAATAGCAGAAGCTTCAGCTGGTCTCATTATTGCAAGCACATATCAGGTGTCCCTCTCCATAGGAACTGGGCATACTGTAAACAGTTAAGAATAAAAACAACAAAACAGGTACTAAATACACACACCATGACCCCTTGCAGCTCAGCAACCTTCAAGGCCAATTGCTGGGGTTTTAGATTAAGCAACTAGCAGAAAGCCTGGACAAAGGAGATATGTCATACGATGCTTCCTGAATGCAGCTTAGATGTATTTCTGACAGAAGCAACTTCCAGAAACTAAGCCTTGCTACTGAGAACACACTGCTGTCTGTTCCTATCCACATTAGTGAGCAATGTTTTAACTTAAAAACAAGTAGGTAAAATATATCAGTTAAAAAAATTAGTAATTTACTTTCTGCTAAGTGGTTGAAGTATTATTAATCTGTTTTCCTTTATGTTGTCTGCATTCACACACATCAATAAAATAATTAGATATTATACATAGGATTTCCAGTTGAAGCTATTAAAAAGTTACAGTGAATACACTGGAGTAATGGGACATTGATTTCTAGCTCATAAATATGAGATTAACAAATTTACATTCTGTAAATAGTAGTGTTAGTTTAATTAGGGCTTTACTTACACGGCCTCTTTCTGATAGCGAAAAGGGGCCACATCCTCAGCTGGTGTAAATCAGACTGTACTTCAGTGGAGCTATACTAATTACATCAGGTGTGGATCTGGCCAATTGTATTTTTTTCCTTCATTTCCATTTATACTACTGTACACATAAAGAAAATTATTCTGGTATAGCTCAAACTAAAGGACTGGGGGAAAAAGGTAGTATACTCCATTAGTTCAAGAGCCTCTACTAAGGGCTTGTCTATATGGGAAAGTTAGTGTGACATAAGCTAGCATTTGAAGTGCCATAGCTATTCTGTACTAACCCCCTGCATGGACACTTTCGTTTCGCACTGAGTGCCTTTTTGTGACTTAGATCAATCCACTTTAAAGTGGACTTAAATGAGAGACCTTTTGGGGTACTACAGGACTGGATAATTATCTAAGAGTAACTACAGGATTGTGCTTAATATATAGTACAAACAATTAACAAAATCTTTTGCAATTTTTATTTATTTCAGCAATTTCCATCTTTGAAGGCTGACGCATACGTTCACTTTTATGCTTAACGTTTCTTGCCTCTTAACTACATATGCTTTTTGTTTTGCCTCATGCTAATGCTAAGATGGCATATTTTCCATTTCCCTTGGCAAACATGAAAAGAGTAGTTACCTATAGCTTATTGCCCAAGAGCCAGGTATTACCTTTGATTCTCACTCAGAACTCCCAGTAAGTTGGGCACAAAGATCAAAGATATTCTGTGCTCCAAAAAGAGAAACAAGATTCTAGCATGAATATTTCAAAACATGAACAGGATTTAAGATCTTTCAGGAACTGCCTGCTCAGCAAAAGACCCATAAAACCAGCAAACAACAAAGCAGACACAACCACGTTTTCAATACCTTATTTTTTCTATATGCTGTTATTATTGGCTATGGTAAGCTTGCACTGTGCTTGAACTTTCCCAGAAGATTTAATGTTCAAAGTAGTTACAAACAGGGCTTCTTAAAATAGATTTTTTAAAACAAATACTGTAAACTGCATGTAAAAATCAAGCCCATCAGAACTAGAGATAGAACCACTGAAATAAGAGATGAGTCCTGACTATCAAGGGGTTCATAGAACTTTCCTTGGAGATGCCAATTCAGCCACACAATGAGAGGGAAATGAAAGAGAATAATCGGAGTTCAACGAGAGGTAATTCACAGAACTATACTTTATACAGTTTATTTCACTAGAGATTGAAATTTTATACATAGTATAAAGGGGTATCCTGATATCACACGTATACTTACTTTACTGTACTGTTTATGAACCAATTTTTTTTACATAATACAGTATTAAGTACCCTATTTGTTAAAACAGTATTCAGAAATCTTTAAAAAAAAACCTACATAAATGGATGTTTATCATATGCACAGTGCAAGAATGTTTTTATAACATTTTAATCACACAATGTGAATCTAAAATACAACACTGTGATTTAAAACTAATTTAAAATTACGATGCCCCATGTTGTATTAGAGAGACTTGATTAATCCCTGCATGAATCACAAAGCAGTATTAAATTCCAGATAAACAGCAGCAGCTTATAATTACGATTTCAACAGAAACCTTCTGTAACAACCTGAATTTTACAATGTGTTTTACCACCTTCTGGTTTTGCCAATGGTCTAAGGAAACAGAGAAACGGGATGTATTTCATTTTTGAATTCTCTGATTGTTAATACAGTTCAAATACTGTATTATTACAGTGAAAGGAATCCTGTGCCAGATCCTGAGGGTCTTTAAGGGTGGTCAGAGGTGTAAAGACAGGGAGAATACTTAGTGCTTTGGTAGGGAAGCAGAGGATTCTCCCCTTTTGCAAATTTAAAAACACCCAGCCTATTACAAATCAGGTGGTAAAGTTTACACAAAACGACTGTGGCTAGAAAACATGTAAACAAATCAGAGAGTGATTCTTCATTTTCTCTTTTTGCAAAGTGGGGCTGTGGATGAATATCAGCTAATAAGAAACAGACACCTTCCTTGGAAGAATGACTTCACCATCGCACAGAATGTATGCTGTCCTTGTCAATAGTCACTAATGTGTTTTCCCCTCCCCCCAAAGTTCATGAATGTTTCAAGTTCAATAAATAGTAGAAAAATAATCCTTTACTTAAAAATCTTGAGATGCACTGTCCCAGGTCCCACACAGCAATTGTAAGAGCAATGTACTTTCTAAAAAACAAACGGAAACCTCAAAAAACCCATTTCTGTATCCAGCACCTTTTTTGTCTCTGGCTGCACAGATTTATACTCTTCCAGTTAAGAAAAGTAAAACATCTTCATCTTCTTTGAGCTCTCCCTTCTCTTGGCTCAGCTTAACAGGGTTCCTAAAGTTTCAGTTACTGTATAAACTTTTATCCCTGTGTTTGGAGGATTAACAGGCCTCCTGCTGCATTTTATTAAAATGTTATGGCAGGTCCATTCATCATGCTCATTTTCCCTCCATTCCAGAGCCAACGTTACATTTTGTAAATGTAAAGGTTGTGTGCGTGTAACAGCTTCTTTAGGAAGGTAGTTAAACCACTCCTGGTAAAAGCACAACCACAAAGCTCCCCATTGCTGTATGGATCGTTGCTAACGAACTGCATTTCTTTTGTCATCTTTTCCCAAAGAATAAAGTCTATTAGCATTCCGCATCCACAGTGTGCACTGTGACTGCCGCCTGTAAGTGGTGGCTGTGATGAAGAGTTGGATGGTGCAACCTGTAGTGGTGAAACTTGTGACTCAAGAGTGCAGCTGTTTGAGGTGGGGTATCAAGATCTAAATCTTCATCGTGGTTTCCAACATCAACACCAGCTGATAGTGGATCATTATTGCATGGAGGATTTTCACTGTCTTCCTGAGGACTCATAGTGCTATAGCCTAGAACACAAAACAACACAAAAGAACAGATAGTCTAGGGCAAAAGGCCCAACATTTCAAGGTGCTGAATACCCCAAAACCCATTGAAATCAATGGAGGAACTCAGTAATTTACAGAATAGGGCCCAACAAACAGTTTTCAAATAAAGACACACAGTAGACAATCTTGTACAGTTTTAAAATAGTTCCTTCCTCCCTCTTCTCCCCTGCTTTTAAATAGCCTCTTGGCAGCTTCACTTTGAAATATCTGGTTCCCTACCAAACAAACAAACCTACCTACCTACTGGCATTTATTTAAAGATACACAATAAAGAAGAAGTATGGTTTTGGAGGCAAAAGCCTTGAAAATTATTTGGACTTTGCAAATAGATAAGGAACAAAAACTAGGTCAAATTTTGAGCTATACTCTTTAAATTGTACATTATTCCCATTCCTAATAAACTAAAACTTCCTTAGAAAAGCCATCAACTATTCTAACTGTAAATACTTCACATTATTGCTGTATGATTTTTTAAAATGATATATATATACATTTAAAATGAAAAAGGTCCTTGCAGATGAAAGTGTTCTATTTTCAAAGTTCTGAAATTTTTGTAAAAAATATTACAGAACTTTTCTTAAAGTTTCAGAAGTGACAGAATATTAATATTCTGCTGAATATACTGCAAGCATCCATCAGTACCTACCTATGAGCTGCTCTGCTCAGATTTGTGACAGCCAAACCAATCTGCTTGTAGACAGCTGAGTAGACATGTTTTGTAACAAAATATATACATATATATATATAAAACACACTGTGTTGAGGAGTTAGATCTAGTGAATCTATAAGAAAGTACTTCAAATGGATTAATCGAGCCAAATCCTGCAAACCCTTTTCTGGCTAAAATCTCATGAAATTAAATGACTACAGCAGGGAGACAGGGAAATACTCTGAGTATCACAATGTACCCAGCCTACCAGCTACTTGAAATCTTGCCTGATCTCAGACAAGTGCCACAGCAGATCTACTGCAAAACCCTCAAAGCAGCCTGGTACGCCTGTGTTCAAGAAACCGCATCCTTTGCAACTGATCAGGCTGGATATCTGACAAGAATATTAATTTGGTCTACCAAGAAAGGAAGATAATCAAAATACATCTTATATCACCTAACTCCTAAAAAGGCTTTCATATCACGTAGCTAGTTTAATCTAGAATACCAAAAGTGAATTTCAGTTTGGTCATGGCATTTCCTGAACTTACTTTATGTGCTGTAACTATGAGAACAGTATTACAGCTCTGAAAACAAAACCCACAAAAAATAGAACATTTTGTTCTCTGCTAAATAAGGGCTTATGTTTTGTTACCTTTCAACTGTTTTAGGGTCTTGAGACTAACGTAAATTAGTTGCAAGACTGGTTACAGGACTGTTAAAATATACAGTTTAATTCTATTGATTTCACCAGGTATTTGCTGTGTGGTCTAGCAACCTCTGTCCAGCTGTTTTCTGGTCTTGCATTTCTTCTACATAAAAAAACTCTCTCATTTCTTTGAGAGAAGGGATACTGAATTGTATGAGGCACCTGAGGTGACTCAAGTGTTAAATTGCAAATCTTTCACATATATGAAGGTGCACAACATATATGAAGGTGCATAACCCTGCTGGAGAGTGCCTCGTTCCCTGGCCCAATAAGCAACTGTATTCTACTCCCAGGCAACCCCTCCCATTCCAAAGAGCACACTATTTTTGTTATCTGTACGATCGGTAGTTTTTATGATTGTTGAATTCCCTCTCTGAGAAGATACTGGCCAAGAGTAGTGAAAAGTGGCTAGTGATTTTGGCTGCCTCAATTTTTGCCTTCTCAAATTCACCTTTGAAAATCAGGGTTCTCTAAAGATGTCTCACCTTGGGCACCTGAAATCACTAGTTACTTTTCACAATCTGAGTCATAGTGTCCCTATGACTGAGAGAAACCAGGAAAGGATATGATGATGGGGAAGTCTCATCTCTCCTATCTGTGATGAAGCTATGGATATCTAAAAGAGGAGGTTACTTACCTGTAACTGGAGATTCTTGAGATGTGTGGTCCCTACCTGTATTCCACTGTGAGGTTACATATCCGCACCACACGCCCAGGGTCGGAGAGTTTTGACAGCAGTGCTGTTGGTCCGTGCAAATGTCCTGGCTCGCTTTGTGCTTCCAACTGAGGCGATTTCGCTCCCCCTTGCTTGTTGATATAGAATACAGTTGCAGTGTTGTCCGACATTATCAGGATGTAGTAAGAGTGGATAAATGGGAGAAAGAACTCACATGCTTTCCTTACTGCCCAAAGTTTCAGGACATCAGTGTACACACCCTGGACTCTTGAGGTGTTCATGTCCCTTGTGTGGTGGTGTGGTTGTTCACATAAGCTTTCCGGCCTAGTCGGGATGCAATGGTAATGGCAGCTTTGGTCTGGAGAAGAGGGGGGACACCCACACATACATGATAAGGGTTTGTCCACCACTGGAGGGAAGGACAGTACCTTGGTGGGAACTGTGAAGGGAAGGTTCATAGATGACTTGGTGAGCACACTGACTGTAGCCTTGCTTGAAGATAACTTGCTTGAAGGTTGAGTCTCATGAATGGAGTGATCTATGGGCATGAGGCCATGTGGCCAAGTATGGACAGGCATGCCTTGGTCGTCACTTGAGGATTGCTCATAACGTGAGCTAATGATCTCGTTCATAATCTGGAACCTGTCTGTGGGCAGGTAAGCCTCAGAGTGATAGAGTTCAAAGTTGCCTCAATGAAGTCCACAGACTGTGTGGGGGTGAACACAGACTTTTCGATGTTTACACTGACTTCCAGAGAGGTGAGGAGGATCACAGAAATAGATGCGTAGGCCTCTTGGCGGGATATGGCGGTGAGCAGCCAGTTGTCGAGGTACAGGAAAAAACGTAGGCCATTATGTCTGATATGAGCAGCCACCACTGAAAATACCTGTGAATACTGAATGGTAGCACTCTGTATTGCAAATGGTCGGATCCCACCATAAATCTGAGAAAGTGTCTGTGGGAGGGACGAATGTCTATGTCAAAGTACGAGTCTTTCACATCGAGAGTCATGAACCATGTGCCTTTATCTAATGATGAAATTATCGCTGCCAACATGACCATGCGAAATCTGAGTTTGTGGATGAAGCAACTGAGATGACAGAGATTGAGGATTGGTCTCCATCCGCCCTTGTGGTTGGGTATGAAGAAGCAGGTACAGTAAAATCCCATTCCATGATATTGTGGTGGAGGAACACATTCTGTTGCCCCTCACTACAGTAAAGAGCTCATCTCTTGGGTGAGAATACTGTCATGAGAGTGGTCCCCAAAGGGATGGGTATGGGGGTTTTGGAGGAGGTTGCATCACAAACTTGATTGTATTGCCATAGTGGATGATGTTCAGCACCCACTTGTCTATCATACTCCAGGTGTCAAAAAAGAGTGCTAGACGACCCCCAAATGGAGTAGGGCAGTTATGAGGTGTTAAGCTTATTGGTTCACGGATGTCGAGCTCGCATCAAAAATATCTCCTGGCTGGGGGCTGAGATTGAAATGTCGAGGCAGTAGCAGGAGGCATGGGAAAGAGGGACCTTTGAACCTTTTGTTTTTTACCTGATTGTTTGGATGGCCTTCAGTGGTGAAAGTGTTGGTACCTATACTGCGGTGTGGTTGACTGGTGATGAAACTTCCTTTTGGGGGCCGGTGTATAAATGCCCAGTGATTGAAGGGTGGCCCTAGAATCCTTGAGGGTGTGTAGGGAATTGTCCATCTTCAAGAGGTGGGATTCAACATAGGGGAGGTTCTCAGTGGTGTTCTGGACCTCCCTGGGGAATCCTGAAGAATGGAGTCAGGGCTCTCTTTGCATAATGATGACCGTAGCCAAGACCCTAGAGGAAGTATCAGCCACAGCAAATGCAGTTCTGGCTATTAATTTATCTTCCTCAGTGAGAGCTTGGAAAGGGGTAGAGTCCTACTGTGGGAGACTGCTGGTGAATTCCTCAAACAGCATAAATGAGGAAATCATATTTAGCCAATAGCGCTTGATAATTGGCTATCTTGAATTGTAAACTGGACGATGAGAAAACCCCTCCCCAGTAAGTCTAAGCACAGGCACTGACTTGTATTTTTCCTGGTGGGAGCTCCACCCCTCCCCTGAGGCCTCACCATCTCTCCAGCTCTTCCCCCAAGGCCCTGCCCTCATTCCACCTCTTCTTGTTCCCACTCTGTCCCCTTCCCTGAGGCCCCGCTCTCGCTCCACCTCTTCCCAACCTCGCTCTGCCCCCTCCCCCGAGGCCCTGCTCTCCTTGCTTGTTACTCCCTCCTCTCTGTCCCCCCTTCCCCAGCGCATCCCACCTGCTGAACAGCTGATTGGCAGTCAGCCCTGGGGGCCAGAACCAGTATGGCTGGTGGGTGCTGAGCACCCCCTATTTTTTTCCATGGGTACTTGAGCCCCTGAGCCCCCATGTAGTTGGCGCCTATGGGTCTAAGTATTTTCCTTTTTAACTAGTGGCATAGATCTAGGATTTTGCTGCTTGGATCTTTTGGAAGCAGCCTGAACCACCACAGAATTGGGAGGTGGGTGGGAAAATAGAAATTCTGAGCCTTTAGCTGGTACACAATAGTGTCTCTCCACACCCTTGAGTGTAGGAGCACAAGTGGTGGGTGTGTGCCACATCATTCTAGCCAGCTCTTGTGGGTGCTGAAGTATGAAGGATGTTCAAAAGCTTGTGTTGAGAGTCTTGGATCTCCATGATATTGTGGTGGAGTAACTTGTGCTATTGCCCCTCATTGCAGTAAAGAGCTCACATCTTGGGTGAGAATACTCTCATGAGAGTGGTCCCTGAAGGGATGGGTACAGGGTGTTCTGGATCTCTTTGGGGAATCCTGAAGAATGGACTAGTATCCTCCTCCTGAGCCTCCTGCTTCCCCTCCAAGAATGCAGTTGTGGCTATTAATTTACCTTCCTCAATGAGAGCTTGGAAATGGGTACTGACTGCTGGTGAACTCCTCAAACAGCTTAACTGAGGAAATCGTATTTAGCCAATAAAAAGAACAGGAGTACTTGTGGCACCTTAGAGACTAACAAATTTATGAGAGCATAAACTTTCGTGGGCTACAGACCACTTCACTGGATGCATAGAATGGAACATATAGTAAGAAGATATATACACACATACAGAGAAGGCGGAAGTTGCCATACAAACTGTAAGAGGCTAATTAATTAAGATGAGCTATTATCAGCTGGAGAAAAAAACTTTCGTAGTGATAATCAAGATGGCCCATTTAGACAGTTGACAAGAATACTTGTCAGGATACTTGTGAGGATACTTAACATGGGGAAATAGATTCAATATGTGTAATGACCCAGCCACTTCCTGTCTCTATTAAACTCAAGTTAATGGTATCTAGTTTGCATATTAATTCAAGCTCAGCAGTTTCTCGCTGGAGTCTGTTTTTGAAGCTTTTCTGTTGCAAAATTGCCACCTTAAGTCTTTTACTGAGTGGCCAAAGAGGTTGAAGTGTTCTCCGACTGGCTTTTTAATGTTATGATACCTGATGTCAGATTTGTGTCCATTTATTCTTTTCCGTAGAGACTGTCTGGTTTGGCCAATGTACATGGCAGAGGGGCATTGCTGGCACATGATGGCATATACCACTTTGGTAGATGTGCAGGTGAATGAATCCCTGATGGCGTGGCTAATGTGATTAGGTCCTATGATGGTGTCACCTGAATAAATATGTGGACAGAGTTGGCATTGGGCTTTGTTGCAAGGATAGGTTCCTGGGTTAGTGTTTTTGTTGCGTGGCGTGTGGTTGCTGGAGAGTATTTGCTTCAGGTTGGGGGGCTGTCTGTAACCGAGGACTGGTCTGTCTCCCAGGATCTGTGAGAGTGACGGATCATTTTTCAGGATAGGCTGTAGATCTTTGATGATGCGCTGGAGAGGTTTTAGTTGGGGGCTGAAGGTGACAGCTATTGGCGTTCTGTTATTTTCTTTGTTGGGCCTGTCCTGTAGTAGGTTACTTCTGGGTACTCTTCTGGCTCTGTCAATCTGTTTTTTCACTTCAGCAGGTGGGTATTGTAGTTTTAAGAATGCTTGATAGAGATCCTGTTGGTGCTTGTCTCTGTCTGAGGGATTGGAGCAAATGTGGTTGTATCTTAGAGCTTGGGCTGTAGACAATGGATCATGTGGTGTGTCTCGATGGAAGCTGGAGGCATGTAGGTAAGTATAGCGGTCAGTAGGTTTCCGGTATAGGGTGGTGTTTATGTGACCATCGTTTATTAGCACTGTAGTGTCCAGGAAGTGGATCTCTTGTGTGGACTGGACCAGGCTGAGGTTGATGGTGGGATGGAAATTGTTGAAATCATGGTGGAATTCCTCAAGGGCTCTTTTCCATGGGTCCAGATGATTATTATTATATTATAATAAATTATAATAAATTTAGCCAATAGTGCTTGATAATATGGCCAGTTGGAGGGATCGATGTGTGCTCGTGGAGGTCCCATGCCAATGACTCAGAGGCAGATGTGGCGGTGGCTGTTCCCAGGGTCGTGCAAGTCTTTTGGGAAATGAGTAAGAGCAGTATGGGAGAGGCAGTTCTTCCGGTGGGTCTGAATCCCCCAAGGAAGAAAAGGTTGCCTGGGTTCCAACGATGGCAACATTGGTGCTGCCAGAGACACGTATGTAATACGTGGTGGGGATGATAGGCTCAGCACTGCAGGCAGATCTTTCAGGGGAGATGAGTTCTCTGGGGACGGAAGGTCCCGATGGAGTGGGGGATTCTGGATCCGGGAAAAGTAAAAATGTCTTGTAGCGCAGCCATGGATCCGGATCTCCCATGAGTAAGACAGATTCTATCTGTTTGGGCTGCCGGAGCCGAAGATGGTATCCGGCAGTGGTTGGACTTCACCGGTGTTGGGAGGGTCCTGGGTCTTGTGAGGAGCTCGGGACGGCGGTACCAGTGGGGGCCATTCTAGAGGTGGTGCAATCCAGGCAGAGGATGGGGCATTAAGCTAAAGAGCTCGTGTTATAACACTGCTCTCACAAAAATAGCTTCATTGCTGGACGGTGTCATGCATTCAGAGGTGTCAAAATTGTTTAACTATGAAGCAATAAGGAGCAAAGATTTTTTTTTTTTGGGTCTGGCATTATCTCCTATGTTGCCAAACAAGCTGAGAATGCAGAGTCATTAGGAGTTTAAAGGTCTTACCGTGATCGCTCTCTGTTCCTGATCGCCCCCAGTACCGACGTCTACGTTCTGGACTATGTGCGTGCCGCTCAATTACAGCTGCTATAAACCGTGTGTTGCTGACTAGGAAAGAAAAGAGAGCAGGGTTTGTTTTAAAACAGAGTGTTTTTACTAAGTTATATTAATGGAGCAATTCAATAACAAGGAATCAGACATGTTTTATAAACTACTTCTTTCAGAGGCTGCTATGAAATTCTTATAGGGATTACGAGCTTCCACATCACAGAAATGATGGGACAAAGGTTTGCTGAGAAGTGCATGTCCTCGTCCAGTGCTGAGAGCAGAATGAATATAACTCTGATTTACCCCACTGTCTGCTTTGATTAATGAAAGTTATGAAGGTTCCCTGTAGCAATGCCAGAACACTGAGACCTCGGAGGCATCTAAAGCCTGCTCAACATTTAAACTGAAAAGCAAGACTTACTGACATGAGCTATATTAGTATCAATGGATACAAGCTGCAGAACTCAGATCCAGCTCTGGTTTTTGAACCTTTGACGTTGTTCAGATCTGGGATTTTGATTCAGCCCATTTTAAAGAGAGGGCCACATGGGAAATTCTGACCTCTCCCAAAATCCAGAGGCCTTGGGCCCATCACTATACAATAGAATTATTATACACAATATTACAGTCATAACTGAATGGCAAAGAATTAAGTGCAAGCAGGATTTACTGATTTTTCATTTAACTCTCTTGTTGAACTGACGCTAGGAATTAAAAGGCCAGATTGTGCCTGCCCCTTCCAAGGCTGCTCACGGGCAGGAGCTTACACCCCCATGCAGTCAGAACTGCAGTCCCTCCGCTCTCTAAGAGCCATTCCCAGAGCTGGTTGGGCCACACAGGGGGCGCCCCACTACAGAAAGGATGTGGACAAAATGAAGAGAGTCCAGCGGAGGGCAACGAAAATGATTCGGGGGCTGGAGCACATGACCTGTGAGGAGTGGCTGAGGGAACTGGGATTGTTTAGTCTGCAGAAGAGAACAGTGAGGGGGGATTTGACACCAGCCTTCAACTGCCTGAAGGGGGGTTCCAAGGAGGACGGAGCTCGGCTGTTCTCAGTGGTGGCAGAGGACAGAACAAGGAGTAATGGTCTCAAGTTGCAGTGGGGGAGGTTTAGATTGGATATTAGGAAACACTATTTCACTAGGAGGGTGGTGAAGCACTGGAATGGGTTACCTAGGGAGGTGGTGGAATCTCCATTCTTAGGGGTTTTTAAGGCCCAGCTTGACAAAGCCCTGTCTGGGATGATCTCATTGGGGTTAGTCCTGCTTTGAGCAATCTTCCAGCCCTAATCTTCTCTGATTCTCTGAGAGCTTGCCACGCTGTAATATGTGGCAGAATAGGCAAGCTCCCACTGCACGTTAGTGGGCACTATATGGCCCAAAACTAAGAATAATTTTTTGGGGTGAGACTGAAGGACACGAAGGGTTACAAACTAAGTCAGTTAATCCTTTGGCCCTGTTATTTTGTAGAGCAAAGGTCACACTGTTATATCAAGGTGTTAAGAGAAAAGAAAAACCCTCCACATATTTTTAATATTAAAGCAAGCCAAAGCAAGAAGCTCACCAAATCTTAAGCCTAATACTGGCATATTTTACAGTGACACAGCTCAGCACTTACTGATTCCTCTGTCTTCATGGCTGTCATCATCTCTCTCATCCCTATCATTCTCCAGGTTGGACATACGCACTGACATTTCTACACACCATTACAAACAGAAAAATGTAACTGTTAAGAGAAAAATTTTGGATCAACTCATTAACGACTCTCAGCCTGGTGGAGTGGTGGAAGCACTCTGCGTTATTGTGCTGGAGTACTATGCTTTGGGGCCAGTTGGGGACTAGACGTACCAGGAAGAGGATATGCCGGTATCCTTGAAAGGAACTGTATGTGTAAGACTTGAGCGATGCAGAAAGTTTAGAGAACAGGCTCAGACTGAGTCAGTATGGTCCAGTGGATAAGGCACTGGACAGGGAGTCAGGAGACCTGGGTTTTATTCTCAGCTCTGAGACTTGGGCAAATCACTTCCCCTCCTCATGCCTCTATCTCCCCTACCACACTTTGTGTGGTTGACTACTTAGATTGCAAACCTGAATGCCTTGATACAGTGTCTAGTACAACAGAGCCCCAGTTTCAGCTGGAGCTTTTTTTAGTATTCGTGTATTACAAATAATAATAATATTCATAATTTTGCTCTTCTTCCCTTCCTTTTGTAAGTAAAAGATGCCACAATGATGAATTTCTCTCAGAGTGCAAGTGAGGAGCCAGGGAGAAAAAGATACAACCAAAAAGCAGCCCCGACGGAGGCATTTTGAACATTATAATTGTAATAAACCGCTGGCAACAGCGCCTATTACTTGCTAGAAAACAACCTACTATTCAGAAGTGACAGGACCGGTATTAAGCTGGGTTTACTGCTTTAGCTCGAGGAAAGTCATATCCACAGCATCCTGAGACTTGCCCTAGCATTTTCTGTCCAGGTCTTCCCAAGGAGGCAGCAAGTCTAGCTGTGTACCCAACAGCGGACAGTAGCACACAAGTAGGTTGGACAGTAAATACATCATTTACATAAGGAGGGGAGTGGGAGATAAAATGGGGATCAGAAGAGAAGCAAGAATAAAGGATTCCCAAGGGATAAACCAAAAAATGATCTTTGAAACTAGGCAGAAGAATGTACAAAACAGCTAAATTTTTATCCTCACTGCTAATATCTCCCTCATGAGTTATCAGCTCACCCTGTGCAGCAAGAGGTGACATGTGCTGGTGACTCCTCCGGTGGATCTGGTGACGATACGCGTATACTGCCAGAACGAGCACCATGATGCATCCCATAATACCTCCAGCTACAGGACCAACGGGAGCACTTTTTATCATGTTCAAAGTGACCACCTCATCTCCTTAAAAAACCCGAAAACCAATAAAAAAACCAGAGCATAAATATCTTGCAAAAAGGTTTAAATCAGCATTTCTATAACATTAAAATAAACTCAAGGCTTCAGTACATGACTTTTGTGCACCTACATTGATGGTGTATATAACAAAATACTGGCAGTTTAACAGTTAAATATGTATCCTCAATAAAAGGATTTCAGAATTACCTATCGCACCCATGTCATCCACGTAAGGGCTTTTAGCTCCCACAATGCCACCAAAGCATTCCTTCTGAGGCGCGCAGTAGGATTTATCCAGATGGGTCTTTCCATCGCTGTCCACCATACACCACTCACAGTCCAACACGCCAAAGCAATCCCTGGAAATGAAGAAAAAAGGCTGGCTTTACCTTAGAGAAAATCATTTTTGGTTGGGTGTATCTCAGTATATTTATAGTCACTAGACAACTTGGAACCAAAATTGTCCATAAAGCCTCACAGCTCTGATGCTTGGCTACAGAAATGTCATAAGGGTTTAATGACAGGTTTCAGAGTAGCAGCCATGTTAGTCTGTATCCGCAAAAAGAAAAGGAGGACTTGTGACACCTTAGAGACTAACAAATTTATTTGAGCATAAGCTTTCGTGAGCTTCAGCTCACTTCATCAGATGCATTCAGTGGAAAATACAGTGCAGAGATTTTATATACCCAGAGAACATGAAACAATGGGTGTTACCATACACACTGTAAGGAGAAAGAAAAGGAGGACTTGTGGCACCTTAGAGACTAACCAATTTATCTGAGCATGAGCTTTCGTGAGCTACAGCTCACTTCATCAGATGCATCCTGTAAGGAGAGTGATCAGGTAAGGTGAGCTATTACCAGCAGGAGAGCGGGGGGTGGGGTGGGTGGTGGTGGTGAAACCTTTTGTAGTGATAATCAAGGTGGGCCATTTCCAGCAGTTGACAAGAACATCTGAGGAACAGCGGGAGTGGGGTCTTGTTGGAGTCTGTTTTCGAAGTTTTTTTGTTGAAGAACTGCCACTTTTAGGTCTGTAATCGAGCGACCAAAGAGATTGAAGTGTTCTCTGACTGGTTTTTGAATGTTATAATTCTTGACATCTGATTTGTGTCCATTTATTCTTTTACGTAGAGACTATTCGGTTTGACCAATGTACATGGCAGAGGGGCATTGCTGGCACATGATGGCATATATCATATTGGTAGATGTGCAGGTGAACGAGCCTCTGATAGTGTGGCTGATGTGAACACTTCAATGGTAACACCCATTGTTTCATGTTCTCTGTGTATATAAATCTCCCCACTGTATTTTCCACTGAATGCATCCGATGAAGTGAGCTGTAGCTCATGAAAGCTCATGCTCAAATAAATTTGCTAGTCTCTAAGGTGCCACAAGTCCTCCTTTTCTTTTTATAAGGGTTTAAGTTACACAAGGTGAATCAGATGAGGAAAGAGCAGCTTTGTCATAAAGGGCCAAATGCACTGGCCTGCTCTCCTCTTTCTGCACCACTCAGGCAATACTAAGGGAGAGCAGACCGCCCATAACTCCTTGGCTGGAGACTCTCTCAGCATGAAGGAATCCCCGTCTGGATCATGTCTCTCCCTCTTCAAATGCTCTAACCAGTGTCGGGGCAAAGAATCAGTGAGCTATAACTGGCTCCCTACCATTCCACCAGCTCTGCCACACTCCACAAAACTGACTGCCTCAGAGAATCTGGCCCTGATCTTTGCTAGTCATGACCTGAGCCACAAAGCCTACTATACTCATATCACAGTTTAGGTGACATACAGTTTATTTTTTGCTGACAGAAATCCTTGGTTACGCAGTGCCTACTCCCAATCTTTCTATGACCACTCTTTACCTTAAAGGTCATCTGCTTTTCAAAAAGTGTAGGCAAATATTGTGGCACTTTCCTCTCTAGATGAGAGGTGGAATTCACTGTCCTTTCTACGGCTCATTTCTCCTCTCACTTACACTGGTGCATTCCATTGACTTCAATGTAGTCAAGAAAGGGTGTGACTGAGGGAAAATATGGTTCTCTGTCTGCTATTAATGGCATTAGGTGACTCAAATGGGAATCCTGAGGTCTCAAGTTTACTGCATGGCAGCATCATGGTATGAGGCTACAATTTTATAGCACTTCATTTATTTAATGTCAAGGGAAGATATGTCTGTATTAGAATAAATAACAGCTCCTAATAATTTCAAGCCCTGCACGTATTTTCAGAGAGGGAAAACACTGTACTTTACCCACTCTCCAGCCTCTGATTACACCGCGTGTTAATACATTGCGGAAGAGCATCCTGTAGGCTAGGATCAATTGCTGTGAATGTCATCGGTTCCTGGTGGACTTCACAACTAGGATTCCTACATTGGGGAAAACAATTGAGATCATGTCACAAAAAAGAATTCCAGTATAGCCAATCAAGAAAATTAAACTTTGCTAAGTATAATCCAACTGTTTAATCACTCCATTCTACCGGGCATTGTATATATGGTAGCATGAGAAAGTAGACCATATTCAAGGGTTATAACATGTAATACTCACAATAACAATGTTACTCGAGTTTTAGAGATACTTGTTCTCACCTGCTTTCTGCATTGGTGAGGTTGCCAGTACATTCATTGACCTCTAGAGGGCATTCACAAGGGCATTCACATTCATTTTGTTCCATTCTTTAGAAAAAAGAAAAAATGGCCAGTTGCATCAATATAAACTGAAGTCCAAATCCTAATCCCAGCATAGAGCCAGTGTTTCACATACCATGTACTGAAAAGACACCCGATTTGTAAGACTAAACTGGCTCTTTATTAAGAGAACTGTTTATTTACCAAGACATTGAAACTTCAGCTAACATACTGGCCTCGTGTGCACTAGTGCCTTCTCCACAACCTACCCTCCAGCAACCTGGGCTCTTCCCTCCAAGTTCCATGCAGGTTGCTACAGCTGAGTCATTAGGAACTCATAGTCAGGCTGAGCATTAGGAACTCAGCTGGGAGAAAGGAACCCTCCCACCCCCAGGTGGAACAATTCCTCTGGCTCCTATTCTGAGTTGCAGATAAGAGGCATACCTCCAATGGGCCTGTGGAGCTACTAGCCCTCTCCTTGCCACATTTCCCAAGCCCCTGAATGTGAAGCAGCAGAGAAATCTCTTCTTCCTCCTTCACCCCATACCTCTTCAGGGTGGTCCCACCCAAAGCTCCTTCCCTCCTGTGCAGCTGTATCACGTTTTTATTGTATTTGCAGGGACAGGGTGTGAAGGCAATAAGCTTGGCACCTGTGTGACAACCCATCATATTCCACATATTCCATCATATTCCAAAGGCAAGTGTTAATGGGCTGTAAAGAAGGTCTGGTCTCTGCAGACACTCAGACCTGGGAATAACTTTGCCCCAGATGAGCACTCCCATTCGCAAGCTAAGTGATTCACATGCCTGAACGTTAAACAAAAGGGAGCACTGGCAAAAGCCAAGGAACAGAGGGGAAAATGCCTTAAACTCCCACAAAGCTTATATGACCATTTTTTTTTTTTAAAACTACTGTGCACCATGAAAGAGAACCTGATAAATCTGCAAACCCTTATAAAAAAGGATAATAACCCTACTCATTACAAATAAAGTGCATTTTATTTATGCAGGTACAATATTTGTTTTGTTCTGACACAGGAGTTGCACCGCACACGTTAGCTTAGCCTATAAAACGACCAGTGCTCTCAGTCTTCATTTGAAGTAACAAAAACCAATACCTGCACTTGCCAATTCACTTCAAACCACTCTCTTACCTGTGACAGTTCAGACAGAGCCTGTCTACCATACTGCAGGCACAGAAAGCAAGAGAGTCACAGGTTTCATTGACTATTCCAACAAAGGCATTGGTTCCAGGTATTCTTGTCAGTCTGTATTTAGAACAGTGGCTGCCATGCACAAGGTTTGTCAGATCACCCTAGGGAAAAGCAAGGCACGTCGGAGATGTAGCAGGAAACATACTACCTAGTGAGTTAAAACCTTTCTCCCGCCCCCAAGCCTTATTTATAAGAACCATAAGCTGAAGCAAAATCTATGAGGAAACATGAACGTAGCATGCCTTTTCTTCAGATAACAGGCATACAAATTAACTCATCAGCCTGTTCGGGAGATGAGCAAAACTGAGCCAGTACTGGATGACTTAAGCACTTTCTGAAAGATTAACAACATTTGTTTATCTTATAACATTATGATGTGCCATAATGGTTTCTAGTTTAGTATCCTGCCTGACAGCAGACAATACCTCATTCAAATAAATCTCTCCTCCCTTTCCTTCCCCATCATACCAATCAAGGATGTGCACGGGGTGGGGTGGGAGGGGGGCCCCAAGCAGGGACATGGCTCCCCCTCCCCAATAGTGGTGGGAGCAGCCAGCTCCTCTGGCCCCCGGGGCTGCGGCGGGAGCAGCCAGCTCCTCTGGCCCCCCGGGCCGCGGTGGAGGCACAGAATGTGCCCCCCACAAAAGCAGTGAAATTTAAATTCCTGCAATGCCCCTGATGCCAATTACCTGTTACCCTCACACAGAGATTCAGTTCTAGCTGGCAGGCACCATCACAAGTTGCTGATAACTTGCTGGCACACGTACTATAAAAATATACTTCAGCTGTGAACTATCTGAAAAGCCAAAGCATTCCTGTTTCTGACTCACACAATGCAATCTAAATCTGTCCTTGGCATTTTCCTTTACAACAAAACTCCTGCCTGCCCTCCCTCCCTCCATCTCCAACCCATTTTGCATTTTGACTGTAGGAAACATGTTAAAATCTATCCTGTTCTAACATAGATCCATTTAACTTGCCGGAGCTTTCAGAAATTTTCTTGACACTTTTACTAATAATCCTAGAAAACTGCATTTAAACAACAGCTTTCTCTCACAGAGCCTTGAGTTTTTGACATTATTCCACAGTGATCTTGTAAGGATGGATTTGTGACACAGTACTCAGTACACTCTGCACAACAACATATGGCTGTCGTGAATGTTATATAGACAAGGTGGGTGAGGTAATCTCTTTTATTGCACCAACTTCTGTGGGTGAAAGAGAAACACTTTCGAGCCCCACAGAACCCAGTGTGTCTCTTTCACCCACAGAAGTCTGTCCAATAAAAGAGATTACCTCACCCACCACCTTGTCTCTCTAATATCCTGGAACCAACACAGCAACAACAATACTGCAAACAAGAATATTAGATTACAGTCTGTTTGCAAGATAAAGAACAGGGAGAAGCTCTATATGAGACAGCGTCACCAGTCTTTACTTGAGATTTTTAGAAGACTTCAATTTGACAAATTATACTAAGTGCATGTTGATATATTTTCTACTTTGTTACCTAATAGCTTCTATCTAGCTAATAGTGTAAAAGGCTCCAAATGAGAAGGGTAGGAGTAAAGAGGAAGACCCCATCTGTGCACACTAGGGTGTGACAACAGAGAGGGTTGGTGACTGGACATAAGGAGCTTGGATCCACTGCAGAAGAATCCAAACCAACATTTTAAAAAAACCCTTAATAAAAAAGATAGGGAAGAGAACGTCTCAGCTCTCACTTCTGGGCTAGATTATGTAACGTTTGGCAAATACTCACATTCATAATCCCTGGCACCACTCATGTGACCACAGTTTGTATAATCTAGCCCACTGATTTTATGTTTCTACAGTGCCACCATGTGCTGCCCTTCACAAAGAGTTAGTTTTGGGTCTCTTTTTGCTGTTCCTGGTGATCAACATTGATTGACCTGTGCATCAGTCAAAGTAAATCCAACCCAACCAAAATACATTCAGAAAGTAAAACAAGAAAACAAACAACACTTACCACTAGGCTAGTGTTAAATTTATAAAACCTCTGAACTGTTCTGTCACTGAAACTGTTGCAGAGGTTTTTCTTCACAAAGTTTGGGTGGTTTAGAATGTCATTCGCTACCAAGGGTTCCTGAGAAGACAAGAAGAGAATTTTACCTTAAAAAAAAAAAAAGGCATAAAAAGTGACTTCAGTACATTCCGTAATCTTTCAAAAAAAGGGGAAAAAAAAGAAGGAAGAAAAAGAGGATTTAGCCATACCTTGTGTGTAATATGCTGCTGTTCTACCGGAGCATGACCTTTAGGATCAATGAGAGTTGGGTGTGCCACAAGATATCCTCTATCTTCCATAATAAAGCACCTGCCCAAGATAAAGGAAATGCATTATTCATGAAGTGTCTTTATGTTTTAAAGAAATGGGTAGGTTAAATATGGCTGTAAAAAGAAACATTAACAAAAAACCCTGGGCAATAAAAAAAAAAGTCAGTTAAAAATTCAATGGAAATAGTTTTTAAAAGAACATATCAATATTTCCCTGAAGTTTACAAACCAACCAGTATTGCAACAATATACTAATACTTGAGAATCTCAAGGTGGAATTGACTGGACACAGAAATAAGACCACTTGTTTTATTTCCATTGTCTAATTTGAGAGGAATGCACAAAGTAAACCAATAGCATAAATAGTGAAAAAACAGATTTTAGAAGTTTTAACAGCTTAACCTGAAATGCTACCAGTAACAAATGTAAGGACTCTCCTACAATTTTCCACCAGACATTGCCCTTTAAAGTACTGTCAAGCTTTTAGTTTCATTTTAATGGGGAGAGTCACCTCCACTTAATATTCTTATGAAAACGTGAATGTCCATTAAACTCCAAATTCACACACCACTTCCCTTCCTATTCCCATCTCTTCCAGAGTGACTTTGGGGAAAGCATGCAATCTGTGCCTTTGCCCCTCCATCTGTAAAATGGGGTGTTGGGAAGCGTCATTCTAAAACATTCATAAAGTGCTTTGAGATCCTCTTATAAAAGCGCTTACAGAAAGACAAATATCTTATTTTCCTTCTCTCCTATGTCCCTTTCCTGTCACCCTCTTTTTCCCCAGTCACTGTTGCGTTGTCTAACCCTTTTCTCACAGTTTCCTTCCCTCTCTGGCTCTGCAGCAGCTAAGCCTCCTTCTCCTTGCAAGGCCTTTCCATCTCTGGCAGTCCCTCTGCACAGCACGCCTGCCTCCCTTCCTCCTTCTGTTACCATAGACACAGAAAGCAGTGCTACAGGGGAAGGCAAAGGAGCAGGCATCCTAGGGAGAGGGCTTAGTCTGTGCAAAGATCATGAGAACGTGTGGTCACAGAAAGGAAACTGGAAGAGGTTAATGTAGGCCGCTTAATGCTCCTGAAGAACTCAGCAGGAGTAGAGCTAAAGTCCCCCAGCTTAACGGTAGCTTTGGTTGGGTCCTGCAGCTGTGCATGCATTCCCGCCTCCTGCCTGGGACTATGAGAAACTGCAGGAGCTGCTTTACAAGTGTACAATTCCCATAACTGCGTGTACAGTGTAAAGTCCTGACTGTATCACCTAAACGTAAAAAAACCCCACACACATAATTTTAAAGGTAACCTGCACAAAAAAAAATAGATAGGCTTGTACTCTTCACAATATAAGAAGGAGGCGTGAAAAGTTAACATGAATTTTTTTCCGATCCAACTTTTGTTTTTATGTGAGAAATTCAGCTCTTGTCTGCTGTTTTTCCTGGAAGATGTTATAGACAACTGGCGAACTAGTAGACTTATGATCAAATATACCATGGGATGAATCCTGATTGATTGGAGATGGGAAATTATTTTTATTCAGACTGTTCAGTCTGACTGTTTTGGGTTGGGTTTTTTTTTTTTGGTCTGGCTTTGAGGACACCAATTTAAAATCAAATGCCTGACAAACACTTGGAAGATATGCTCTTAAAAAAACCAAAACAGTTTCAACACCACAGCACTTTCCAGGGCTGAGAGCACCCAATTCTGTGTCCTGTGATGGAGAGTTACAGCAAAGTACTTAAGTGTCACCAGTTAAGTATCTAAAAATACTCCAGGATAAGAACGAGTAACGGAATGAATGGAAGCTGTGTTCATCTTATGATGGATTTATGAGCATTTGTATTAAGCCTGAATAATACAAAGAAGAATGAATTATTTCCCCTTTTTATACTTTATTGATTGTTCATATATGTTCAATCTCTGATATCAAGAGTCCAGATTGTCCTGATGAAGATAATGACTGCAGATTGCAATACAGAAGGTGAGCCAGAACAAGGAACAGAATGTTTGAAGATATACCACATGAAAGGGAAGACTAATTTAACTCAGTAACCCAAAGGTGTACCTTATTTTGTTGCCTCCATCTTGGTTGCAAACTGGTAGCAAGTCCATTAGAACCTTATAGAAGTACCTTAGAGTAAAGTCAATGCCCATCACAGCCACAGAATGTCCTGAAGACATTTGTGCACTAAAAAGAAAAAGAGAAGCAGGTTTGAGAACTATATGAATAACTGAGCATTCAAAATACTTTAGATTGCTGAGTTTAATATGAAGTAAATACAGACAGGCATACAACCCCCGCACCATGTAAATGACATCCACCCAGGCTCAGACCTGCACTCAGTTAAGAAGTGTAGCTCATGCCCCATCAGGCTTATCTAGCTTAGGATAAAAGGTATTTTAAAAACACATTTGCTGAAATGTTTTAACGAACATATTTTGAAACCCACTGTGAACAGGACAGTTGTATCTTAACATGCAATTGGTGGTCGAGGTGAACAAAATGCCCCCACCTAGGTTGTACTTTTACCAGCTAACGCGTTAAACCTGGAGTATTTCCCACAATGGAACACGATCATGGCTGAGTGCTGAAGAAACCCAAAGTTATGTCCCTGCATTTTAGCTCATTCATATGCAGCCCACCCAGTATTTGCATAGTGATTCAGCTTGTATCCCTTGCATAGCAGAAAGCACAGTAAGGACCGGAGTACTACTTCCAGATGTTTCGCTTGAACACATCACTTGCACTCTTGCTATAGCAAGTCTGTAGAGAAGAAGAAAGTCTCAGATATCAGAAAGACTCATTTTCCACTGCATTCCTTTATGCCATATGATCTGGTCTTCATTACGCCAGAGTGATTCTTTACTGGAAAGCGAGATGAAAGGCTCAAACGTGGTGAAGTGATCTAAGCAGGTAATTTAAGGGGCCAACAGATATTCACTTTCATTACACATATAATAATGTAATTTAGGGTTAAAAATACCCTAAACAAAAAAGAAAACGTCTCCTTCCCCCACTCCCCAGCATCACCACAGTTCACGGCCCCCTTACTCTCAGCACCAATTACAGAGCAATACACCTGCTTCCTGGGGGAGGATGATGCTGCTTAAAGAATCTTTTCAGCTTCTCGGGAACTGAGTGGCCTTCTGCTTATTATAATTTTTATGGCTTTTTACTCACTCTCCTACTATGCCAAAGGGAGCATGAAGCCCCTCTTCAGACAATGTGAAACCTCCCCGGGGGGAGGGGAGGAAGGGGACTTGTTTTTATTCTTAATCCAAAGCTTTGTCTTTATTATTTATCTAGTTTAAACTCTTTAAAGTGTAACCTTCTCTAGCATAAAGAGAGGTTGCCCCCTTCTGGTCACAATGTTTATTACTTCAAATAGATTGGAAGTTACAAAGCAGAGAGCAAAACACAAGACGACACCATATTCCACATTTTTTTTTAAAACCGTTTTCTGCAGTTCTTCAGAACCTCCTTTCTGCCTAGGACAGTTCAAACCACTGGCTTTTACGCCACTGAGGTGTGTGACTACAAACCTCAAAGTCAGCTGGCAAAAAAAGGGTTCATGTAAAAGCACATTAGGTGCTAAAAATATAGTTAATACTATACTAAACGCTCCTTGCAGACAAAGAATGCCATGTTTAACATCCTATCAAGCTCATCATGGTTAACCCTGGAGTGAGTCCTAGCTGACATGTAGATAGACATATACTGAGGGCTAGATTTCATTGAAAATCATGTTAGTTAACGTGTTCTGCCACAATGTAATTTTCCAGCATAGAGAAACTGCACTTGGACACAGATTCATGAAAATTCACATTCAGGAATAAAGCAGGATCTTCAGTTTTTGTGGATGATTAAGACCTGCAGCAGCAGCTGCTGCGAATTATAGTATCCTGTCCATATGTGGAGGTCTGCTGGTGTCCCCATTTTGCTCAGCAGCTCAAGAATACATATGGTTACCTTAGCAACTGACACATCAAAGACCTACAAAACACAATCTTAGAGCGCATATGCCAAAGTATGCTTCACAACAGTGCTGGAAAGCTCTCCTATTCCTCAATCATTTGCTTTTATTTCCCCACCCGTGCTGTTTTCTCCATTAACTATGCAGTACTCCAAAGAGTGCTCGTGGCCAGAGACTGGTGGCCGGTTAGAAAGTTCACAGCAAAACAACATGCTTTCTTAGGGTTCTGGTTTGTTTAGAGAGTTCTTGTTCCACTAAAAGAGCCAAAACCAACAAAGTCTCCAGTGACATTCCCTTTAATGGTTAAGAACCTGTGAAACTCCAAAACAAAACAACAAACAGGACATCACTTGTGTTTCCAAAGCTCCCTACCTTGGCAAATCCTGTCTTTCTTCTCAGGAGAGTAGCCTAGATGTTCCCTGTAAACTCCCTGAGCCCAGCCTCTTCTAGATAGGACACCAACTTCTTCTTCCCACCTCCACCCTCTGCCAGGATTTAACCCCCAAACCCCCATGCTGCTGTCTGTCTTGGCAGAGCCTCCTCCTAGGAGCACCACAAGGGCGTGACAGGAAGGAGGGACCCCCTTCTTTGGGGTATTGTATACCCCAGAGGTTCCCAAACTGTGGGGTATGCCCCCCTATGGGGGGTGCAGAGGAAAATGTTGGGGGGGGGAGCACAGCAGGGCACAGGCCAGCCCCCATGGGTGGCAGGAAGGGAGTGCCACCCTGCCCTGTTCCGCTCTTAACTCTGCTCCAGCCCCACCCTGAGCCATGGCCCTGGCTCCTGGCCTCACACCCAGACCTGGCGCCACACCCAGCCCTTGTGCTGCTCCTGGCCACAGATCCACCCTCGGCCCGCTTACCCCTGTCCTCATCTCCCCGGCCCTGGGAGCCCCGCTTCCGGCCCTGGCTCACGGACAGGGTGTTAAGGGGTGTGTGACCCTGAAAAGTTTGGCAACTACTGCTGTATACCCACTCACCAGAGATTATATTAATGCCTGTTTCCCTTCTAAGCACCCTATATATTGATGGGAGAATAGACCTATTTAATGTAATGCTAGTTTGAAACTTTTTAAAAGAATTTCAACTGTGAAGATAGAATAAAAAACGTCAATGCCTAGATACAGCAGCCAGTGGAACGGGACAGCTGGCCTCATGATGCAGCGGGGGCTTCTTTGCCAATATTCCAGATGCTGACCATCTGATGATTTTTCACACAAATAAAAAGCAGATCAATCAGTTCTAGTGGATTAAAGAAACCTGTCTGTGCTATGACTCCACCCATCTAAAAGAAAGCTGGCCTGATGAAGTGATCGTGCTCATGTTGTTCCACAATATATGCACTGAGGTCCCTAATTTCAGTCAGTCCTAAAACTGTTCCCTGCACAAAACTGAGCCCGTACAAAAATTGTGCCTTTAGTTTTGTGAGGGCAAAAATCCTCAGAAACATGAGAACATATCTATTTACACGTGCAAGTCAGGTAGACATCACAGAACACAGTTAGAGGATGTAAAGACCGGTTTGCATTCTCAAAAATGTTACTAGTGGCACTTTAGAGGATGGTTTTGCTAATTTAGCTCTTGAAGCTTTTTGTCCATAGCTATATTTTACCTAAAAATCCCTTTGGACATATCAAGCATATAGTCTTTTAATAGATACATTAAATTAAATCTGTTCTTATCTTAAAAAATTTCAGGGAGACAGGATTCCAGTGTAATACAATCATATTTGGTTCTATATAACAAGAAGGAGAACCATAATGTCCTGAAGATGGTCCCCCTCTCCCCCCCGTAAAAGCCATACAAAAGGCTATTCTAATATATTCTGTATTAGAAAAAAACATTATTTTGTGCATGGATTGTCTTTTTCACAATCTTTGGAAGCAAATACTACGCCATATATAACAGGAACAAGAAAGAAGCAGTCAGTTCATGGATGTATTCTGATGATATCAAACATCAACAGAAGAAATTCAAGTATTGTGCACTGGCAAGGGATGAACAAGATGATCACACTGGCTGAGAGCATGGAAGAAGTTAAGAGGCACAATCAAGTGAAAAATTATATTTGAAAGAGGAAATTAACTTCTATTATTAATGACAATTTAGATTATTACAATGAAAACATCTTACCTCTCACTGCTGCTGCTTAGGGGTATTTCATTCAGCTTGGACAATAAAAATTTACTGATCAGTTTCACTTTTGTTTATAGGTCTCTTTGCAATTTCGGTTCCTGGTAACAGAATGCTGTAATATTTGGTCCCAAACACAGCAGGAACCGTTTTAATCTGAATAGCTGTTTCTAAAGAAAACATTAAGCCTTTGAAATGTTTTTTTAAACACAAAACCTAATTTGGGGGCTTAACCCACGGGACAGTATCCTTTTGATCAAGCAATACTTGGAGCCTCAATGACAGCTATATAAGTCTCCCTAAAATGATCTGAACTGTCTCTTATTAAACAAAACAGAAGAAAAAAATAAAAAATTTACATATCACCACAAAGAGCCAGTACATTTTCATCCTCAGAGAAGAAGCTCTTATTCTCTTAAATGATTCCCTATGTGAAAAGCTCCACATAGTTACGTAGCCCTGACTGATGCTCCTGCCAAGGAAGATGGACAGATGTTTTTTGGCTGTGGGAAAGATCAAACAAAGTCTACATATTTCTGAAGAAAAACTAAAAGCAGCCCTCAATATTTTAGTGTTTAGAAACAGCACTGCCACTAATGTCCCCAACTCAGAGCTGGCCATGCGAACTATTTAGCAGAGCAATGCTAGAAACCAAGTTCTTCCTGCTGGGATGTTAGTTGGAGTGTGCATAGCAGACAGCTCGCCAATAAAAACGCTGGAAAATATTCTTCATACAAACCAAACTGAGTGGCTAATATTTATCTCTGAAATATTACAGTGTCTCTAGCAGGAATATTAAGAATGTACTCAATATGAAGAGAGCTATAGAAGTGAAAACTGAACTCTTCAAAGATTGTATGCCCTAATTTGATGGAATCTTATCGTTTGGTTGAATGTCTGGCCTGAAGACAAATTATTTTAAATCATCTGATCTTTGAATCACAAAGGATCCTTTCAAATATTGAAGTGGTTTTATATATAAAGACCTCACCCCTCTCCTCCGAGTAATGACAGAAGACATGCAGCAATGAATATCAACTCCAGAAACAAAGTGAAACACACTGAATGTTTTCTTAAAATGAGAGGGCCTACATTAACTTTTTTTTTTTTTTTTTTTTTTTTTTAAGTCATAGAAGAATCAGCAATACACAAAATGTTTCTTCCTACATCAGGACCGTGTTTATAGCTATGGGTGGTGTGTTGTTCCAGAAGTGGGGATGGATCTTTTGTTTTGATTTGGTTCCTGTCTGTGCATGTAGAGGCTGGCATGTACAGTTTCTTCCCATATAAACAAGTACATTTTTGGACATTCTTACACAAAATGGCTAACCTCTAGGTTTTGAATGGCACAGGCCAGGGACTTTCAAAATTTCATATAGAGAAATTCAGGGTATGTCTACACTGCAATGTAAGCCCAGATTTAGTAGAGCTTGAGTTAGCAGACTCTGCTTTTGTTAACCTAGAGCTTGAGTGTCTACACTCATTTGAAACCCCAGGTTAGGAATTGCTGAACCTTGGGTCCCAACCTTGGGCTCCAGCATCCACACTGCATGAGGTAGGCCAGAGTCCAGCCACTCATATCCCAGACTTCCTAGCACCCTCCCAAAATGTGGCAGGTCTAGCCCTTTGTTTGTGGCGCAGTGTAGGAAAACTTGACGGTCTAGAAGACAAAGAAAGTCAGCCTATGGGACTGGGGGTATTTTTGGCAGACTCCCAGAGTATGAGCCTAGTGGGGCCGAGTCTGTACTGCAAAGCAACAGGGCTTGACTGCTGAGTCCCAGCTTGACTCAGACCTTCCATCCCCATGGGGTCCTGGGTCAGCAGAATTTGTGTGTAGATGGAAGGGGAATTAAGTGTTAGCCTGAAGGGGGATTAGCCTGAGTTTGATATACCCTCAGAGCGTCTTATGGCCCTACCTTCCCCATTTGCAAGTGTGCAAATTACCTCCCCTCCCATTCAACACCATGCAACGTCCCTATGGCCAATACAGCAATTACTTACATGGAACAGTAATTTCAGGAAACTAAAGAAAAAGTTGATCAGTCTATTTGGCTATCTGTTCTGTCCCCATCTCCCCCGTGGTTCCGCTGCCTCCTGCTGCCCTTCTCTTCTCCCATTGCACAGGCTTTCCTGCTCCTCCTCCAGACCCCCCGTAACCACTTCACAGGCCAAAGTTTGGGTACCGCCAGCACAGACACAAAGCAGCCAACTGATGTGCACAACATTGCTCACACTGGTACCCATAAGATAGACCTGAGTAAGGCCATATTGTAAGCAAATAACTCAAGCTACAAGGATCTGAAAATATACCAGCATTGAAGGAGCGAACGGAATAGGAGAACATTCTCGTTTTAGAAAAACGACTGGCCGTGTTAGATGAAAAGCAAATTAGAAGAGCAGGAGCTTCCAAAGGGGCTGCACAAATTATGCTCCCAGATAGTGTATATGAAGGGGCTGACAGCTGATAGTGCAATATGTTAAAAAGTTCAGAGGGACACAGATATAACCTCCCAACAGACATATCGCAGTTTAAAATTTGTATGAAATCTGGCTGCTCTATTTCCTTTGACCCACGATATAGTCCATGACCGATATGCCATGACATTCACTATGAAAACGAACAAAGCTGCTCTCATGCATAGAGCATAATATTGTGGCTAGCCACGCACTGGCTCACAGGCAGCCGAGGAGGTTAGTGCAAGCTACCTTCCCCTAACTTCCTTGCTTTCCTGATTAAGGGTGAAAACCTGCACCCAGCCCAGTGAGTGCAAGGGCTATAGAGGTCTCTCACCACCAGTGGCACTAGACTCCTCAAAATGGGAACAATGGTGTAGGGAACTGGCTGTGTGCAGAGTGGAGTGTATACTGCACCATTTCCTACGGGCGTTGCACGCTTCCCCTGTGTTCTAGGAGGCGTTGTGCCAGGGCTGCACCACACACAGTGAAACTGCTGGCTGATAACCACAGTCTGGCTCAATGTTAATTTTTCTTTATTAGACCTTAGTAAGAGAAGAATGTTGTCTCAAGGAAATTAAAAATTGTATGCTGGGACATACATGGCATATACTTGGTTCTGTTGTGCAGAGGAGGGGATGGGAAAAGAAGAGGGCAATAAGGGGAGGTTATTAATATAGAAAAGAGAGAGCGTGTGTGTAAGTGACCAACTGAGAAAGTATGCATTTCTTAAGACTACACTGGAAAAAAACAGATCTAACAAGAGTACCACTTAGAGCAGGGGTCGGCAACCTTTGGCACACAGCCCATCAGGGTAATCCGCTGGCGGGCCGCGAGACGTTTTGTTTATGTTGACCATCCGCAGGCACGGCCCCCCCGGAAGGTCCCAGTGGCTGCGGTTCACCATTCCCGGCCAATGGGAGCTGCGGGGAGCGGCACAGGATGCATTGCCTGCTGCTTCCCGTAGCTCCCATTGGCTGGGAACAGCGAACCATGGCCACTGGGAGCAGTGGGGGGCTGTGCCTGCGGATGGTCAACATAAACAAAACGTCTCGTGGCCCGCCAGCGGATTACCCTGAAGGCTGCTGACCCCGACTGAGAGAAAGAACACACATGAAACAAGATAAAGCTTCTCCTTTAAGTAGAGGGGGAAGGGCGTAATCAAACACACACAGAAGACGTTTAACTAGAAGATGGGCTTATTTTCTAAAAATCCTCATCAAAAAGCTAGTGGCATAACACAAGGGGTGGGGGGAATAGGGTACACACCAAAGTCCTTGACTCAAGGGGCATTTTTTTCATGTCTACATTTTATGTATATCAAAACTTTACTCCTATTCACCCATAATCACATTCAGGCACAACAAACCTTATAACTCAAGTTTTGATAAACCTCCAAAATCTGTGCAATTCTACCCCAGAATGGATTTTCCAAAAACAGAGCTTCAATTGGATGTTTCCCCTGCATCTGTATATGTTCTTTCCATTTTACTGAAGGCTCTTTTGGGACAAGCATTGTGCCTGCTCCCATTGGGAAGCACCTGGTCTATTGCAGCTCTAGCAAAAATAATTAATCACAGATAACAACGTCTTTACAAGTCAATTTCCAGATTTTTGGATTGATCAAATATTCAAAATGAAATTTTACCTTGAAGAATGAACAGTATGGCTGATTGTAACAACATAGCCAGCTCCTCCAACATCTAAATAGGGACCGGTGAAAGTTATTAGCCCCGGATTAGCCACTGCATGCAAGTACCTAGTAAAGACCAAAACAAGCGTTATTTATGAACGAAAACCAGTCATTTTGAATGTAAAAAATGAGGCTTACATAAGTATTTAACTGAATACCCCCTGTAAGCAGCACTACTGAAGTCAAAGAGACTGCTCACCGTGTTGGAAGTTAAGTAGCAGTTTTTATGTAAGCAGGATCAGGGCCTGAAACAGGCTAACTCCGTAGGATAATGTTACTCAAAATGAAAAATCATCCTACATTTTTCTATACAAACCCATTTCACTGTATCATATTAAAGTAAAATATTTAGATTATTTAAATCAAATCTTATTCTGAACAATGTTTGATTTAAAAACCAACTGGGTCATACATCCTTGAACAAAGTGTGGTTAAATTCACTTTGTAGAAAATGCAGGCGGAAAGGAGAAAGTATTCTTTTATACAAACAAAACTCACATGCGCAAACTTAAAAAGCTGTTAGAAAATGAATATTACATATTATTAATTTGAAGGGTTACTGCCACCTAAAATAACTCACACTTGCATCAGAATTTTTTATCATCATTGTGACAAGTAACGCCTCAAGGTTCTCTAACTGTAAGAGGTGAAAGTAAATCTCTCTCTTTCTTTTTCCAATTTATTTACTTTGCACAGTTGACATCACTTTGAGCAGAGACAATTTCACTGTTGTCTGCTTTATACATTTTTCACATGTCCCTGCGGCCCACTGCTTCCCCCAGCTCTCATTGGCTGGGAACGGCGAACCGTGGCCACTGGGAACTGCGGGAGGCCATGCCTGTGGACAGTCACGGTCAGCAAGATGTCTCGTGGTCCACCATCAAATTACCCTGATGGGCCGTAGGTTACCAACCACTGCTGTATACAGTTCATTTATAGTGTGAGCTCCACAAAGCCATCTAATTGCGTGAAGAGAAAAATTACAGCAAAAATTTTAAATTTATGTTCAGTATTTTGACTACAAAAATGTAAATGATTGAACACTGGAGCAGAAAAAGACCAAAAGAAAGGTGAGTACTCCCAGTCCAGAACTATGGTCATTATTTTTCAGGGGAAATGTGGGGCAGTGGAACTGTGGAACAAGCAATGCCACCAGTGATTTAGAGCCGTGCTGACAGAGCCACAGGGTAGGAACCCTAAGTTTACTTATGTACTCCAGTCTCTAACTTGATTGTTCAGAGCCATACTGCAGCACCAGCAGGCGGGCTTCTTTTAACAAAGCATATGTTAAAACACACTCAAGAGTTCTCTCGTGTCAAATCTCATTTGTTATATATATTATATATAAATATTTTCCTACATCATACGTTAACTGCAGCTATTAATTATGCTCTTAGCCAGAAAATTCCTATTTGGAAATACAGTAAGAAAATCCATCGCAAACAAAAAGTGCTGCATGAAGTATCAATAACCAAAATTGGCATGAGGAGCTGAAATTAACACTGATAGATTCTGAAGGATGAATATAGTAACAGCATGGACTTCAGTTTCATGTGTAAATATTTTTACTCTTATCCTGTACGAAGGGATAAGAAATAGAAACTATCACAATAAAGAGTTATGATTTACAGCAAATAAAAATTGGAGTAAAATTACTATTAAACACAATGTGTTTTACTGAGCATATAAATTATTTAATTATAAATGTATTTAACTATTCTTTACAAACATAGCCTTTCTACTAATCCTACATGAAATATTTTGCCCAGTTCAATATTATCACCCTGTAAGATTTCTGAAACCTTTGATAATGGGACCCTAAAACTCACCATTGTCTCCTAGTGGGATCAAATGCTTTGTCCATGAGAGAACCAGGATAAATTCTGAGCACCCCATTGGGTGTTGCTATGTAACGGCGGACAATGTAACTGTTCAAGCTACTCATTTCCATTTGTGTCATCCATTCATCTGTGACGTGACTGGTAGCCATTACTTCATTTCTGACAGAGAACTGCAAAACAAAGACAGACCTAGCAGGGTTCCTTTAAGACTTGCATGAAAAGATAATAAGCTGCTTGCAGGGTTTCCTAAAGACCTATCAGAAATAATCTAAACCCAATTACTTCTTTAAAATCTTCTCACACCAGATGGAGTCAGCAAATTCCAAGTAAAGAAAAAAACTTGTTATAATGAAATATTGTTATTATCTGCACAGCTTTTAACATTTGCTTTTCACTTCAGGTAAATATAAATACTACCCCATTTGTACATAAAACAAAGTTTTCTCATTTAAATGTATAAACACACAAAGGCATCCCCTGACCCAATGTTTATTACAGCACCGTTCTGCATATTGTTAATTCTAATTGCAGCTTGTAAACTTTCTTCCTGGGGAAAAGGGCCCCTCCTCCCACCCTTGTGGTCTCTGAGCCCCTTCCCCCGTCCAATTTCTCCACCACCCTTGAAGCCCTCATGTCAGAGGATCCATCCACCCAGCTGAGGAGTGGACAGGATTCCCTTTCAACCTAGTTCACACTGCTTCTTCAGGTGAGAGGGGTTGCTGTTGTTCAACAGGGGTCACAATCATCCATCCCAAGGGCTGAGCACAGTGTCTCTGCAGCAAGAGAAGAAAATCCTAGTATCCTACATGCTCAACACTCCCATAGGCCAAGAGCCAACCCAAAGGACACATGTGAAATGGGGACCAGCATGGTGACCAATAAGGGCAGGACGGGGGAAGGGAGGGAGAAGAGGGATTTAAATAGCATACTTTAAGCCCAGGGTTAGCAATAAGACGAGTGTTGTCGCTGAGGTATGCCGTGTAGTGTTCCACCATCCGTTTGGTCTCAGGTTGGCTCAGATGTTCATACGGAGAAGAAAAACTACCTGCAGCCAGCATTACTGTGGGGCTTTCTGAAATAATAAAGTATTAGAGAATTTAAAACAAAGCATTATAATCAGTATATAATACAGGCCATCACAGAACACCATCTGATGTAGTATCCTGTCTGAGACTATAGCCATATAATGAAGGTACAGTACTATAGTATGGATGGCAGGGAATCTCTTCCTGACACAAGCTGATCACCAGTTTTTGCCTTGAAACGTGAGGATTATCATCCCAAATAACAACAGTAAGACTTATAAGCGCAGATCATGTCCTCTTTTGTTTTGAAACCTACTTTTTGTTTGAAACTTTGGAATGTTACAATAAAATGTCTATTTCACAGTCATATGAGCATGGCTTTGAACAGGCTGGCTATGTGCACCTTTTTGTAAGGTAGAGAAGGTTTGCGTGTCTTGCTGTAGGTGGTGGTGGTTTCAGTTTCTTAAGGGAAACAAGCAGCTCAGTAGCAGCAGCCTCACTTCACTGCCTGTCTAGCCATTATCAGCTGACAGCGTTCTGCAGACACTGCAGAAGAAGCAAGTCTTAAGGTGGGTTCTTGAGGAAGACAGGGTAGTGGCTTAATGGGGATTTTAGCCCTGGGACAAAAAGTTCAAACCTGCTGGTAAGAGAAACTGACGAAGGTGTGATGAAGGCTGACATGTGGAGTGAAGGGGTGGCTAATGACATGATAAAATAATACAAATAAGTTGTGAAGGTAAGCACAATATATGGAGAATGGGGAAGCTAATGATGAGACACAAAGAACTTTGTGGAAGAAAACTGGGTTTAGGTGGGACTATGCAGAGGCCACCTTGAAGAACAACTGTGACTTTCAGGTCATTAACACAGGGAGAGGCACAAAAAACACAAGTCTGCCAAAATGGTGGAGGGAGTTTGCTAATATGAACAAGGGGGCAAAAAGAGTGACTACAAGAGATGTACAGAATAGTCTGGGTGTATTGCTTCCACTGAGCAAGAAATGTGATATTTAAAAGGCAAAGCCAAAACAGAACATAAACAAAAAAATCACACAATGATAATGCAGGGGCTGGGATGCTGAGAAATTGGTTTTTTCCCTTGAATATTTAAAAAAGGGGAACCAGATAATATTCATCTTATTGTTTTTCTCAGTGTGCAACTGTTTCCAGGGGAAGAAATTCCCAGCACCTAAGAGAGACAATACTTACACAATGGAAAGGGTCTCCATTTTCCCACACCGCTCCCAAAGCATGCCACTGCACATCCAGCAGCCTTATCTATCCGAGTCATCACTTAATAAACCTCTATTATATTTCCTCATCAGCTTTCCAGACTTAACTGCCTGAATCAATTATATTTTCTCTCACACTGAGTCTCTCAACATTATTGGCGTGCATTGCTTGACTTTTTCCATTAATGTCAGGTCTTTTCTAAGGTGAGACCATTATGTGGTTCCCTTTTATCAAAACCGGGCATTATATTCAAGACAAGAATGTAGTGTTTTATATAATGACACAATAGTTTCCATATCATCATCTAGTTCCTCTGTAATACAGTCCAACATCTTATTAGCTATTTTGAGCACCACCATACAATGAGCAGATGTCATTGCTGAGTTGTCTAACGATGATGCCTATCTGCTTTTTCATGAATGGTTACTCTGTTCATGAATAGTTTAGTTTAAACTCCACGGAGAAATCAGAATTTTAATCTTCAAATGTGTAAGATTGCAAGCCTTTCAAACTTGTATACAAGCTCTAGATTCATCTTTCTTAAAAGGATTATAAAAAGTTCTCTCCTTTCTATATATTAAAACGTGTATTATCATATAATTCTGAGGCCAAATCCCTCTGTCCATGACATCAATGCAAATACGGAAATGAATGGAGTTGATTACAAAGTTTGATATATAGAAAGACGTACTATTGAACTTGAAATTTTTATGTAGGTTTAAGAGGTCTGGAAAATCTCACATTAAAAGATTTCAAATAATATTAAAATTCTGACTTCCTCATGAGCTATATCTTCTGATTTCTTCACACAGATGGATATTAAATATTTATGTCTGTGAATAACTTGCATAAATCCAAAGTCAACAGCCCCTATATACCCCATTTTCTAAGAATTAGACTGTGCAACTCTCATTTCTTTTAGTGAGCACTTACTCACATAAGCAGTCCACGAATTGCAGTAAGAATACTCAGGTGACTAAGTGCCACAAATGTAAGGGCTGCACAGTTTAGCTATAATAAAAAAAAATGAAGCAGTGAAAAAAGTGAAGCAGGATAGAAAATTTCCCTTGAAAGGTTTTTTTTTTTTTTTAAATAAGAAACATTTTTACAAGGATTGTAACTAAAGATGTTTTCTATTTTCCAACCAGCTCTACAAAAACGTGCATGAGATAAAGATGAGTTGAGGGATTGTTATACCTAAGGTCGCCAGCTGCTTGAAGTGCAGACAGGCACTGGGCTGACCCAATAGATCCAGTCGATGATACAGTAGCTTGCTGCTAGGGACAGTGTTCAGATTCTTGAGCTGTTTAACAGGTATTTCTGGCTGTATTACCACAACACAAAGAATGAAGGATGTGTCTTGGGCCTGAAAAACAAGGACTAAAAATTAAACTGAAAAAAAAGTTGGAGGTTTTATATAATTGATTTTCTATTTATCCCCCTCTCCCTCCTTTTTTAATTCCTCAGTTTCTTTTACACTAGAAGGTGGCATCACCTTCCCCCATACTCCAGAGCAGCATATTCCCTACTCTCTCTGTGAAATTAATCACCTCTAGAAACTGCTGAATTTCCCCATACTCCAGGAGAAAGGCCCTGATCCTGCACAGATAACTTTGTGGGGAGGGGCTGTATGGGTGGTGGGGCATAGCCAAACCATTCTAAATGCAGGATTGAGGCCTTAGACTTTAGGGTTTCCAATGGCAGCAATACAGTACACATAACTAAGGTATGTGCTTTGATCAACTATCTCAAGCAATTAAAGCCATTGAGTTATATACTTTAAAAAAAAAGAAGAAAGATTTCTTCAAAGTTGATGCTTCGCGCACACATTTTTGTTTTCACATTTTTTTTTTAAACATAATATCCAAATTCTGATGCTTTTGTGTGGATACTTCATGAAACTTCATTATGGGCAAGAGAGTTTCAGTTCACAAATGGAAACAGAATACAATGTACCTCTTTGTAACCTGTTTCCCATTTTGAAAAATGCAAATTAACAATAATACAAGGACATCATCATTATTCCTCCAATCCTGTGTTGGATGGATTACTCGCTTTGCTGGTTTGAACACATTCTAAGTGCATCAGGTTAGAAAAACTTGGCAGTAGTATTGCCAGACTCTAAGGCTGTCTGATATTTAATACAACCTTTCAACAAGGCAACACTAGCTCCAGGAACACACCTACATGAACTTCTGGTATGTGACGACAGATTTAATCTCTTAAAGCCGCTCAGCATAATCTCTTAGATTATATTTAAATTAATTTAGGGAAACGATACACCAGTACCTGCTAGGTTTGTTGACACAAAGCAATTAGCCAATTATTCTTGGTATTAGCAAAATTTGCCTGGATCATATCTAGTTGTAGATTTCATTTTATTCCCTTGGTCAAGATAAGTATCCAGATTTGTTCACAAAATAAACTGAAAAGTGAATGGGCTGCTAGAATCTTTTTTCCCCCTTGGAATTGGGTAAGATAAGAACAGCTCTTTTCTCTTCAAGTTAATGATGCTGGGCTGCCAAATCCTCCCATTAAATATGATCTGTCTAATGATTATAGCAGAATTAAAAGCTTCCCTATAGCTTCCATTCCATTTTAATTGATTTTATTCTGTAAGAATCTAGCAATTATGAATTCATCTAGATTATGCATAGGAGTTTTTTGCTCCACTGAGGGTAGTATTTGGGAATATTTTGTTGTTTTAACTGGTGTTGAGAGATTTCTGCAAGGTATTGCATCTGACTTGAATGCAAAATATGTACTGGGGAAAACTAGACACAGCACTGAAAATAAAATACCTATGAATATGAGAGTACTTGACTCAGCCTTGCATATTACAGGATAGGCTCGTGCCCTATACAGATCTAAGGGTTTGCAGTATTGCATAACTACAACTAATGTTTAAAAGGAAATTTTAATGTCTTGATTGTGAACAATGTTGTTAAAGTTTATTCATATTGGCTTTTCTCTCCAAACTGCATTAAGCACTATACAGCAGGAAGGGATAATGCATCATTTAAAATGACACCCATCTACATCCACCCCAAAAAAATTCAGCCACTGATTAGTTTAAAAATGTTCAATAAAATTAAAAGTTTTTTTTTCTCATTTTTGTTAGTATCAGCATTTTAACAATAATAAACTACATGCAAACACTATACTGTAAGTCTGTACGTTCATCTTGAGTCTCTGTGTGAAATACGTTCAACTACTTGAGCTTTGCTCTAAGACTTTATAGTGTGACATAGTTCAGTATAGACTTTTTTCCTTTAGGAAAATATGTACTATAATTGTGTGTGTACATCTATATTATATAACATATAATGGATGCGTACATTAATAGCACACACACTTTACACTTGCCTGTATGCGTGTCTCTGAGAATTAAATTATAATAAATTTGAAGCTACAATTTCAATGGAATGTGAGGTTATTTACCATAATAAGAGATGCATGCATACTGTTTCTGTATAATTTAAAATTCAAACTACTCAAGCTTCAGTATATTAACATACATTGAAACTATATGCTACCATTCAAAAGTAAGATCTCTTACCATTTTCCAGGCATAGCTAACGTTGTAGGCTTCTTTTCCAATTTCTCTCAGTTTGTTTACATGCCAAGACAGTGAGGAGTTCACTGGGACTGTAATAATCTGACTGCCCAGAGGGAGGCTACGGTGACAACAAATAATATCCAACATTTTATTCAACACTGAAAAAGTTGTGAATCAAGCAAAACCATCTATTGCATTTTTATACGAAAAACATGATTAGTCATGAAAGGAGCTGGATAAAATCTGCTTTTAATTAAGAAAGAAGAGAATGTTTTGGTTTGCTGTTCATGCATTTATCTATTTTAAGGCTAATTTACACTCTTATGTGTAACGTAGTACGGTTGAGTAAGCATTGCCTTTTTCAGTACAAATGATGAAGCAGCGGTAACTTGGTTTCTAAATTTCTACTCAAGAATTCATATAGACAGTGTTTAATTTGTGTGGGGCTTGCCAGGGCTGAGCCCTGGAACCTCTAGGCTTGGCAGTTCATAGCCCCAGCACTCTGAGGTTGCCACGTCAATTAGGAGAGTAAAAAAAATTGCCTGAGCCCCAGCACCTAATTGCTTGAGCTCCAGCACCTCTTTCATTACAATTTAAGCACTGTTCATAGAGAACACAATTACAGTTCGTCCTGGCTTGAGATAACGTTGCTAGTGGAATGGCATTAATTAGCTCTCTAGTTCAAAGGAACAAAGGGACGACAGATAAAACTAGATCTAAATTAAAACTAGATCTAAATTACAATTTCCAGAACTGTTCATGCACATTATGCTGTACCTCTGCCTATTTCGTTTTTGTGAGCAGGATAGGATATTGTCAGTTACTCTTGATGACCAAGAGTTTTCTGTATTCTAATGCCATGCTTGTGTTTAAGAATGGAGCTAAGAAGTAGAGCTGGAGTGCAGGGAATATAAATACAATATGTACAAGCACTTTCCTGAGACTGTTGTGGGAGCGTCACCCAGCTAATAAGCAGATTTTTGTTCTTCTTTTCCTCCACCATGTCACATTAGTTGGGGTTGGCAGCTCTTGTTAATCTCCAAACGTTCCTGTTAAGTGTGTCTTCCAAGCCGACACCAATCTTCTTCATGTCCTGCTTCTGTGCCTTGAACCGCCTTTTTCTGGGTCTTATAGTTTTTGTCCTGTAACTACTAGATTGTATACTCTCTGACCAACATATCCCATGTCTCATCATCTCATATGTCCCAGCCATCTCAGTCGATGCACCCTTAGCTTTTCCATGATGGGGGATTACCAGCATCTTGGCTCACACCATTTCATTGTGTAATCTGTCAGTTCTTGTCTTACCCAGTGTCCATGGGAGCACTCTCATTTCAGCAGCATGAAGTAGTTGTACTTCTCTTTTCCACACTGGCCAGCATTCCAACCCATACATCATGGCTGAGCTAATCATGATCTTATACATTTTGCTCTTTAGTTTAATTGGCACATTCTTATCACACAGAATTGCCATCAATTCCCTCCATTTGCACCTAGTGCTGTTCATGCAACTGCTAGCATTCACATTCTTATTGTAACTCAGTACTATTTTTATTGGTTTCTTGTTGTCCCTTTTAATGCAGCCTCACATGTATTCAGTCTTCTCTTGGTGATTTATAAACAATTTTCTTCTAATGCAGCCCTCTGTCTTTCTAGATATCTTCCCAACACAAAAATGTCATCTACAAAAAGCATGTTCCATGGAGCTTCTCCCCTAATCTCCTGCATCAAGGTGTTCATTACAATCACACTTAGGAATGGGTTTAAGATTGATCCTTGATGTAGACCTATTCTCATAGTGAATGGCTCACTGCAGCTGCTTCTTGTTGTTGTACTACTCTCATACATGTCCATAATATCTGAACGTACGCCTCTGGAAGATTGTGCGACAACAGGCACCACCATATCAGTTCTCCAGGAACTATACTATAAGCCTTCTATAAGTCCACAAACACTAAATGCAGTTTCTTGCATTTCTTCCTGTACTTCTCCTGCATTATTCCCAAACCCAAATTGGTTGTTGCTTACTTGGTAATCTAGCTCTTCATGAAGTCTTTTCTTGATAATTCTTTCCGACCATTTCATCATTTGACTCATTTTGATGGGTTTTTGTTATATGTATTATATTGATTTATTTATTTAGATTTAAAATAAAAGAGTCACTTATTCAAGGCTCTACGCACGCTAAGGCATCATTAACAATACAATAAATATAATAAAATACTAGCAACATTAATCATTTCACCAAGAACTCAGCCAGCCAAGCACTTACAGAAACTCCTTTCCACCCCTTCATCATTTGCATACCCCCCTCAGTCCTGTCCAACAAACGTATCAAACTCACCTATGCCTAGTTTCCAAATGATTTATTTAAACAATAAAACAAACGATCAATTCCGAGATGACACATCCCATGCAACATCAAGCAACCTCACCACCTTATCTTGTGTATTCCTTCTTCTGCAGCTAGCTCCCTTCCTCAAAGCCTTTAAGGCCAAAAGGGCCCATCATGATAATTTAGTCTGACCTCATTCACATTGCAGGCCACGGAACCTCACCCATCGACTCCTGTAATAGGCCCATAACCACTGACTGAGTTGTTGAAGTCTCAAAAACTAACAGCAACATTTTTCTTAAGTACATCAGAAGCAGGAAGCCTTCCAAACAATAAGTGGGGCCACTGGATGATCAAGGTGCTATCGGAGAATTCAAGGAAGACCAGGCCATTGTGGAGAAGCTAAATTAATTCTTTGCATCAGTCTTCACTGCAGAGGATTTGAGGGAGATTCCCATACCTGAGATTCTTTTTAGGTGACAAATCTGAGGAAGTGTTCCAGGTTGAGGTGCCAATAGAGGAGGTTTTGGAACAAACTGATCAATTGAAACAGCAATAAGTCCCAGGACCAGATGGTATTCATCCAAGAGTTCTGAAGGAACTCAAATGTGAAATTGCAGAACTACTAACTTTGGTATGTAACCCATCACTTAAATCTGCTTCTGTACCAGATGACTGGAGGATAGCTAATGTGACACCAACGTTTAAAAAAGGCTCCAAAGGCTATCCTGGCAATTACAGGTTGCTAAGCCTCATTTCAGTACCAGGCAAATTGCTTGAAACTATAGTTAAGAACAGAATTATCGGACACACAGATGAACATGATTTGTTGGGGAAGACGCAACACAGCTTTTATAAAGGGAAATCATGCCTCACCAATCTATTAGAATTCTCAGAGGTTAACAAAAATGTAGACAAGGGTGATCCAGTGGATACAGTGTACTTGGACTTTCAGAAAGCCTTTGACAAGGTCCCTCACCAAAAGCTCTCAAGCAAACTAAGCTGTCAAGGGATAAGAGGGAAGGTCCTCTCATGGATCAGTAACTGGTTAAAAAACAAGAAATAAAGGGTAGGAATAAATGATCACTTTTCAGAATGGAGAGAGGTAAATAGCGGTGTCTTCCAGCGAGATCAGTGCTGTTCACCATATTCATAAATAATTTGGAAGAAGGGGTAAACTGTAAGGTGGCAAAGCTTGCAAATGATACAAATTACTCAGGATAGTTGTGTCTAAAACAGACTGCGAAGAGTTACAAAGAGCTCTCACAAAACTGGGCAACACAATGGCAGATGAAATTCAATGTTGATAAATGCAAAGTAAGAAACATTGGAAAGCATAATCTCAACTATATAGACTAAACGAGGAGGGTCTAAATTAGCTGTTATCACTCAAGAAGGCATCATGGATAGACCTCTGAAATCACCGGCTCAATGTGCGGCAGTCAAAAAACCATTAGGAAATGGATCGATAATAAGATGGTAAATATCATAATGCCATTATATAAATCAATTGTACGCCCACACCTGGAATACTGCGTGTAGTTCTGGTTGCCCCATCTCAAAAAAGATATATTAGAAACGGAAAAAGTACAGAGAAAGGCAACAAAAATGATTAAGGATATCGAACAGCTTCCTTATGAGAAGAGATTAAAAAGTCTGAGTCTTTTCAGTTTGGAAAAGAGATGACTGAGGGGGGATATGATAGAGGTCCATAAAATCATGAATAGTGTAGAGAAAGTGAAAAAGGAAGTATTATTTACCCCTTCACACAGCACAAGAACCAGGGGTTACCCAACAAAATTAATAGGCAGCAGGTTTAAAACAAACAAAAGGAAGTAGTTCTTCACACAATGCACAGTCAACCTGTGAAACTTGTTGCCGGGGAAGTTGTGAAGGCCAAAACTATAACTGGATTAAAAAAAGAATTAGATAAATTCATGAAGGATAGATCCATCAATGGCTATTAGCCAGAACCTCATTCTTCTGATGGTTAGAAACCTTCACCTAATTTCAAGCCTAAACTTGTTGATGGCCAGTTCATATCTATTTGTTCTTGTCCCAACAATTGTCCCTTAGTTTAAATAACACCTCTCCCTCCCTGATGTATCCTTCCATAAATCTTCATAACAGTGAATAGCAACAGGAGCACAGTACTTTTGAAAATCTGAACATTTATTTAGGTACTTGAGTACGGATTAAGGCACTAACTTTAGGCATCTATTTCATTAAAACTGTGGCCCTCACCTTTATATATGAGTTTTCATTAATGAAAATAGTAGTAAACTTTTTGGCTGGGATTTTCAAAGAAGCCTAAAGGATATTTGCCCAAATCCCATTGAATTTAGGTGCTTAACTCTCTCAGGCTCCTTTGTTAGCCTTGATCCTACCCTACAACAGATTAGCCACTCTACAACAGAGTCTGTAAAATGTGTCACTTCTGGAAGACTAGCATCCCAGATAAGGTCTTTGTAATTTTAAGGCCAGTGGGTACAATAATAGTGTTTGAAACTCTCTCTGCCACCCCAACAGGCACTTGCCAAGCTGGTGTAGCATCAATTTTCCCATGTCATCATCACTGATCTCAAATCTGACCTGACTCCAGAGATAGGAGTTGATTCAGTTTTAATACTACCTTACTCCTGAGCTTCTCGTAAGCAGAGAACGCCAATCCTGTCTAATTAAATTGTCTGGGTTTTTTGCAATCTATATTTCTATTCAATGAAGACACTGAATTTAGCCCACTGAGCAGATTTATATTCCAACAGCAAATCGGATCAAAAAAAATAATTATAGAAAAGATCAAACCATCTCAGATACAGAGAATTTTAACAGAGCACTCCTCTGACAGCGGGGATGAGATGGGGGGAGGAGTGGTGACACAACTCAGTTTTTGCATATGAACACAGCATCCTGACTATGCAAGATGTGAACACAACTAGGAGCATAATCATGACGTGTTACGTGCCGACGCAGTGACGTATGGGGTCACAAGGGCCCCCTCTTATTGCCACCCCTGGCTGCATATATCACCAGTAGCAGCATCAAAGAGAGGGGGCAGCCTCTATGGAGTTGCTACTACCCCCTTCCAAGCAGAGTCTTTGCTCCATGGTTCCCAATGTGCTGGCCTGCACAGCTGAGCTAGCATGCCAGTGCAAGTAATCTGCAACAGATTTTGGGCTGGCACAGATTACCTTACCTTCCCCCTGGAGCAAGGCAGGAATAATGCAACAGATTGTGACTCTCCAAGTCACAGTCCAGACCGTAGTCTGCTCCTGGGACCAGAAAACTATGTGCTGTCCTTTACTCAGAGCTGGTGGCAAACCCACAAACCAGCCCTAAATTCAGGAAAGGACATATTGTACTACCCTTGATGTTGTACACTTAGTGTACATTTATAGTTCAACTACCCTTTCTAGAAAGTCATTGTTATTACATGGAACTCTTGCATAGTCCTTCATACACATTTTTTCTCCAAGAAAAAGGAAGTATTTCCAATATCTAAATGATGTGTTTTATAAAGATAGCTCAGCTAGTTGTACGTGCACAGAATTGCAAGTCAGGAGCTCCCATGTTCTAATCCTGATTTGTACACAGATTTCCTCTGTGGCTTTGGGCAAGTCATTTAACACCTCTTCTTTCATTTCCCCATCTGCAAGTGGAGGATCAGGAGACTTACACACTTTAGAGACGAGCTGTGGAGACTAAGGTTTATAAAGTCCTTCGAAGATGAAAGGCTCTACTTAAGCGCTAAGTACTACCATTATTTTTAATTGGGGCATTTTTGGATTGTAAATTTAGAAATAAAGATAGAAAAATTGAGATTCAACAAGAAAAAAACCTCAAAATGCAAATATTCAGTGAGAGACGGAACACTGAGAAGTAGTAACAGTGAAGGAGCCCAAAAGGACAGCAAATCACACATGGTTTAGCAATGTGGCAACAGCCAGCAAAATAGGCCAATGTCAGATTCTCTCTCTCTCTCTAAATCATGTATTGTCCCATCAGCCCGTACTTGGGACAGAGGGTGTACCTCTGTTCTCCGTGCAGTTGCACACATAGAGGCATCACATCATAGAGCAGGGAGGAATTTCTCCCCATATGTCTAATGCCAAGTATATACTAACGAGTTAGATCGACCCAGCTATGTCACTCAGCGGTGTAAAAGATCCCCACCCCTGAGCAGCACAGTTAAGCAGACCTAACCCCTGGCGTAGACAGTACTAGGCTGATGGAGGAACCCCTCCCGTTGCCGTAGCGAGTGTCTATACTGAAGTCCTACAGTGGCGCAGCTGTGCCGCTGTAGCAGTTTAAGTGTAAACCTAGCTTCACTCAACAGAAAGACTCCCAAGGACTTCACTGGATTAGGTCAGGGTCTTTCTGGATATGGTGCAACCATTCCTAGGGCGCCACTGTCGCATACCCAGAATACCAGACATTCCAGCACTTCCAGTAATGGTATGGGCCCACCCCTGCCAGTGTGACCTTGCACTGTGAGTGTGAAGTCATGCTGCATGGAGGACACCATTTTGAAGAATGCGCCACCATGCCCCCCACTGGTGAGACTGCATGGAACACCATTTTGAAGAGCGCGCTGCTCCAAGCACCACCAGTGTGACATCAGGTTGGTGGGGGCGGAGTAGAGCACTCTTCAAAATAGTGTCCCCCATCTGTGACCCAAGACAAAAATCATGTCTGATTTTGTCTCAACACCAGACAGGGAACCACAGAAAAAAAGAGAACTGTCCGGCTTAAAACCGGACAAATGGCCTGCCTAACCACACCTGAAACAGTGAAAAAGATCTAAAAGCTGGAGAATGCTCAGAAAAGTACTGCAAAAATGACAGAGGAGGACAGGGAAGGATTGACGGAAAATTTCAAGCAGCAGATATGCATACAGTAGTTTGATTACTTATTTGAACCCCATGGAGTGAGAGAAGTTATTTAAGGTGTTAACTAGGAATTACTGTCTGAAATATACGAAGGAAAAATCCAGACTGAATATTAAGGAAAATTTCCCAACAATCAGCTCTACTATTAGATTAGAAGAGTCTCCCAAAGGAAGCTGTGGAAACTATTGCTTGGCACATTTAAGGATAGAATGGATAATGCGGTAGAAAACACAGTCCCGCATTGGCAAGAGATTGGGACTTCAATCCCAGCAGGGATCTCTGGGTACTATTACAACAGAAATATTAAACACAGTAATAATAATTCTATAAAGTAGCTCCCATTAAAGGGTTTTGTACAAACACTTCTGAGTCCGGTGAATAATTGATCTTAGCAAGCTATGAATCATAGAATATCAGGGTTGGAAGGGACCTCAGGAGGTCATCTAGTCCAACCCCCTGCTCAAAGCAGGACTAATCCCCAACTAAATCATCCCAGCCAGGGCTTTGTCACTTTGACTTGAGTCTCAGTTCTTCCTTACCTAAGGATGTTCTGCCGAACTAATTCAAATTTTGGAATGTTCTCGTAATGTATGATGTCAGTGTGAAGTGGTGGTTCAGACAGCAAATAAGGCCTTGTAAGGGATGGATGCATAAGAGTATATCCTAAAAAGAACAAAATACGTGTTTAGTACAAGTTTTGGTTCAGTATGTAATAAGCAGAGAACATAAAAACAAGTATACTGATGACATGTATGAAAGTCCTCCAATTTACTTAAGAAACTACCCTAACAGTAACCATACCATTACATCATAAAGCAGTTTACTGCCAACAGAATTTTAAGAACTTGTAAATTAACTCAAACAAAAAATGACTAAAATGACCATGCCATAAAAAGTGAAAAAGCTTATAATATAAACAAAAGCTACAGTTTTGGCTTTCTGGCCTACAAATGTGAAAACAATCGATTTCATAGCAACATTTTTATATCAAGACCCTGTACAATAAATGCAAACCATAAATCTGCTTATATACAATTACTGTTAGACAGAACTACTCAAACAACTGACACACAATCTGTTGAGAAATGGCACTGTTCACTTTATCGTTCTACTTACAATTAAGGAGCAGAATAAGGAGTTAGTTTTCTACAGTCTAATTTCACCAAACAGGAAGATAGTGTATTTATGTATCTGAACCACAAAAATCACCTTTATTGTCTATGAGAAATGTGTAGGAAGCCAAAGAATCTTGATAATAGGTGACATCCTCCAAGATATATGCCAGGTTAACATCCACTCCCACAATCCCAAGCAGCATGTTTCCAAAGTAACAAGGTTTACTTACAGTCATTATCAGACCTTGAGATAAAAGGAAGAGCACAGAAGGCATTAGCAATAATGAACTTGCCAGTTAATTAAATATGAAGTGTGTTCTTCACCAGTTGTGCTAAATAGAAAAGAGGGGACGTTAACTTGTGTAACCAGGTGACAAAAACATCCTCTGTCCAGCAAGTTCAATTTTCAAGAAGTTGCTACCGTACCACGTAGGAGTATTTTCAAAAGCTAAAATTAAAGACTTAGCAAGCAGGCCCCGATTAAACTCCCAATCAAGTCAAAAGACTCCCACAGGTTTCAATGGGTGTTAGATCAGATCCATATGTAGGGTTCCCTTCCTAAGTCACAGTGCTGTGGATTTCACTGAATATGCATAATTCAACCCTCTGTACAAGTTAAGGCAGTTTTAACCCATTTGTTGCAATTGTTTCCCTAGGACCATGTGACATGGTGACCCAGTGAAGCACAAGTAGTGGTACTATGATCATCTGACTCAAGAAATGCTTTCAGTGATAGATGTCAAACAATGGTAATGCTTGAAGCTCATGGTTAAACAACAGCAATAAAGATAACAGAAGCTCTACCAGTTCTGACATCTCTTACTGACAGCACTTCTGGAGTCAGAATATAGAACTGCTGCTAGCATTTAACAGTAAAAATATGGGAGTCGGGGCTTGGCGACAGGACGGAAGGCTGAGAAGGGGAGGTTGAGGAAGCATGTGAATTATGCTACAACATATTAACATAATATCCTCATATTAGCCACTTTTTACTTATCTGGTGGTGAGTTAAGAAGGTATATTGAATATACCATAAGTTATTAAAATTTACATTTTCTGTCTTCATCAGCACACAGTTAGATGCCTTAGGGACAAGAATGTGAATAAATATAAAAGGACATAGATTCACATTGTTTTTTCTTTTTGTATTTTTCTTAAAGTCTGCATTTTTACTTTTTTCCCCCCATGCAGCTATAAAAATTTTAACAAAAATAAAAAAATCTTACTTGTAAAATATCAATTGGGATGAATTTTGCTCATCTGATTATATATGCAGTATGTTAGCCTCTTCTTACTTAAATCCCAACAGGCCACTGTACTGGGTATTATAACCAAAAGCATTACAATGGTTTTTAGAAACCTCTCAATGCCTGAGGTAAAAATATAGCAGTCCATTTCTGTCTTACTTTCTGTGTCATGACCACATGGAAACTCACTCACCCTTTTAATATAAAACAAATATCAAATTCATCTCCATAAATGAGGTTTTTTAAAAATAAAAAAACCATGCACATTCCTAATTATGTAAGCCAAATCTATTCAATTGTACCATTTATAATCCTTATGTTGTACAACTTCTCCACTATGCTTGGATGTGGATGTGTGAGAGATGAGTGGCAATGCATCATGCAGAGTGATGAGAAAAGGACAAACTAGGCTATCATTCTGCATGAGAGAAGCACGTCCAGGAGCAATCTCAGCACACACAGAGGACTTCAGACTCTCAAGAGTCACTCTGATCAGGTGGCAAATAAGGACAACCTGCCTGAGAGGTCTGAAAACCCTGCTGAGCCATACTCCTCAACCCCTCCTCCATAACATCACACAAAAGAAAATGGAAAACAATGTCCGGAGAAATGCAGGAGCTGTTAAGCTTATTAACTCTAATAGTAATTACATAGCACCTGAAATCTTCAAAGCACTGGGAAAACACTAATGTCATTCCCAACTCCCCTATAAAGCAGGGCTTTTTTCTTCTCACTTTACAGAAGCATAAGCAGAGGCAGAGAAGCACTGCTTTATAGGCTAGGTCGTACTCTGTCTCACAATGACAATCATGCCAGTGCAAGAGCCTATATTAAAGGCCCTCCAAGTCCCAACTCCTCCCATAAACATATGAAAGGGGCCACATGTGGAACGCCATGGCCTTTGCATCCCTTTGCACTTTTTATGAGGGCTCTGTGCAGGACTGGCTGCATGTATTTTGCGGTCCTAGGCAAACATCTACACATGCCCTCATCCCCTGCATTATTCCATCTGATCTCACTATTGCATCCAAGTAAAAAAAAACATGTGAACATTAGGGTTTATAGAGGATTTAAGTAACAGGTCAGATTTACGTCCACAACCTCGATATGTCAGCATAAAGCGATCTATAACTGGTGGATCTGGGCAATGTATTGGGAGAAATACTCCACTGACGTAGAGCCATCATAGAGACTCCGATTCCATCCTAAACCTGCCCCCCCCCCCGGCAAACAGGGTGTAGTAACCAGGATGTTGCTGCTGATCCCTGGCTTCCAGAATGGCCATTCATGCCAGGGTTCAGGCTGCTCTGTCTTGTGCTGAGGATAACCACATTCCTCAGTCTTTTCTGAGCACAGCTTAATCAGAACAGAGAATCTGGTCAAATAGTTAGCAGTTCCACCAGATATGCTGGGTCCTTCCCCAACCCTGTATGACTGCTAGAACCTTCTGGAGTCCTACTCTTCCAAACCCGGGAAGGTGTGGGGTAGAGAGTCCAGAGCAGTTGCTAAACTGTTCGGTGAGATGCTGCTCCATACCTCAGCTACTGTGGGGAAGGAAGGAAAAGGAAGAGGAAATGGCCAGCAGGAACAACCCCTCATGAAGCTGTGTTCATAGCTCCAATATCCGAGGAAGGAAGGGAGTTTTCGGCATCTGACAGGAATGCCACTTCCTCCATTATGCTGCCGTATGCACCCCTGTGGTCTGCTTAGAGGGCAACACCAGCTCTGAATGGGCCCGCTGGAGTGCGAGGGGCCCCATGGCTGCCATTACAGCCTGGAACCATGCTCCCACAAACCCAGAGGAGTTTCCTACACAAATCCAAATTACTGAGGCTGTATCAGTATGCCCATGAGAGACAATTTCACCCTTCAACTTAAATCCATTAGCTGTCACATTACCCACACTTTCCATAAACAGGCCCCTGTGAGTGTAAAACTTTACATGTAATCCCTGCACGAAGGACTTAATTTTACTTCCTTAGGGGCAGACCTAAAAGCACCTCCTTATCTGTTGGTTAGAAACCTGGGGGATGACAGACAGAAGCCTAACCTCTGTTTTTTTTTTACCTGCTCAACTTCAGATTTTCTAAGCACTTACCATCTCCCATTTCATCGGAGAAGGGCAGACTGAAGACCGCCTCATCAATCATTCGATTGGGGAGGTTTGTATAAAATCGACCCACTGTGGTTTCCAAGTTACTGAGCTGGTTCAAGACCATCATACTCCCCTTGATCACAGGTAAGGCAGTTCGATCAGGCACTCCATACTTCACTGAGTTCTGTTCTGCCAGATCTCGGAGAAATGCCAGTTCTTTTAATCCTGTCACTCCCTCTGAAAAAAGAGATATTGCCAGGATAAGGGAGGAGAAAGTAGGAAATGTATTTTTAGTTGAGTCTCTTACATCTTACTCCAAATTAAAACTACAGTACAGTACGTACTTTGTGTTGCCAACTCAGGCAGGTAGACTGAACATAGAGAATGCCTATTTAAGTGGAAGTGTGGAGTACTGTTTAGTGACTAATACTGGTGGGGTGAATTATAATGTAGGTATAATCAGTCACTAAAGGATTTAAAGGTGTCCACTCAGATAACTGTTCCACTGTACAGAAACTCAAGATGCTTGCTCCCATGTCACTATTTAGATATTTTTACCATTATTTTTTTTTTTTAAAACAGAGAGCTTTGTGTAACCCATTGTCTCCCACCAGTGACTAGTCCAGGTAGAAGTTTATGAATCTGCTATGCAGCCTTGGAGTTAATAGACCTTGTCCTTTAGCTCAAGCAACAGTCTCATGCTTTTAGAAACAGATGTGCCAGGATTCAGTCCCTGCAGATAACCTAACAAAGGGAATTCTTGAAAGTGGGGACCCAAATGGGGATTTGAACTGCTATACAGCCATACAGTGTGTTAGTGTGGCTTGCATGCAAATTCTCCATGGCCAGGCATAAGCTTCCCTGGATGGGGTGTCTGTGCAACCCATGCTAATAAGACAGTCTACTGCTTTCTGTGCTACAGATATTTTTGAAAAAAGGACTATGATTCCACTGGGTCAGTGTGCGTACATTTATATTTAACTTTACTCTTGGCTTAAGTCCCAGTTCAGCAAAGCACTGAAGCACATGCTTGACTTCCAGCTCAGACTTAAATCCCATTGATAGCAATAGGAGCTAAACACATGCTTACATGTTTGCTGAATTGGGGCCTTAATGGGGAAACTCTTCCAAATTCAGGCTTGGTGTCAGAGGGTGAGGCTCCAGCAAACGCTATAGTTACACCATGTATTGAATTTGCCCCATGGTGCTAGGCATTCAGCAATTCAGGCAACATATTTTAATCAGCTCATTTGAATTCTGGTTTGCAAACATATGACTAAGTAGTTTTATGTCCCAGATAGGAAACTGTTATAATCTGGGGAATGGCCTCTGGAGTCTAAGGGCCAAAACTCACTTTTGACCCTTTCAAACAGACACAGAACAACACTGCATTGTGTTACTAGAGAATTTTAATCTACCAGAAATTTGGCACACATTTCTTACCGTTCATGAGTGCATAAGTGAGAATCATAACTGAGTTATTGAGGAAACTATTTTCTTCATTGATGACACGGAGAGTAGCCTTTTTATCATCATCTGAAGCATCTTTTGATGTAATCCCAGCTGACAGGTAAATTACGACCATATCTGTAACTAAGCAGAAATATATATGGCAGACAGTATATTAGATTCCAATTTACTCGAGACATTCAGTAATGCAGTAAAAATCCTTATGTCAGTAAAAGAAGATAAATGTGAAGTTATCAACAACCTTATTTATAAGAGTTTCAGGTATCTGCAATGGATGAAAATACTCACTGTGTGGTTGTGAAGGCCTTTATAATTCCCAATGCACTTTCAGTTCCCCCAGTTTCAGCTACCAAAGATTCACGGGTTTCAGCTCACACATTCTAACACACTATATAGTTTTCTAGTCCTAGGCTGTGACCTCACCAGATTTCTTGGGCTAGACAAGTTCTGTCCTGGTCAGAACATGGAAGGGAAACATTCAAGGAACAGTGTCCTGCAGAAAGTTCTTTTAGTGATTCAATGTGGTGACACCCCTCTCTTGAGAGGGACAAATTCATCCCACATGGACAGTCCTGAGCCTTCTCTTAGCTGAGACCTAAGGTGCATGTAGTTACTCAAGGTCCTGTGGCAGGAGTTGGGGTGTTAGCCTCCAAAAACAAAATTTCCCTATAGGTAATTACATTTTGCCTACCTTAGCTCTCCATGCCATTTTTGCTGGTTGGAGTATTCTTCATTTTTTGTCCTACACTGATAAATAGGGAAATGTCCCATCCCAGGGATGGATGCACTTGAGTGATTCCTGTTTTTAAAGAGCTCTTGGTGGCTTTCCAGATAATGTGGGAGTTGTGTGGAGGCAGTTGTCAGCAGCTGCCTGTAAAAGTAACTCTTACACCTCCATTTGTACTTTGGCCACCACCTGTCTGTGATCACCCACTATGTCTCCCACCTATTCCCAACATGACTTGACATGAGATGACTTCTATGTCGGCATTCTGGCTGCCTAAGTGAATGGGTATACAATAGTAAAGTGGGGGAAAGAGATTCTTACATCCTCACCCCCTCCTGTGCTGGGGCAGTCAGAATTTAATCCATAGCTTATGTGTTTGTACAGCTCCTAGCACAATGGGGTCCATGACTAGGGCTCCTATGTAGTATGGTAATACAAATAATAAACACCACCACCACCACTTGATCTTTGGGATCCTAAAGGGTGGAAGACTATGGATACACAACATTGTATGTTAGAGGTAGTATAACATTTGAAGAATAAGACACGACATGTACTTACCATTCATCACTAAGTCATTTTGCCCTACTTAGACTGAACACATATCAACATATTTTTCAAGCTGTAAAGAATGTCTTATGTTAACGGCCTATCTCAAAGACTCAAGGAAATTCAAATCAATACTTACGCTCCATCCTATACTTCAGCATTTAAAGCATCTTGTGTATCAGTTAGGGATCATACATTGGTCCTACAATACCAAAGCACACTGGAGCATATTACTGAAAGACTGCCAGCTTACCTCTGAATTTCCTTGCTTTGGTGGAAATGTCAGGTCTTGCCCGACTGATTTAAAAAAAAAAAAATTTTGAACATCAGTTCGCTGTTGTGTGTGTTCTGAACTAATAGCCTGAAAATGCTTTAAATCAAAAGTGTTTTTTGATGCAAAGAAGCACCTGAAACTTCTATTTTCCTTTCCTTTTTTATTTATTTTCCCCCTCCCCTCACGCCTACTCTTTAACTAGAGACAGCTTTTAAATTTAATCTGGTTAAAAAAAACACTCCTCCAAGAGTATCCTCTTATTTCTGGGAAAGATTTTATGAAAATTATTAACCTTTATTTTCAATCTACACCACAGGAGCTGTGTGCTGCTGTTAGGGGCACTGAGATACAACTTTACTTTTTTTATTGCTAGCAAGGGTGATAAAATATAGTTCTCTGTGCTAGGAACCCATGCTTTAGCCTAGGCTATAGCCAGTTCTCCTATACAGTTAATGAATCATGTTTTCCTTCCTACAATAGCACTGGAAAAAAAACAAACAAAAATTTTACAATACAAAGCCCTTAACTCTCCCAAGAGCTCGGTCTTTAAATTTTCTCCACTTGTGCAGCAGGCTGTGCATTACTCGTCCACCTGGAGCGTCCTGTAAATCCAGGAGCTACAGGAGTTCTGTGGCTGTGGTGTATATATACCATTTGCAAAGCACTTTACAATACTTTGGGATTAAAGGCACCACAGGAATGTAAAATAATTACTGAGCTGCTGGTGACACCAATATAATAGATATTGACAGCAGGCTGGGGAACGCAGAAACATCCATCTTTTCAATATAATTCTTATCTTACACACCAGAAATGCCTCAGTTTTTTCCATTATTAATTTACTTTTCTGCATGTGAATGGTTTCTCTGACACGCCTGCAGATCCTGTTAGGGAACAGGGCGTTAAAAATTCACAGTAAAAAGGAATAATATTATCTTATTTCTTTTTGTACCAGAAACAAAGAATAGACAAGAAGATTGTTTACAACAAAATGGAAGTGCATCACACATCCTCTTCTCAGCCTGTCGCCCAGGCTCTCAGGTTTGTTGTACACATTATAAATCTTTAAAATTCTTTTGTTCTTACACATAGCCAGAGAAGGAGAGCATGTGCACTGAACTTTGAGCTTCAAATAATGTGTCCTTATGTACCAGTGCCTAAAATAAAACGAGTATTATGCGTGAAACTGAAATAAATCCATGTGTTTTCACACTGCAGAATATGCCAATGTCTTCTATTCCCAATACACACAAGCAAGAATCTATTGCCAACGTTCTTTGAAATAACTAATGATAACTAAGCAAGACTTACTCCAGCCAACTTCAGCTGCATTAGATTTGTTATCACCAGGCCGCTACCCTTCCCTCACTTTGTCAGAAGTTAAAAGCCTTGCCTGTTTGAGCTGATCTAGACATAAATACAAGATAGCATCAGATAGGTTGGACTTCTAGCTCAACAGATCCCAATGCTTATCAATCTAGAGGAGTACAAAGTGAAATGGGAGCACAGTTCACTTCATTCCTCTGGATCGAGCACTAAGCTCCTTAGATGTGTGTTATTACTTTCTTTTCTTAATAGTAAGTTTCAGTTAAGGGTCTCTCCAATGCCCATTTGAAATAATGGAAAGACTCCCATTCACTTGAAGAGGCATTGGACTGAGTCCTTAATGTACATCCAAAATCAAGCTGACCAAACCCCCAAATTAGCCCAGTTTCTCCACCCCACACTGGCACTGGGAATGTGGAAATGGCTGAGGAAATGTGACAGTGCTTGATTGCATTCAAATTTAGAATTTGTTCGATCAGTTACTAAAGAACACAAGTCTTAACTCCCGCCCTACCTAAAAAAAAAAAAAAAAAAAGCCTTCTGGGCAGTAGAATCTGCCACCCACTTTCCCCTCTCCGAGACATCTTTGTTAGTTTGGCTATTGTGTATTTATTTTTGAAGTCAAATAGAAAGCATAGGACTAGATATGAGTAACTCTACATGTCTTTACACACAAAAATTCAAGCAGATTTTCTTTGATGAGTGAGAATACAGTTAAGCCACTCCGAGACATACATATAAATATCATATCATATTTCAGACACAGTAGTTGTTCTCTGTGAATGGTTTTTTGATAAGAAATATTGATATGTTCCCAAGGATTTTACATAGCCAGAGCACATCTGTGCAAATGGGAATTTTACCTGACAGTCAAAGAAGTTTGCTGTGCTAATGATTACCATTAAAAAGGATCCACATCTGGGAAATAATTCAAAGATCTAGCAACTCATCCCTATAATTACATATTACAGATAATAAGGGAGGTAAAGGACAGTGGGTGGAAGAAGCAAATGAAATGTAATGGACAATTTTAACAGCCACTAAGTACGTGGATTTAAAATCCAGTATATCCTATTTGATCAACATGGTAAATACTTTTAATAAGACACTGCCCTGCCCAGGCTTCTGCCTATGTGAGCAATTCAGACAAAAAAGAAATACGCAAACTTAAAAAAAATAATAGAAAGGTTTGTATAAAAACAGACTTACTTCCTTGGAGTTTTGTGCCATTGTTTGTATTTCGTATTAATTGAAAAGCCTTTTGAAATCCCACTGCATGCTGGGTAGGGTTGTCAGATGACTTTATGCTGCTAACGAAGGCGGACATCTTCCTTTTTGTCTCACTAGTGGCAGGAGACAAAAATGTCTTATAGCACTGATCCAGTGAGCAGGTTCTTACTGAGTCTGCCACAGTTAGCACTGAGATCTTAAAAAAGAGAAGAAAATATATTGGATTATTTTACCATTTATAATTCCTTATGTACTGATATAGCATACACAATGATAAGCCAACAGAAAAGTTTCTGTGGATTTAAAACCAATTGTTAAAAAATAAAATGCTTGAGGCATAAATCCATCACATTTGAAAAGGATTAGACTTATGCTGATTAAGGTAAAAAGAGACTTTGGCTTTTTTTCTCAGATGAAATCTGCTTCATTCTGCTCACACATAATAGTTACCATACTCTCATAGGCAAAAAAAAAAAAAAAAAAAAAATCTAAGCAAGCTATAGATATCTCAACCCAAAATCTGCAGAGAGCATTTTCAATAAATCTCCAGTGGCCACAGAAAAATGAAGTGCTTGTAGAAAAAACTAGGAAATTTCCACAGGCAAACATGATGAGCTCTATACTAACTTACTGTACTTTTAATATTTTATTGAAAGTGAGCCAAATTCACAACCACTTTTTATCCTGTAGATAAGTTAAAGAAAGCAATGATAATCCTTGCACTATTAAATGTATCAGTAAGATACAGTTTATGAAGTGGCATACTTTATTATGAGCTATGACTGATGCAAAATTAGTGACCAAATAAAAACACTGCTGCATACCACAAGAGCCATAAATGTGTGCCTGTAAAACAGATTTCAAAATTACCAAGTTATTGCATAATTAAAGTGTTGTTTTAACTTATAATAAAAATTTCCCCTTCATATAGTCCCTGATTCAGCAAAACACTTAAGCACATGCTTAACTTTAAGCACACGCTTAAGTGTTCTATTACATTGAATCCATAGTACCTTCTACCATAGGATTTGAAAACTCTTTCCATGCACTAAGTCTTATTCCTATATTATGGATGAAAAAAATTAGGGCTGAGAAAGGGAAAGTGACCCCAATGCTATGCAGAATGTCTGCAACATAGCTGCAAAATGAAACCCAGCCCCTGTGCTTTAGCCTTCCTCTTCTCTTATCTAAACTCTCTGGGAGCTTTGCAGACATTAATTATGTTTCACACCATCCCCGTAAGGTAGTGAAGTAAATTATCTTCATTTCGCAGCCTGGAAAATGGTCTCAGAGGTTAAATGATTTGCCCTAGGCCACTTAGTGTGCCAAATGGTAGAGTAGGGATTAGTACACAGCTCTCCTAACATCTGGTCCTGTACCTAATGCACTGTATCACAATGCTTTCCATTACAAAAATGGTTACAAAATGTTTCCTAAAAAGCTGAAAGCATTACAGATAAATAACTCAGAAATAGGATTTTGTTTTAGATAAATGAAAAAATGAAAATGTAAACAACCCCCCGCCCCCCGACGATGGTTAAAACTAAGGAAAGATACACTAGTGGCTTAGTGCAAACTCACCTTATCATGTTCATCTATAGAGCTCAGAATGACCTGAGCTGCATCTTTGGCAATTTGAAGTTGTGTCTCTGTGACTGAAGCCCCATGGTCCACAATGATAACTATGTGTTTAGATTGGGGTCTAACCGTAGAGACGTAGACAGGCCTGAAATGACACAAACATATTGACATCATGATGACCTCTCAGCGTACAGTTTCCATAGTAGTTTACAACTGAAAAGAAAAAGAAAAAAAAAAGGAACAATTGCTTGGCATCATGAAATTTTACATTAGCGAAGAATACCTTGAAAACTTAACCTGATGTGTTTACGAGTAGGGTTGCAGGGCTAGGAAGCATTAGTCAGGTAGCAGGGTTCAGAGAGAGTGAGATAAGGTCCTTGCCCCAATGAGTTTACAATCTAAGGTCCAAATCCTGCAACCACTTAGTTTTTACTTCCTGCTTTTGAGTAGTTCCATTGAAGTCAAAGGGACGATTCACGCGAGTCAAGTTAAGCTTGCACATAAGTGTTTGCACGATTGGAGCCTAATTTCAATGACAACTGACAAATGACAGGGAAGAAAGGGGCTGAGGAAGGACAATAACAAGGCCACACAATGACTGTTTTGGCAGATGGACGTCCAGAGGTTCTGCAACCTGTAATTTTTTTAAAAGTGTATTAACTCAGTGACAGTCTGAACAAGTCCCCTGCACAATAATCAACTAAAAGAAGATTCCAGCTGCTACAGAATGATCCACACAACTGACACCGTGGCTCGAATATTTAGACCAAATGGTCAATTGTGAGTACCTGCAGATTAGGCACCTAAATCCTGATTTAGGCACTTAAATAAAAAGGGCTTGATCTTTAGAGATGCTGAACCCTCAACTCCCACTGATTCTAATGAGAGTTGTGGGCGCTCAGCACCTCTAATAATCAGGTCTCTTATTTTGGTGTCTACTTATGTAGGTGTCCAATTTTACGTCCTAATTTTGGAACATTCGGCCTTCGTTGTCAACGAGCAACTCTCTTCAGGCAGCGAATGACCTGTTTTGTTAAAGCATCAGTAGTGACAGTGTTCAGGGATACTGTCTGTAACTATCTCAGCAAACACAGCACAAAGATTTTGGAAACAGAATCGGTAAGAGTGACAAGAAGTAACTGCTCATGATGACAGGTTTCAGAGTAGCAGCCGTGTTAGTCTGTATTCGCAAAAAGAAAAGGAGTACTTGTGGCACCTTAGAGACTAACCAATTTATTTGAGCATAAGCTTTCGTGAGCTACAGCTCACTTCGTCGGATGCATTCAGTGGAATGGTATTTTCCACTGAATGCATCCGACGAAGTGAGCTGTAGCTCACGAAAGCTTATGCTCAAATAAATTGGTTAGTCTCTAAGGTGCCACAAGTACTCCTTTTCTTTTTGCTCATGATGAATGCTTGATGCAGTCTATCTTGGCCATATGGAGAGATAAATACAATACTGGATGTTTGCTGGTTACATGACAAGTAAAAATCTGTGCAAGCTGTGTATAATTGAGTTAGCACAGTAGGTTTGGTTTATCACAATGAGAATAAGGCTCCTGCCAGGAAGGGCTTTTCTATGAATGCATTGGAATGTAATGCACATAGGTCATGCTCCACAAGCCCTTCTTATCTGTGCATTTTTAAAGTGGATTATCAAAATTTGTCAAAGTCTGCTAAAAGGACTCAGCGTTTTCATGTATATGTTTGCCAACATCAAAATATACTACTTGGTGAAACGTTCAGATATAGTTTGATACCGTGAGGTATGTGAGAAAGATTTACCGAAGATCTCTTTTCAGGGTCTCAAAGCTGGAAGAAATTAGAAGGATCTTGAATAAGGAAGTCAAAAACAACAGAACCCTTTTTCCCTGTTAGCATAGACCTAAAACTACTTGACTTTAACATTGAGTTTGGGATCTAATTTTTAGTACATCAAAATCACCCACAGAAGTCCTTTAGAGGAAATGCAGAAGATTTTAGAAAAGGCACAAACTAAGTTTAGCTGGCACAAACCATTTCTTAATTATAGAACAGGCTACAGCTCTACCATTTACACACTACTTTTGATCTTCAAAGCACTTAAAGGTTAACTAGTTCATCCAACAAACCCTCTCAGGTAAGTACTGGTAAAAAATATTCCTAATTTACTTATGGAGAAATTGAAGCAGAGATTGAATAATTTGCACAAGGTCACAGAGGACATCTGTGTCAGATCTGAGATTAGAACTCAAGTATTCTTGGCTCTAAATCTTTAGACCACACCCTTCTCAAACCACAGTATGTTCAAACAAGCCCAGCTACTCAGATCATATGATGATGACTATGGGGTAAACACCTACATATTAGATTAGATTGCTCAATATTGACAGATAAGTAAAACACATTTTTCAGTCTCTATGATCGTCTCTTTCTTATATGGAAATATTCCTGTATGAACTAATATCTCCTCAGTAAGATTCATTATCCAGCATGATTAGCTAATATACAAGGAGAGAGTCAGGCGACTGGATTTTCTCAAAATACCACCACAAGGTGCCTTTTTATGCTGGCAAGCAAATTACAAAGCTGTAAGGTCTTCGTAAGTAGTCCATTACCTCCAATGTTAACCTAGTTAAAAAAAAATTTTTTTTTTTAACTAGGAAAATTCAGAGGCCTTTCTACAAAAGGGAAGTAGGCCTCAATCCTGCAGTCTCCAGACAGGCAGAACTTCTCATTACAATCAGTGGGGAGGTCCTTCGGAGAAAGGACTGCAAGATCAGGACCAATAACTGCATTACAGCACTTGGAAAGGAGTATACATTTCAAAATGGCTGATGTGAAATTCAACTGTAGGAATGACTTAACATTACAACCTTTCACCAGGTTGATCTATGCATTGGTGCTAAAATTCATATAGTGAAGGGCACTAGAGCCCAGGGAGGAAAAAAATTGTACTCAAGCTACTTTTCAACAGGATTACATCATAAACAGATTATTAGCATGGCTATCTGAATCATCCAACCACTTATTCCCTAGTTTATTGTTCAATTTCAAGTAAGTTTCCTAGCAGAAAATGAAGAACTGATTTTCTACCATCTTCTGCGCTTCTCTACCATCTACAAAATGTTAGCAGGCTGAGGCATTACTTACAAATGTTTACTGGCTGTTAAGGTTATTAAGCTGAAGCTAGGGAAAGGTGAGTGTGTTGGAGGGTAATCTTATTTTATCCTTCCAAGCAAAATCGCTACTGAAAGTTTGATTTGCTGATTTTTAGAACAACCTAAAGATTCAATTTTCAGAGTGATAGCCGTGTTAGTATGTATCAGCAAAAATAACGAGGAGTCTTTGTGGCACCTTAGAGACTAACAAATTTATTTGGGCATAAGCTTTCGTGGGTTAGAACCCACTTCATCAGATACATGGAGTGAAAATGCAGGAGCAAGTATAAATACATGAAAGGATGGGGCTTGCTTTACAAACTGTGAGGTCAGTCTAATGAGATAAATCAATTAACAGCAGGATACCAAGGGAGGAAAAAAATAACTTTTGAAGTGGATTCAATGTTCATGAGAATCCTCTAGAAAAGCAGGATGCTGGATTGAAAACAATATTTTGAGAATATAATTTAGCACTTGTTTCCATCTGAGCACAAAAGAATAAAATCATACCTGCTACGATGCTCGTAACTTCCCTTACACCGGAACTTGTGCGCTGGAAACACAGTAAAAATGCCTTCTTCTGAGCTGAAGTATTGCCATTTAATTCCTGGGTTAGACTTCAGATTGTCAGCAAGAACTATGGAGTGAAAAGGAAAAAAATGAATGGGACTGCAAAGGAAAGTCAAAGGAGACGTGTGCATTTATACATGGCATCTTCAAAATATCTCATGTTTACATGAATAGTTAGAATATCCAGAGTTATAATACCTAATGCCAACAACAACAGGTAGTAGTATTGGAAGGGAGATAAAACTTCATGTCTCAATCATGTGTGTTCCTGATTTAATTTCTAACATCCAGATTGTTCAGTTTGGTCATGTCCTTAGTGATACTTTAATATTTTTTGTGGAGAACACCACATTTTCCCTAGCCATTGTTTCACTGACAGAAACTCCACTTCTTAGTATACAATGAATTGATGTAATAGATTGTAACAGCTTCTTTAGCACACCTGGACATTTCCTTAGTACCTGCATTCTCCATACAATTCATAAAGCTGCTCTTTGAGCCATTGTGTCCATGCAGCTTCTCCTGGAAGACATCACGTGCATACAAAATATCCACTTTTCCCAAAGATGAATCCCCAACCACTCAAATCCTGGTTGAACATTGTCCCCTCCAAATACTCAGAGCACTAGTGCATTATTTTCCTACCTGAGGGATGATGGGAAGAGGGGCCCATAAGGCAGTAGAGGAGGAAGGAGGGTAAAGAAAGCTGCACAACCACCAATCCTCCCCACTGCAAACATACTACTTTCAAGCAACTACTTGAAAAACCTCCTGCTTTCCTCTCCAGCTCAGAAGAATGTGAGAGCAGCTCATCTGTACATGGCTACAAGAAAGCAGCCTGCAAAAAAAGCTTCACTTTGTTGCTTCGATACACAGCTTGGCCCACTCCCAGGAGCACAGGCAGCCTAACACCAGGAAGCCAGCAGGGGAGGAAGGGAGAGAGAACAAAAACACAAACAAAGCAACATTAGTGGGAAGAGGCACCCAGCAATGGGGGAGTTTCCACAAAAATAAAGTGGGAACCACTGCACTGATCTGTAGTATGGAGTGGTGGGGCTCTGAATTAGGAGGCTGTTTTTTAAAGTGATTGCCCAAAAATACACCTGAAACCATTAGCTCTTTTGTAGTCCTTTCACTTGAAAATGGCTGAATACACACACACACACACACACACACACTTTACAAATAAATCAGCACCACAAAAGTAAAATCCATCCCCTTGCCTAGCAGTACTGACTGCAAAATATTTATGACTGAGGTTACATACTTCTTGAAATTCAAGTTTGTGATGGAAACAACGATAAGCAAGTTACATGCAAATGTTATTATTACAAATAATATTTGGGCGGAAAATGTTCAGAGAACCTTAACTCAGGATGATACTGAATCCTACTTGTAATGGATACTATGTGTCTACAAAAAACGGAAGTTAAAAATTAAAGGGAAGATTATTTTTGTAGTTTATACATAAATCCCCCCATGCATTCTGGTCCATTAGAAAAAGTTCCTTTACTTTTCTCAGTGACAGATCATGAGTGTGCTGCACATTCTTTGTATCAAAATAGCCTCAAAAAGTAACTAATAGATGGCCAGTAATGAGGCTATGGCCTGATTTGCTAAAATCATCTGGCTTATATATTTTCATGATCTGGTACAAATATATTGTGGAACTTTCAGTAAATATGGTTCCCATCAGTCAGGGTTCAATAATATCTGGACCTGAGAATGCGCCAAAGGGATTAAAAGGATACAAGAAGCTTTCTCCCAATTATACCACACCCTCATTTGTGCAAGGGATGGACACCAGTGGTGATCCCTGAACCCAAGGACTGCTCCAAGCTTCCAGAAAATGCTTCACTATAGATAGGGCCCTACCAAATCCACGGCCATGAAAAACATGTCATGAACCATGAAATCTGGTCTTCCCCTGTGAAATCTGGTCTTGTGTGTGCTTTTACCCTATACTATACAGATTTCACAGGGGAGACTAGCGTTTCTCAAATTGGGGGTCCTGACCCAAAAGGGAGTTGCAGGGGGGTTACCAGGGGTTATTTTAGAGGGTGTCACAACATTGCCACCCTTACTTCTGTGCTGCTGCCTTCAGACCTGGGCGGCCGGAGATTTGCGGCTGCTGATTAAGGGCCCAGCTCCACAGACAGCAGCACAGAAGTAAGGGTGGCAATCATCATACCAGGCCAGCCTTACTTTTGCGCTGCTGCTGGCGGCGGCTCTGCCTTCGGAGCTGGGCTCCTGGCCAGCAGCCGCCGCTCTCCAGCTGCCCAGCTCTGAAGGCAATGCCACTCCCAGCAGCAATGCAGAAGTAAGGGTAGCAGTACCGCCATCCCCCACCCACCCCCACCAAACAATAACCTTGCGGCCACCACACAATTCTTTTGGGGTCAGGACCCCTACAATTACAATACTGTGAAATTTCAGATTTAAATAGCTGAAATCATGAAACTGACAGTTTTTAAAATCCTATGACTGTGAATTTGACCAAAATGGACTGTGAATTTGGTAGGGCTCTAATTCTAGAGAACAGAACCATGGCCCTGTCACCCTGTATCAGTTAGCAAAGCTGGCTGCCTGCCAGTGGAACACAAGCTCTCTGTCAAATGGGGATGCAATGACCACACTGCTGAGCCGCAGTGGCATCAGAACCTCCTACCTTGGGCTATGGCTTTACGTTGTAATTGTGCCCTTTGGCCTTAATGGGCACACAATTTTATTTTAGAAAGTATGTGTCCTTTTTGCACAAAATGATACTGCTTGATTTGGTCGTTGTACCAGGCACTTTTATAGCACTTTTCATCCAAAGCTCTTGCAAACCCCTCTTATGGTAGGTTAACATTATTACACTCATTTTACAGATGGAAAATGAGGACCAAATAAGCAAAGTAACTTGTCCAGGGTCATACAGTGAGTCAGCAATAGAGCATGAAATATAGCTCTTGGGGACAGGATCCCGAAGCCCTACTCCAGTACCTAGAGCATGTTCATTCATTCCCTTAGACTGCACTTGCTTCATTATTAAAATAGGAAGTGCTTCAACAAAGTTTTAATTAATGAAGAGAGACTCAAAAACTTTATGTAGACATTTAATTCTAGAGAAGAAACAGCTGCCGGACACTACAAAAAAGTCAGCACAACAGCTGTATGCCAGTAATTTATACCCAATGACATTAACAAAACAGACATGGCTCAGTGAGAAACACAGATAATCTAGTCTGTCCATGATAAGGTTGATATATATAGATATAGATATAATCAGGAATGGTTAATATTTGATGCTAAACTAACATTATTTTACAGACATTACAGAAATCCGTATTAAGTACACTAAATTCAAGTCACCAGATTTAGACACTCATATTTGTATCACCTCTGACAGAACACATTAAAACCACGAGTCCTGGTCTCCCAAAGAACCCCACCCCCCTGAGACACAGAAACAGCACTTGGATTTTTTTCCCTCTTACAGTCATATGGAGATTTCCTAGCTGTCAGTTAAGGTGCGTACCTCTCCTGTTACCAAAAAAAGACTGACACAAGATGAAGGAAGCAACAGACATACAACACAACTGCTAGGTTTCTCCTACAGATGACATTAGACAGCTGCATTCCCACTGATCCTGTTAAAGCAAGAGGAAAAAAACACTAACAACTCACAGAAGGGGGAGAACACCAATCCATTAGCATAAGACTCCAATCTGCATTCCATCAGGACAATGACAGGATTCAATTGCATACAAGCCAAACTGTCTTTTCCACTTGTGACAAACTAAAACCAAACTTTTAATAGCTGAATTACTTTGGCATTTTGCTGAACAGGGTTAACGGGACTGCATTAGCTTTAGATGGATGCATTTTGTAAAAAAAAAAAAAAAGTAGATTTCCTTACTTGTGCTACAAACACCTCCTTTGATTAGAAACTTGAAAGAACTTTGGGAAAAGATCTGATTAACATTTCACCTTTAATAAAGAATTTACTTCTTGCATTTCCCTCAGGATGGATGCTGAAAATAGGCAAGTCAGTTTCATGTTCTGGTTCTCATACATTATCAGGATACTGCAGTATTTGGAATGGAATCAATGAGGGGAATATTTCAAGCCACAACCAGATGATGTACTTCCAATACCTCAGAGGAAGATTGTTATTTGAAGTACATCCTCAACAGCTTAGCACCTTCTTGGGTTTCCCAGACTGGTTTGTGACTATATGACTTCTCTCTGTCCAGCTCAGTGCATTTATCTTGTACAATTATTGCTATTTTTGTCCTTTATCATTATGTGTATTTCAGTAGTGCCTAGAAATCCCGAACAATCTCAGGACTCCATTGTGCTTGACACTGTACAAACACACAGTAAAGAGACAATCCTTGATCGGAAGATCTTACAACCTAAATAGAAAAGACAGAAAAAGGACTAAAGGGGAAGCAGAGCAGAAGTGACTTGCTCAGAGTATCACAGTAGGATCAGTGGCAGAACTGGAAAGACAACACAGATCTCCTGACTTCTAGTCCAGCGTCCTCTTCACTGCCTCTGACTTCCTCTTTCCTCTTCAAATAATGATTTAACTTTCACACAAGAGAATGAAGCTGAGAATTTTGGCCTCTCTCTCACTCTCTGTGCCTAGCCAGCAACTGAGGTCAGTTGCGATGATCAAAGTGTCTGCCCCAGATGTACAAGTAATCAGCAGCTATGGACTTAGCATTCTCAAGTGGAGGGCTCACCATTCTAGAATTCATTTGCCCTAAAAGGTAAAAAAAAATGTGCGAATATTGTTAAATTTCCTAAATGTTTTCTGAGGCTGTGGGGTTGGGAATAATTTTTTAGTGTTACTCTTGACATGTCAGCGCAACAACACCATGAAAGCTGCACTATACATATTAAAAAAAAAAAAAACCCCAAACACTAGTAGTTAGCTCACAGGATGCAAACTGTAGGCAGAAACTTTGTTTAGCCATTGTTAAGATACTTTCTTTGGGATGAGAGCGGTTTATGTGGAGTAGAAATCCTGAGTGATCTGAAAAGTTTTCGTGTTGCCAACTTTTGCAATACTATTGAGCATATCATGATATTTCATGTTTTTCTTTATGCCCCAACTCCTGGAGTCATGTTATTAGGTGTCATTTAAAAAAAAATCCAGAATTTCTAGTCCTCATAGTTGTGGAGAAAAGCTTGAAAAAAATGAACCATAAAGGCTCAAAAAACACAAGGCAAATGGAAAAAAACCCCAACATTTAATATTTTAAAATTTTCATGATTTTTAAACAAATTGTGATTTGTGGAGACTGACTCACAATTTTTGAACACTTAGAGTTGGTAATGCTGAGTCTGTCTCTTAAACGCCTCGTCATAACAAGATTTCGGATACAGCATTCACACAAACCAGTTTTGTACCCTCTTTCCCCTCCCCAATATTAGAATGTAGAAAAATTTACTTTTTTTTTTTACATTTTGAAACAAGAGACTCAACGTCTCTGAAAATCAGGCCATCAAAGTATGTGCAGGAATATTTTGTAGCAGAGTACTGAACTCCTGTTTGCTATTTTATACTTGCATTTTGTTATTAGTTTCCCTGCCTGGCAGCAGGTTTTGCAAGTCACAAGTACAGGCTGTTGGAGAGAATTGCTCAGCTGTGTTGTTTAGTGGGTGGTAGATGAGAATACTAAAAGACTGCCAGCAAACATTTTAGCTGTTTGCTCTTGGTCCAGGTGTGGAATAACTGACGGAAGATGTCAGAGTGTGTTCAGTACTTTTTGGGCTCTGCACTTAAGCAAAAAGATCACAGTTTATTTGAAGATACTATTGGTTCATGTATGTGCTGTGCCATACATTTGAGCTCTCAAGAAGTTGTGAACACTGGATATTTAAATTCAAATAGCAGCAGTGTAGATTTTGGGATTTAAGCACTTTTCGGTATTGAGCAACCCCCAACTGCAGTATTGTGTCCAGTTCTGGGCACCACACTTTGATAAAGATATGGACAAATTGGAGAAAGTCCAGAGGACAGCAACAAAAATGACTGAAGATATAGAAATTATGACCTATGAGGAAAGTTGAAAAAACTGGGTTTGTTTAGTCTGGAGAAGAGAAGACTGAAGTGGGACATGATAACAGTCTTCAAGTATGTAAAAAGTTGTTATAAAGAAGAGGGTTCTCCTTAATCACCAAGGACAGGATAAGAAGTAATGGGCTTAAACTGCAGCATTGGAGATTTAGGTTAGACATTAGGAAAAACTTCCTAATTGGAACAGAGAACCTAGGGAGGCTGTGGAATGTCCCTCATTGAAGATTTTTAAGAGCAGGTTAGACAAACACCTGTCAGGGATGGTTGAGATCAGTGGTCTCCAACCTTTTTACACCCAAGATCACTTTTTGAATCTAAGGGCAACTCAGGATCTACCCTGCCCCTTCCCTGAGGCCCCGCTCCTCTCACTCCATTCTCCCCCCTCTGTCGCTCGCTCTCCCCCACTTTCACCAGGCTGGGGAAGGGGGTTGGGGTTCGGGAGCGGGTGCGGGCTCTGGGCTGGGGCCAAGTGGTTCACAGTGTGAAAAGGGGCTCTGGGCTGAGCCAGGGGCAGGGGGTTGGGGTGCAGGAGGGGGTCAGGGGTGCAAGCTCTAGGAGGGAGTTTGGGTGCAGGAGGGGGCTCCGGGCTGGGGCAGAGTGTTGGGGTGCAGAAGGGGGTATAGGGTGCTGGGGTGCAGGAGGGGGTACAGGGTGCTGGCTCAGGGAGAGGGGTTAGGGCTGGGGTAAGGGGTCGGGGCACAGGAGGGGGTATGGCGTGCTGGCTCTGGGGGGCGGGGGGGTCAGGGCACAGAAGGAGGTATGGGGTGCTGGCTCCAACCAGGGTCTCAGGATAGGGGTTGGGGTGTGGCCTCCCGCCAGGCAGCACTTACCTCAGGTGGTTCCCAGTCGGCGGTGGGCACAGAGGCCAACGCGTCCCTGGGGTGTGGAGGGCAGGAGGCACGTGGCTCCACATGCAGCCCCTCTCAGCAAGCACCGCCCCCGCAGCTCTCCCGGCCAATGGGAGCTGCGGAGGAGGTGCTTGCAGGCAGGAACAGCACACAGAAGGAGACCCCTGCCCCTAGGGCTGCAGTGGCCGCTTCCGGGAGCGGTGTGGGGCCGGGGTAGCTAGGGAATCTGCCTTGGTGGCAGCCACACTGCACTGCCACCAGAGATCACAATCGACCAGTTGGTGACCACTGGTCTAGATGATACTTAGTCCTGCCTCAGTGTAGGGGACTGGACTACATGACATATCGAGGTCCCTTCCAGTCCTACACTTTTATTATTTAACTAAGTGGTCACATCAACAACCCTGACAACTAGATTACTAATCTCTCACTCATATAAAAAGGCTGAATTTCTGAAATTTCACCAAAATAATTTTTTTAAAATGGGTTTTAAAAGTATATCTTTGAATGTTACCAGTGAAGAATCTGGGATTTAACCACTCAGTTAAAAGTAACTCAAAGAGTATTATTCCATCTATAATATATAAAAAGTTTGCAAAGTTTAAAAAAAATCTTAATTGCTGCATTAAAGCTAGACTCTATTATTTTGCTAATGAGACATGCTTTAAATTCAGCTCCTCTCTTGATGAAATAAAAATGTTCACTTTCCTAATTAACCGATTGTTCTCAAACCTCCAACTAATTACCAGAATCACTACCATCCTTAATGGCCTCTCTTCTTGCTCTTCCTTTTCAAAAAAGTTCTGCTGGTTCATTTCCTTCAGCTAGTGAGTTAGTTTAAGGCAGCCTTCGCCAGACACTGCCAATTTTATCATAACCCCCTGTTTATTTTTCTATGACCACAGCATACTATCTGCTGTCAGATAAGCAAGGACTACTACAGCTGAAAAAATAAGCTTTATTTCCTTCGGGTGCACTCTTATTTTCAATCTACTAAAGCAGCAAGAAATCCCTGCAGAGTCTTCCTACTTTCTTGTTCCCTGCTACAAAACCAAGCAGATATTCTTTTTAGGTTCTATTCTTCCTCACCCAAACCTTTTAATCTCTAAAATGATTGACTGTACTTTAATATCTCATATTTCCAGCAAAGCCAATCTTGGGACAGGTTCTATAAGCCCAAGAGCCCGACAAAATGTATCACAAGGTAGACTGTCTGACTTCTAACTTAAGGCTGCATTTGTCAAACTTCTTTCAGTTCCAGAATTACAAGCTAGCTGGTGCACTCATGAAATAGTGCAGGGCTTTTCGCTATTAATTTTATTTCGTGTGTCTCCAAAGACCTGGCCAAGACAGTGGTCTTTATAGATCTCCCTGCTTTCAGCTCAAGATGCACTTTCTCCTCCCTTTTCCATTTGCAGAGTCTCCAGGACAGTTCTGAAAAGTACATTATCATAATCTCTCTAACATGTAGGATGATATACATACATCCTATTTAAAATGTACATGCTAGGATAAAGAGACTGAAACCAACCATGCCACCCAATAAAGGCCCATTGTTGGACAGAGGTTGTGGAAGCTGAATGTTCAAGATTTCAACACTAAGAGTGCAAAAGCTTTTAATTTCCTTAATTCTGCTGTAAATATGAGGGAAAACAAGTTTAAGAGTACTAAAAAAACAGAGCACTTAAGGATATTCTCTCTCTCTCCCCCTCCAATTACAAATTGCTACCAAGGCATGAAGGACTTTGAGAAGGAGACCTCCATGGGATGGAATTTTGTAAAACTTCAAAGAGAATGCGATAATGATAATACTTAGCACTTACAGACTGCATTTTACATCTTCAAAGCATGATAGAATCATTAACTAATTAATCTTCAAAGTGCAGCACAAACATTTAGTAAAAAAATAATTCCAAAAAAAGATTTAACATGATTATTCATTATAGAACAGTTACTTATAATTCTCTTGTTGAGTATTAAATTTGAAAGAGTGCCATAGGCTACATGGGGCACACCCTTCAAAAAAGGATGGTATACTGCATACATACACAGGTAGCAGTTCTTTAAAGAGTGCCTCTAAATAACAGCATCAAGGAGAACCTTGTTTATTGTTTTTCAATGATTCCAGAGTGAACTTGTTAAGTTTACAATTAAAGAAATGTTCTTTCCACCTGCTAGCCCTGCAAATTTAACCTTGGATTTGAAAGTCAAGTTGTGTCCTGACTCATACATTATCATCATCAGGGATAAAGTATTCTGTGACTGCAACCTAACTAACATTCTACTTATGTTGTGAGCCAGAATTAAATCCAGCTCACTCTTGGGTGGCTCTGTTGGCTTTCCAAGGCTAACTAGTAACAAAACCTTATTCAGTAAGGTTGGCAGACACAATTCCCTAAACATAAATGAACAGGCTTGATGACTAAAAAGATGCCAATTTATAGCGTCACTTCTAAAACTATGTCAGGTCTTTGCGTGAAACTCACCCTGTTGCAGTGGGCACACAAAATCTCCCCCTCCCGCAACACACTTAAGCAGAGGCACAAAGTGGCTTTGCAGGGCCCTGAACCTTCTCTACAATCTGCAAAAGGAGGTTACAGTAGCTCTAAATAGGCTGAAAAAAATCTTTGGGGGTAGGGGAGCTGTGCTGGGAAACGTTCACAGGAATCATGCTTACTGAGGGGTATAAGGGTATGAAGGGATCAAGTAACATGCTGCTTTGGGAGTGACATTCACCTCTAGCGGTAAAGGACCTGTTACTGTCAGTTAAAGAGTTCTACTTTTGTTCAAGTGATAGAGATCTATGATTTGCAGATGAAGGCCCCAGGATCCAGACTTGATTCTTTACATGTGTCCTATCCATCTACTAGAGCTGGTCAAAAACTGCAGCAACCGCCCTCCCCGTCAATGGAAAACTTCTTTATAACCAATATAAAAAATGTGAAAAAATTTCATTTAGAACACAATTTTTCATTTTTCAACTAAATATTTTTAATTTCATTGGGGGGGGGGCACCACATCACACTCACTCTCTCACACTTTTTTCTACCAACCTTCCATTTTCCATGTGCAAAAGTATTTTAATTTCTAACCAAAATGAAGGTGTTTTTTTAAAAAAATGTTTCATAGAAATAATGAAATATGTCATGGAAAACGTCAAATGAAATAAATACATTCAATTCTTTTGAAAATTTTCATGAAATATACTTACCTTTTCTCAACTACTTCTACTGCCTACTAATTGAGTCTATTGTCAGGTTATGGATTTTCTAGAGCAGCAGTTGTGTTACAGTCCTGTGGTTTGCCAGGAACCTGTGGTGTGAATTCCAGTTCCCTCCAACCCCTACAAATACCCACCTCTAATCCTAGTTACTGAGGCTGTGTGGCATGGGCCAAAATTAACATTTAATATTTGAGGTCAAGGGAGAACACAGTAATCTTTAAATTTATATTTTCCACATGGTTTCTACAAACCAGATTATTTAAATTGTGAGATAGCTGTTTAAAAACAAAACACTAAAGGGGCAGTATAACCCGGCTCACAAATAAATTGGTCTGGCTTGGATTTAAAAAACAGTAGACCCAAACAAGAAAGCATTTTGAACTCCTGCCTGTTGAAGATGTGATAGGCTCATGAACCCGTTGTGTAACCAAGTGGCAAGTTTGGGGCCCAATCACAAATATGCTGCTGCATCCAGATACAAACTCTGCTTGCAGGGAGTTCCCCAGAATTCAGAAGGAGCAGGGAAAGAAGGCAGAAAAAAAATATCAGAGATCCAGAAGCAACAACACTTGTTTACACTTAAAAGTTAATACACAGGATGTGAATTTAAAGAGAAAAAGCTATTCCTGAATTACTCTTTACTCTATGTGTGCATTCTCTTGCTGCCAAATAAGAGTGTCTTGGTTTGGCTTACCCCAGTGGCGTCCAACCTTCCTACACAGGAGGGACACACAAACCTAAGCACAATCTTGTGTGGGCCAAACAGATTCTACACATTTTAATAAGATTTAAAGTCACCTGTATTGATTTATATTTTAAGTTAATCTTGTTTAGCATGTAGGTAGGTAGGTTTTTTTCTACGTACAGTACTGTCTATTTATACACTTGTGTAAACTAAAATGATGTAAACGTGACAAAATGCTAATGAATTGGTCCTTAGTATATTGTGTTGAAACAGGCCAAAGGCCTTATGAAATGCTCTGATAGGCCATGTATGGCCTACGGGCTGTAGGCTGGGCACTCCTGGTTTAGTTTAATCCACTTTGAAAGGTATTCTTATTCCAGAATAAGTGTCCCCATACATGGGCTATTTCTGAGTAATTCTATTTGTAGATAAGCCCTTAGTCCTAAATTTATCATTTAAGTAACAGATGCCACAGAACTAGGTCACAGCAGTGGGTGTGGGAAGATCCAAGAGGAGGCAATTCCACAAACTATCAGGAGATAGCAGCTCCTAAACAAGCACCCTAAAATTTCATCCAGGGTTTGAGCTCTCCATCCATACCCTAAACTCCTACCTAAACTTTCCTACTTTCCTTCAGCAGTACTGTGTGGAAGAGGGATTTGGGGGAAGAGCTGTATCAGCTGTCCAGCTAGGGCACCAGCATCACTCTTGGTGAAATGTGTTGGATAAATTCCCATGTGGAGTGAAGTTCTTTATTCATCCTCAGAATGGCAGGCTGAAGTCCTCTATCCATAAAACAGATGAAGCAAACCTAGTGGCAGGGCAAGTTTTCTCACACTGTCCTACCAGATAGTCAACAAGCCTCATTCCAGAAGGAATCTACTCCAGGGATTAAAGTCCATTCAAATCCTTGGCCTCTCTACTGATTCTACCAATGTGGTAGCCAGTGAGCAAGGGACAACTACAGAGGTGGTGATGGTTTTTATGATGCGGATTTTTGTTCCCTGGGAATTACACACAGGTTGATTCATTTCACATAGTCCACCACACAAGCATTTGATAAGGATAAAGTAGAACCAGCAACCTACTGATGACTCCAGGTCTCATTTTCAATTGCTTGAATTTTGTTGTTGTTGCAGTTTCTTTTGTTTTTAAAAATTTCTTTGAGGCAGCAGAAAGTTGGCTGCTGCCATTAGTGACAGTACAAAAGGCCTTATACAGTATATGTCAAACATTTTAACACCACCCAGGAAAGATCTGTGTTCCCATCCAGAAGCAATCCCAATTGTTCTGTTTCCAGAAATAGAAATAGCTGGGGCAGCAAATAAAAATTTCTATGCTAAATCTTCTAATTTCAAAACATGGGAAACAAAAAGCTGACTACTTTGAAATGCTCCAAGCAAATTTGAAAATCTTGAGACAAGCTCTGGAAGACATGTTCTACCAAACTGACAAGAGGCTGGCAGTTCTGCCCAACATGTACATGTTCTCTCTGGTCAAGTCTTTTTCCCACTAATCCTTAAAAATCTAACTTTCAGGTTCCATTAGGCCTGAACCTAGCAACAACCTTTATTTCTATACTGGTTCCAAACACAACCCATCACAGCCCTTTCCCATGCACCTGCCCAAAGTTTCCCCATGGTGTTCTAGTCTCTCCTACTGGCACCCTGTTCCCTGATCAGAACATATGGGCAGAATGAAGAGCTCCCGTTAAAGGAAATGCTTTGGGAGCAGCCTAAGTGGGAATCCAGAATATCATATACACTTCAGGTAAAAATGCTGAAGCACCTCTCCAGTGATACAGTACTCTTGATCCTCTCTCCTCTTGCTTTTAACTGTCCATTACTCCTGCACTGCTTGATTTTAGGATGTACACTCATTAAAGAGTCAGCATTTGTTGGCAAGTAGGGATAAGGTGCTATTTAATTGTTTGATCTTGTAACCTGTGTCAGGGGGGCTATAAGCCTTGGATAGGTGTCAGTTTTTTGTTTGGTCAGAAATCCAAATTAATTAATTAAGACATTTTAAGGCAATTATGGCTCCAAGTTATTTTTTTCATAAGAGCTTCTACAAAATGTAATACCAATAGGCATTCTTCCAGAAGTAAAATAAATGCTTTCACAGGAATTTGACTTAAACAAACATTCCCTCCATTTCAGAGTTTGCAAGTCAAATATCACAGCACTCTGCTATTGTAGGGGAAAGTGAAATGGACTGGAAACTGACTGAAAAAATATATTAAAAAAATGTAATTCTCCATAGTAAAAGCAACCAGAAGAATAGGTGAACAGATGTCAATGAAAAGTGCATTAGATTTTTAAAATTCTTTCAGTTTTAATAATTTACAGTAAGGACATTTGTTGTAAATATGATTTTAAGCTGATACTGCCCCAGATATTTTAACGAACATCAAATTAAAACTTTAATTTAAAACACTAACTAAAACTTTAAAAAAAAATAAAAACATGCCTAGCCGTCAGGGTGGTTAAGCACTGGAATAAATTGCGTAGGCAGGTTGTGGAATCTCCGTCACTGGTGATTTTTAAAAGCAGGTTAGACAAACACCTGTCAGGAATGGTCTAATTAGGGATTCTCAAACTGGGGGTCGGGACCCCTCAGGGGATCATGAGGTTATTACATGGGGGGGGGGGGTCAAGAGCTGTCAGCCTCCACCCCAAACCCCGCTTGCCTCCAGCATTTATAATGGTGTTAAATATATAAACAAGTGTTTTTAATTTATGAGGGGGGGTCACACGCAGCATCTTGCTATGTGAAAGGGGTCACCAGTACAAAAGTTTGAGAACCACGGGTCTAAATAATACTTAGTCCTGCCATGAGTGCAAGGGACTGGACTAGATGGCCTCTCAAAGTCTCTTCCAGTCCTATGATTCTGTGCTGGCACATCTAGCCTCTCCAGGCCAACATCTGTGTTGAAGGTGAGGATGCTTGAAATAGTGCTGTTTAAACAATTAAGTATGGCCTTCAGACTCCTAGCAAGTTGAAAATCTTGAGTGGGAAAGTTTTAGCTTCCCTACCCCAGTCAATCAAAAGGGGAAGTGGTGAGTGCCCAGAGAAGAGGGAAGGAAAAACAAGCTGAATGTTGCCGCCAATCCTAAATTTCACAGCATTTATGACCACAGAAATGAATCACCTAGAGACCACTTGGAGCTTTAAAGAGGTACACAGCCAGAAGTTCTAGAGTCAAATTTGTACTTCCCTTATCAAATTTGTTACAAGATCTCCAAATTCTAAGTCACTACAGAGGACTGGGATAGGGAGAAAACCCCACTGGTGAGAGGTTGAAAACACCTTCTTCTTCTTATAGAACCCACAAGAATCAAGGTTGTGTGCATTTCCTGCTGGTCTTGCATCAGAAGTTAAATAAAAACCACACTAAATGGAAGTCTATAGTTAAAATACAGTAGTTTTAAAAGTTACAACCCGAAGCCATCAATGGAGGAAAAAAATAGCGACTTTTAAAAAAAATTAAAACCCATTTATTTCAAATTCTACAGGATATTAAAAAGAAAACCTGTGGCATAGGACCAAAGGCTGAATTCTCTCAGGGTAAGTCAGACACCTTAGATTGTAAGCACATTTCCAGTTTTAAAGTGTATCAAGCAAATGGGTCACCTCTCAAGATAGAAACTCTATGACAAGTCAAGGAAAGGAAATATTTTAAGATGTCCTTGTACTTTTGCATATCATTGCAAAAGCAGCTGCACATTATCTGAACTCAGCTAAGAAGATCAGAGAGGCACCATCAACACCTGACACTACTGATGCCATAGCAGACAGGGTTAGGAAGGAAAGCAACTTTGGGAACAGGCGAGACGAATAGGCACAAAAATCACAACGCATTATACGTGGTGTGCTGGAATAAGTCTTCATGACATTTTTATATTTAAAAAGTACCTAGACTAAGGGCATTACTTTAGGTATCATCTTTCAATCAGGAAATCTCAAATTAGGAGCTGCATGCCAGTTTTAGAGAGAAATAAAAGCATGTTGCTATAGCGCACTATGTTAATCCTCTGTGCCAACAGAATGTTAAACTCTAATGGGAAAAAAAAAAAAAGAACAAAGCCAAATAAATATATTTGTATTACTTACCAGAGTTTAAATCACGTCCAGGATTGAAGGCTTTGCTATTAACTGTGGTAGACAATCTATCACAGCTAATAGTTCTAGAAACATTGGTGTTAAAATTCCCATCAAACCTGAAATGACAAACAACAAGATTAGCAAAGCAAAAGCTGACTTTGTAAAAATGTCTAGCCAAGGATTTATAGAAAAATTATCAGTTTGTAAACAGCAACTGGAGTTCAACTTGCATTTTTCATGGCACAGGCAAAGGAATTTTCCTCAGCACAAAGTGGGTGAGTTAAAACTCGCCACTTACAGGGCATATCCGACTCACTAATGCAATGTGCTGCATATTTTCATTTTATCCCCTGTGACACGCAAGCAAACATGACATTAGAGTTGTAAAAGGCTATGTTAATCTGCAGGCCAGTGCTGGTTTGGTCCCTGGCAGAATATTTGAGTTTTGTCCAGTCCAGTTGTAAGAGATCCTAAGTCGGGGTGGCCAACCTCTGGCTCTGGAGCCACCTGCGGCTCTTCAGAAGTTAATATGCGGCTCCTTGTCTAGGCACCAACTCTAGGGCTGGAGCTAGAGGTGCCAACTTTCCAATGTGCTGCGGGGTGCTCACTGCTTAACCCCTGTCTCTGCCATGGGCCCTGCCCCCACTCCACCCTTTCCTGCGCCCTCCCCTAAGCCTGCCGTGCCCTCGCTTCTTCCTCTCCCCTCCCCCCCCCCCCCCCCGAGCCTCCTGCACGCCACGAAACAGCTGATTGGGAGGTGCGGGGAGGGCGGGGGAGGCACTGACTGACGGGGCTGCTGGTGGGTGGGAGATGCTGGGAGCAGGTGGTGGGAGCTGCTGACGTATTACTGTGGCTCTTTGGCAATGTACATTGGTAAATTCTGGCTCCTTCTCGGGCTCAGGCTGGCCACCCGTGCCCTAAGTGGTGAAGATCCAGCTTGGGAGATCACATCATTAGGAATCAGAGTAACAGCCGTGTTAGTCTGTATTCGCAAATGAGCTGTAGCTCACGAAAGCTTATACTCAAATAAATTGGTTAGTCTCTAAGGTGCCACAAGTACTCCTCATCATTAGGAATGTTTTCCAGATATTCAGCCTATGTTTTTCTTCTCTTGGTTTCATTCCATTGCTCTTAATTATACACCCTTTTACTAGCCTGAACATTTCCTCTTCCCTGACTTGCATTCACCGTTTTCAAACACTGTACTTGTACATAGCTACATCTCTCACCATTACATTTTGGTCTTTGGAAGTCTCTATATAAGGCAGTTACAAGCCTACTTTCTGTAGTAAAGAATGGGGACTCCCAGTGTAATTAGAAAGGCTGCCTGCAGTATATTTTATTACATTTTTATTTTATGTTTTCCATATTTACCAGGTGAAATAATTTAGAAATGGTCATTGAACTTCATTTTAGATACAAAAATATAAATCAAACCCATATAAAACTCCGCAATGACTTTAATGAAGTCAAGACATTCTCCATTTTGGTCTCTTTTTTAAAATGTCACATGTCAAGGCTGAATCCCCACTCTGCCACTCTGAGTGCAGAAGTGGGGGCCCGCAAGGATTTTAAAAATGAATGCTTGCAACTCCAGGCTTGTATTACACTCCCAAGGTTACAGCTTTTCTCTGACCTTGGCTTGGTAAACGCTGCCACCACCCAAATGCATTTTTTTGAATTGCTCTTTTAAAATCTGATTTTAAAAGAGCAATTCAAAAATCAAGCACCCAAAATAGCTTTTTGTGGGGTTCAGCTTAAAGGTTACAAGCAAACAAAACCATCTGGGGTTAGCACAGAGGAGTCCACAAGCGAATAAGAAATAAAAGAAATAACCCTAAACGCGTCTTTTTAGACATTCCCTAATTTTACTTACATATCTGAGGCTCCAGAGTAGGTTAAGCAGGTTAGAGGTAAGAATTGATAATCTATAATCATACCTGGTTTAAAGCTGGTTACAGCATTACTGCTCCGTGTCCCTGCAGCCCAGAGAACAACAGACAAAAGGGAAAGTTTCTTTCCCAATTTTAAAAAGTTCTACCTTCCCATTGACTCTTTTGGTCAGGTGCCCACTCCTTTTCTTTTACCTGTGGGCTTGTTAACCCTTTACTGATTAAAAAAAAAAAAAAAGCAGAGAACAGACCAAGAGGGATTTTACAGCTAATTGGCTGGCTGGGTGTCCATCAAAGGGAGCTACTCCCCCCGCCCCCCCAACCCCTTCATGTATCACACCACATAACAATAAATGTGCTTCCTATTTAAAGTACTTAGATAGTAGCAGCATTTATAAGCCTTTATTTTATTAGAATTACAAATCAAAATCTGATCAAAGGGAACCTTGTCATCAGCTTTGATAAAAATAACAGATGTGATGCATCAGTGTACCTTATTTGCTACAGCTTAGGCCCAGATTTTTAAAGATATTTAGGCTTTGCTGCACTCATAACACCTAACTAATTTAGGAGCCTAAATCTCATTTTCAAAAGGCCCTTAGACACTTAGGAGTCTAAACTCCATCAAACGTCGATGGGATTTAAGGCACGTCTACACTACAGGTGTAGTGTAGACACTTCTGACATCAACAGAAGGGATTCTTATGTCAATGTAGGTTATCCATCGCCCCAAGAGGCAGGAGTTAGGTCAGCTGAAGAAATCTTCCATAGATGTAGCCACATCTACACCAGGGATTAGGTCGGTATAACTGTGACACTCAGGAGTGTGAATTTTTCACATCTCCCGAGTGATATAGCTAGGTCAATCTAAATTGTAAGCACAGATCAGGGCTCAGACTCCTAAGTGCCTAAATCCCTTTTGACAAGGAGATTTAGTCCCCTCAGTTAGGTGTTGTGATGCTAAATACCTTAAAAACAACGCTGAACACTTTGGTAGGATTTGACACCCAGTCGTATTACTAAGGAACCTCATCAATTACCCAGTTCCTGTCAAAAATACTCTGCCACTAATCTATCCCTAGGAAATCATAATGCATTCCCCTCCACACCGAGTCTGCATGAGGTGAGGTTCTGAAAGAACCTTGACTTTTTTTTTTTTTTTTTTTTTTTAAAGAAGTTGGTGGAAAGCAAGTTTAGGAAAGAAATTGGTGAAGGAAAGTTCTTCAAGACTATCAAATTTCCAGTCTTATAGTTTTAGTTAAAAATGCTAATTGTAGAAAATACTTTGGTAACATTAAATCAGTAAAAATACTGGCCAGGCATGTATTGATACAATATCCACCTCACCACACTCTCATTCATTTATTTGGACCCACATTCAGTAAAGGATTTAAACTTCATTGTCTTCAGTAGTGACGGGATTACTCAGATGCTTAAAGTCAAGCACACACACAAGTGCTTTGCTCTATCAGGGACTAAAATAGTTAGAGGTAAAGCTGCTGGTCATCCTTCCACCACCACCACCAAAAAAAAAAAAAAAATCATCAACACAGGTTTTCTTTTAAAAATAATATTTTTTAACTGACAAGCAAGTGGTCAAAAATTCAAAATTCAGAAAAAATTCTGATCAGCTCTACAAAGAAGCACACACACTAACCTGGGGCTTGATAAGATGAGCAGTTCCGCTTTAGCCACGTTAGAAACTAAAACAGTAAATAAGCTCTTAGGGATAAAGACTGTCTGCACTGTGCTTGTACAACTCTTACCACGGCTGTGGCTCCTAGGCACTATCACAATGCAAATAATAAACAAACTTCCCAGTGAGCTCAGTTAGAGAAACAAGTAAAGAGAAAATAAGAATGAGATATAGAGGAAGCATAATTAGAGGTTGCACACTTCGTTGCTCGTGTAGGCGGAGCTGTGTGTTATCCAACATTTGAAGTACATAATGCAAGCCTGGGTGTGGGAGCTGGTCAGAATGGGACAGTGCTGGATGTAGTGGGGGCAGAAAAGGGCCAGCTGTGGGAAGGGGCATGACTGATATATAATTTACAAAGTGTGTTACCTACTGGTAAACTTCTGCCCGTGATATGTGTAGGCAGCAACAGAGGGTGCCAGAGAGCTTTCTCTGCCTGACGTGCCAAATGGACAGGCGGTAGGCCTAATTCTAGTAGAAATCAGAATTTTCCAGTTTTCACCAAAAACCAGTAGGATCTGCCCACTGATACCTAGACCGTTCCCTGGAATTTTGAAATTGATTGGATGTGGTTTTCAAAAATTACTGTGTTACAGACAGACAAGTTGAGAGCAGGGCCTCGTGTGGCTCCAACACCACAGCATTATCTCACATTTTGGGAGTGCTATTCATGGCTCCATCCTCCATATTTGAGGATGAGTTGAGGTTTGCACTTAAAATAGGGATTCAACCACTTTTTAATGTAGCGTGTTTCTGAGTTACAACTCATTTTTTAAAAATCTTGTAAGAAAATGTAGCACTTGCATTAAACATTTATTGATCTTAATGATTAATAATATGGATCTTAATAAAGGAATAGCACAAAGTCTAATTTTACATGTACTTAGAATTCATTGGAATCTCAGGCAATGGGTGCAGTGGAAGAAATAAGATGGCATTTAAACTTAAGTATTCATGATTGTTATTTCTACCATGCCCTGTGGTGACACCATGATGTAAAATGGTTTTAAAAAATATCAAACGTGTCTCTAAAAATCAGTTTAATCTAAACCTTCACCACAAACGCTATAATGCCTTAATCATAATATATGGTTATTGAAGGTATCACTAAAGGGCAGAGGTATGGCTCTTTGGGTGCCTTAACTGTGTAATTTCATACCATAACATGTTTGGACTTCTTATAAATTTAACATTAATTTTTATTATAATGCTTGTTTTTGGACAATTAACACCCCCTGGTTTTTCTCCTAAAATAATTTATATGAAATATTAACCCTAGTTCCATCTTAATGCAGTATTTTTGTCTGGGAAGATATATAGGGCCTAATTTTTTGCCCCCTAAAGATCCCAAAGCACTTTATATACTTATATATAAATTTTATAATGCATACTACACGTTCTCACATGCATCTATACACGGTTATTACATATATGCCAATCAACATTACTTACTCTTTCCCACCCCACATACCCTCACCCATCACTGAAGTACAACCATGTGGTGGGAGATGGAAGCTGTTTAATTTCATACAGCAACACTGCACAACAGTTTAAACAAGAAGCAGAAAATATGGGGGAAGGAGGAGGTATGGACAGAGAGAATGTAATTATCCACACTGAAATGTCACCAGGGTCCTTGCTCTTACGAAAAATACGGTGCGTTCTTCACTTAGCACATATGCTCAATGCTGCTTGTTGCATCTCATCCAAAAAAGCATCATCAGTGGCACTGGGTCAGTGTTGGTGCTTTGATTCAGTACTGGCTTAGTTGGCATTGGCATTACCTACTGCATCACCAATACCACCCTCCTGCAGTGCCTGGGATTTCTTTAGAGATCTGCCTCCGAGTACCTCTGAGACCCAACCTTGCTGAGCTTGTGAGATCACAGCCAAAAGCAGATCTGCTGCAGCAAAAAGGGTGATGATACGATAACTGAACTAAACCAAGAAGTACCACCATCACGTAATGGGGAAAATAAAGAAAAGTGGGCAGAGCTTCAACTAATTAGCACAAGTATTCATAGTCCTAAAAACCCCCAAAAGTCTGCACAGAAATTAAAACTGATCTTAAATTACCATTAAGTTACAGAGACTGAAGACAGGATTTTTAAATATTTTTTTTTAAACATGGATAGATGGAGCAGATCTATAATTCTAAAATGGAAAGAATACGTTCTGGCACACTGAGCCAGAACACCCCCTCCCCCCCCCCAAAAAAAAGCATATAGGCAGGGCTGGTAGCATAACATATTAATAAGGTTGTCTGACACCTCCCATTATAAGAGGTTGCAAATAATTTTGCCCAACTTGAACCATTTGGGCTGATACTTTCCAGGCTGGGTGCTTGCTTCAGGCTTAATTTTATTGAAAAAAATTCTACTAAAACAGTTCAGAGGTTTCCAAGAACAAGGCTAGGGGAAGTTAAAAGATCCCTGGCAACCTTTTCTTTGAAGAGCTCTAGCGCTCCATGCTTTGGAGCTGGGACTGAAATTCAGCAGGGAGGGGGGTCTGTGTGTCAAGAATGTCCCTTTTGCTGTCCCCATGAAAATCTGCCCCAAATTGGTGAAGTCACAAGCCTTTGAAAAACTGTACTTCACACATGCTCAGTAGAGACTATTTAAGATTTTAGCAGCTGTAATCTCCTAACATTCCATTGAGCACACTTGAGCCTCTGACAGTGCCTAGTGCTAACCAGACTATGCATGGTGTCATCTGCAAATTTTATAAGCATATTCTCCGCTCCAATATTCAAGTAATTAATTAAAATATTGAACATTCTATACATATATTGTAAACATTCAAAACATATTCTAATATCAAATAAATATTACTGAGAAGGACTAAGGAAATGTGAACTCTTATGGGAAGGATCCTGGCATTTTAAGATGATAGGAAATAGCCAAGCTGGCCTATTGGTGCTGACAGCAGGATAATTATTTAATAACTAATGTAACATACCTCATGATATTTATTTATTTATTTATTTATTTAAGAGCATCTGGAACCTTCTCAAGCCCCGGTTTTCCTTCCTCCATTGTGATTACCTCTCTCACACATGTGCACACACACTTTCCTAGACTCACTGTACTACTGAAATTGCCAGCTTTAAATTACCTGGTAGAGAAGTAATAAAATACCTTGATTTAAAATGTCAAGGCACAGCAGTACTCTTCTTCTTAGTGCACTTAAAAGCTGCCAGACTGAATCCTGGATCTGTCAGTCAGGACAGGACAGGTAGGATATGAAAAAGATTTAAAGAACAGGAACAACTTGTCCAATTTTGACACACCGTCTGGGGAAGGGACTAGTAACAGAAGGTATTACTCTCACTGATCCCTCTCCTCTACCTTCCTTATTCAAATGATTTTCATCTCATCCACAGACCAACACTTGCTCCCTTTCTTCCTGCCCTTTGATAGAGAAGCTTCATCCAAAAAGTGTCCTATGCCATGAGAGGTGGGTGTTTCAACAGTAACACTTTATATTTACGTAGCACCTTCACCCTAGCGTGTCAAAATGCTTTCATGCAAAAACTGGCCAACCAAACCAAACAGCATACCAAAGAAGGAGGAGTATTATTAGATTCATTTTCCCAGTGAGTAACAATTAGGCCCAGAAAGATTGTAATATCCCCAAAGATCTCAGCAGCAGAGCTAGAAAGGAACCCAGGAGTCAACCCTGTCCTGTTCCCTCCTCACATTCTGACAACTACACCTCTATTCCTTCTGCACATGCTATTCCTTGTTAGTACATTCAAGCAGTTAAAACAGCAGAGAACATACACAAAACAGATAAATGTATAATATGGAAACTAGCTAATAAAATATGCAGAATAAAAGATTAACAGCAGCCCTGAGACAGAATTATTATCACATTTACTAGTAGTGAATGCTCCAGTAAGGCTTAGACTGGGAACAGTATTTACATTTTTTTTTTTTCAGTTTCTGTTCACTCAAACTGTTTCTGCACATTTTCCAAAAGGGATTTGTTTTGAAAAGTTTAAGCTAAATCAGGTTCAGCCACCTTTGTGGCAGGAGGCAATCCATGTTCCAAATGAAATATCGGCAGTCACACAGCCATAAACTTGTTGGGGTTTTGGGGGGTTTTTTTTTAGTCCTGTGTCAGAAAACAAATGTGAAAAAAAAACAAACAAGCAAACATTTCTGCATTTGTAAGATCGCGTTTATAATCGGTATTTATGCATGGACACAAGAATTTACCATTTGTTTCTTTCTGACTTAACTTAAAGCCACATCAGTTAGGATGTATTGCTAAATTATTTAGCAATGTATCGCTGCATTAAATCAATTTTTAAAGAATTTCCTGGCTTTTGATGGCTTGAAACTTGACGTTAATTCTAGCTTCTGTACTTATTTACTTACAGATCTTGTAACTTCCCTGTATGAAAATGTACATACAACCTGCAAAATCACTTATTTTGGAAGGATATATAAACTCTACAAAAGTGAAACTTGCAGGCAACTGTTGATTGCTGCCACTGCTGGATATAAATAAGGCCTAATTTTTAGCAATATCCTACATTTTTGCTAAAATACTAGCTTGTAGACTAATTGGGCAACACAGATGACGGACAAGACCCCTTCTGAAATCAGGCCCAAAATGGTACAGGTGACAATATTAAAATCATTGTTTATAAAAATCCCCCCCCGAAAAACTATATAGTTGGTGGTAATTAGTGTCTGTATGTACTTAAATAAGATCAAACTGTTGGCTGAAATTCAGTTTTAAGAGAAGTAACATTCACTGCAATTCCCCACTCCCCTTTTCATATATATAAAACCCCTTCCTTCTGGATTCACTTTAATGAACAACTGATCGAAACTGCATCCCGAGGGAGAAAACAGAACTGTGACTCCCACTTTGATCTCTTCCCCATGGAGAAATTCACTCCTGCCTAGCTTGCAAGATGTTCATTTGATTGGCATTTGCTCTGATGTGCAAACTGCTTTGAACTTCAGACATTTAATTCCCATCAGGCTGCAGTCATTTTTATTCTCCTTCAACAGGATTTACAAGCAGGAGATCAGCAAATGCAGAAGATAAAATAAAATTTGCAGGAGCTTTGAATCTTACATCAAAACAGTGTTGAAGTGAGCTCCAATTGGATTTCATTCGGCCTCAGTTCAATGTAAATCAACTTCTGTGCAATTTCAGTTTAGAAAAAATAAGGGAACATTTATAAAAGTGACACATCTGTTGGGGTTTGCCTATTATATTAAGGTCGATTTCTTTTCTCTCACCCTTTGTTTAGATTCCTGTAAAGGTGGTTTTGGTGGGTAAATGCAGCTATATAATACATTCGCTCAAAATTCAGCATTTTCTTTAAAATTCTCAAACTAGCATGTTTTATTGATAGCAAGACATACCTTTCTACTCATATATTTTATTTATATATATATTTACATACTGTAGAAGTCAAATATTTAAATAGTTTCAGAAAGAAACAGTTTTTTGTTTGATTTTTGTTTTTTTAAAGTTAAGTGAAAATGGCCTCACAGGTAAATCTACTGATGGAGGCCCCAATTCAGCAAGGTACGTAAGCCTCTGCCTAACTTTAAGCATATAAGTAGTATCATTGACTTCCAGCAGTGCCTGAAGAGGAGGAGCATGCTTCATATCAAGAAGGTAAATTATCTGAGTCATGTGTTTGGGAGAAATACTGCAACACAAAGTGCATCTAGTGACACAAGCTGCTGTAGCAAAACCCCCTCTAGCCTGAAGCACAGACACACTTTCTCTCACAAAGGAAACGTTACATTCCAAGACAGCCAGTTCCTCAATGCCCGTTACTTTGAAAGTCTGTTTTTATACATATAACGCCAAATCTCACACAACAGAAGCCTTCCAGATTCCCTGAACACCCACAGCCATTGTAATAATTGGCATAATTGTGGTCTGGGCAGCTCTAGCAAACAGAGTTTAAATTTCCTTTAGTAAGGTCCAACCCAGTTCTCTTTTGGAAGTGCAGCACTTTAAATACTAACCAGAGCAATACATTTTAAAGGAACTGATGGGATTCCCCTTATCTTCCACTTAACTGCTCATGAGAGGAAGGATAAACAAAGCAAGAGCTGTGATAAAATTGAACAGCATTAGCAAATATTTAACCACCTGTTTAAAAAGGAGAAAAGCCCAGACCACTTCTGAAGGATACTATCACATTCATAAAGTAAATGATCTTCAAAAATAGGTTTGTAGGTTTACTTATTTAAACAGCTACACTAATGGATGTACTGCAAAGTTGTCAAGTAATATGTAATGGAGTAATACTTATCAGTGTATCTTTTCACAAATTGAGACAGATAAAAGCATTCCATAAACTCTTATCAGCAGTGGGGACTAAAGCACAGAAAACAGACTTCAAGCAGCCCCAAAGATGAGTAAACAATACCAGCTAAACGTAGGGAAAAGTTGCGTACTCTTAACATGAAAAAAATACCATTACAGAGTACTTTAAATAAATATTTTTGGAGACTCCTAAAATAATTTCATATAAAAAATAGTATTGAAATGTATTTCTCCCGGGCAGAGGGAGGGGTCTGCACATGTGTTCGCATGCATGCATATGCCACACACACACACACGTAAATAAGTTCCTCGTTGCTCTCAGACATGACCTGCTGTGGCCACTTGCAGAATGCCATCGATACAGCATTGCATGGAGAGGGGTTTTTAAAGCATAGGGGAGGGAGAGGGGAAACCCAGACTGGGTTAGAGAACATTTTGTCTCTATCTCGAAGGAAGTCAGTTCTCTGCCTCTTCTTTTCTTGAGTGAAGGGTAGTTCTTATGAAGATTAAGAAACCGACAGGCCCCTGAAAATGGAGTCCTGTCTTCAGGACAAGCCTGGAACAGGCAGCAGCAGAACTAGCTCCGTCATGTTACCCCCACACATACACTTGGGTAAGAGGTTGTGATCTCTTCTTTCTGAGATAACTCTTGCTGCAGTTATCCATGGCTTTGTGATCCCCAGACTGCACTACCGCAATGTGCTCTATGGCCCCAAGGTACTTAGTTCTACACTGCAAAAAAAGACCTGCAGCTGCGAGTCTCCGAGCCCAGGTCAACTGGCTCGGGCTCGCACAACAGGGCTGAAAATAGCAGTACAGACATTTGGGCTCAGGTTCCGAGACCCATAGCCCAACTCTGGGTTTCAGAGGCTGGGCTCGTACGTCTACAGTGATCTTTATAGCACCACAGCGCAGTGGTTCTCAAACTTTTGTATTGGTGACCCCTTTCACACAAGCCTCCGAGTGTGACCCCCTCCCCCCATATAAATTAAAAATACTTTATTATAAATGCTGGAGGCAAAGCACAGTTTGGGGTGCAGGCTGACAGCTTGTGATCTCTATGTAATAACCTCGCAACCCCCCGAGGGGTCACGACCCCCAGTTTGAGAACCTCTGCCATAGCGTGGGCCTGAATCAGCTGATCAAAGCTCTGAGACTGATTGCCACGTTTCTGGTTTTTTTGCAGTGTAGACATATCCTAAGTGTCAGTGGGACTACTCACAGGCGTAAATACTTTGTTGAAATGGGGCCTATAAAGAAGCTACCTTTGAAGACCACTCAGAAGAAGCTAGTGCAAAACATGGCTATTGTCTTTGGACCCAATCATGCAAGAAGCCGTACATCTCCCAGGGGACCTGAAATATAGCTAGGTAATACATCTTTAGTCCTTTAAATCAATGGAAGCTAAAGCCCAGGGAGGAGGCATCAGGTCCTGAACTCCAGCCTGATTCGCAACTTCAAAGTGCTGTCTACACAGCTATTTTAGACCTGAGCTGGGTGGCTTGTTCCCAATCACTCCAAAATGCTGTATAGACCATCACCCTAAATGGTTTGTGCTAATCAAAACTCTCCTCCCTAAGCAAAGACAGAGTACAGGGCACCTGTGCAAGCTCAGGCTGAAGTAGCATCCATGGCCTTCTGGGCAGCCCCTGCAGTGCTGGGCTACTGGATCCATGTAACTGTCGGTTAACTAGCCACAAACCCTCATTCTCAGGCTATTGTGAAACTGCGCTTCATGGCGTAAAGCGGATGCAGAGACAACCCTGTATTACCTCTCCCATGTGCCATAACGTGGGCTGCTTCTGCTGCATCTTGGCCCTTTGCTTAAGCCAGAAGATTTGGTCCAAAGGAATTGACCTTGCATGAGCTGACCATGCAGACCCTGCTACTGCACACCATAAGTTCTATAGCATGCTTTGATCTATCCCACTTTGAAACAGGAGTAGATACAACGGCACTCTGGTACTTTAAGTGCATGGGAACAGGATTCGCATGGACAAGAAGCCCACAGACAAATGTAATGGAAGTGCATGGCAGGTTAGTATGAGGTCAACTTACCCGCCAGCTTGGAGTACTAACTGTGCGTATAGACAAGTCCATCCTGAGACTTCATGTACAATATGCACTCAGTTCTAATTGCCTCTTTCAATACAGAAATACAGCGGAAGGCAACCAAAATTATTTCAGGGTTCAGGAATTCAAATTTAACGTATGCTGAAATGACTATGAAACACACAGCTCTAAAACCTAGGACAGCAGGTCACACCTGGATCAAAGTTAATCAAATTTTAACCAATATTTAAAGGGTGTCAATTGAAAAAAATTCTGCTTGAGAATTTTGTACTCTGTGTAATAAACAGCACCCGGGCCCCAATGCCCAAGGTCATTGCATGTGAGTGCATCTCTGTGCCGGTATGGAGCCCTACCGACTTCGGCGGGGCTCTGTGTGGCTGTCGTGGTGAATCTGTATGCAAAGAACTGTAGTCAGAGCTTAAGTCAGGGTAAAAAAAAAAAAAATCCTCTCTATTTTTACAGCACATTTACTTTGTGCATTTGACAGCACTTTATGTTTAACTTATTTCCACTGTTTTGTTGATGGTCTGTTAGAGCCCCTTTTGTATACAGTACTAACAGGGTGACCTTACTCTGATGCACTGCTCTGGGAGAAACTCACATGTAAGTTTTTTTCCTAGGTCCTATAAGAAGGGATTTACTAGTAGCTGCAGTGATATTAAAGCATGATTGCCAAATCAGCACACAGATAAATGGGCAACTTGCATCCGTAACAGTTTCCAAACTAGTTAATTTGTGTTTCCTTGGGAGAGGAGTGTTTATAAAATGGGCTGCACAGTCTTATGCAATGGGGTTTTATTAAGTCAAGGAGCAATGTAATTCAATTAAACTGTGTTTTTGTTAAAAAAAAACAACAACAAAAAACCCACCCCCAATTCAATCATAAAGTATGTCTGGAGCCTGCATGACATCTGTTTTTCATGGCTTCTTCAGGCTCCTTTAATGTGGAAACCCAAGCTTAATTTTTCCCAGGAGGTGTTATGAGATTAAAAGAGCCGTACTATTTTCCCCTCTCCGCCTTCTCTTCTCCTTCTCAACCGCACAGCAGGCTCGCTTTCCTTCTAGCTGAGAAGGGCTGGGCACAGCTTTATCTGCCTCTCATCAACATTCTTCTGGTTGGTTGGAGTAGTGATATGTACTCTCTCTTCCAAGGGCTCAGTGTGCTGGCACGGCAGTGTTCCCAGTCTTTTACAAGCTCAAATCTGTAATTCTGATTTCCTGACCGCTGATATCCTTCGTTACCATTGGACTGCCTTGGCCAATACCATGTTTTTGCACCATCTGCTTCTGTACTAAGCTGAGACAGCTTGCAAACCACCTGTCTGACATTAGCCCCTTTCTGCTCTGCAAGAAGCCCAGCCATATGTAATGGAAGGTGGGGAAGGCTGGCCAAGCACATGCTTTCTCAGTGGAATGCTCCTTCAAAAAGGACCTCAATCTTGACTCCTAATCAGCAGTAGAAAACAGACCTTGTGAGTTCATTTGTGCAGGGAGTGATAATTTGACTACCAGTCCCCCCCCCCCCCCCCCAAATACAGAGTTATAACTACTGATCCATACAGAAGGAATATTTTAGGATGTTGGAAAATCCCTAAGACAGAAGTGGACCCCCCCACCCCAACCCAAGGGATTTCTGGTTCTTTAGAGGTTATCCAAAGGGGCTTGCTAACTTGCTTAATGAGGTAAATCATGTCCTCATTATTATACAGACTAACACGGCTGCTACTCTGAAACCTGTCATTATTATAGTGTACTACATGGAATTCTTCTTGGGGTTGACTTTTAAGTTCCTTTGAGAGAGCAGTCCTCTCATAGGCATAGCTGGCTCTTTCTTCCACACTGCCCTTCTTTGGGAGAAGATAAAGTAGATTTGTACCTGTCTGTAGTCTAGGCAGGATATTACTTTGTCTTTAAGAAACAGACAATCTCTCCAAGAGTTCAGGTGCAAGAGGTACACTAGGCTTTGGAGTTAACAAAGGGCCCAGACTCAGGACATGCAAAACCTCGTGTCCGGAGCTACCAGACTGTGGAGGCAGAGACCTCACTCAGAGAATGCAGTCCTTATCTATCTGAGCCTTGGGAAGACACCCATGGAAGTCCCACTGCAAACATCTGTGGGGCTTGAAGTACTTTATGAATCACTCCACTGTAGAAAAATTGGTCTGCATGTGATGCACTTGCATAATGCTTTCATCCCCTCTCCCCCAGTTACATATTGCTATTTTCTTCTGTATTTAAACCTTGCTCAGCTGCACCTGAAGCAGAGAAACACAAAGACTGGCAAAGAAAGGTACAATGTTCTGTGATTCTGATTCAGGAGTCCATCTCTATTTAGGAAAGCACTTAACTGTGTATTTAACTTTATGTGATTAAATCCCACTAATATCAGCACCTGCTTAAATAGTTTGCTAAATAGGGATGGAATTAAGCATATGCTAAAATGCTTTGCTGAATTAGAGAATATGGAGAAGTTGGTGCCAAAACTGCTCAACAGCCACTTATTGCTCTGCCTTGGTGAGAGGACTTGAAGTGGAATATAACACATGTAAGTGTGTGTGTGTGTGAGTGAGAGAGAAAGAGAATTCCGAAACAAAAAACATTCCTCTGCACACACTCCCCTCTGGGGAGCAGATGAGTGAACACACACACGACAGGATGTCAGTCACATTGCTTAGTGCACTACTGGAAAGCACTCAGATACTACAGTGATGAGTGCGATGTAATAACCTATACAGAATAGAATAGTACAGATTGGGGGCTCCAAGTCCAAGAAATAGTGTTATGTGTTCCCATTCTGACAGCAGCAGTTACCCAACAAAGTATCATTTGAATTCTGTCATCCACTCATTCCACAATTCCGGTACATTAACACAAGCTGTGTATTAGCATGGTTGCTGCTGCTGCTAAATGTAAATAGCCCTCAGCTGCACTCGGAACACAGTGGGTGGCAGGGTCAGATGACAAATATATTTTCAAACTTCCATTGCAAGTACAATAAAATACAAATTAAAAATACAAAAATACTACTAGTCAGGGTCTTGGTAAGCAATTTGTAGTAGTTTTCCAATAAATCCTGCATCAGTGCAATTCTAGAAATCTTAAACATTATAGAGGTATGGTTTAACAAGCCTGTATAAAACCAACTCTTCATATCAAACTTCCTCATACACTGTTATAAATATTGTTCATTTGGACTCTGCACGATACGAGCTTTATTTCCAGTGCTACATAATGGCAATAAACTACACATTCTTTTCACTGTCATCTCTCACTACTTTAATTAAAGTAGAGACTAAAATGTCAAGCTTATTTTATGTTGAATTTCCAATTTTATTGGTTCTATTTCTTTTTTATTGGTTTATTTTTACTATCTGATTGCTATACTCGTGTTTTCATTCATCTTAAGCAATATAGCAATGTATACATTTTACTTCTAAACCAATGCTCAGATTGCCAAGCTATATACCAACAATAAACTGTCACACTTTCAGAGTAACAGCCGTGTTAGTCTGTATTCGCAAAAAGAAAAGGAGTACTTGTGGCACCTTAGAGACTAACCAATTTATTTGAGCATAAGCTTTCGTGAACTACAGCTCACCTCATCGGATGCTGTTCATGCATCCGATGAAGTGCGCTGTAGCTCACGAAAGCTTATGCTCAAATAAATTGGTTAGTCTCTAAGGTGCCACAAGTACTCCTTTTCTTGTCACACTTTAATCATCTTTGTCAAAATAAAACCCTCCTCTTTCATGCACAAACACAAAAAAACCATTCCATTAATTAGTTTTTTCATACTAGCCTGCTACCAATACTTCATTCCAATTTTCCATAAGACGCTGGCAAAATTCCACAGTACTGAAATTGGAGGAGAAATATATGGAAAATCAACTATGAAAATAAATGTTAACAATTTGGCTTCTGATTACATACAGAACTGAAATGGCTATGCTTTCTGTGGGTGTCTGGTATAATTTGATCCAATAATTTGATTTATTTTAGAGTTCTCTTACACTAATCAAGATGCTTGGATTATGCTCCCACCTTTACCACCAGGAAGAGACAAAGAGTGAAATATTAAATGGTGTCATACCCTTTGTGTCATATCCTTATGGCTTCATGTCCTAAAAATAAATTATAACTAAATTATAACTTCAGTGCTTGAGCATTCATAGTGTGGGATGATGTGCTTAGACCAGTGGTGGACAACCTGCGGTAATCTGATTGCGGGCCGCGAGACATTTTGCTGACGTTGACCGTCCGCAGGCATGGTCCCCCACAGCTCCCAGCGGCCATGGTTTGCTGTTCCAGTGGCCAGTGGAAGATGCAGGAAGTGATGGCCAGCACGTCCCTGCGGCCTGCGAGACTCCTCTCCTCTTATGGGCTTATAGGTCGATAGCACAGTACATAATGGAGGTAGGGTCTTCCTGACTCTTCAAATTAACAGTCTGAAACAAATGTCTCTGACAGCTGTGAACTTTCTGACCTCCCTGTTCATCACACTGGGGTGTTAACTCTAAGACCCAATAATGCCACCTTAAATGTCACCTTTAACTATTCCTTTGCTGATCACTTTAGCAGATTAGGTGAGAAAGCGGACTAATGCCCACAAAATGGAACTGGGAGTTGCTGCAGGGAGAGAAATGAAGAAAGAAAGGAAGAGGACAGGCAGAAAAAGGAAGAGAAATAAAGGGCAGAAATCAATGTTCACAAAAGTAAAGATATTACTTTTGAATGATGTTGAATGTGACAATAAGGCAGTTAATAAATAGCAACACTAGTGAAAACAAAGTTTTGTTCCATAAAAGGCCATGTTTTACTCCTTTTCTTTGTATAATCTTTCATGGACACCTGTGGGATATCTGCTGTGGATTTAGGGTAGTTACATAGTTGTGCATAATAATCCTGGCCCCCAGATCATAATTACATATTCAGTTTGGCCTTCTCCATAGAATTAGTTGGATGGCCCTGTCAAACAAGAGCAGACAACCAACTGGGAACCACGTAACTTATTCAGTATTATTCTGCTCACTAATCAGAATCAGAGAGAATATCTTTAATAGAACACTCTCTCTCACCTTCTTCTTCTATGTTTTATTAGCAGTGTCTCCCATTTATTTTATTTAAAATCACCCATCTTTCTCTTCTGGAAAGGCTGTTTAATCCAGTCTGGGTTTCAAAATCAAAGATCTCTGGGTTGAGCTTTCTCTAGTGCACTTTATAACAAGCCAAAAATGACTTTCTTCATCATTTACACCACTAAAATAAGAGAAGCTGGGACTCCAAAATAAATCAGCCAATGATTTCATCACAGAGAAAATGATTTCACAGAAAACCAGAGCTGCAATATTATCACCACTTACTTCAGTGTAGCTACACTGAAGAGTATTGTACTCCACAATGAAACCCTTTGAAATAGATGGGTCTACTCACAGAGTAAGAGACTACTCAATGTAATTAAGAGTGACACAATCTGGCCTAACGAAACTGGTAAGAGCAGGATCAGGACTACAGTTTTGTCATTTTCCAGTGGCCACAAGAGTGGCAGACAACACAGTCTTTATTGCAAGCACTTTAATCCTGTACTATCAGTCTTTCCTCTTCACAATTTAATTGAAAGTATAAAGTAATCTTAGCACTAAATACTTACTCCATCATCGACGGTGGAATAGTACAGCAGTCTTGGATTGCAGTCAGGGGTGATGTCAGGTGAGCAGTATATGAAGCTTCCACTACTTGCTTATTGCGATTCACTACATCCAAGTAACGGTTAAACTTCTCCCGAATTTTTTTTGCAAGCTGAAAACAAAAATATTTAAAATTAAACGAAAGACTCTTTGTACTATCTTCTGCCATGCTAACGAATCTGTGTTAAAAGAAAAACAAACTGCATACATTAAAGCTAAAAATTCCATGCTTTATGAAACATATCACTTAATTTTCACTGCGCAGGTTGAAATAGTCATCATGTGAGTCATAAAATGGCCAAACTAAGCAATCCATACAAAATGCTAAAATATATTTACTGTCTTGCAACATATACCCATTTTCAGTCATGCTAATTTTGCTTTAGTTGAACCAGACATTATGAAAAATCACTAATTTTTCACTGTGAAAATATAATTTAAAATGCATTGAAAATAATGATCTGTTGTAGCTGTGGTGGTCGCAGGATATTAGAGAGACAAGGTGGATCGGGTAATATCTTTTATTGGACCAACTTCTTTATTGGACCCAGACCAGAAGGAGAGCTCTGTGTAAGCTCAAAAGCGTGTCTTTCTCACCAATAGAAGTTGGTCCAGTAAAAGATATTCCCTCATCCATCTTGTCTCTCTTAAAAGTAATGAGTCAGAGAGTACCTTCATTTAATCGTTTTAAGTGAAAACTGGTACATAGCTCTCAGCCTTTGAAAGTTACCCAAACTTCATTCTCATATTTTACTCCTCACATCTTCTAGCACAGGACCTGATCTAACTCTCTTTCAAGTCAGTGAAAGCTTTTCCACTGCTGTCAGTCGGAGTTGGATCAGATCCTTTGTGCAGTGCTTAAGGATACTGCTGTTGCATTTACCATCTAACACAAGTATTTCAAACAATTTTTTCTGAGAAGGCCAACAGAAAATATGGAGATTCAACAAAACAGACCAATATTCTTCAAAGTAAGTACTTAAGGCTGGGCCTCTAAATCCATATTTAGGGTCCTAAATAAACAGCCTGAGCAGCCCAAGCTGTACTGATTTCAATGGCAGATGTGGGTGCTTAGTGCCTTAAAAAAATAGAGACTCTTGCTGAATTTAGGAGCTTGACTTTAGGCACTCTCTATTTGGTAATTTTGGCTATTCTCTTTACATCTCTCTAATTTAAGAATTTTTATATCCCTAAATGCAGTAAACATCACACAGGAACTTCCCTGGGCTATTTGCTTTTAGCCTGTCAGCCCAGGGGGGCCTGGATCAGCATTCATGTTGCACTCCCTGTCAGTACCTGGCCCGGGCCAAGGACACTCATGATCTAACCAGCAGACCAAATTTGGTGATGAATCCTGGTCACATGCCACCTGAGGTACATTGCACATATGCTAAGAAGAAGATCCCAAACCCACTGAAGTCAGTGGAAATGGATCGGGCCCCAAGAGCATGATTTTGTTTGGCACACTTGGTAATATCCATGACAGTATATCCTCTTCAGCTTGCATTCTGAATGCAAGGGAACAATCTTTTAACAGTTTACTGCCAGTAGTGAATATTCAAAAATATTTCACTTCACATTTTAATTAACTGTATCTTCAGAGCTGGAGAAAGTTCTTTAATTACTATAGATATATCATTTTGCTCCCTTCCAACTCCAACACCTCAGCTAAAGACATGACCAGACAACCACTAGTAAATTGTACACTGAGAAATGCAATTGGTCAGTTCAGGTCTCCAGGACTGACAAATGTCTTTCCTAACTATTACTAACAGAACATTTCATCATGATTTACTTTCTTATATGACTGATAAGGGCCACACTGATAACAGCAATGGATTTGCTTCCATTGTTCCATCAAATACTACAGCTCAATTACCGTATAGATCTCCAAGGAACATAGTTTTTAACAGACTACTGTTCAAATGAAATGACTTGTAGAATTATATCTATTTGGTTTTGTAGAATGATTTATTACTACCACACCAGAGGACTACTAATTGCCTCCCTCTTACATCTCTTTCAATGGTCAGATAATAAGTAGCTGAGTAGGTTCTCTCTTTTTCCATTTTCAGGCCAACTTTCTTTTTGATTATCTGTATTTATCAGTATATTAAATATAACACTGGAATACCCAGCCCTCCCAAAAAATATACAAGCCAAAATTTCTAAAATGTTTCAATACCATCTTCAGACATTTTTCTCTCAGTATGGGCAACTGAATGGCCGTGGTCAAGCTTTCATTCAATATTAAAAATTATGGGATGCAGAGAGAGGTTTGAGTCTGCTGATAAAATGGACGATGCAACTAACTGTAACAAAAAAATTTACACAAACCACGTGTAGAAAAAAAGTACATGAAACACTTAATTAAAATTTATTAGTTTTTTTTGTTAACTGAATACTGTACGTAGTGAGTTTTTGTCATATAATTTGCATTTTTACGTTAGCAGTTCAGCTGGTAATAAAACCCATGTCCCTATGAGCAACTATCCCTCTGTACATTCACCAAAGTCTACAGGTCTGACAAATCTTTTTGCAGAATTGTCTGTACCACCAAACATAGGGATTCCACTGAGAAGCTGATGTAACTTTATAACACCTTCCCATCAGATGATCTCAAAATGATTCACACTCATTTTTCTAAGCTACCCAACACCTCCTGTAGTTGACAAGTATTGTCACCCACACTTTGTGGATGAGGCACAGAAAGCTGCAATTTGCAAACGATCTTCTGACACAGTGAGGCATGGTTGTGTGGTGTGAAACAGAAAATTCACAGGGGCCTAGAGCCCAAGTGGTTGAAGGAAGAAGATCACAGTACATCAGCCCAGACCCGTCACTACTGTTCAGGCTTACAATCTTCCATCTTCAAAAAACAGAACAAATTGAAAGAACTGTGTCAAGACCAAACCTGCTGTAAAGAACTAAAGAATGAACAGCATTTGTCATCACCTGTGCCCATTTGATTTCCACACAAAAAAAGTGTATCAATTGCAAACCAATTGTCAAAAAAGGTAGGGATTATGAGGTTATTGGCCTAGTGGATGGAGGGGAACAAGTAGATACGATATATCTGGATTTTAGTAAGGCTTTTGACACAGTCCCACATGACACTCATAAGCAAACTAAGGAAATGAATTCTAGATGAAATTACCATAAGGTGAGTGCATAAGTAGTTGAAAAACTGTACTCAGAGTAGTTATTAGTGGTTCTCTGTCAAACTGGGAGAACGTATCTAGCAGGATTCTGCAGGGGTCAGTCCTGGTTCTGGTACTATTCACTACTTTCATTAATGACTTGGATAATGGAGTAGAGAGTATGCTTATAAAATTTGTGGACGACACTAAAATGGGATGGGTTGCAAGCACTTTGGAGGTTAGGATCAGATTACTGTTTTGTGTTATGATGCTACCTATGTGTAATGCATTTCAAATGTCATCATTTGACAAATCAAGAGAATTGGTCAAAATTCAATAAAGAAAAGTAAAAAGTACTTCATTTAGGAAGAAAAAAATCAAATGCACAACTGCATAATGGGGAACAACAGGCTAGATGGTAGTACTGCTGAAATGATCTGAGGGTTATAGTGGATCACAACTGAACGAGTCAACAATTTGATGCAGCTGCGTAAAAGGCTAACTCTTCTTCGGGGGTGTATTAACAGGAGTGTAAGACACAGGATATAATTGTCCTGCTCTACACGCCACTGGTGAGGCTTCAGCTGGAGTACTTTGTCCAGTTCTGGGCATCACACTTTAGGAAAGATGTGGATAAATTTGAGAGAATCCAGAGAATGGCAACAAACACAATAAAAGGTTTAGAAAACCTGACGTATGAAGAAAGGTTACAAAAAACTGGGAATGTTTAGTCTTCCGAAAAGATGACTGAGCAGGGACCTGAGAACAGTCTTCAAGGTAAGGGCTGTGATAGAGGATGGTGTTCTCCATTTCCACTGAAGGCTGGACAAGTAGTAATGGGGCTTAATCTGTTGCAAGGGAGATTTAGGTTACATATTAAGAAAAAGTTCTAATTACAAGGGTAGTTAAGCTCTGGAATAGGCTTCCAAAGGAGCTTGTGGAATTGCCATCACTGGAGGTTTTTACAAACGGTTTTGACAAACACCTGTCAGGGCTGGTCTAGGTTTACTGGGTCCTGCCTCAGTGCTGGAGACTAGACTTGATGACCTCTCAAGGTCCCTTCGAGCTTTATATTTTGAAGATACTATGAAAACAAATTTTGAAACCTTGAACTTTGCTGTGAAATGGAAGAGTCTTCCTCCTGTCAGCTTGTCACAGTCCTCTTCAACTCAACTTAAAAAAAAATTGTTTTTCTTCTTGCTGTTCAACTTTTATCTAGTACTTATGTTTCTACATTTTCCCTTTTTCTTTAAGGAAGTGATACTGAATAACGATGACCCAGTGCTTACTCCAATCAGTGTAGTCATTTTACATCCATTTCTTTGGGCAGCCAACATGCAGACCATATTTTTTTTTAGTTACCAGTCATGTTAAACAATAACACCATTTTGTGTTACGATGCTACTTATGTGTATGTGGAAAATATAGATGATATTCTTATACATACAAACCATGAAAAAATGGGTGTTTACCACTACAAAAGGTTTTCTCTCCCTGCACCCCACTCTCCTGCTGGTAACAGCTTATCTAAAGTGATCACTCTCCTTACAATGTGCATGATAATCAAGTTGGGCCATTTCCAGCACAAATCCAGGTTTTCTCACCCCCTCTCCCCCCGCCCCACACACACACACACACACACACAAACCCACTCTCCTGCTGGTAATAGCTTATCTAAAGTGACCACTCTCCTTATAATGTGTATGATAATCAAGGTGGGCCATTTCCAGCACAAATCCAGGGTTTAACAAGAACGTCTGGGGAGGGGGAGACAAGGGGAAATAGGTTATCTTGCATAATGACTTAGAGTATAGTTGGATAGGTTAAAAATATTGCTGAGTGGGTCGAGGGAACCATTGCTGTGGCCCCTTGTGGCATGTAGTAGTTTAGAAAGTTTAGTGTCCTTTTTCTTTTGTAGAGAAGCAAAGGGAGACAGGCCAGTCCTTGCCTACAGACAGCCCCCCAACCTGAAGCAAATACTCACCAGCAACCACATACCACGCAACAGAACCACTAACCCAGGAACCTATCCTTGCAACAAAGCCCGTTGCCAACTGTGCCCACATATCTATTCAGGGGACACCTTCACAGCGCCTAATAACATCAGCCACACCATCAGAGGCTCGTTCACCTGCACATCCACCAGTGTGATGTCAGTGTCATGTGCCAGCAACGCCCCTCTGCCATGTACATTGGTCAAACTGGACAGTCTCTACGTAAAAGAATAAATGGACACAAATCAGATGTCAAGAATTATAACATTCATAAACCAGTCGGAGAACACTTCAATCTCTCTGGTCACGCGATTACAGACATGAAAGTTGCGATATTACAACAAAAAAACTTCAAATCCAGACTCCAGCGAGAAACTGTTGAATTGGAATTCATTTGCAAACTGGATACAATTAACTTAGGCTTGAATAGAGACTGGGAGTGGCTAAGTCATTATGCAAGATAACCTATTTCCCCTTGTCTCCCCCCCCCAGACGTTCTTGTTAAACCCTGGATTTGTGCTGGAAATGGCCCACCTTGATTATCATACACATTATAAGGAGAGTGGTCACTTTAGATAAGCTATTACCAGCAGGAGAGTGGGGTGGGGGAAGGTATTTTTTCATGCTTTGTGTGTATAAAAAGATCTTCTACACTTTCCACAGTGTGCATCCGATGAAGTGAGCTGTAGCTCACGAAAGCTCATGCTCAAATAAATTGGTTAGTCTCTAAGGTGCCACAAGTACTCCTTTTCTTTTTGTGAATACAGACTAACACAGCTGTTACTCTGAAACCTATCTTTTAGACAGATATCCAGTCTTGACTGAAATACTTCAAGTGATGAAGAACACTTTATTTGTTGGATCATTAGTGTGAGGGCAAAGCAGCTCTTTGATATTTATTAAAGGCTATTAACATATTTTGTAACATGTTTGCATCAGGTATTTCCCCGGAAGAAGGGGACTGCTGTATAGGATTGCTGTCTATAAAAAGGTTCTTGTCCTAGCACTGGGTGGAGGAAGGGAAAAACATGGGTATAGACACCATGGTGTCCTTTCCCATAGCTTAGATAGCTACAATATAAAATGTACCTGTCAAAGGAAAAGGTAATGAAGTTACGGAGCATCCAAGAATTTTGAAAGGGGAGCCCTATGTGAATTAACTGGCAGCTGACCAAAGGAAGGAGCCCAGAGAGGCTTTAGAGAAGGAGTTACAGTATATATTTCAGAAGGCTAGCAGCAAACCTCCTGGGTATCTAAAGGGTTATAAAACCCAAATAGCTGCAGGGAAAATGAGTAAATGGAAGACTAGTAGGGATGAAGAACTCCCAGATGTAGGGGCCAGAACTGCCAGACTTCAGTCTGAATGTGGAACAAGAACCCCAGCTACAAAGGAATCCATAAGCTGAAACTCCAAGAAGGCTTCAGCGACTGATTCTCTGGGATTTTTATGCTGTGTGCATGTGTTATTTTGTTCCCTTCGTTCCCCAACAAGCCAACTTGGCCTGTAAACTGGACATCTCATCCCTAAAACTAATTCTCCCAAGGTCCCTGAGCTTCACCCAGTGTATAATTTACTTTGGCTGGGTCATGCATGATTTATGTCCTTTACTGAGATTTTTAGAACAAAGTTTTATGTTCTGCATTCTTACACAGTGAATGAGTTATGAATGCAATATGGAAAACCAAGCATGAACATAACTGGTTTTTAAAAGAGGTACAAAGTCAAAATGGCTCAAAGAGCCAATCTCATTAAAGACATTATTATTTAGTGTCATTTCTTCATTGGGGGCAGAAAGAAGGAACAAATTTTGCATGTTAGCAGGAAAATACATCAACTTCAATTATCAGCTGTTGTGAAAAAAAAAGTTCCCATGTGGATTCAAACTAGAGAAATGAGGGTATTTGCTTCAACCACAACAATTTTATTACATCCTCCTCAGAAGCTGTTTTGTATGTTCCCTTGCCAAATTGCATCTGATATCTTTCCTTAACTCTCTGTTGGATTTAGGAAAGCTACTCATGCCCTTTCTGATGACAGGTTGGATTGCAAACAGAAGATCTAGCGAATGTCTGCTATCTCTCAATTGTTATGTATCCTATGGAACCATGCTAACACCTTCTGTAGAGCTTAGTGCTAAAATAAGTCTGACATGGTGGCTTGTTTATACAACAGTGACACTTCCTGACCCTTTTCACAAGCCGATTGATACAAGTTGTTGCATGTAAAATTGTTAAATGCTACTTCTGTAATATGCATCAAGGAACGCCCTTGTCAGTTATCTCTGAAGCCCTGTCCTAGAAAATCCTGCACAAACAGAACTTGTGTATCTTTTCATATGTTCCCGCTTATTTAACAGCATCTCATACAGAATAACTTTATACAATGGAGGAAAAAGCACAAAGAACTCCTTCAATTTTTGCAGGCTCAGAATTTCATTAAAAATCTTAAGTGAACTGCAAGCTCCATAAAACTCCTTGATCTTACCAAGTTGTGACAGCAGAATCAACAGCAGAGCGTAAGCTAGCCCATATCACTCTCCTACTCCTGCTGGGCAATCACTATCCACAGGAGCAGCAGAGACAAGGTATTTGGGGCACAGGAGTATAAAAGAGTGACAAACAAGAGTGTTTACAAATCACTGCTTGACCCCTCCTCTAGCTAATTTTCCCCTGGCTGTGCAAGAGTAATAGGAAATGAAGGGAGTGGAGAGGGCTTGAGAGGGAAAGCAAGGAGTTCTTTGTTAGCTAGATTAAGTTTAATTTGATGGCAAGGGATCTGAAGGAGAGTCCAAAGAAACAGAGACTGAATGGATGGAGACAGATCAGGAGTGAAGAGGCACATTTGCGAATGGTCAGGGAGGGTAGAAATGGCAGCTGAAGTTTTGTGATCAAAAGAAATCACTCAAAGTTAAGATGTAAAGGGAGCAGAAGAGAGGGCCTAGGAATTTGTGGGAAACTCACAGACACTGCGAGAAAGGAGGCTATAGAACTCACTAACAGAAAAGTAACACCACGCATTGCATTCAATACAAAATACCAAAACCCCCTCCTCTTTGACTGAGCTTTTCCTCAATAAAAAATTCACAAACAAAGCCCCAACCATCACCACCGTCGAACTCCACACAAGAAGCTGCAAAGGAAGGAAGGAAGATGGAGAGAGATTATTTCTAGGTGAAAATAGGAGGGGATCAGATACTACTATAAGGAGGGTTCGTACAAATACATAGACTAGATGGATCCAGTAAAGGAGGTACTATGGGAACTAAAGTGAGGGAGGAGGTGAACTAGGAGAGGACAATGTCACAAAAGACAAAGGAGACTAAGTTGTCATGGGAAACGGTGTGGTCAACAGTGTCAAAAGCAGTAGGGGAGTCATAGAGAAGAATGAGTACACCTAGCCAGATTTGAGGACCTTGAAACCATTAAACCCTTGGTGAGTAGTATCGATGAAGTGGAGAGAGAAGCCAGACTGGAAGGGATCCAGGACAAAGCTGGGGTATATGAATTTGAGGCAGCTATTGTAAACTTTTCACTCAAGGAATTTTGAGGAGAAGACGACGACGACGACGGACAAAGGGAGACTGAGCAATAGTTACAGAGGAAGGTAGGTTTGAAGGTTGGTTTGTTGAGGATGGGGAAAGGTGGGGAATGGAGGGTGAGTCCAAAGTTCAAATACTAGATCTCCTTTACTCTTTCTTCAATTCACTTGTGTTAAACTATTAAAAAAACTCTTGGGCCAGTCATAACTTCCTCCAATTCAACACATCTTAAATTGATAAAAAATTTGTTCAATCAAAACTGTATCATTATGTAACTTTGACTTTGGATTCTAAACTTACATTCTCTGAACTATCAGGAACCTTGATGTCTGACAATCTTGAACAGATGCTCTCCACTCTCATCTGCAAATTCTCCTACTCTCCCCAGAATATTGCCTGTGTCATGTGCGACTTAAACCACGTATCTGAAGAAATGCTTAATCTTACCTTCCTGTCCTCTCAATCTGATGGCTATCATATTAAAACTATTCTTAATTCATGTAACTCAGTTAAGATTCAAACTCTCTTTATAGGGAAGCCACTGACACCATACCCCACATCTATGGTGCAAATACTTACTTCAGCGTAGAAAAGGTTACATGGCACTAGTAGTAAAAATGGGTCAGAACTTAATAACTAGATAGTAACAGACCGTAAATCCCAGTGATGATTGAACCGTATGATATTCTGAACAAAAAGTGCTCTCAACTATGCTTGTAGCTTTATCCATTGCTTCACATGGACTCAGACATTCTGTTTCAGAGTGACACACAAAATGACATGGAATCCTACTGTACAGGTTACTCTTAAGAAATAGACAGCTCTAGATTTTGAGAGCAATCAAGTGTCTTAGAGTTTTAAACTTAAAACCTCTCCTTGTGTGGCATAAAGACAGTTGATTGTATTAAATCGCTGGTGCCTAAGGCCAACAGCTGTAGTTTTTCCCTCTCTGTTTCCTAGACATCATTGTTTATATGGCGTTTTTTGTTTTGTTTTTCAAATAAAAATTGAGTGGCCTTCCAGAAAAGTTCTCAGTTGACAGAAAACTATAAATAATTGCCTTTGGCCATCAGTTGGTAAGAAAGTGTTAATGACTGACCAAAAAAAAGGAGCCAGTGATAGGGGACTTAATTTGCTTACCTTTTATTTGCATTTGTTCAAAATGCTCAGTTGGATGTATCGCTCCTACTCATAAAATTCCAGTTATACTACTCGTGATTCATTAGGACTGAAAGACTAAGTTATTAATAAAACAGAAGTGCTCAATTATTCTTCTATCCACTTCAATACTGAGCTTTTAAACACAGTAATTACACTCTATTGGGGTCCCATTTTTCTTCTGTGACAGTTAAGTACTCATCACACTACTTACAATGTTTAGACATTTATTTATATCTACTTAGAGTTAATGCGTGCATCTGTGACTGGGGTTTAAGCTAGAGTCGTTTTTTTTCTCAAGTTAAAAAATAAAAAAATAAAAAAAGCGTAGTGAAGGCTTCAATAAAGACGACCTAATTCAGTTTCTGAATTTCCCAAGCACACTTTTTACTTTCAAAAGCCATCTGACATGTATAATTTAGCCCATGTGACTTTTATGTGGTGTGCAGACCACCCAGAAATGGTAGTGAAAGATATTATTCTTCAACTTTAAATTAAAGCCAGTGAGCCCTTCTTTACCAAAGTCAGGATGATTTAAGGCCTAAAACTTCAACTTACCATGACAATTACCCCATTTTGGACACGTTGCACACAAGCACACACATTTGTGCATGCTCAAACAGAAACAAATTTCTTTACAATGGACTGCACAATAAGCCACATTTTTTCTAATACCATATACAGTATGGCATAGATTTTCAAGGTAACTAATGATTTTTGGTTGCTTCCATTTTTGGATGCTCAACCTGAGACATCTTATGGCCCATCCGTAGAGTTTGCCTCAGCACTTTCTGAAAAAGCAGTCCCTTTTAAGCTGTCTCAATTTGGGCATCCAAAAACTAAGGCCACCAAATCACTACTCACTTTTCAAAATCCCATACTATCGGGTAAAAGCACACAAAAGACCAGATTTCACGGGGGAAGACCTGATTTCACGGTCTGTGACACGTTTTTCATGGCCATGAATTTGGTAGGGCCCTACTTATAATCCATCTTTTGTAGTTAATAAACTTGTTTTATGTTTTAATCTAAACCAGTGTGCCTTTAAGTGAAGTGTCTGGAGAAAAATCTCAGCTTGGTTTAACACAGGCTTTTTTCATAGTCCTCTCCACACTGAGGGAGGGGCAAACTGGGTAATAAATTCATACTGGTTGGGGTTTTGGCCAGGGCAGGACAGTAAAACTCTGGGGTCCTAGGCGGAGAAGCTGGTGATATCTTAGCTGTAGTCTCTCTATTGTTGGTTCATGCAGTGTTCGGCCAGCCTGTATGTAACTGCAGCTGGGTGTGTCCCTGCCAGTGTGAATGTATAGGACCAGGAGCAGTCTACAGCTTGTCACAGCAGCTCAGTGTGAGTGGGAACCCAGGCTGGTGAGTCAGAGGGCTCTGTGGTACCTCAGTTCCAGGTGGGAAACCATCACAATAAGTTCCACTGTATCTAAACCGGAAGAATATACAAGGTTCTTTCTCTCTTCCCCCACTCCCTCCCGCTCTCCTGAGTCAAGCACAAGCTCCTTTCTGCCTGTCCCCATCTTATTTACTTCACAGCCTTCATAGCGGGACTAGTTTGTTGTCTGCAGTGAAAACCAATGAGCCTTGAGTTTAAAATGAAGGCAATAATTGTTTTTAAACCTAGTGGTAACAGAGTAGCTTTTTAAATCCAAGTGGCCCCAGATTTTAACATTAATCTTCACCACCAGTGATTCTGGGCATGTTTATACAAATAGAATATGGCGTGGCTCCAGGTTCAATCCAAATATTATATTGTGATAATTAGCCTGGCCCTTTAAATTGGTTTAAATATGAGTGTACAGTATGTTAATTTAAGACTAGTAGTAATAGGAAAACTTTAGAATCCATCATTAATCCAGTATTTTTAAAATACTATACTACCAATATGCATTCAACTTCCTTCAAGAAAAAATTAGGAATTTACCAAAAAACATGACTGGCAACATTTCTGAAAATTCCAGACAATGAACATTACTATAAACTCAATTACTACTCCTCGCTAGTATATAGGTTTGATACTATGACACGAGAGATCTCTTTTGGGTACAGTATAATCACTGAACCCTTTTAATGTCCCTAATGACAAAAAGTCATTTTTTGTACAATTATGAGAAAGTAGTGCCAATTTTTTTATGTTCTGGATAGTTGAATGATATTTAAATATGTAATACAGATGGATGCAGCTATACTAAGTACACTAAATTCCTAACAAAACAAAAGTAAACCTTAGTGCATAAAACACCAGTGAATTAACTAGATTACAAATGTCCGCAGATCTTTTTTGGTATTATTATATTGTTTCCTCAACACTGTTGCCGTGGTTTCTTTGGGAACAATGCTGCATATCGCAATGAGTAATTAAATTTTAGAAAGGGAAACTGTCAGGTAGTTTAGAATAAAAAAATATATTTACTTAGAACAAACACGTTTGTTAAGACCTAATGTTAATTGAATTTTTATTTTATTTTATTATTTATACACAAATACTTTGCTGAAATATTAACTGAAAAGTGAATCCAACCTAGGCAATTAGGCAACACAATGAAACAGTTTAGAAATATAGTGGTAATGCACTTGGGAAGAAATAATTTGAACTTCTCAAATGCGTAGCTAGATTCACAATTACCTGTAAGCACTCAAGAAAAAAATATTTTTGTACACACACACCACTGATATAATGATACAGTGGTGTCATTGGGGACAGCGTCAGCTCCCTAAAAACCTCTGATCGAGTTGAGTCACAAGAATAGTCTAAAAAAATAGCAATGTGAGAATGCTCTGTTAGGAATGAGATAGAGAATAATACTGAAACTAATACAAGGCCTTTATACCAAATTGATAGCACACCCTGAACCTCATTACGGTGTCCAGTTCTGATCACCTCAGCTTAAAAAAACAAACAAACCAGAAATAGAAAAAGTCCGGAGAAAGATAAGGAAAATTCTTAGAAACATGGAAAGTCTTTCACATAATTTAGTTAAAAGAGGCTACAAATACAAGGTGACTTAGATGATGGAACAGGGGAAATAGAAAATGGAACAGAGAAGGCCCTCCTATCATACTTCCCCATCCTCTCCCATATTACAAGCACAAAGGAACTGACTCCCCAACTGAATTGAAAGGCAGCCAGTTTACAAACACATTTAATGCATGGAACTGACTGCAACAAAATACTGAGGCAAACTGCTTAGCAGGATACATTAAAAAGATTAGATATTCATATAAACAACATATCTACAATTCAGGACACAACCCAACTGGTACTAGGAAAAAAAACTTTTCCCACAGAGCACATGCTACTGCATAATATCCACTGCCGGAGTTTATCCGCCATCCTCTGTAGTGTCTATCTAGTATTGGTAACTGTCAGAGACAGGATAATTGACTAGAATCTCCCCAGCAGTTCCTATGAACAATGTTATCACACCAATCAATCTAGTTTCACCAACCTGCATGAATTCAAATAGTACACAAGAAGCACCAAAGATGAAGAGTAAAATTTCCTTTTTACCAATCTTTCAGTTTCCATAAACTAAGGTGGGCTTACTTACAGTGGGGGTGATTTTTAAAATGTATGATTTCTTTTATCCGATAGTCTGCTTTTCATCCTGGGTCACTAATCATACGATCATACACAAGCATGAAAGCTGAGCTCTGATATATTATGCATCTTAATTTCAACTCCAGAAAAGAAGAACATTCTTAAAACTGAAGATTTTTTTTAAAATAGTACCAAAAATTGATAGAATTTTTCTTATATTATTCCATTTTCCACATATTAACTCCAAGAATGACCGTAACCATATTCAAATTACTGTATTTCCTTTGAACTAGAGAAGGGCTGAGCTCCAATTTCAAATCCCAATTTGCCCAAAGTTTGAGTGTACTATATTTGAATCCAGAGTTTAATTCAAGCCCATCTCTATTTTGACTTTTTGCCCTGGAAAGCAATTCATGTCTGATAGTTACTTGGAGAGTTTGTTTACTTATCTGCACATCCAATTTAAATGCATATGCTGATGCAAAGCTGTAAAATGCTCTTGAAAGAGTACAACTGTCCAGCCACCAAATTAAAAATTACTTGCATGTTTTGAGGGCAATTCATTTTTCCCCTGAGAAAACTCTGCTCTGAGGCAGTATTGTTTTTACTGAATGTTAAAATAGGTTTGATGGAGTCTAAGGAGGTCAAGTTACTTGCATAAGGTCACAAGTGAGTTAGTGGCTTAAGTGGGAATCAAAAGCCAGTTCTTTGTTCTAGCCCCTAGATCAGTTACATAAAACAGTGTTTGCCATTTCTATCAAAATTGATCACATTTAGCATGAGATGGAGTTCTGAGAATAAGCAAGCTGAAAGTAAAATTAGAATTTTAGGTTTGTCTTTTTCATTCTATCTGATCCTTTAGCCTTTATATTTACCCAAACATAACCTTTGTTTCATGCACTGCAGTGTATTAAAATAGAAATAACCAATGTGGGGGCCTACACTTACCTAATATTAAACTCCAGATTTTATTTTTTTTAACTCGAACATATGTTGAATTTTCAAATCTATTATTTTAAATAAACAGACAAATTTGAGTGATGCAAACAGATGTTATAAGCTAATCAAATACCTGCACATAAATCAGATGAGATTACATTTGCAAGCTAGCAAGTACACAACACTGCACATACAAATGTCAATGTCTTAGTGATCACTAAACATGCACCTAAAGTGAAGACTATTTAAAGGGCACAGTCAACTTGAAATCTAGTCAATTTTCTTTTCTTAGGAAAGCAGTGTCAATACTATATCTGTCTCCAAGTCCTGCCTATACTAGACATGTTTTTCTCTCCCTTGTTGCTGAGTGAAAAACCCTTACAGAGAAGTAAATTGCCTTACTATTCAGGGGAGAGCAAAGCTACCAGATGGGTACAAAGTAAACAACCTTCAGTTATTGTTCACTCTGATTTCATGTGTAAGAATAGTCGATAAAATACATTCAGACAAAAGTGTGATATTTAAGTTGACTGTGTCCCTTTAAAAACCCTACACCTCAACGGGTGGCCAGGGATTTTTTATACATTCCATTTTTTCCCTTACCTGTTGAACTTCACTTTCTCCATTTGAGATTTTTTCGGTGTACACAAAGGAGTTGAATATCCGCTGTAATAAAATCAGAAATGGTGCTTAAGGGACATTGGCATAATACTGATTTCAAGCAATATTGAAGGGAAAAAAACAATAAGAATGCAGTATGTTAAGAAAAGACAGATTTCATATCATGAGTCATTTAAAACAGTTTTTAAAACTGTCAACTTTACCTAAAGATAACCACGTTTATGCAAGCAAAATACATGCTTCTATAATTAAATAAGTAAAGCAGATGTTTACATTTCTAAAAAGAAAAATACAGGATGTTATTTGCAGAGCCTCTGCTATTTTATCCAACTGCTATAATTTAAAATATCTATGCTTCCTATTTAAAATCTGTTACCTCTGACTACTATAATTGTTTACAGATACTAAACATTTAACATAATAAAGCTCTTTCAAAACATTATTCTTTCCATATTCTCCAAATTTTTAATTAATTTCTGATCCTCCAGTTGTTGGCTTTTGCCTGCATCCAAAAGCCTGTGGGCTAGAGGTTAGAAGGTGGGTCTCTGTGTTTGTTTGGACGACAGGAGAATGAGACCTGATTTTGTATGCCTACTAGGAAGTGAGATTGGCATTGCTGAAGCAGCAATTACTATCCCAGTCTTTAAGTTTCTAGAGTAGGGGGGGAAAAAAAGGACTTTCAGAATTCTTTGAGGGGGTCAACATGCATGTGGGGATCCAGTAGATATAGTATATTTAGATTTTCAGAACGCCTTTGACAAGGTCCTTTGCCAAAAGCTCTTAAGCAAAGCAAACTGTCATGAGATAAGAGGGAAAGTCCTCTCATGGATCGGTAACTGGTTAAAAGATAAAAAACAAAGGGTAGGAATAAATGGTCGGTTTTCAGAATGGAGAGAGGTAAATAGTGGTATCCCCCAGGGGTCTTACTGGGCCCAGTCCTATTCAACATATTCATAAATGGTCTGGAAAAAGGGGTAAACACTGAGGTGGCAAAATTTGCAGATGATACAAAACTACTTAAGATAGTTAAGTCCCAAGCAGACTGCGAAGAGCTACAAAAGGATCTCACAAAACTGGGTGACTGGACAATAAAATGGCAGATGAAATTCAATGTTGATAAATGCAAAGTAATAATTCACATTGGAAAACATAATCCCAACTATACATATAAAATGAGGGGATCTAAATTAGCTGTTACCACTGAAGAAAGAGATGTTGGAGTCATTGTGGAGCGGGAGTCAAACATCCACTCAATGTGCAGCGGGAGTCAAAAAGCGAACAGAATGCTGGGAATCATTGAGAAAGGGATAGATAATAAGACAGAAAATATCATATTGCCACTACATAAATCCATGGTACTCTCACATCTTGAATACTGCGAATAAAAGTTATATTGGAATTGGAAAAGGTTCAGAAAAGAGCAACAAAAATGATTAGCGGTATGGAATGGCAGCCATATGAGGAGAGACTAATAAGACTGGGACTTTTCAGCTTGGAAAAGAGACGACTAAGGGGGGATTTGATCAAGGCCGTCCCTACCCATACCAAATTTCCTGGTGCCCCATGCAGCTGCATGCTGCTCCAGCCCCAGCCCCACCCCACCCCTTCTCACACCTGCTCAACCCCGCCCCCACTCCACCCCTTCCCCAAAGCCCCCGCCCCTACTGGCATATAGTAGCTTTCACCCAGATACCTGGCCTCAGGGTGCTTTGCAAGAAAAAAAGAAGCCAACCATCAGAGGTGTAACTTTTTGGTTTGTACTGCAAAAACAACAAGGGGGAAAAAACTGTTTGAAATGGAAAGGGAGTGAATTGTTGATTAAATAAATATTACTTCAAAATTTTAAGAAGACTAAATACTACAAAAATAATTAAAAAAAAACCCAGTTGGCCCTTTGAATGTTAATGTTAAGTTAGGTTTAATATTTAGGGGCATATCTTTAAAAAAAATAACAAAAGCCAAAATAAATTATTACTGTGGGATTTTTATACATATTAAAGTGACTCATTTTTCAGTGATGTTTTAAGAATCCTGTAGTAATGTGGCAGTACAATCTGTAGCCGTCTTGTTCCTTATTGAAAAGGAGCTTTAACCAATACCGTTCAAGATTGAAACTTTTGCTTCTGCACCTGTCTTATCATTTTACTTCTGAGAAGAAAAAAAGTAAACAACTGCCACCACAATCTAAACTGAAGTTACTCCACAAAAACTTACGGCCCAAGCAGCACTTTACCAATGCAGCCTCTCTACCATTTACCGGAGCCTCAGAGCATCACATAGGGAAGAGAGCGAAACATTGGGGATTACATTATAGACGTCAAAGACACTAAAATGTCAATGACACAAAAGAAAAAACAAGAGGGCAAAATCCTGGCTCTACTGAAGGCAATGGAATTTTGCCATTGATTTAAACAGGGTCAGGATTTCACCCAGAGAGTGGACATCGCATACATCAACATGGAGCCCAGTGCATGGAAATGCAGCAGCAAGAAGACCAGTTGTTCCTATTTGGCTATGTATGTGCCATGACAGCTATTCAGAGACACTATGGTGGAGGACATGAAGTTGATGGAATGCTTCACGTTTACAGCAATGCGGTAAGTCTGAAACAGACTTCCCAGACGCTCAGTTCAACTCTCCTAAGTTTTAACGATATAAAATCAGAATTATTTAGAGCTACATAAGGCGTTTAACATTGAATCAAATGAAGTTTAATAGAAGTTGTTCAACAACTGCATGAGTTTTCCAGGTGAGAGTTTGGTCTATTTGCTTTTAGTCAGAACGTACACAGGTACACAGCCAGCAGAGGCACTCTGGAAAATCTTGGCTTATGATTGTCACTTTCCCTTATCCCTTTTCCTCTTGAGGACTTTAGGAATTTCAAAAATTTGAACTCTTAATATGAGAGCAGCATTTGGAAGGGCAGCTCACAAGTTCACAAGTCCCAGGGAGCCTAGAAGGATAAAAAGACAGAAATGTGACTACTCTTAAGACATACATGCAGATTTCTTTTTCTTTCCAGACTTTTGTTAAAAGCTATGCTCAGGTACTTAAAACTACAAAACATGTTTTTTTCCTTCAGATGAGAAGAAAAATTTAACAGAGAAAAGTACATTAAAGGGGGTCATTTTGATGCAAAATGTTTTAAATGAATTGAAAATTTCTCCCCACATTGCATTTAATTTCTAGATATCAAAAGAAACAACAAGGAAACAGTTTGTCAGCTAGCAAGAATGAAGCTTCCTGTCCTTAATACAAAGCTGACCCTTCCCCTGTACCTTTAAATATAGCCATGTTTATGAACTATCAAAATAATGAGAGAGTATGTTATGAACAGTTACGAAAAAAATCACTACTTGTAGTAATTCATTTGGCCACTGGAATAAAGTTTTTTATTTTAAACCTATTTTGGGTTAAGATCAATTTTAGTCAAATTCTTTAAAATATTCTTTTCAGGCAGAGAATTTTCTGAGTTTTATTAAAACTATATAAGAAAAGTAAAAACCTGTTAGCCAAACTGCAATTTTCAACAATGAATTAAACCAGAAATCCACACTAAATTAGGATCCCACCAGTTGGAGAAAGGGCTAAATAAGGTCCCCTGATCTTTCCCTCAGGTTACAGATGAATTGCTCTTCTACCTCTCACAGCAATTCTATTACTTAGATATCTGTTCCCTACTCAATAAAACTACCTGGAATTTTCACCTAGAGAAAAATTATTTCCCTCTGCATAATCAGGAGAATTTTAATCTTACCAAAAAAAATCATCTCTGTACAAACATTCAGTTTTCTCATTTTTATTAAAACTATGCAAGAAAAGTAAGAAACCTATTAGCAAAAATGCACTAAGGATTGCACCAACTGGAGAAAAGAGTAAATCATAGAGCAATTCACAGATAAGATCCCCTGATCCTTTTGCCTTTTATTGTTATTTAACCAGTGTGCAAAGGACATGTGAACATTTACACAGTATGTTATTTAATTTTCTAAACAGAAAAAGTCTCTTTTGTCAACTTCCAAAAGAAGTTAAAGAGATTCCACAGATTGAAAGGTAAATTTAAATTCCAGAAACTTACAAAAAAAGAGAAATATTTAAGAGAGCATTCTCAGTGCGGGTTGCACAATGTATTAGCATCTTTACTTTATTCTCCCCACCCCTTGCTGTTTAATTGAGTCTGCTTAACAGATGGCAGCAAAATCCTACCTCACTTGAACAGGACCAATTACACAAGCGTTTAATGAGATGGTCATTCAAGATTATTTGTCCTGACCCATCATCACTCAGCCCAACAACAGCTCTAGGAACATAGGAATTGCCATGCTAGGTCAGACTCAAGGTCCATACAACAGGAGCAGGGACCAGATGCCTCCGACAAAGGTGAAAATAACCCTACAGTAGGCAGATGTGGGGTTATCTGTGTCCCTCCCCCAAACGAAGGTCTCATTCTAATTCTAATCATTAGAGATGGTCTTACACCCTGAAACATGAAGTTTCATTTCTCTTCCAGTACTTTTTTTCTTGGCATCAATTATCATCACTTTGGTTATTCTTGTGGTTATCCAGTTTTTTAAATTTTGATAAATTATGTAACAAAGTATTTCCTTTTCTCACTTTTAAATTTGCAGTCTTTCAGTTTCATGTGCCCTTTCTTGTGTTCTGTAACAGGGAGAGTAGAAGCTCCCTATCTACCTGTTCCACACCATTCATTATCTTAGATACTTTTATTATGTTCCCACTTAATCATTTTCTTTCTAAGGTGCACAGTCCCATTCTTTTCACTCTCTTCATATGAAAGCTTTTCCATCCCCTAATCAGTCTGGTCATTCTTCTCTGATCACCCTCTAATTCCATTAGGTCTTAAGCAGGGTTCGAGTCATGCCCGAGCACTCCGGAACACCATTCAGGCATTATTATTTTTAGCATTCTTATGAATGATAGTGCTGGAACACTCTTCTGGTACTTCCTTTTTAAAGTGAAAGTCATAAAGACTCATCAATAAGTCTTGAACAACGGTCATCAATAACTATTATTAAAAGTCACAGTAGACCATTCTAGGTTTTTTGTGCAGATATACATACATACATACATACATACATACATACATTTGAAAGTCTGGAAAGTTAGAGGTAAGTTTCCACAAACAACCCTAATTCTCCTCCTTATGTATCCCTCAATACCTTACTTTTATATTGGACAGACCTTGCACCCACTCAGTGTATCTTTTCACATTTCCAGTAGTCATAGATTCCAAGGCCAAAAGACACCATCGTGATCTAGTCCAATCTCCTATCTAACACAGGACATAGAACTTCCCCAAAATAATTCCTAGAGCAAATATATTACAAAAACACCAATCTTGATTTAAAAATAGTCAATGATGGAGAATCCACCACAACCCTTGGTAAATTGTTCCAGTGGTTAATTACGCTCCATGTCAAAATTGTACGCCTTATTTCCAGTCTGAATTTGACTAGCTTCAACTTCTAGCCACTGGTTCATGTTATTCCTTTCTCTTCTAGACTGAAGAGCCCATTATTAAATGTTGGTTCCCCATGTAAATAGCTATCAACCATAATCAAGTCATCCCTTAATGTTTTCTTTAAGATTTAGCTAACCAAATTGAGCTCTTTACATTTATCACTATAAGGCATGTTTCTAATCCTTTAATCATCCTTGTGGCTCTTCTCTGAACCCACTCCAATTAATCAACATTCTTCCTTAATCGTGGGCACAAGAACTGGATACAGTATTCCAGCAACAGTCATACCAGCGCTAAATACAGAAGCAAAACAAGCACTCTACTCCCACTCAAGATTTCCCTATTTATACATCCCAAGATCACATTAGCTCTTTTGGCCACAGTGTCACACTGGGAGCTCATGTTCAGCTAATCATCCACCACATCCCCCAAATCTCTTTCAGAGTCAGTGCTTCCCAGCACAAAGTCCCCTATTCTTCAAGCACAGCCTACATTCTACAAGGTGGTATGGTGCATCCCTATGGGTGCTCCACTCCAGGTGATTATCGAGTAGTACCCTCTGCAAAGGGGTGGGCTTCAGAGTCAAGTCTAGGATTGATGACAGAACAACAGAACCAAATATGGCATCAGAAGCTGAGGCATGAGTGACTGCATAGTGTTCAGAAAATGCATGAGTGGACGTCCAAGTCACAGCTCTATGTCTCTCTGTGATGGGAACATTCTTAAGAATGGCTATTGAAATAAAGGGTGGAGAGAGAATGATCCTTATCCTGAAAGTATACGTTAAATCTTTTTGTTTTAAGTTTTTGTTTTGTTTTTAAAAACTATAAAATTACTACAGCTAAGTAACACAAAAGAAACTCATACTAACTAAATATTAATAATGAAAGAAAAATTCAGCAGAGGTACGCTCAACTCGGACACTGCTGAGGCAGTTGAGAAGGAACTAAGGGCGGTTCACCCATGCAACTCAATATATTCTCGGAGCAGGGCACAAGGCTGCAGAGGGCACATGCGTGGGCCAAACAAACACTGCCACTTAAAATCTCCAATCTGAGGCACATGGGATGCAAGCACACCTACAGTGGCACTCCCATAGGGACACTACTCAAAGAAGATCATCATCAATTTTTACCCCAAATACAGAACAGAAACATTTATTGAACACTTTTGCCCTTTCTGCGACACTATTGATAATGCTACCACTTCCATCCAGTAATGGACTAATACCATTGTCAGGATGCTTTTTGTTCCTAATATATTTTTAAAAACTCCCTCTTACTGTCCCCTCCCACAACAATAGCCTTCTCCCTGTGTCCCTTTGCTTCCCCCATCAATTCTCTGTAGTTTCCAACTTCGGACCTATATTCACTACCATCAACTTCCACTTTCTTCCTTTTGCTACATATTTTATAGCTGCCTTCACTTCCCCTCTAAATCAGGTTATTTTTTTAATGAGCACAGCCTTCTTCTTCACTTGTGGGACTGTGGCTTTTGGGGCATCTAGTGAGGTGTTCTTATATGAGTCACCATCATCATTCACATTTTTCTGATTAAATTCCTCCTCTCTGCTGATTTGGCTCACAATTCTTTTTCAGCTTTGTGAAATTGGCCCTATTAAAGCACGATGTATACATATGACTAGTCTGGACTTTGTTCTGCTTGCACATTATAAATGTGATCAGATTCATGATCACTTGTAGCTAAAAGCTACCATGAATTTTTAGTTCTGTGATGAACCACATATCCCCTAATATAGTAGCCCATATGCTACCCTAGAATTTTGTCATTACACAGTGAATACCAATCTAGCCAGAAAACTCTCATATTCACCCTCCCTGAATGAGCCAGCTAAAACATCCAGTCTCTATCTCAACAAATACAGATGTGTCCCTCCCTCAGTGACATTCCTACTATAGTCAACAAGCAACATTTTGATGTATCTTAGCACCTACACATAGCCTTCAAGCATAATACACCATAAAGTGGGCCATGGCAAGATACAGAGGCAGAGTTAATGTTATTTACGGAACCTGAGCTTGGAATTTCCAGACATTGATTTGCCCCCCACCCATATAGTTCTCCTGTCTTCGGCTGATACAGCTATACACCGGCGAAATGTACAAACTTTGGCAGATGTCATAAGCTCCACAAAGACTGATGAATTCTTCAGAGGGTTATAGTTTCATTGTTCTCTTGTATTCCCCCATATACCCATCTCTATCTGTTATCTCTTTTCTTAGACTGTAAGCTCTTTGGGGCAGGGACTGTCTTTTTCTTCTGTGTTTGTACGGCACCTAACACAATGGGGTCTGGGTCCATGACTAGATCTCCATGGTGCTATGGTAATACACAATTCTCAAGTCTGCAGCATGGACTCCTATATACCCACATAAGAGCCCAACTGTACATGTCTTCTGGACCATACCCAGCTCCATCATCTGCTATTCAGAACCCTCTCCACACTACTCCTATACTTGACCATCAATTTCCGTTTCCCTTCAACATCAGAGCACACAGAGTATGATACTTACATTGGAGTTTAGAGAGGAGATTACAATATCTGCAGGGGCTAATGTAGAATTTCCAATATTCAGCAAGGGGCTGGCGGATAGCAAACTAAAATCACAGAATATTTTTGGTTTCCAGAAGACAACTGTGCTAGCTTTGTGTGGATAAGTATGTGAAACAACTGGAAGTCTTTATAATACAAAACCCAATTTCCCCAAACAGAAGTTTTCAGAAAGTTAAGACTCTACTTTTTGAAAGATACAGAAGTCAAAAACAGCTAGTCTGATTAACCTGAAACTTCCCAAAGCTCCTCTTTAGCATGTAGTCATGGTTTTGGGGTTTATATGTACTTATGCACTTTCCAGCACAGCTGTCCTGACTCACCAATGGCTTTGAAGCTTTCAAAGCCTTGAACAGATAAAGTAAACAAACCAGCAACCAATTTGTAAGGAGAAGGCAGCTTCTGATGCTGCCCAATTCACATAATCTTAGTGATGAGTGGAATAGGACATGGAGGCTTACCATGCAACATTTGAAGCTGAAAGAAGTGAGGGGGTGTTTGTTTTTAAACTTGGGGAATGGTTCTAAACTGGGCTCAGATCAGAAACTAAAATGTACACTGCCGAGTTTTCCTCCACTCCTGAAGATTAAAGTGAACCCAGCAGCAACATTCTGCAGTTAAAAAACAATTTCACAAACATCCATCATGTGATTGTTAACACTGTATCTCTTCGTCAAGAATAATACAGGCTCACACCGTTAGTCAAAACAGTCAACCATTTGCACATCAGTTTTGTTAAACAGAATTAGAAATGGCAGACTAGAACTGAATCCAGCTTTCAAACTGGATGGCATTTTTTCTGCTGAAGATAAAACATACTGACAGTCAAAGACTGTCTGGAAAAAAAATTAAATGTAAAACATTTGTGTAACATTCAGTGAATGGTAAATGAAGTGCAGCTAATTTAGCAGTTACATTACAAGTCATATTTTTAAAGAACTGTTTATTGTCTCTGTAAGTGCTTTGTTTCCAGTTTCCTGTGAGATTTAAAATAACTGCTGCCTCAGCCATGGCAGTAAAACTCTCCACTAGCAGACCACAGTAGCCTGTCTCTACACTGGGCATCTCTGTGAAAAATTTCCAACTGTTGCTATCACTGGTTCAGCTACAAGGGAAGGAATACTAGGGCAGGCAGGGCTTCAAGTGGCTGATGCTATTTTAACACTATCCGCACAAAGGCTTCCCATTGTTACCATTGGCAGAGCTATTTGTGGTAACTGTGGTGAGAAATATTTTTGGGGAAACCACACAACACAAAAGCAAACCCTTGTGGGAAACAAAGCCCTAGGAGACAAATGTTTCAAAGTTACGCACTATGTTTTCCAAACCAAATGGGGGTAACAGATCACTGTAAGGTCATTAGACCAATTTGTTCAAAACAAGGTGTCATGGTCTACAATGTTTTTTTCCTTCCCTAGAATAAGGGTTATAGCAGTACAATTATACAGTTACTTAATGTAGGCATGGGCACTTTTTGTGGTTCAGTTACAATTATTGATTGTGGATGACAGAAAAGAGGTGTTTTCAGGAAAGTTTTTTAAATTATCGCTCTTTATTACATTATTTGTTAAGCACAGTGTGCTTGGCATTGCACAAGACAAAGGAAGACATAGTCCCTGCCCAAGGAACTTACAATCTAAACCGATAGAGAGAACTCAGACACAGAGATAAGCTAAACAGGATCAGGCTAGGCCAGTACCTGTATGAGAGGGAGGGCTTGGGTGGTCTTCACCTCTGAGTTAATACCAAACCAATGCCCCAGTATGCTCTTAAAGACCACTGTACTGCTGAAAGTGCAGCCTTTTGGATGAGGAATAAGAAGTAATTCAAGATTCCATGATGGTTCTCACAGGAGCAGAAGTGCTAATCTTCCAGTCCTGGCCTGGTTTATTTAGAATTATATATCCCCTAGGGGCCTCAACCTTCAGTTTCTTATTTTATTCACACTTTATGCGTTTTTTAGAAAGCATCAATAAGATCACAGCACATATTGCAAACATAAAAAAAAAAATCAGTGGCTCCAACAACGTACATGCTTGTGCAAAGATGGCCTGGTCTAACTCTCATTGGAGTCAATGGCCAAAAGTCCACAATCCTGTTTTACAGAGCAACCCCAGGTTCAGATGGGCACTGGGACAGCACAGCTCTTCGGCATGTGTATAATTTTAAGCATGTTATAATACCCATTGAAGTCAATGGGACTATTTGTACACGTAAAGCTACGCACCTGCTTCAGTGCTTTGCTGGATTGAGACTACGAGAAATGAGAGAAAGAGTCCCCATCGGAAGTCCGTTTCTGAAACAGTAAAGGCCTATCATGAAAGGCAAGGCCCTACAGTTTTGAAGTGCAAGAGACACTCAAAGAGATATACAATCTTGGTCTGAACCTTTATTGGTTAAGATATAGTTACACTGTAGCCAAGTAAGCAAGTCTACAAAATAGCTACACGTTCAGGAATAGAGAAAACATAGGTGCATTAGGACAACAATCCTGGCCTCAGCTGGGAACCACAAATAGTAGTCACCATCACCTGAATTACACAGATGACACTTTACTCCATCAAAAGCCCTCTGGGTGGAATCTTGACCACTCCCCCTCCCACAGTTAAAGTCAATGGAATTTTTGTCATTGACATCAATGGAGCCAGGATTTCACCCTGCTTTTTAACCAATGATCGTGTATATTTAAGCCTCTTCATTTTCAGTTTAAACAGATTTTTACGGAAAAAAATCCCAGGTTTACAAAAAGTATCATTTGTTTTTTTCCCGATTTTCACCCTACCCTTGTATCATTCAAATGTATAAAAAAACCTTGAATTTACCTAATAAAACACAATACATTGCATGAGATATATGCATTATGATAATACATTAGTCTGTGTGTGTATATGCATACCTGCCTGTTGAAGTAAGGCTATGAATTAGTCTAGAAGATACACACAATAAACAAAAAAGCACGCACAGCTCTGAAGTGCGTGTGCATCTGAATGCACTGATGAATCTCATGCCCACCATGTACGCATTTGAAGCTGTTAGCGGAGAACGGGCCTTGGAAAAGATTCCCTGAAAAGACTGCTGCAAATCTACGCTATACAGGACTTTTGGACATTACACTGAAGGACTTCACATAAGACAATGAGTGTTTATAAATATTTTAAAATATTGGGCCCAACTATTACATGTAAATATTATAGGCTAATAGTTCTAAGTCTACAACAGTAAACTGTTTATTCAAATGAAAAGTTCTATTTGGGGATTAGAGATGTATTGTTTTCTAAAACTCAGAGGTGGCATTGTGGTTTGAGTTCTGTTTTAGTTCTGCAGCAAGCCACACTGAATTCGATTCATCAAAGCATTAATCTACTGAATATTTTTTCCCCTGTCTTTCCATCCACCAAAATAAACCCCGATAGTTACCCAGAAAAATTATTAATAGTTTTTTGCACCAATTTTCAGTTGTTTTTGTTGTTGTAGTAGTAATAAACACCGAGAAATTCCTGGGAAAATTGGGGGGCGCACAGAGGAGGAGTGCACCAAATGGTTAAGGAGCAAACCACAACCTCCCGCAAAACATTTCAATAGGAAGTCCTCATAATGGTACCCAGTAAAAAAAAATTTGTGGTGACCTGCTATACTTTGGCATGAGGCCTGAAAGAAGGAAAGTTCTGAAAAATAAATATTAAATTGTGTTTGGTCAAGTTGAAGACAGGATTTATTTCCAATGCAGGCTGTAGCTATGGTAGTGCTTGGAAATAGCACTTGAATTTCATTTTGAACTGGCATTCTTCTTCACTTCCTGTCTTAATCTATTGTGTAGTAGTGTTGTTGGCTTTTACATAACTGCTCCATTTTACACTGGAGATGGCTACATTTCGCTAGTCAGTAAAATGATCACACACTCTGATCTACTTTGCAGGAATATTGTAAGGCTCTAACATCATTTGCTAAGCTTTTTGGCAGCTCTGGATAAACAAAACACTAAAAACCTTGACAATTAAGCAATTTTGATTATTTCATGAGTTAACGTCATACAAGAGGTCTGGATTTTTTTGTGGTAAAATTATGCAAAAGTATTTTTACATAGTCAACTATTACTCAAAACAGAGACTGACAAACTTAGTTTTTCATAAAAAAAACTAATTAAAAATTCCCTAGCTTTCAAGATTTTTAAAAAAAATATACCTACAATACATACAATATAGTTTCATCATATGGTGATGACAACACTCCTTCTATTAACATCCGCCTGAGACCGTCTAAACAGAAGCTACTAAAGATAGACATTTTAAAACAGCAGGTCCACATAACTTGCATTCAAGAGTTTTTAAAGAGCTGGGTCAGGAATATACTGGACTTTTAATGTTGATTTTTAGTAAGTCTCGGCGCACTGGGAAAGTTTCACCAGACTGGGAGAAAGCTACGGTTGTGCCAATTTTTAAAAAGCGTAAATGGGACGACATGTAAACAGGTCTGTCAACCTGACATCAATCACGGGCAAGGTAATGGAGTGGCTGATACAGGACTGGATAATAAAGAATTAAAGAAGGTTAATGTAATTAATTCAAATCAACATAGGTTTATGGAAATTAGATCCTGTCAAAGTAACTTGATATTTTTTTTTCCATGAGATTACAAGTTGGGCTGATAAACATAGTAGTCTTGATGTAACATGCTTAGACTTTTGTAAAATGTTTGCTTTGGTATCCCACAACATTTTGACTAAAAATCTAGAATGATAGAAAATTAACAGGGTACACATTAAATGGATTAAAAACTGGCTAACTGATAGGTCTCAAAATGTAACTGTAAATGGGGAATCATCAGCAAGTGGGTCTGTTTCCAGTAGGGTCCTGCAGGGATTGGTTCTTGGCCCTACCCTATTTAACACTTTTGTCAATAACCCTGGAATAAAACAAAATCACCACTGATAAAGTTTGCAGATGACACAAAAATTGGGGGAGTACGAAGACCACAGCTCATTGATTCAGAGAGATCTGCTTCGCTTGGTAAACTAGACCCAAGTAAACAATAGGCATTTTAATATAGCTAAATGTAAAAGTATACATCTAGGAACAAAGAATCTAGACTATATTTACAGGTTAGGGGATTCTATCCTGGGAAAGCAGTGACTCTAAAAAGATTTGGGAGTCATGGTGGATGATCAGCTGAACGTGAGCTCCCACTGTGATTCAGGGTATGTCTACACTGCAATTAAAAACCTGCAGCTGGCTCATGCCAGCCTGAGCCCTGGGAGATGGGCCAGCTGCAGTGTAGACATACCCACTGTGGTCAAAAGAGCTAACGTGATCCTAGGATGCATAAACAGGGGAATCTCAAGTAGGAGTAAAGAGGTTATTTTACCTTTGTACTTGCCACTGGTGAGACTCCTGCTGGAATAGAGTGTCCAGTTTTGGTGCCGATAATTGAAGAAGGATCTTGATAAATGGAGGAAGGCTCAGAGAAGAGCCACAATAATGATTAAAAGGATAAGAAATCATGCCTTACAGAGATAGACTCAAAGAGCTCAATTCCATTTAGCTTAACCTTAAAAAGAAGATTAAAGGGTGACTTGATTTCAGTCTGTAAGTATTTACATGGTAAAAAAGTATTTAATAATTGGCTCTTCAGTCCAGTAGAGAAAGGTATAATGCGTCCAATGCTTGGAAGTTGAAGTTAGATAAATTCAGACTGGAATAAGGAATACATTGTAACAGTGAGAGTAATTAACCATTGGAACAATTTGCCAAGTGTCATACTGGATTCTCTAAAAAAGAAAAGGAGTACTTGTGGCACCTTAGAGACTAACTAATTTATTTGAGCATAAGCTTTCGTGAGCTACAGCTCACTTCATCAGATGCATATCGTGGAAACTGCAGCAGACTTTATATATACACAGAGAATATGAAACAATACCTCCTCCCACCCCACTGTCCTGCTGGTAATAGCTTATCTAAAGTGATCATCAGGTGGGCCATTTCCAGCACAAATCCAGGTTTTCTCACCCTCCACCCCCCCACACAAATTCACTCTCCTGCTGGTGATAGCCCATCCAAAGTGACAACTCTTTACACAATGTGCATGACAATCAAGTTGGGCTATTTCCTGCACAAATCCAGGTTTTCTCACATCCCCCCCACCCCCATACACACACAAACTCACTCTCCTGCTGGTAATAGCTCATCCAAACTGACCACTCTTCAAGTTTAAATCCAAGTTAAACCAGAACATCGGGGGGGGGGGGGGGAGGAAAAAACAAGAGGAAACAGGCTACCTTGCACAATGACTTAGCCACTCCCAGTCTCTATTTAAGCCTAAATTAATAGTATCCAATTTGCAAATGAATTCCAATTCAGCAGTTTCTCGCTGGAGTCTGGATTTGAAGTTTTTTTTGTTTTAAGATAGCGACCTTCATGTCTGTGATTGCGTGACCAGAGAGATTGAAGTGTTCTCCGACTGGTTTATGAATGTTATAATTCTTGACATCTGATTTGTGTCCATTTATTCTTTTACGTAGAGACTGTCCAGTTTGACCAATGTACATGGCAGAGGGGCATTGCTAGCACATGATGGCATATATCACATTGGTGGATGTGCAGGTGAACGAGCCTCTGATAGTGTGGCTGACGTTATTAGGCCCTGTGATGGTGTCCCCTGAATAGATATGTGGGCACAATTGGCAACGGGCTTTGTTGCAAGGATAAGTTCCTGGGTTAGTGGTTCTGTTGTGTGGTATGTGGTTGTTGGTGAGTATTTGCTTCAGGTTGCGGGGCTGTCTGTAGGCAAGGACTGGCCTGTCTCCCAAGATTTGTGAGAGTGTTGGGTCATCCTTTAGGATAGGTTGTAGATCCTATCACTGATTCTCTATCACTGAACATTTTTAAAATCAAGATTGGATGTTTTTCTAAAAGATCTGCTCTAGGAATTATTTTGAGTAAGTTCTATGGCCTCGGTATTACAGAAAGTCAGACTAGATTCTACGATCACAATGGTCCTTTCTAGCCTCGGCATCTACTACTTTTAGCAGGAGTAACTGATGTGTCTTTAAAGCCCCAATTATATCTTAATGAAGGTTGTGTCTCTAATTGAAGTAAAATGTATCTTCAGTATTTTTAAGTACACCTATCACTGTGATAAGTGAGCACAATGTATGGTGATTAGAAGCAAACACCATCTGACAGGATCAGGGTATCCGCGTATGCAATATTTCTTCCATATTGCGAGTGATGTTAGAAGAGATGCTGCCAGTTATCCTGCAGTCATCATCAATGTGGGATGTCTTGTGCAAACAGGCAGGCCTTGAACTGGGCCCTAGCGGTGTCAAGATCCAGGTTCATCCTGTACTCCGGTGGTACAAAGCCACATAGATAGTATTTATAATTTGGTAAATACAATAGGATATGGGATATACTGGCCTTTATAAAGAGCAGCTCATTGTTTCAACAGTTACATGCACAATCAGAGAGTAGTAATTAGGTATGACATTCCCTGGAAGCAAACATTCAAGCTGGAGTACAGTACTTCTAGACATGTCCCCTTAGTAAACTGCAGGCTTTTACAATGAGAGAAAAGTAAAGGAAAACTGAAAAACTGCCAAAAATGCAACAAGGTACTGGATTTTTTTTCTTTTTAAAGGGGGGCAAAAAAGGGGTGGGGGAAAAATTAGTTCCATATGTTAAAAAGATTCAGCATCTAGCCAATATAATTTGACTAAAGTTATATTCATGTCACTGTGCATGGCAATATTTCAGAAAAGGAAAGTTATGTTACCCAACCTTAAAATGTAAAGCAGATGGTGGAAGTAACCCACAACAACTCACTAGGACTTGCCCGCCCTCCCAAGCTTTACAGAAAAATAAAAATTATTCATTCAATCTTACAAGACTTCATACCCAAAAGTATTCATATTAATTGCTTCATGTTTATGGTACACATAAAATGGATGATTTTTCTGTAGGTTGCTCTGGCAAGTTACACTGCATCTGGTTACAGAGAGGAAAATGTTGCATCTGAATTCTGAGGTTTGGGCCGGGAGTGTTTGTATTCTGAATGCTATAAAAAAAAACAAAAACCACCACCCCAATTGCATCTTTGCAGTTTATTCTATTTCCAACAGATATAATGGTGGCTTACAACCACCCTAGAAGGGAACTTGATGGTCAGAATCCATAATGAGATCATTAGTTCATATCTAAACCGATCTACCAGTGGCCAAAGTCATTCTAATGATCCCCGTTCCTGGTAGTTTCAGCAAAGACCAAAGATTGAATGAAGTGCTGATAATGAGCTATCCTCTCATCCCTTGATGCTGTCCCTTCCTACCAGGGCTGAGACACCTTGTCAGGCAACGTCAAGCTTGCACTGTTGTCTGCCTGAGAGGAGCCTGTTCTGTAGACAGAGGATGTCAGTTTCCAGAATTCAAGAACATTTCTCTAAACTAATTTTAAAGTAAATTGTTTTTAAAAATTAAAGTGATGTTAGTACATCAGTGTTTGTTTGGATTCCCCCCACCTCCCCTTGCAAGGGTAAAAAACAAACCCAAAATCCAGAGAGTGAAATCCTGACCCCATTAAAGTCAATGGGAAAGCTCCCACTGACTTTCATGGGGTCAGGATTTCTCCCAAGGTATTCAGAGTACGCTTAAATCATCATGGATACTTAACTTTACTTTGGGCTAAGATCTGCAGACAATGGACCACATAAACTCCACAGCCCACCCTCCTTCCCAAAGGAAAACATTAGGTGTTGCAGAAGCACCCGTTGGAAGCTGATGTATTTTTTTTGGCTCTCGCAGAGCAAATCTTTCATCATCTCTTTCACTCTGACACACTCTTATTCCTCCCGGAGTAGGATTTACTCCACAGTGAGGCACAGACTGGGCAGCCCTTCCTACCTCCCGCACCAACGTTTCTGACACAGTCTTACCAGCGTTCGGCCTATCTGCCAGGTAACAAGGTTGAATGCATCAGAATTAAAAACATATATTTTCAATGTGAATAATATGTAGTATTTTGCAGATATGACACACAAGAATGACCCTTCCTGAATGACCAAATCTCCATGCAAGCTGCCCCAGAGGGGTGCAGCTTCCTTTCCTTTCATCCGTCTCCAAAGAGAGCTTAGTTTGGAGCACTTATAGGACCTTGGAGCATTCCAATTGGTTAGTTTCCACATAATGAAATATTCCAGTGCAACAGAGGATTTCTGTTGTTTATGTTAATTTCAAAGATGATTAACTGACAAACAAAACCAAACCTGGAATCCTAAACAGCAAATTGACACAAGCTGGCCTTTATGCCAGAAGAGTCTGATTTCATTTGTGATATGAGTGCTGGCCTGCTCTATTTTGCTGCTCTCCCAGTCATGAGCCAACACTCAACTTTACATGTGCCGCTGTAGTTTATATAACATTCCAGCTAGACCTGTGTAACTTTATACTGATGCCAAAAGAAAAACAATGTGCATGACATTGTGTGCTAATCTCATTAGTACAACCAAGGGCAGAAGCTGTTGGATTTCTCACAACCTTGATGTGCTGCATAAATACTAAGGCTAAATGACATTTTAAGTAAAAATCTAATTGAAACAGAGAGAGCCCACCAATCACAAGCTTAAACACAGGAATTTATAAATCATAAATCACCATATTAAACTTTTGTCTGTAAAGTGAATTGGGTGATGCTAATGTAATTACATAAATGTTTTCCTTAAATCTCCAAAGATATCATTTTTCAGGCTCTTTCACAGCAAGAATCACCATCACACATATCAGATACCCTGGTAACAGTCTTCTCTTGTAACCATTACAACATCATCTGCAATACTTTTCAACAATAACTGTCAAATAGCAACTTGACCTACTGCTGGCAGTTCAGAACTTTAAAACTACAATACAATCTGGGTTTGGTTTGGTTTTTACAAGCAATTGCTTGTAACATTCTTTCAAGGGGGAAAAGAAAACCAACAACTTCGAAGAGGCTGCCTGTGTGGAATATTTTATAAGTTATATATGCAAAGCTATAAATTTCTAACAATTACAAGCATATCTTAAAATTCTCCAAAATTCAGTGACATACCTCATTTTTGTTACTTTGCTTGGATATAATCTTCTGTTAACCAGTTGGTTTCAATAATTTAGGAGTTTAAAAAAAGAAAAGGAGTACTTGTGGCACCTTAGAGACTAACCAATTTATTTGAGCATAAGCTTTCGTGAGCTACAGCTCACTTCATCGGATGCATCAGATGCATCTGATGAAGTGAGCTGTAGCTCACGAAAGCTTATGCTCAAATAAATTGGTTAGTCTCTAAGGTGCCACCAGTACTCCTTTTCTTTTTGCGAATACAGACTAACATGGCTGCTACTCTGAAACCTTAGGAGTTTAAAGTATTCTAAAAGGTTCAATTCTGCAGTAATTTTTTAAAACTTGAAAATTTGGACTACAGAAGATCAAAGCTTTGAATTATCTTAATCATTGCCTCCAAATTGGATTTGAAATTGTTTTTATATAACTGTTTATGTGGATAGATACTGTACAGCAGTGGTTCACAACTGGGGGTACACGTACCCTTGGGGGTATGCAGAGCTCTTCTGGGGGTGCATCAACTTATCTAGATATTTGACTAGTTTTACAATAGGATACATAAAAAAACACTAGGGAAGTCCGTACAAACTAAAATTTCATACAGGCAATGACTTGTTTATACTGCTCTGTATATTAGACTCTGAAACTTAAGTACAATATTTATATACCAATTGACTTATTTTACAATTATATGGTAAAAATGAGAAAGTAAGCAATTTTTCAGTAATAATATGCTATGACACTTATGTATTTTTATGTCTGATTTTGTAAGCAAATAGTTTTTAAATGAGGTAAAACTTGGGGGCACGCAAGTAAATCAGACTCCTGAAAGGGGTACTGTAGTTTGGAAAGGTTGAGAGCCATAGCTGTACGGTTCTGAGACTTAGGAAAGTTGGATTCTATTCCAGACTCTGCCATGGACTTGCTCTGTGATATTGGGTATATCATTTCTCATGAATAAAATGAAGATAATGACACTCACCCAACTTTGTAAAGTGTTTTGAGATCTTTGCTTGAAAAATCTGGCATGTTATAAAATAGCAATGAGTCTTACAAAAGTTCATACCCTCAATTTGCTGAAACTATACTCACTAACTCACATATCCCGTCTTTGACATGGCTGGTTTTGCAAGCCAAATTAGATAAATGCTGTGGCTGGACTATCCAATTGTTGGTACAAATGATTAAAGGAAGAGGTATTGAAAACTATAGAAGAAATTAATGGATACTTCATATACTGAAACATTTTCCTCCCTGAAAATACAGTTTTGCCCAAATCATGTTCACACCAATCAGCTTTATTTTGGGCTAAATTATTACTAGACAAGGCAGATGTGTGATGGGATGGTAAGGACGGGTAATCAGCTTGAACAATGGTGGTTAAAGCATTCTATTCTCCATAGGTCAGAGGCAGCAAAAATGTGAAAAAAAGGATAAGCAAACACAGACGCATTCACTGAAAGTTGGACAATTATCAGATTTTTGTTTGTGAATACCTTACCAGCTCATAATGCAGCAAGAAAGAGCACAACCCACAAAAGGTGCATACCACCACAAAAGGTGCAGATCATCACCTTGAAAGAAAAGGGTCATTAGATTTTAACTGTTCATAAAACAAATAAAGAAAGATAGGCTGTAATTAAATTTCTTAGATGTTGTTAGATGTTGAAAAAATATCTACCTACTACTTTTATAGTTTTCAGTTAAGAGCATTCCTTAAGAAATTTTTTTAAAAATTATATTGTTCTTCATAAATTATATTAATGTTCCTGATATCATCATTAGCTACTCTAATATGAAATGGGATACCATCTCATATCAAAATACTCAACTGGTTTGACCTATAAACTAATTTTTTTGTTCTGGTCTTTTCCTTCCATATTACATGGTAAATATTTTTTAAAAATCAGTTTCCAAATAGACCCGGTTAATAGCACAAGTTTCACCAAATGTATTTTAGTCTGTATTCTGTTTAACATATTGTGAATTTTCGTCTGCAATTTCCCATAGCTTCTTTTGCTCTGCACTCTTTATCCGTTTTCATCACAAGTACTGGTTTCCTACTGTTAGGATGTTGACCATGATAGATAGGACTCTTTCTCTTACAGGAAAAAAAATTATTAAAAAGTAATCCCACCTTCCTCCTTCTCAAAACCCATTTCTGTTGGTTAGCTTTCTAAAGCTGATGCCCTCTCCCTCCTGGTATCAGCATACTGCTTATAATACAATTAAATAAAATTAGTTAAAAGCAACATGAGACATGTTTCTCAAAGAGACTTTATATTGTCTTCTTATTATTTGTATTACAGTTCAGCGTACAAACCTTCAGCAACGAGCAGGGCCCCATACTGCCAGGCTAGTGAGAGACAATCCTTGCCTGGAAAAGTTTACAGTTTAAACAGACAAGGAGGGCAAAGGTTGGGGAAAAGCAAGATTATTATCCCCATTAAAACAGATAGGAAGTGAGACCAAGAAATTAAGGGACTTGTCCAAAGTCAGATAAGGTGTGTGTGGCAGTTGGGAATTAAACTCAGATTTCCTGAGTCCCAGTCCAGTGCCTGAATCGTAGGTCCACCTTCCTCTCTCCTTAATCTTTCTTTTCCTTTACTCCACATCTTTGTGTCTCATGTCCTCGGTTCCAAAGGAATATTTACTCAGATTGTAACTTTCTACGATGTAAATCCCTATGAAAACATAAGGTACAGAATAAGAGTTGGTTGACACATGACTACTGTATTTTAAAACGTAAACAACAGGCAAATTATCTTCCTATTTGCTGGCTAACTTGCTTTCCATGGCTAAGTCACGACAGCCAGATCCCAGGTTCCTTCTCACAAACTCTGATAGGTGGGATGAACTGAAGACTATGGTAAATCCTACCTTGATCAGGTTGTACACCCTTCTCTTCGATCCTCTCTGCTTGGCGATTTGTGGTCCCTCAACCTCAGAGGTAAATTCCTGATACCGATCACCTTGGCTGGGTAAATAAGTGGCTCTCCTGAAGTCCTTCATAATAACCAGGTGGCCCTTTACTCCTGACCTGGCTGTTCCTAGAACTCCTCTTCCCCTTCACCCCACCAGGACACTTCCCTGCTGAATTTCTGTCCCATCCCTAGAGGTAGGAAGGAAAAAGCCTGGCAGATCTTGAAACTCAGAAGGGCCCTCAATGTGTACTTACAGAAGCAGAAGCCTTCAGAGCAGTGGTGTGCAACCGCAGCCCATCAGGGTAATCTGATTGCAGGCTGCAGGAATGTGCTGGCCGCTGCTTCCCACAGCTCCTATTGGTCAGCAACAGCGAACCGCGGCCACTGGGAGCTGTGGGGGAGTCGTGCCTGTGGATGATCAATGTCAGCAAAATGTCTCCCAGCCCGCAATCAGATTACCCTGATGGGCCGTATGCAGCCCGTGGGCCGCAGGTTACCCACCACTGCTTCAGAGGAATGGATTCCTTCTTACAAAGTTCAAGGAAAGACCTCAAATTGTCCAATAGGCCATGCCTAATGCATCAAATCCTGTATTGAGTAGGCTTACAAAGCTAAAGAAATTCCCTCTCCAAGGAGGCTTATAATTAAGTATATTACCATAGTGCCCAGGAGCCCTAGTGATGGACCAGAACTCCACAGTGTTAGGTGATGAGCTGGCTCCATAGGAACTGTGACCATTACTTGGGCTGGAGAAGGAAGCATCCATGGACAAGCTTTACAAAGCTGCCACTCAGAGTTCCCTCAACATGCAGGCACTCGCAGTCAAGAGATCTATCTGCAGAGTGATTAAAACTGGGTTTCCATAAAAAAGTTATCCCAGACACAGGAGTGGGTAAATTGGGAAGAGGTTCCCACTTCCCTTCTTACACCACTCTTGCCCACAGGTTCCTTCTCTTAGGTCAGAGGTTCTCTCAAACTGGAGGGTACACCCCCTGGGGGTGGGGCGCAGAATGTATTCGGTGGGTGGGGGGAAGCTTTAAAGAAAAAACACTTTCTGGGCAAATTCAGAATATGGATGTAAAAGTTTAACCAGTTAACTGATAAGCTTGATGCTTATTGGTTTCTGTTAATAATTAAACTCCGCCCGGGGTCGGCTCCATGCCCCTGGGGGCTCTGCTGCTGGCCATACCCAGCATCCTGGTATGCCTGGGGTCCTGGCTGCTGCCACGCACCCAGGGCTCTGCTGTCGCCCATCGCAGAGCTCCGGGCAAGGAGCCGGCAGCCGGGATCCCTGGGCATGGGGCCAACAGGGGAGCCCTGCCTAAAACGTAGGGGTGCTACAGCATTCCCCCCCCCCACATAGTTCCCTGGTTAAACATTTAACTGCGTAACCGATAGAATTATAATTGGTTACACGATTATTGTTTTTACATGTTATTTACATCCTTAATTCCAAGCTGGGCGCTCGACCAGCAGCCACAGCTCTCCAGTCTGCCTTCAGAGTTGGGTTACCAGAGAGCAGTGGCTGCTGGCAAGGTGCCCAGGAGGGGTGGGTGTAAACTACTACAGACACAAAGAAGGGGTGCGTGATCCAATACATTTGAGAACCACTGTTCTACATCACCCTCCTTCTACAGGGTTGTTTCCATAACACACTGCTGTGCACAGCTGAATGTGCTGCTGCAGACTGAGCCACAGAAAGGCAAATATGTTCCCCCTCACCAGCTATTTTGCTTTCTTTGTGAAATTACAGTCCCCCTCACTAGCACAGACTGACCACCCTACCGGGCTCCATTAGTAACACGAGACAGGTAAATCACATCTCTGGGTTATTTTTAACCCACTTTTCACTGACAGAGCAAAGGCACATTAATAACAAAATCCAAACACTGCACCAGTCCATATAACGGGTTAAGGGATTTAATGCGGGCAGAAAGCAATTGCCTCACTAAGCATGTCTATTTATCTCCCAGACATTTTTAAAAACAGGTCTTTTAATTTGTTCTCCTTTTTTCTGGTCACAACAGTGCCTTTTACACAGATTAAATTTAAAACAAAAATATACAAAAAACCCTAAAATGGCTTGTAAACTATTAGAAAAAAAATCGGCATTTCTAATAAACTGCTTTAATTATTCAAAGTAATTTTAATAATGCCTTAAAAATCCTCACCATTAATATTAAGAGGTAGACAACATTCGTCTAACTTAAATAATTATATATGTATGCCTGCCAGTGCACACTGTCCTTCCCCCCATGAAAAGATCCCAGCAGGTGTTAATCCATAAAATAGCCACTCTTTGGCTCCATTATGTCACATCAGAAACCGATACCATTGATCCTTCTGTGAATTAGCCTTATTGAGATTGTCACAACACATTTTTCTTCCAGACACTAAGTCGTGACAAGTTACACTGAATTTAAAAACACTCAATTTAAAAATCAGTCGGTACGGCACCCTTTTGATGAATTTCTGATTAACGATGTCAACTCGAACTATTTTTGAATTATTACTGCTTTTGAAAATGGACTCTGTAGATGAAACAGAAGTTGAAATCCTACTAACTGAGTTTTTAAAAGAGGAATTCAGCTTCAAGGAAAATATGCTGTAAGCATGCCAATAAAAAACAAAACAAACCTCAAGCAAATATTTCAAATAGCAAAAAGACACCTCAGATTACAAGCCGCAGGATAACCATCTATAATATAGGATTTGCTCGTTTCCACATGTGCATCATCCTCTCGTAGCCAATGGAAGAGCTTATCTTCAGCCATTTCAAAAGATCAATATGAAATCCTCTCCATGGAGGTCAAAATTCCTGTGGTTTAATATTTAAAGCTATCCATCTCAGATACACTTCAAGAGGAGTTTACTGCTGGTACCATCCCAGTTGTACTACTGTTCATCCCCAGAAGCTCCAGGAAAGAGAGATTAAGAGGGGTTACCGCAATCTATTTTCATCAGTACAGCTTGCGTACACACAAAATCCCCTCAACAAGAGTAAGGGTACGTCTACACTGACAAGTTTCTGCACCACAAGTTATACCACTTTTATTACAATGCTGGAATTAAACCACTGTTGGTGTCCACACTGTGCTCCTTGTGACGCTGGAGTGCATCCACACCAGCAGCTCTTGCAACGACAAAGACGGCAGTGCATTTTGGTAGCTCTCTCACTGTGCACCTGGCCGCAGGGTGCTTTGGGAAGGGTTTGCAATGCCTCATGGGGCAGGCAAAGAGTCACATAATGCAGGATTCCCAATGCCATTGTTCTATGGGCATCCTACTAGATTGCCAGCTGCTTTTCAACTGCCGTGGGGGGAAGGGGAAAGTGTGTGACAGGGAGTGTGTGGGTGTATGGAGAGGGGGAGAGAGACAGTGTGTTTGGGGGGACAGAGAGGGTCAGTATGCTCTCTTGTAAGTTCAGACAAAGGCAGGACGCAACCAGTCCTGAGGCAGGGGGAAACCCCGCCTCCCTCCCTGGGCTTTCTGCACAGCGCGCACACACACACACACACCCCCCGCTGTGTGTTCAACAGCACGAGCATTCCACATTAATTGTCTGCTTTGTATCCCACAGCAGATCAGCACAGCACACAACAGCTGTCAGAAACGGTGCTTTGAAAGGGGAGGGGGGCATGTCTCCAGGGCAGCCGAGTTCAAAACAATGAGCGGAGCGGTCATTTGAGGCATGATGGGACACTTCCAGAGGCCAATTACAGCGCAGAAAGCAATCAAGTGTCTACACTGGCACTAGACTGCTGGAGACTCTGCACAAACAGCCTTACGACTCTCGTCAAGGTAGGTTTCAACTGAGCAGTTTCTGCACACAAAGTGGCTTGGCAGCGTGTACACGGCTGCAGTTTAAGCGCAAAAAGCTACTTTACTGCGTAGAAACTTGTCCATGTAGACAAGCCCTGAGTTACTACAGGCTTTTGTAAACTATCATTTACATTTTAAAAAAATCATTAGAACTACACTGCCTATAGATTTAAGCATGGCGCTTCAAACGATCAACATAGATTAAGAGACAAAATACTTGGAGCTTTAGTAAAACTGATAAGAAAAATTATGTATCTAAAGTCTACCATTCATTTCTCATCCATCTTTACTGACTGAGTTCTAACAATTTAAAAGAGATGCTTTAAAGACTGAGTCCTAAAATTAAATCATCCATGTGTCTTAGTTTACCAATGTGCCATCTTGTAAATTGCACCATCCCTTCCAGCAGCCACCCACTTTGCTTTTCTGCTTTGTGCTCAAAAGGATGGAAATATCCAAGAGGTCTGTTTCTCTGCAGCCCTTTGAATGCAGTTTTCTTGTGTATGTCAAAGTCCTGCTTCCTCATAACAATGGAGTGGAAAGGCAAAGAGTACCATAGATTAGGTTTTAGCTCATTGTCAGCCATATATAAGGGGTGTTTCCCCATCAGTGTTGAAGCCTGTGTTTTGTGGTGTCAATAGGTTCTTCTGGATAAGGATAATTTAAAAATAAAATATAGAATTTTTACAGGCAGTTAAACTTTGGCTGCATCTGGTTTGAGCCTGTGTAAATTAGAGCAGAATAATGCAACTTAATTTTCATAGTTTATTTAGGAAAGAATACAGAAAGCCTCTAGAGAATGCTGTGCACCCTCTTCTCACATCATCTCTACTTTGGCACCATTTTTATCACCCCCCCCCTCTTTAAAGATTGTCACAAAATAGAGATATATTTAGTGTTGCACTTAATGCCTTTATAAACGTGTGAAGTAAGTATCTATTTTGCAAGGATGTGCTCTGCTGAATAGGATAAAATGTTGGTATGGGTTATATTTTTAATAATTTCAACCTGGCAGCCCACACAAAAAAGAAAACAAAACAAAAAACATCAGGTTAAACAAAGCTGCAAAGCAGTCTACCAGGGCAGGCCTTTATGTCTGCATACTCAGCCATGCCTGCATGTCTCCCTCTGCAGAATGAAGTCCTTATTACTTCCAAAATATTCATTTACTCATCAGAGGACACATGACTACACAGTATAAGCCTGAAGAAGGAAAAAGTAGAAATCTAATCAACAAGCTTTGAAACTGTTTATCCTTCACCTGTTAAGATTTTTAAGTATTCATAAACAGCAATCAATTAATATTTATTACTTACACACTACTTACAGATATGCATGGTGCTGTAAAAGTTTAATTCTCTATGCTTAGGAAATGTTTGGAACTTCTCATTTATTACATTAGGACGCAACTCTGCAAAAAGTGTTTAACACTCTCACCTCCCATTTGAGTTCAGCATCCGCCAAGAAGCTCTTGGCACGTTCAGGAAATTGGACACTTACATAATAAACTGAAAAGTATGGTTAACCTACCAAAAGTCAGCGTGCTAAACAACTGCAAAGCTTCACCCCCAAAAAGTGTGTATGTCCTTTGTGATATATATAGACAGCCTCTGATTTTTCTTTTAGTGGGGGGTTTTTCCAAGTGTATCATGTCATACATCAGCTGACCTAGAGTAAAACCAATTGCCTAATGAAACCCAACACCCATACTCCTCGGATTCTGCACTCCAAAGCCCAAATCTTGCAACTGACTGTGTAGAGGGTAGACTGCCACAATGCTGCAAGGCCCCATTGACTTCCTTCCCACGTACTGTCAGTTGGAGGATTAGGGACCAAATTTCCACCATAAACCAAGTTAGATGGCGGAGAAAAAGCTTTTCAAAACCAGGAAATTTATTCTGGAAATATTAATAATTCCTCTTACTATGATGTTACTGCCAGTTGTCATTGTAATACCTATCAGAAAGCTCAGCAAGGGTCCACATGTGTATAGGCAAAGATATTTTCTTTTTTTAAACTAACAAAAAAATTGACAAGGGGTTATTTTCCACTAATTTCCTAATGTTTATTTCAAACTGCTTTTTCCCAAAACATTTATCCTCTCTGAAGTGAGTTATGCTACTGCTGGTAAATGAGTACAATTAAAACAATTTCTGTTTCAGCCTGAAGAGAACTATTTGACCATTTGATATTTTAAATCTTCAATTTGGTTTTAACTTTGCTTGTCTAGATACATTAAAAGAAAGAGTTTTTTGAACCTCTGGAGGAAAGACTGCTAATTTACTGAAAATAAACCTCGACTGTGATTTACTTCAGAAGAGCCTTATATTAACTTCATTATTTAAGAAGTACCTGAGCTGATCTTGCAAACAGTGTCATCTTCATTAAAAATAATTAAGATTCCCTGGACAGACATTAATACTTGACACTATAAAATCTCAATGTTTCATAGTACCGAAAGGTTTTGTAATACTCATTCATATTTAATTTTTGAGGATGCTTCACTGCATATAAAATATTTATCAGTCAGAGGGGTTTGAAACTAGAATACTAAATGTCAGCTTCTTCCTCAAAATAGTTTTCATTTTATTTTCAGTAAATTGTCTGGACTTCAACTCAGAAATGTCTAATTTTTACCCAATGTAAGAAATAAAGGGTGATGATATGAAACTGACAGATGACAATGCGTAACCTACACCTGTTACGCAACAGGAAAAAACAGACTTTAAAATAACATCTTTCATTAAATTCCAAAAACTATTAAGTATTATACAATACCAAAGCTCATCTACACGGAATGGGTTGAGTTGAACACACAACGCAACAAGTAACCTTGCTAGCAGCCCAGCTTTTGCTGCATTCATTCAGAATTACGCACTAAAAATTAATGCATGAGAAACAGAGTAAAATAAGAGAAAGGGGATAGAAAAACCTAATCTGTGAGAGTCAGATTAAAATTTTGTGACAGCATCTTGCCATAGAGCAAAATGGCTGCATTTGCAAACCATTGCATTTACATATTTGTGTCAATCAGGAAAAGCAAGTGTTAACATTCATTTTGGTCTGGAAAGGGTCTGGTTCGGAGTATTTTTCATCAAAAATATTAGAAATCAAATCATTTGTTGGATTTTTTTTCTTCCTTTAGTACGAGTTTTGACAATTTACATAACTGGCATTGCTTACTGTAGCGTGAGGGCAAGTTCTGGTTTTGACTCCTGATGCTGACCAACATCTTAAAAGATATAGCAACGAAGGGATTTGCAGAGCACAAATTCTACTCCTTAATTTGGGCTCCTCCAAAATCTTTGACAATGACACTTTGCTAATCTGCTGTATCACTGTATATACTACAAAACTGTATCATTGCGATTTGAACCACTGGGATTGCACTGCTGTAAACTACAATTGTATGCTCCCATTAACCATCCTGTTTTGGGTTCACACAGTGCACGATGTCCATACACAGAGTTTCCAGGCCTGTGGATTATTGCATCTATGCCCAGCTCCCTGGACCTGGTACATTACATCTCTGGCACGCAGGACCTGATTTTCAGAAATTTAGCATCTGCAGCTCCCATTGACTTCAGAGGTGGCCATAGGAAGGTACTCAACATCTTTGAAATCCATCCAATTATGCCTGCTTGAAACATTATATGTTTCATTCTCTTTTAAATTCTGCTTTGCTGAAGTGTCGGGGAAGGGGGTAAAAGAACCCCGGAGGAGGGCTTGAGCAGAACCGAGACCAGCTGAATACCAACTTGGTGGCTCTCAGGTCTGTAGCCAGCAGCAGGGAAATGCCTGACAGATGACAGAGCCAGATGCTATCAAAGACTTCAGTGAAAAAAGTATGCAGGAGCGTTGAGGGAACGACTGGGAGGACTAACAGCACTGGCTGTGCATATTAGCACTGTAACAGTGCAGTGAGATACAGTAGAGGAGAATGTAGCATTTAGCCTCCTTCAGGCCAAGTGAAATTCACAACAGTAGTGTGTACGCTTACGAACTCATGAGTAGGGCCCTTCCAAATTCACAGTCCATTTTGGTCAATTTCACAGTCATGAGATTTTAAAAAAAGAAATCATAAATTTCATGATTTCAGATATTTAGATCTGAACCTTCATGGTGTGGTAAGTGTAGGGGTCCTGACAGTAGGGGGACTGCCAGGTTACTGTATGGGGGGGTCATGGTATTGTCACCCTTACTTCTGTGCTGCTGCTGGCAGGGACACTGCCTTCAGATCTGGGTGGCCGGAGAGCGGCAGCTGCTGGCCGGGAGCCCAGCTCTGAAGGCAGCGTCCCTGCCAGCAGCAGCGCAGGAGGGAGCACGGCACGGTCTGGTATTGCTACCCCTACTTTTGTGCTGCTACCCCTACTTTTGTGCTGCTGGGCCCTCGGACAGCAGCCGCCGCTCTCCGGCTGCCCACGGCCACCCTGACTCCTGCGCTTCAGCCAGCTCTGAAGGCAGCACAGAAGTAAGGGTGGCCATACCATGTCCATCCTGCAATAACTTTACAAACCCTCTCTTCCATGCCACGACCCTCTTTTGGGTTGGGACCCCAGTTTCAGATACGCTGGTCTCCCCAGTGAAATCTGTATAACATAAGGTAAAAGCACAGAAAAGACCAGATTTCACGGTCCGTGACGCATTTTTCACAGTCCGTGAATTTGGTAGGGCCCTACTCATGAGCCCTGGTGTGCACACAGGGCTTGCAATGACAATATGCTCTAGCTTAGACCAGCCTTATAGTCTGAGATGAGCAGGTGTGGGGCCTCATGGCGAGGGGCGTATTCCATGGTGTTTTAGTGTACACCTGCCCCCGGTCTGCCTGAGGCTTCATGCAGGTGGGAAAGATACTAAAAGAGATACTACTGAGTAGAATCAAATCAGTGCTACTTTTGCAGCATTCATTCATCATCTTCTTATAATAGGAGACACTGGTAGTGTGCCAGACATCTAGGTTGCCTAATACTTCCCATTATCAAAGATTAATGTGACCTTTTTGACAATCTAACACCTCTGGTGTTTGCAGCAAAACCAGAAATCTGGCAGGGAGCAAATTCTCAGGCTAAGGGAGTGTCGTACCCGTCATTTTTTCCCCATAATCATAAATCTGGTATTTCCTAATTTTCAATGGGTAACTTTGCAACCTAAATAATTCTCTTTTAAACCTATTTTTATGCAATTATTTACATTCTGGCAGTTCTTAAAGACCCCACACCTTGTATATATGTATACACACAAAATAGCACATCATGATGCACCGTCACATGAAGATTAGTGCAGAGTTCAAATGCTAAAAAAGTAAAATGAACAAGCATCACTTTAGACATTGCTGAATGGAAGTAGTTTAACATTACAGCACAGAGTAATGAGATGCTAAACACAGCTACTACATTTATATCAGTATATGGAAGACAGAATGTTCAAATACTAAAACCCTGACAGTGTCCTCCTTTTAAAAAGAGGATTTTGATTATTCTGATAATCTATTTGGCTCTTCCTCCCTAACTGGATATGTGAATTCAGAACCATGCCTGCTTAATAGTCCCTTGCTGCAGTACACGTGCTGTAGTTATTGACTGGAGATTCGCTGCACTGTTCCATTTGTCACTGAAGAGAAGAGAAATGGAGTGATGAAAGAGCGGCAGCAATAAACAGCTGCAGGAAAAGGCTCTTTGTTTCCCCATTAAAATGAAGGAAAACGTTTATGTTTAATTCAGGTTTTTTAAAAAATAAAAAGGCACGTTGGAGAACAGAGAAGATTCACATTAAAGCACTCTTTCTAGATGAAAAATGCCTGGGAGAAAGCAAAGGACTAGTAGGAGAGGTAGCCCAGGAGACCTCTTTCCAACAAAATGGTCTGCAGAAGAACACTGTCCTTCAGAGAGTCTTTTATTCCTTCTCAAAATTCCCTGGTTGGGAAACTCGAGGGCTTGTGAATCACCAACACTTGCTCAGACAGTGTATCAATACCTCTTTCATGCAACTGTCTTATTCTCCAGAATCTGTTTTCATTTAAAAAAAAAAAAAAAAGTCTGGAACATTTATGTATGCAAAGATACCCATGTTGGGTCATTGCATGAGGCACTACAGAGTTATGCCCCAAAATTCAAACCTACAGAATTGTACAAAAAAATGGCTTAATGCTGCAACCTGGACTTCTTTCTTGCCTCCACAACTCCCGCCTCCTTTTTCCATCTTTCTTTTCAGTTTTTAATAAAAAGATCTAAACACAACATTAAAACGACTGCAAATTAAAAAAACAGAAAATGCAAAAAAGACTCCCATCACTTTAACTTGCTCAGTTTGCATCTGATTTATGTAGCATAGTCCTGTGGAGCAGCACTAGTTACTCCACAGTGAAGGCTGAAGTGAGCTCCCCATTATAAACAATTTTCAACCCACCTTAAAATTCCCCCAAAAGAAATTAGCCTTCCTTAAATTTTGCAGGTCACATCAATCTAAGAAAGATTTTTTTTTTCTGTAACTTGTAGTAAAAACCAGACAGAGCTTTAAACTAATGGTCTTCTGCTTTTTTGGCTCATGTACCCTGTAAGTGAAGAAGGAATATCTGGTGTTATGCAGTGGCTGCATCTCTTAAACGTTCCTTTCCAGACGTAAACAGTTTTGATTTTGCTTTAATTTGGAGGTAAAAGAATTATTCTCTGGAAATGAGAACAACTCTGCCAATACACATTTTCAACCATTTCCTACATTTCTGGTTTGCTAGTTTATATTTTCAATGCCTAGTTAGACTTACATCACAAGTTAATGTTGTATTTTCCACTGGTAGATGGTACTACCAATCTGTGCATTTGAGTCCTCCCTGCACAAAGTGAAATGTCCAATAATGTCATTATCTAATAAAAGCATAAAACATCCAAGTAGAAAAAGCACCAGAGTTAGGTGTCTCTGTGCATATGTTAGGAATTATGAGGTGGTGACCTTCACATTAAATTATGAAAAAGAGCGGAATGCTAGCCAAATCCTTCAAAGTTATTCCATAGATGTCCAAATAATATCCAAGAATAGCATCTAAGGAACAGTGATAATTCCAAAAGCTTAAGCAATTTTACAAGCCACTGTATTTGATCAATACAGCAATCACTAGTTGCCTGTGCTAATTCAATATTTCTTCATACATTTGCATCCAATTTCTGCCCATTTCACAACCAAAAGCCATTATTCACATTATAAAAGTGATCTGGAAGGCTGATGTCTTGCAGCAAGCTGCTCCTCTATTCAGCCAAAGCAATAAGGACACAGAGGTTTTCTTCAAAGCATGAAAAATCAGAGCAAAACCTTTACAGTCCTTTTCAAAGTCTGGGCTCCATTTGCATGACAAAGTTGAACAATTACGAGGTCTTGGAATTTTTGTATTTCATTATAGTGGTAATACCAAGAATGAAGCATAGAATAATTTCCAGATGGTATCCTGTTTTGCATTGATTTTTCAGTTCTGCGTTATTCTGAAAGCTTTTGTTTCCAAAGTTCCAACAAATCTGAGTCCATTTTATCAACCCAAAATAAAAATCCACCTCCTTCCTTTACCCTCTTACTCTTCCCCCATTTTACTCCAATATGCGCCACCCCCCAAAAACTTAATGAAAGTTCTGTACAGCAGTGACTAAAAAACTGACAGCAAAAGTCTTAACTATAGTAGAACCTCAGAGTTATGAACCCCAGAGTTATGAACAATTCCATTAGTGTTGCCAACTTTTTAATCGCCCCAAACCAAATACCCTTGCCCCCACTTGTCTGTGGCCCTGCCCCCACTCACTCCATCCCCCCCTCCTCCCTCAGTCACTCGCTCTCCCCCACCCTCACTCACTTTCAGTGGGCTGGGACAGGGGGTTGGGGTGTGGGAGGGGGTGAGGGCTCCAGCTGGAGGTAAGGGCTGCAGGGTGGGGCTGGGGATGAGGGGTTTGGGGTGCAGGAAGGGGCTCCTGGCTGGAGCCAAGGGGTTCAGACTGCAGGAGCAGGCTCAGGGCTGGGAGTTGGGGTGTGGGCTGTGAGAGGGTGTTCATAACTCTGTGGTTCTACTATATCACATCTTGGCTTTTTATTTGTAAAGGGAAGCAGTCATCTTGAAATCTAGTCAATTAAAAAAAAAAAATACCCAATCAAGTAACTTCAGATACTGTACCTGCCCCCGATCCCCTTCTGCCAATATTTGTGGTTTTGCAATTGTTTGTTTATGTTTATTTTTTTCCTATTTTTAAAATGCTTCTCTCTTCTTTAAAAAGAAAAGGAGTATTTGTGGCACCTTAGAGACTAACCAATTTATTTGAGCATGAGCTTTCGTGAGCTACAGCTCACTTCATCGGATGCATACCGTTTCCACGAAAGCTCATGCTCAAATAAATTGGTTAGTCTCTAAGGTGCCACAAGTACTCCTTTTCTTTTTGCGAATATAGACTAACACGGCTGTTACTCTGAAACTTCTCTCTTCTTTGTTGCTGGGTGAAACTGTCTATGTAAATGGCACTATCAAATATACAAAGTAAACAAACAAAAAAGAGGTTTTCCTCTCTAATTTCTAAATTACACTACTCTTGGGTTTTATTGGTAACAACAGTAGGTAAAATACAATTCAGACAGAAGTGTGATTTTTAAGGGGTCAATGTCCTTTAAAGTTTACAATTTACAAAGCAAATTTCACTTAGAAAGGTCAGCATTTCTTAGTCTGAACACTTAAATGGGACAGGAAGATCTGTGGAAACCAAAAATTGCAAGATTAAACTGATAAGGAAAAAAATCATAATAAAAGAGGGATTACAGATTAACAGAAAATACATATTGAGTATCTATTAGCTCTCTAATAAGACAGGAATGTACCTACTAAGCCCATATAAACTAGGCTTCTGCATCTGACAATCATTCAAATAGAAGCTTCCAACTGCTATACCATGGTCTTTTCCTGCAGGGTCCTCTGCAGCATGAAAGTCCCCACCTATGTAAAAGCAGTGACATACCAAAGATGAGACAAATATTAACCTGAACTGAGCTCCAAGTCCTACTTCAGTTCTTTCAACATTCTCATTTACATCAATACAGACTATGTGGATTTACCCAAAATGGTACCAAATCTGAGGACTTAGTTATTAGAAACAGTAAATTCTACAACAATCATTCCTTATTTATCTGAACATAGCAGTCAAGAAAATTCCAGATTTTTTCTTTCATGCATTATTGTGTCTCCCTCTGTCTATATGTAGACAGAGAGAATAATATATAAATATATATGGACACAGAAACTTTTGTGCATTTATGGTGTTTATACCTATCTAATGGAGGAGTCAATAACAAATCTGCAGTTAAGGTTGCCTTGAAGTTTCCACTTAGAGCAGCACTGAAATCCCCTCGTTCAACACTTTAATGACTGAATTTAGTCTCCAAGTTTGGCACAATAACTTTCCATAAGACAAGTTTTCTTTGTGATTTTAAAAGAATATGTACTAGCTTTTGAAGAGAAAACATTTTAAAATGCTCCCTGCTTAAAAAATAAATCCCTGTTCCTTTGGGTTCCTCAAGCTGAATAGCACCCCCCCCACACACACATGCAAGCGTGCGCACACACAAGACAACATCTCAGACACAAGCCACTTAAAAAAATTGCAGTTATTCCTTTTTCAAACTAACAGTGCTGAACTACACAAAGGTTAGTCAACAAAAATGTTTAGATCCCTCAGCCACTCCTGTTCTCCTGTGCTGTCAGCCTGCCTCCACAGCTGTGTCTGCACATATCCCGAGTGAGCCAGGCTAGGCACCAAAGAAGCTGATGTTGGTAGGATGACCAGACAGCAAATGTGAAAAATCAGGACAGGGGTGGGGGGTAATAGGTGCCTATATAAACCCCAAATATCGGGACTGTCCTTATAAAATCAGGACATCTGGACACCCTAGATGTTGGAGATGGAGCAGGCTCTGACGGTGATCAGCAAAGTTAATGGGGATGTGCAGGAGACTGAGATGGCAGATGAGACCTGAGGGAAGAGCGTTTGAAAGGCTTCCCCAGGGCTGCATCAGCTCCTTGGTTCACCAAGTGGGGAACCCTTCATACAACTCAACTCCCTCAAAATTCCTCCTTTTCCCCCCACCTCATCAACCCATCCCCATTCCTTGCCTCTGTTTTCCTGGCACACCACATAGCCGGAGGGGGTCATGATCATCTGAGAGGAGAGTGGCTAGATGTGCAAGCAGGGTTGTTGATGGTGACATGCAGATCAATTGGAGCTTGGAGGGAGAGAGGCGAGGAGAACTCTGCTCTGGTAAACCCATCATGGTACATTGCAGCACAGCTCCTCTTTCCCCATAGCTCAATCCCCATCTCTCCCTCATCCCCATCCGGCAGAACATGAATTTGTCTGTATCCCCTCCCCCATTCACACCACTCATAGCTAGGGTGACCAGATGTCCTGTTTTGAGGGACTTTTTCTTATATAGGCATCTATTACACCCCACCCCCCGTCCCGTTTTTTTCACAGTTGCTATCTAGTAACCCTACTCATAGTTCCCTTTAACCACACGACCCTTAATCCCCCAACACCAAACACCGCTGTTCTCTCAGATCCCCCAACCCAAGCTTCCTTAGATATCAAGATCAGGACACTTCCCCTTTTTCCTAGAAAAAAATTACACTAAAATAAACGCTCTATGACCAAATCTGCAGGCAAGTTGCAACTGAAAGTTTAGAAGAGGCTCTCCGTTATCTTTCTCTTCCCTTGAGGTGCAGGACTTAACCAAAATATTTTAGATGTACTCTGGCACTTATTTAAAAATAACATTTTCCTAGAAAGAAATGTTCTATATTAATATAATGTCAAGTAACTGCATCCCTGATACGCATTGAAAAGCTATACAATGAATGTCCTGTGGAATTTCCAACCTAACATCTATGTCAAGAATTACCTTGTGCCCACTGACAAGCTATCTAAAAATAAATGCCCCATGTCAATATTGAGGTTTTTTACATATTTCTTCATATTTAAATGCTTAACAACCAACCCTTCTAATACAAACTTACACTTCATGAACACAAATGTATTTGTAAATCTACATTTTGTCGTTGCTCGTCAGATTTAAAGACAAAATCTGTTTGGAATGGAGTACTGGAAAGAAGTGTCCATCTTGTTGCCATACATACGTCAGCTTCAGGTTACAGTATATAGTATCCCTGTCCTGCTCAAAGTTTTCCCTTGCAGTTTAATCACAATGACCCCCGAGGTATTCCATCAATTACAGAACAGATGGACACCTTTACAACAGATTTGCTCACTTCAGAAGAAATCAGTATAAACCCTGCAGTGAAGAATTAATCATGGTCTTCATACAGCGGTCATGCTTTAAAACTTGCCAGTTTCCTTAGATAATTACATACCTTTACATCAGCACTTGAAGTATTCTAGCTACTCCCTAGAGAAACAGAAGAGAGTAATACTACACATATTGAGGTAATTGTATCCATTCGCCTAAACCAAAACTGGAAAGTTGTTTTTAATGAGGTTGATCAACGGTTGTGCCAACTACCAAAGCTAGTCATCCAAGTATTTTCTAGGCCAGATTCTCATATCCCCTTGACTGCTTTATATAGCAATAGCAGTGTTAAACGGCCTTAAAGTGAGAGTAATTTATGTTTGCATCCACCTTAAGGCTCCTTTACATAGTGGTGCAAAATGGCCTTCATGTAAATTAGAATTAGGCCCCTAGTCTCTCAAGGTGTGTCTACACTGGAGCTTGAGGTGTAATTTCCAGCTCAGGCAAACATACATGCGCTAGCTCTGATAGAGCTAGCATGCTAAACATAGCATGTGCTGTGGCAGCTAACTGCCTGAGTACGTACGCAGGGTTTCAGATGTGATCGTACTTGAGTAGCTATGTCTGTGCCATGGCAGCTACTCTGCTATTTTTAGTTGGCTAGCTCGATCAGAGCTAGCACCGGTACATCTAGCCAAGCTGTACATTACATCTCCCGCTTCAGGGTAGACACACCCTGAAGCTTATCCCTCAAACCAGCCTAAATGCCATCTTGTTCTTGGTCTCTTACTCCTTTTACAACTTCCTGAACTGCTACATTTAAAGGGAAAGGGGGACTCATTTATTTTATTATGTGATATTGTTCTGCCTGCACTGACAATGAGCAAAAAAAGGAGCGAAAACCTTCCATAATTCTCCCATGCTAAGCGTAATGCAGAAAAACTCCTTGTATGCACAAGGATGCCTGAATCAGTTTGCCCTGAGAGCTCAGCCATCAGTTCCATTATGAAATAGATTTTAAAAATTCTTACAAAATCTCCTCCTATTGTATTTTTCAGCCTTCCCAGGCATTCTTTAGCTTTCTGCTTTTTCATATTCAAATTCCTCACAAGGAGTCCCAGATTCATTATTATATTTTAGTCTCTGAGGATAGAACAGTTTTCTGGGCAAGATTTTGACGATATACTCTCAGATAATACATAAGCCTCAGCCTATCATTCTGAAACTGTCAAAATTTAAATTAAAAAAATACAGGATTTCCCATGTAACCTTTTGCTGACCCCTGGGGAAAAACACTACGAGTTTTTTCTAATATACGAATGAATTTCTTCACTTGTAAAATTCTGACCACAAAATGAAAGCAACTTTTCTTTTCTTTTTTTACACACAAGGTTTTCTACTCACTGAAACTCAAATGTCACACAATCAAACCAGTTTGTCTACGATGGACAAGCTGACCCAAGAATCCACTTATGCGTTGGAACACAACCCTGGGATTTACTATTTCCAGCCACTGGGTTACTAACTAGCAGACATGACATACTGGATTCCTCATTACTTACCAGTGAGTGACCTTTACTGGATGATTAAGGGCACACGCTCTAGAATCCATGACTTAATCATCACTTAAGCTATATCATGTCTTTAGTCAAAGGTTGTAGATCATATTAGCATCATCAGTGGAAAGACCAGTTTTCTGACTTAGGCACTGAAGGTAGGACACTGACTTCTGTTTGTGCACTAAAATAAGTCTTTTAGGTGCCCAAGTGCTGATCTGAGAGCCCAAATACAAAATTGGCTTTCCTAATCTAGAAGTCCATATTTGAAAATTGGTGTCACAGAAGGTATTACAAAGTTGCAGAACAGAAGAGAACTAAAATTCAAGACCATTGAATGACAAACATGAAAACTGGTTCACCTCATCACCACGTGCAATGCACATGCATACCCGAGGGCAGAGTCCGCATGAGAGTCTGTTTGTGATCTTATGATTAATACGTGAATCTGAGACTTAGGTCTTTTCCTTGAGAACACTGGGGAAACATTTGTTTGTGCATACAGCACGTGAGTGAGCACATTAGAAATTTTTCCAAGATAAAGTTAACTCCTGTCCTGCTGGTCTTTTTCTTTACCTCAATATCCCATTAGTAGGGCCCTACCAAAGTCACAGTCCATTTTGGTCAATTTCATGGTCATAGGATTTTCAAATTTGTAAATTTCGTTATTTCAGATATTTAAATCTGAAATTTCCCGGTGTTGTAACTGTAGGTGTCCTGACCCAAAATGGGGTTGCGGGGGGGTCACAAGGTTACTGTATGGGGGGGGGGGTCATGCTATTGCCAACCTTACTTCTGCGCTGCTGCTGGCGGCGGTGCTGCCTTCAGAGCTGGGCTGGTAGAGAACAGCGGCTGCTGGCCGGGAGCCCAGCTCTGAAGGCGGCACCGCCGCCAGCAGCAGCGCAGAAGTAAGGGTGGCACGGTATGGTATGGACTTACTTCTGCGCTGCTGCCAGTGGGGCTAACGCTCTCTGGCCACCCAGCACCGAAGACACTGCAGAAGCAAGCATGGCAATACCGTGACCCCCCCTGCAATAACCTTCCGACCCTCACCCCAACAACTCCCTTTTGGATCAGGACCTCCAGTTTGAGAGATGCTGGTCTCCCCTGTGAAATCTGTATAGTACAGGGTAAAAGTACACAAAAGGCCAGATTTCACGGTCGAGACCAGATTTCATGGTCCATGTCACGTTTTTCACGGCCATGAATTTGGTAGGGCCCTACCCATTACCAAGGAGCAAAGCCAGTGCGCGTGTGTTCAAACTAGACCTATCTACCGTCAAATGTTCAGCAGCTGCTAGGGGTTGAATTCCTTGTTCACTTATGTAAGAGAATGCTAAAGGTTTCACGAACAAAGTGTTTCTGGCTCTCTGAATTTTCAATCAAATTAGAGCTCTCTGAACTCTTCATTTCATTCCTCACTTCACTCTCTTGCCTCCATGCAACATGCATAACTAATGATCCCCCTTTAGCACCACACCTTTCTACTGTCTATATTTTTCTATGTGGCCCCTATATTTGAAGTCTCCTTCCTCACCCTCTCTCTCATGCTTCCACCCCATCTTCCAAAAATCAACTAGCCAAAAACACACAAACCCACTTCTTCTACAATGGGTATAATTACAACCTTTCATCTCAGAGTAACCATTTAGACAAGTGCATAACTGATAAGTAACTAACCCAGTCCTAGTAATGCCCCCCATACTTGCGGATAGACCTTGTTTTCACTTTGTGCTGGACTGTGCAAACTGCACACAACTTATCCTAAAGGGCAGCATGGAGCTGAACTGCCCCAAAAACAGCATGCATCAGGAAGCATTCTGCTTTACTGAAACAGGTGGTGTCCCATCCCTGTACCCCAAGAGCTTAAAATGCCCTCATAGCCAACCCTGATCCACCTCCTCCTAGTCCACCCAGCAGCATTTGAGCCACCAGATGCACCGGGGGGAATATGGAGAGTGCAGGGGCACTATTCTGCTCCTCCCTTATGCAGGTTGCATGGGTGGGGGGGGGGGAAGGTTCCTGATGCCCTCCCTCCCACTCCCTACCCACAAGAGGGCCAGGCAGAATCTGACCTATATAGCGTCAGCGCTGAGGTAAGATAATAGAGTAACATTTTCAAAAGTGCCTAAATTCTATTTTTACGTGATTTGGGCTTCTGGAAGCCTTACTCCCATCGACTTTCACTGAAATTTAGACACCTAAGTGCCCAAGTCAGTTTTTGAAAGTCTCCTTTGAAAAATGGGACTTAGGAGCCTAATTCACCTTTAGGCACTTTTCTAAATTTAACCTATGTTATTGGTCACTAAAGCATCTCATACTCTTATGGCAGTATAGAAATCCTATCAGAGGTGAATATATTTTCTACAATAGTGTGCATCTAGACTAAAAGTAACCCACACACTAAGCCAGAGTCTATGCCCCACTGCACACACTAGATAGAAGGCAAGTATACAGTCTGCTACTGTTTGATTCCACATACTGACTGGAATACAAATCATCCATACTAGAGGAACTTCTAAGACCCTAAAAGTATGAAATGGGAGGTCAGTTATTATTCATAAGACTGACTGAGATTAGTTCTTGCTAACTAAAGGTAATATGGGGAGCAAAGGAAAAGGAAGGTTCACCAAGCAAATAGAAACTACAAAGTAATTCTCATGTATCTTCACTTTGAAATAAGTATCCTTAGATAATGTCATCTTTGTGTAATATACCACATGCTGCATTCATAGGTGGAATATACAAGTATTTTCTTATTATGAAAGTTATGGAAACAGCTACCTGCTCCTCAAAATTATTGCAGATATTCAACAAAACAAAAACTGAGAAAATATATATACATCTAGCAGCTCCATCACTGGATGACTTTGGAAGGGGTTGCGGGGAAAACCCAGGACTACTGTATCAGAAAATATTTTAGAACATACAGACCAGCCACTCTTCCGTGAACACAGAGATATCAGCATGTTAGTTTAATTTCTGTACATCACCTCAGACCACCTGCATTCCCACAGTGTCAGATTTCAGGCCTTTCTTCATACATTAATTTTACATTATCCTCTCTTGCAGGCAGCCAGGGAGCTAACAAGCAGTCCCTGAGGCTCAATCTGAAAGTGAAAACTGGCACATACTCAGCCAATGCAATTACAGCTGTTGCCTAATAAAAGTCTTCATATGAGGAAGCTGTGTAGCCACCCAAAATATTAACAGCCAACCTGGTTTTAGATTTATTTTTTAAGCCAGCCACTTTAGAAAGTTAACTGCTTCCTTACAACTTCAAAGGATGCAAGCTCATTTGAACTTTTTAGTTCTATGGCTTAATCAAAAAAGTCAAAGTCCAATTAGCCGGAATGAAGTTGCATCCGATTCTGTAAGGTACATCTACTAGCCAGCGCGCCACTGGTGTCCTGTATGTGGGGAGTGGGGAGCAGCTGGGGATTCAGGAAACTTGAAATGTCTTCTTCAAAGATTGGCAAACATTTGGATTAGATGGCTTCCACTTACAAGATACCAACCTCTTGGGTTCAAAACTGACCAGGCTTGTTAAGTGTTAACTAAGGTGAAATTGGAAAAAGGAAACCTTTTGCTTTACTCACTCTGGCACATGCTAACAGAGATGGATACAATCTGTATAGAAAGAGAAGATGATACACAGGGATAGTATTTCCAAGGCCAGTAGGCTACAACACAACAGTGAAGAGTGTGGTGGAGACATTATTTAGGAGGTAATGATACAAGGAATGCTACAGACCTCATGACTGTGCCCTGGTCTACACTAGGACTTTAGGTCGAATTTAGCAACGTTAAATCGATTTAATCCTGCACCCGTCCACACAGTGAAGCCCTTTATTTCGACTTAAAGGGCTCTTAAAATCGATTTCCTTACTCCACCCCTGACAAGTGGATTAGCGCTTAAATCGACCTTCCCAGCTCGAATTTGGGGTACTGTGGACACAATTCGATGGTATTGGCCTCCGGGAGCTATCCCAGAGTGCTCCATTCTGACCGCTCTGGACAGCACTCTCAACTCAGATGCACTGGCCAGGTAGACAGGAAAAGAACCGCGAACTTTTGAATCTCATTTCCTGTTTGGCCAGCGTGGCAAGCTGCAGGTGACCATGCAGAGCTCATCAGCACAGGTGACCATGATGGAGTCCCAGAATCGCAAAAGAGCTCCAGCATTGACCGAACGGGAGGTACGGGATCTGATCGCTGTTTCGGGAGAGGAATCCATGCTATCAGAACTCCGTTCCAGTTTTCAAAATGCCAAAACCTTTGTGAAAATCTCCCAGGGCATGAAGGACAGAGGCCATAACAGGGACCCGAAGCAGTGCCGCGTGAAACTGAAGGAGCTGAGGCAAGCCTACCAGAAAACCAGAGAGGCGAACAGCCGCTCTGGGTCAGAGCCCCAAACATGCCGCTTCTATGATAAGCTGCATGCCATTTTAGGGGGTTCAGCCACCACTACCCCAGCCGTGTTGTTTGACTCCTTCAATGGAGATGGAGGCAATACGGAAGCAGGTTTTGGGGACGAAGAAGATGATGAGGAGGAGGAGGTTGTAGATAGCTCACAGCAAGCAAGCGGAGAAACCGGTTTTCCCGACAGCCAGGAACTGTTTCTCACCCTAGACCTGGAGCCAGTACCCTCTGAACCCACCCAAGGCTGCCTCCTGGACCCAGCAGGCGGAGAAGGGACCTCTGGTGAGTGTACCTTTTAAAATGCTATATATGGTTTAAAAGCAAGCATGTGAAAGGATTACTTTGCCCTGGCATTTGCGGTTCTCCTAGATGTAGTCCTAAAGCCTTTGCAAAAGGTTTCTGGGGAGGGCAGCCTTATTTCGTCCTTCATGGTAGGACACTTTATCACTCCAGGCCAGTAACACATACTCGGGAATCACTGTAGAACAAAGCATTGCAGTGTATGTTTGCTGGCATTCAACCAAAATCCGTTCTCTCTCTCTCTGTGTTATCCTCAGGAGAGTGAGATATAATTCATGGTCACCTGGTTGAAATAGGGTGCTTTTCTTCAGGGACACTCAGTATAGCCCATTCCTGCTGGGCTGTTTGCCTGTGGCTGAACAGAAATGTTCCCCGCTGTTAGCCACAGGGAGGGGGGAAGGTTGAGGGGGTAGTCACGCGGTGGGAGGAGGCAAAATGCGACCTTGTAACGAAAGCACATGTGCTATGTATGTAATGTTAACAGCAAGGTTTACCCTGAAAGAGTGTAGCCACTGTTTTATAAAATGTGTCTTTTTAAATACCGCTGTCCCTTTTTTTTTCTCCACCAGCTGCATGTGTTTCAATGATCACAGGATCTTCTCCTTCCCAGAGGCTAGTGAAGCTTAGAAAGAAAAAAAAACGCACTCGCGATGAAATGTTCTCCGAGCTCATGCTGTCCTCCCACACTGACAGAGCACAGACGAATGCGTGGAGGCAAATAATGTCAGAGTGCAGGAAAGCACAAAATGACCGGGAGGAGAGGTGGAGGGCTGAAGAGAGTAAGTGGCGGGCTGAAGACAGGGCTGAAGCTCAAATGTGGCGGCAGCGTGATGAGAGGAGGCAGGATTCAATGCTGAGGCTGCTGCAGGACCAAACCAGAATGCTCCAGTGTATGGTTGAGCTGCAGCAAAGGCAGCTGGAGCACAGACTGCCACTGCTGCCCCTCTGTAACCAACCGCCCTCCTCCCCAAGTTCCATAGCCTCCACACCCAGACGACCAAGAACGCGGTGGGGGGGCCTCCGGCCAACCAGCCACTCCACAACAGAGGATTGCCCAAAAAAAAGAAGGCTGTCATTCAATAAATTTTAAAGTTGTAAACTTTTAAAGTGCTGTGCTTAAAGTGCTGTGTGGCATTTTCCTTCCCTCCTCCACCACCCCTCCTGGGATACCTTGGTAGTCATCTCCCTATTTGTGTGATGAATGAATAACGAATGCATGACTGTGAAGCAGCAATGACTTTATTGCCTCTGCAAGCGGTGATTAAAGGGAGGAGGGGAGGGTGGTTAGCTTACAGGGAAGTAGAGTGAACCAAGGGGCGGGGGGTTTCATCAAGGAGAAACAAACAGAACTTTCACACTGTAGCCTGGCCAGTCATGAAACTGGTTTTCAAAGCTTCTCTGATGCGTACCGCGCCCTCCTGAGCTCTTCTAACCGCCCTGGTGTCTGGCTGCGCGTAACCAGCAGCCAGGCAATTTGCCTCAATCTCCCACCCTGCCATAAACGTCTCCCCCTTACTCTCACAGATATTGTGGAGCACACAGCAAGCAGTAATAACAGTGGGAATATTGGTTTCGCTGAGGTCTAAGCGAGTCAGTAAACTGCGCCAGCGCGCCTTTAAACGTCCAAATGCACATTCTACCACCATTCTGCACTTGCTCAGCCTGTAGTTGAACAGCTCCTGACCACTGTCCAGGCTGCCTGTGTACGGCTTCATGAGCCGTGGCATTAAGGGGTAGGCTGGGTCCCCAAGGATACATATAGGCATTTCAACATCCCCAACAGTTATTTTCTGGTCTGGGAAGAAAGTCCCTTCCTGCAGCTTTTGAAACAGACCAGAGTTCCTGAAGATGCGAGCATCATGCACCTTTCCCGGCCATCCCACGTTGATGTTGGTGAAACGTCCCTTGTGATCCACCAGAGCTTGCAGCACTATCGAAAAGTACCCCTTGCGGTTTATGTACTCGGCGGCTTGGTGCTCCGGTGCCAAGATAGGGATATGGGTTCCGTCTATAGCCCCACCACAGTTAGGGAATCCCATTGTAGCAAAGCCATCCACTATGACCTGCACATTTCCCAGGGTCACTACCCTTGATATCAGCAGATCTTTGATTGCGTGAGCTACTTGCATCACAGCAGCCCCCACAGTAGATTTGCCCACTCCAAATTGATTCCCAACTGACCGGTAGCTGTCTGGCGTTGCAAGCTTCCACAGGGCTATCGCCACTCGCTTCTCAACTGTGAGGGCTGCTCTCATCCTGGTATTCATGCGCTTCAGGGCAGGGGAAAGCAAGTCACAAAGTTCCATGAAAGTGCCCTTACGCATGCGAAAGTTTCGCAGCCACTGGGAATCGTCCCAGACCTGCAACACTATGCGGTCCCACCAGTCTGTGCTTGTTTCCCGAGCCCAGAATCGGCGTTCCACAGCATGAACCTGCCCCATTAGCACCATGATGCATGCATTGGCAGGGCCCATGCTTTCAGAGAAATCTGTGTCCATGTCCTGATCACTCACGGGACCGCGCTGACATCGCCTCCTCGCCCGGTATCGCGTTGCCATGTTCTGGTGCTGCATATACTGCTGGATAATGCGTGTGGTGGTTGATGTGCTCCTAATTGCCAAAATGAGCTCAGCGGCCTCCATGCTTGCCTTGGTATGGCATCCGCACAGAAAAAAGGGGCGGAACGATTGTCTGCCGTTGCTCTGACGGAGGGAGGGGCGACTGACGACACGGCTTACAGGGTTGGCTTCAGGGAGCTAAAATCAACAAAGGGTGTGCCTGTACATCAAGGAGTATTTCAGGCAGGACTGCACGGAGGGTTCCAATAAGAAATGGTGCACCAAAGTTATCGTTGTTATTGGAACAAGGAGGTTAGCCTGGCCTCTGATTGATACATGGCTAGATTAACCTCGCTGCGCCTTCTCTGTGACTGACTGCAGTGTGATCTAGACAGGGGAGGAGGAAAATGAGTACAAAACAAATCTGGTCTATTTCTTGTTCTGACCCACTCCATCTATCCTTTACATCTTTGGCTGGCAGCAGACAAAAAAGGCGCGAAATGATTGTCTGCCCTTGCTTTCACGGGGGGAGGGAGGGTGGGAACGGGGTCCTGACGATATGTACCCAGAACCACCCGCGACAATGTTTTAGCCCCATCAGGCATTGGGATATCAACCCAGAATTCCAATGGGCAGCGGAGACTGCGGGAACTGTGGGATAGCTACCCACAGTGCAACGCTCCGGAAGTCGACGCTTGCCTCGGTACTGTGGAAGCGCTCCGCCGAGTTAATGCACTTAATGCACTTAGAGCATTTTCTGTGGGGACACACACACTCGAATATATAAAACCGATTTCAAAAAAACCGACTTCTATAAATTCGACCTAATTTCGTAGTGTAGACATACCCTGTGAAAGGTTCCTGCAACAACTCTCAAGCTACTCAAAAACCACAGGATGCTCATGGGAGAAGGAGGGAACTTTATCCAGAGAAGTTAGATAAAAATATAAAATTCTCTTGCTGGAAAGTTGCAGCTTAGAACTAGTTTCAGAGTAACAGCCGTGTTAGTCTGTATTCGCAAAAAGAAAAGGAGTACTTGTGGCACCTTAGAGACCAACCAATTTATTTGAGCATAAGCTTTCGTGAGCTACAGCTCACTTCCTCAGATGCATATCATGGAAACTGCAGCAGGCTTTATATATACACAGAGAATATGAAACAATACCTACTCCCACCCCACTGTCCTGCTGGTAATAGCTTATCTAAAGTGATCATCAGGTGGGCCATTTCCAGCACAAATCCAGGTTTTCTCACCCTCTCACCCTCCACCCTCACCCTCCTGCAGGAGAGTGAATTTGTGTGGGGGGGGTGGAGGGTGAGAAAACCTGGATTTGTGCTGGAAATGGCCCACCTGATGATCACTTTAGATAAGCTATTACCAGCAGGACAGTGGGGTGGGAGTAGGTATTGTTTCATATTCTCTGTGTATATATAAAGCCTGCTGCAGTTTCCATGATATGCATCTGAGGAAGTGAGCTGTAGCTCACGAAAGCTTATGCTCAAATAAATTGGTTGGTCTCTAAGGTGCCACAAGTACTCCTTTTCTTTTAGCTTAGAACTAGAATTTCTTAGAATTTAGAACGCTAACACACAAGAACCCCAAAACAGACAAACACAAATCAGGCTGCTCCCTAAAACTCTGAGAGGCACAACTCACTCCTCCTTATTCTAGGCTGGCTCTCTGCAGACTGACTGCCTGAGACCCAGATTGTACACTTCCCTGAACTGCTCCTTAGGCAACAAGCAGGACCAGGAGACTCTTTACACTTAAAATGATAGCTGGAGCACAAGTTACATACACCATGTGGCAGCACATGTCTCAGCCCAGTAATCATCAGGCCAGCCCACATGCTTCATTTTTGACTAGGAAAATGTTCTTCGTTGTGGGCTTTTAGCTTAACAGCTGCCGTATGCAGTTATGAAATTACTCTCAATTATGGTCCTCAGTCCCTGGAAAAATCATGGAGCAGGTCCTCAAAGAATCAATCCTGAAGCACTTGCATGAGAGGAAAGTGATCAGGAACAGCCAGTATGGATTCACCAAGGGAAGGTCATGCCTGACTAATCTAATCGCCTTTTATGATGAGATTACTGGTTCTGTGGATGAAGGGAAAGCAGTGGATGTATTGTTTCTTGACTTTAGCAAAGCTTTTGACACGGTCTCCCATAGTATTCTTGTCAGCAAGTTAAGGAAGTATGGGCTGGATGAATGCACTATAAGGTGGGTAGAAAGCTGGCTAAATTGTCGGGCTCAACGGGTAGTGATCAATGGCTCCATGTCTAGTTGGCAGCCGGTATCAAGTGGAGTGCCCCAAGGGTCGGTCCTGGGGCCGGTTTTATTCAATATCTTCATAAATGATCTGGAGGATGGTGTGGATTGCACTCTCAGCAAATTTGCGGATGATACTAAACTGGGAGGAGTGGTAGATACGCTGGAGGGGAGGGATAGGATACAGAAGGACCTAGACCAATTGGAAGATTGGGCCAAAAGGAATCTGATGAGGTTCAATAAGGATAAGTGCAGGGTCCTGCACTTAGGACGGAAGAACCCAATGCACAGCTACAGACTAGGGACCGAATGGCTAGGCAGCAGTTCTGCAGAAAAGGACCTAGGGGTGACAGTGGACGAGAAGCTGGATATGAGTCAGCAGTGTGCCCTTGTTGCCAAGAAGGCCAATGGCATTTTGGGATGTATAAGTAGGGGCATAGCGAGCAGATCGAGGGACGTGATCGTTCCCCTCTATTCGACATTGGTGAGGCCTCATCTGGAGTACTGTGTCCAGTTTTGGGCCCCACACTTCAAGAAGGATGTGGAAAAATTGGAAAACGTCCAGCGGAGGGCAACAAAAATGATTAGGAGACTAGAACACATGACTTATGAGGAGAGGCTGAGGGAACTGGGATTGTTTAGTCTGCGGAAGAGAAGAATGAGGGGGGATTTGATAGCTGCTTTCAACTACCTGAAAGGGGGTTCCAAAGAGGATGGCTCTAGACTGTTCTCAATGGTAGCAGATGACAGAACGAGGAGTAATGGTCTCAAGTTGCAGTGGGGGAGGTTTAGATTGGATATTAGGAAAAACTTTTTCACTAAGAGGGTGGTGAAACACTGGAATGCGTTACCTAGGGAGGTGGTAGAATCTCCTTCCTTAGAGGTTTTTAAGGTCAGGCTTGACAAAGCCCTGGCTGGGATGATTTAACTGGGAATTGGTCCTGCTTTGAGCAGGGGGTTGGACTAGATGACCTTCTGGGGTCCCTTCCAACCCTGATATTCTATGATTCTATGATTCTATGGTGACTAGAGCGGAGAGAACAACTGATATTTTGGTTTCTGCAGGATTGCCAACTTCAAGAGATCAAAAATCATGAGTCAACCCCAAAAAGTCCTGAGATTTGTAAAAAAAAGATTATATTGTATTTTCTAGGTCAGTCTCTTGATGTTTAAACTCCCCCTGCCCACCCGCAGGGTGTGTGCATGTGACCACTTAGTGTTGCCCCCTCTCCCACATGTACTGGATAAGGGGATTTTGGCCCCTGCTGCAGGAGCTCTCACCCCCACATCTGCCCACCTCCGGCCCAGCAATTAATTCTGTCCTCCAGGCCCCCAGCAGTTGTGTCCTCACCCAACCCCGCCCCCCAACTCAGTCCCCCAGCTCCATCATCACAACCCCATGAGTTCAGCCCCCCTACCTCTACCGCCCTCAATTCACCCTCCCAGTACTCACCCCATCTGCTCAGAACCCACCATGAATACAGCTCCCCTGTCCCCCCCATCAGCCTCCACCCTCCTCATTTCAGCCCCCCTGGAGTCCCAGGCCATAGTTCAGCCTTCCCAGCCTCACCTCTGCTCCTCTTATTGTTCATCACCTTCCCCTGGCTGCAGTGGGGTCCCCCTCCCACTTCCCAGGCTGACAGCAGGAGCCCCACCACCTACGGCTGAAAAAAACGATCCTGAGATTTGAGAGTTCTATCACCAGATCACGAATGAGGCTTAATTTTACTTAGAAATTGCATCTCTCATGATAAATGTGTGAGAGCTGGCATGTCTGTTGCTGGTAATTCCAGAAAAAAACCAAAACCAAACCGAATTAGGTTCTATCCAAACTGAAACCAAAAGTCCTGAAAAATTTTGACAAACTGTAAAACTCAACAAATTTCACTTTAGGGGTGAATGACTATTTATACACAGTGGAACAGCTTCAACAGGAGAGACTGCAAGAGCTCCATATAAGAATATCTTATAGCCCAGTGGAGACGCAAGTTCAAATCCCTGCTCTACAGTAGGCAGAGAAGGAATAGAACCTGCGTGGTCTCCCACATGTGAGTGCCGTAACAACTGGGCTAAAGGTTATAAATCAGACACCACTACAGGGACAACTTTCTCCTGCTGAATGGCTCTTAAGTCCTGAAAAACATTTTTTCAGCTGACACTATTCAGCAAATTCACGTCCAATTCACGTCCAATTCACAAATAGGTGTGGGTCGACCAAAATTGCATTTTTGGCGAATAAACTCTTCATGCAAAACATTTCACAAGGTTCTAAAGATGACAGACTACTGAAAGGCTACTTGGGCCACATACGAATACATAACCACATGGCTATTCATGTTAGTTTGAGCCATTTTAGCTTTTATTTGCCTTTAGTGTATATACAGGTCAACAGCTGATCAACCTCCTGAATTCTCTAAAGTTGTGTGTGTGGCTTTATGAAATCACAGTAAAGAAAACAGCAAAAATTTACATGATTAAAATCAAACAGTTGAATCAGTGACATCAGTTAATTGTATACCAAACAGGGTGATTATAAATAGAGCAAGTATATGCAATAAACAAGCCATAAATTAGTGAGACAGACAAACTCAATATATCTTTGTCTACATTCTTTCTTCCCACCCCTCCCCACATAAAGTTTCTCCACTACTACCACCTCCAATGCATCTCCACCAGCCGATGATGTTGTCTAACCTTGCTAAAATAAAGGTCAGAACATGTTGGTTAAAATGCCAACAGTCAGTCTGCACTAACGATCTCACCATTACTACAAACTGGAGCACTTGCAGTTGTAACAGTGGAAAATTTTGAGAAAATCTATAGTTGATTTTACAGCCAGTGGCATGAAGGACGAACTGAAGGCTGTGTTGCAATTAAATGTGCTAAAGGGTGTCCAAGGTAACAAAACTTCAATAGCTATTATTTTCATTTTTCTTCCCCCCAAGTTTCCTGAATGGAGTGGGGAGATTTAAAAATATCTTTATCTTTAAAAATCAGGGAACAAAAATCAGAGATCAAGTCTTGACTCAAATTAGTTATGAGAGTGAATTGGAGAAAGGGAAAGGAGATGGTCAGGGAATGGTACCACCATTTGAATTAGCAAAACATGCTGCAAATAATCTCCACATGGAGATTCACTCAGTGGATCGGTTTTATCCAGAATACTAATTCTGATTCCTGACTAGACACTAGCTGGCAACAGGCTGCCTCATATAAAATCAATTCAACAAGAATATGTTTTAACCATAGAATAGAGATTGCTCACAAGTCTGTAGCTACAGGTCAACCCTCGTCCACAGCTGGAACCACCAATCTCTCTCGACTGGAAGAACAAAATTCAAAACTGAAGAAAATTAAGAGATCACTGTGACTATGTTAGGCAGAACATTAGAAAAACTTACATCTCATATTAACCTAGAGCTATTCAGGCATACAATTTTTCGAAAAGTAAATTTCACACCAGACCATTGGGAGCAAGATTCCATATGGTCTCGTTATTACATTCATTTCCTAAAACCATTGGGAGGCATTATTTAGCTCTGGTGCAAACAGCTACCCGTCATAAAACAGGTGCTTCTCAAAGTGTGAACTCCTTCAGTGTTAGAAGATTCTTTCAGAAATATTCAGCTTCCAAACTCATGCTTAAAATATTTTAAACTGCAGCCACTCTTGATATTAGGAGAACAAAAAAAACTGGATTCGGAACATCTCCCCTTTGGGTACATTTTGTTTAAAAATGAATGTAATAAGTTTCTCTCCAATTTATGCAGGTTCTTAGTTGAAGATTATTTTCTACGACAGAAAGAAGTTTTAAAATAAAAGGAAATCGATTTCTGAAGAGTGAAGTGATGAACTGTGTGGGATAATGGTCCTAAATTTAATCTAAGATAAATTATATATATTTTGATGCATGGGAGACCTAATTTAGTCCTACTTATTTTACCCTAAGCATCTTATACTGTCAAAGATATCATTCAAAAAAGTTTATTTGTACATACATGAGGTTTTCATAGCCTTTTAGGGTTTTTGAGAGGGTTTCAGTTAATGGGAGGATTTACCGGGCTAGATCCTTAGCTCATGTAAATCAGCACAGGTCCACTGACCTCAAAAGAGCTATGCTAATTTACACTAGCTAAGGATTTGGCCCCCACCACTTGTTTTGTTTCTTTGTTTTATTAGCTCTGCCAAGAGGATCAAGAGTGTTGAAATATGACACCACCACTAACTGTGGCCTGTGTTATACCTGAGGTCAGACCAGATGATCAAATGGTCCCTTCCGGTCTTGGCATCCCTGACAGGGTATGTCTCCAAAGTGAAAGTGGAGCCTTATATAGCTGTGGTATATAATTTCCCTGTATGGTTTTCAGTCTGCACAGATGACAAGCAAGACTTACATGGGGAAGAAAAAGGAACCCTGCTAATTTTTTCTGCAACTGATTTACACCACTTCAAACACCTTCCTTTCAGTTAAATAAAAACTAAGTTATCAGGTACTAGGAGTTCCCAAGCTGGTAAAAATAAGGATGAGAGAAGGAGTAACGCCTCCTAGAGGGCATCAATATTTTTGGTGCCTATTGTTACTACCTGATGCAATGACGGGCTCACCTTCAAATACTCAATCAGTCCCTGTGACTCGTATCACTGTAAAGTCTGCTCCCCTGTATACAATAAACAATTTAAATTGTCGAAGATCCAGAATTACACTAAATATGGTTTGTTGCCTTACACTGAAGTGATTTACCACAAAAATCCTTTATTATGAATTTTACCTTATTGTAAACAATTATGTTCTGATACTGTCTTTCTGAAGGTTAGTGTCCACTGGTACTGCAGAAGGGTTAAATTTGTATCCAGACCGATCAGAATCCTCATCAGTGAACAGGGTTAATTGATTTTAAATCTACATTTTCATTCAAGGATAACTTTCAATGCCTTTTTGCATTGTTGCCATTTCAATAAATAGAATTACAGGAGAAACTGAGCAATGATCAAGTCTGAAGAAACTCTCACATTTTCAATCTAAGTGAACTAAATTTAAATGAGTTACAGTAACTGAAGAGAAGGCAACTGCTTTCAGCAGTATACTATCTTAACTAGGCACATCAGCCACACATCTTTCTAGACAGAAACATATTCACTGGTTAGAGAAGAGGGAGACTGCAGAAAACAGATCAGCATCTGCTCATTTTCTGAGAACAGAATGACAAAACCAAAAAAACATTTTGTATCAAACAAAAATAATTCTGCAAGGCCAATTTCAAATGTGCACTAGTTATTGAATATCTGGTGCTGTTTAGATTTGGGTTTCAAATATAAATATATAAATTCCATTAAAAAGCAATCTTTGTGCTGCTTTCACTGATTTTAGTTTTTCCCTTGACTATAGGCACTACCAGGTTTCCTTGTCCTTGGAGTGTTTTATCTGGGGATTACACATCTATTCCAAAACACAGCTGTTCCACTTTTTCCTCCTTTATTTTTTCACATTAAAAAAACCTCCCACTATCAGCCATCCAATTAGTTGCTCACTATCAAAAGGCTGCTTTGGCCTTTCATCTTCTTGAGAACTGGATACGAATGACAGGGTGTCATGGAAACTGTAACTCCGGTCATTTCCTGGTTCAGTTTTTAGCCACCAACATATTAATAATACAGTTTTATCAGATGGAAATTAATGAGTACTTGTTATTCATTCTGAAGAGCATGCAAAAACAACAAAATCATATTTTCCTTTTTTCCATACAGTCCATACTAACACCTGGCAAAGTGGAGGGGTTGGGGAAGATAAAATATAGAGGGGGAGGCAAGGGAGCTAAATGCACCATACATGTTTGACAGCCCTTTCCAGAGAAAGCCCACAACTACAAGATGAAAAGACGCAGAGATTCTAAGGCAAGAGTGGAGTTATAAAATGCCAAACAGAGGAAGGAAATTCCTTTTGTCACTTTTCTTTAGGGCTCTATCACTCTTGTCCAGTAACCAAGTGTAGGTTCTCCTTTGATAAACTTGATCCTAACACTGGCTGATCTAGGTAGAATTTCACCCTCCTTTATACTGGCGCCTCCAGCTGGCAGTGCTGGTAGAGCAACTTCCCCACCACACACAGTATTTTCCTTCCTCCTTGAAAAACAGGGTAGGGTAGAAAGCAGATGAAGTTTCAAGTATTCAAACACAACAGGACTGAGACTTCCACTTTGAAAACTCAAGAATTTGCAGAGCTCCACTTATGAGGTTGCAGGAACACTAACTTACCACCAGTGTGCAATTTGCAGTATTTTTTCCTTTCTATATTTTGTTTAGACCAGCAGATTTCCCAGACATCTTTGATTTGTCTTGTGCTTGTCACAAACACACTCATTTAAACCATAATATGGTTGCATTTCAAAAATATGAACTGAGCTTGATTTTTCTTCAAACTTGTATTGCACTGAAGAAGTTTCCAGTTCATGTTGTTCCAGCCAATATTGTCTGACACCATATTTGAAGTCATTGTCTAAAAAAATGAAATTTTTATACAAGTCTAGCCATTTTTGTAGTTTACTAAATATACTTACCAAAACATCCATATTATTCTTATCAATTTGCAAATAGGAAACAATGTGTATTTATGGTTCTATTCCTAGCATTTAACTTTTAATATAATATAATCACTTTACAAAACAATTGCAATTTTACAATACATTTCCTTTACTATGGTAATAAAAGTAAGTAATTTTGATATTATTACAGTTCCCTCTGCAAATTTTGTTTCTGTTATTGTGACAAGTAAAACGCCCACGCAAAGATAAAATGCTTTAAAAATAAAACAGTTTGTTTACTTTGTATATTTGGTAGCACTTTGTGAATAGCTTGTTTAGCTGTGTTGTAAAGGGTCAGTTGTTTCCAATACAGTTCTGAGGGGAGCTGACACACATGCTCTTATCCAAGCTCTGAAAGAGGCTGATTGCTGCTACTGTGATTGGTAAAGGCACAACTGAAACTTTAGAATCAGCAGGCAGGTGTCTGTACCAGCAGAAAGGGCAGGGAGGAGGCAGGATGGGGCAAGGATCCCCAAACTCTGGAATGGGTACCACACTAGTGGTACTTGAACTTCATGTTCCATCTATACACTTCAGCATATTTGGTGGTGTTGCTCTTCGGCTCATCCAAAAGATCCTTATAAATAAAGGAAAGGGATTTTCAGCTTCCTATAAAATATTTTCAAGTAATTAAAAAACACAGTTTGGGGCATACTATTTCAAGGCTACTGTAATCAAAATACTGAGTATTTTTAAATTAGTTCAATAAAATTTATGTTGACCATGTCCCTTTAACAAGCAGGAAGAATCTATATGCAATTGAAGCAATTTCTTTGCACAAACCATGATTAAAATAATTGAACACGCTGCTGAAGACATCATCATCATCAACAAAAAGCAGAAATTATTTCAAAAGGAGCAGTGGACTAAAGTTTTGGGAAAGAAGTAGAGGACAGAACCACAGACTGGATGTTGGGGATTAAGACAGCCAGCTGATTTAATTTAACTGAAAGAAAAAGCAAAATAATTAAAGGAAAACCATGGTTAATAGGCACCTTATTATAAAAGAGTTATTTTTCCCCCCATAGAAAATGTAATTAGAAATGCTTGTTAGTTTGTCCTTAAATCAACTGTATTTATGAGGTTTTGGTTTCCTATTAGTATTTATGATATCCCAAGAACCAGCTGCATTTTATAAAAGCTGAGTAAAAAAACAAAAAAAATCAACATCACACTCTCCCTGACTTTGGTAACAGGGGTAGGATTTTACAATGAAGCATCGTGGTTTAAAAAATTTAAAAACATACACTGGTAAAATACTAATAGTCTGAATCTTTATATAAAAAAGCAAGTAACAAAATTTAAATATGCCAATCAGGTGACTGTGTGGAAGCTTTGCTGATAGCAAGTTTAACATGAATGTTACAGCCTTCAGGCAGAGGAACGAACCCAAGCTCTTAATCTGAAACCACTGCCTGTACTAACGAGAAATTGATTTTGTACCTTCACCACATTCTCTCAATGTAAACAGTTTTGAAACATCTTGTTTTCTTAAGCAGGGTGTATTGGAAATTGATATTTTTCAACTTCCTACCTATGCTAACTTGATTGCTTTATGTATAGTATACTCTGAAAACTATAATTGGGGGAAATACTTGGGGGTAGGGGGAAAGGGAACAGATATTTTGTGGAGGACCACAAGTGCTCGCTTGTCAATATCTACATCTCTAGAGCAGCTGGTTTCTGGCTCAAACAGGAGAAACTGCTCTTCCCTAGTCTTTCAGCCCTGTGGGTTGCAACTCTTCTTTCATTTTCAAAATCATATATCACCATCTCATGCTTTTAGAAACTCAAAATTCACTGCATGAGATACAGAAAAGATGGGATCTACACTCACAACCCAGAAATGCTGAAGTCAATGAATTAGAGAGCTTTCATCCTAAAGAACATGAGGGGCATGGGGGGAGGACAGTAAACAAAATTAAAAACTTATTCTTTGTAATCAGAAATACCAACTTATTGGAACAACTTCTGTTGGTGATGCAATCAAACATATAATAATCAATAGGCCATTACTCCCTTGATGGATTTTTTCTCATTTTGATGATAAAAAGAAAAGTAAGACAAATTCAGTAAACATGGCAAATTTCCACTTTTTTTTTTTTTTTTAAACCTAACTTCAAATAACATGCTTGGTTAAAACAACAGCCCTTTAATCTTGGTTTTAAAGTGCTAGGGAAAGGATGGACCATCTTCACCTTCTGGAGAGGATTTGATCAAGGATTTTGGTGTTTGGCCATCACTTCTGTGAGGAGAGCTAGTTCTGGAGAAATCCTGTCTTCTGCAAGAAGATGCCCCAGGAACTGGATGGCATTTGGAACCTGACCCATTTCAAGAGAGATTGTAGAAGGACTGGGAGAGGGATCTTGCCTTCATCCAAAAATTCACACTTACCTAGAACCACGTAACAACTTCCTATGCTCTGCACAAAGATGCTAGGTGGAGTAGCTGGGCATGTGGCAAATGGGGGACTGGGTGATTTATATGACAAGAGTCTTTCATGCTCTCAATCGGCTCAGAACAGAAATTATTAATTAATAGAATCTACATCAAAGCAGCACAAGAGGGTTTCCTGCTATGTAGGCAGACGAGACAGTAAGGGCTTAAGTATTTGAGGAGGATGGAAGAAACTCAATCGTCTTCCATTTCATGCCAGCAGCTCTACATTCATTGTAGAAACATGGCAGTCCAAGATCCTTACACGTTTTAACCCAATACATCTTTGCTTTCCTTTGAAGCTACCTCAGGTTACCCTTTCTTCAGCTTTCCCTCTCAGTTTATGCCACCTGGCTTTCATCAGAAACTTTGCTAGCCTCAGCAGCCACTTGTGGCTATGCTTCCTTGTCTGCTATGTTGCAACCTTTAGACTTTCAACTCACGCAGTGGGCCTAATTTTGCTCACAGCCTGATACTGTCTAGGCTTACCAGGTTCCCCCTCATTTCTACAGTCCCTGTATCTCCTGAGTAGAGCTGCTCAAAAAAAAGAGGTGTTGAGAGCAGGCATGCAGAAGATGATCACATTTTTTCCAATTTCTGTTCTTGTTTTTCTTCAAACATTTTCAAAGTGCTCTGAGGAAGTTGAGTCCACCAGCCCTTAAAATAATAATTATAATGTCTATTATGTAGCTAGCATCCAAAGATGCCCCGATTCACTGAGTTTACAATCCAAGGACAGTAAGGGTGTGAAAGATAAAAGATATATTATTAGATTAGGGGTCTCAAACACGTGGCCCGCGGAGTTATTTGCTGTGGCCCGCCAAGCTCCCCGCCCCCCCGGATTTATTTCCTGCGGCTGCCAAGCTTTGCTCCCCCGCAGCGTGCTGTGTTCCTGCTCCTCTGCCTACCTCCAGGTGCTTCCCACCGCCAAACAGCTGTTTGGAGGCGCTTAGCACTTTCCCGGAGGGAGGGGGAGGAGCCGCATGCTCAGGGGAGGAGGCGGAGAAGAGGCGGGGCAGTGGTGGGGATTTGGGGAAGGGGTTGGAATAGGGGCAGGGAGGGGGCGGAGTTGGGGTGGGGACTTTGGGGAAGGGGTTGGAATGGGGGTGGAAAAGGGGTGGGAAGAGGCGGGGCCTCATGGAAGGGATGGAGTGGGGGCGGGTCCAGAGGCAGAGTGGGGGCTTTTGTATCTTATATGAAAAGGTGTCAGTGATGTGGCCCTCGGGCCAATGTACTAGTCCTCATGTGGCCCTCGTGGTGATTTGAGTTTGAGATCCCTGTATTAGATATTTCTGCATAGCCTAAGACAAAACGAAAGACAAAAATAATGTGGGGGTTTCTTTAGATTAGTTTGTTATTTAGATTGTGGTTAGATTTGTTTACATGAGTTGTGATTGTTCGGGTATGCATGGATCTCTCGTTTTTAAATATATCTGTTAATAACTATCACCAACTTTGTTTATAAAGATAATGCTAAGAAGCTGAGGCTTTAGTATTCTGAGAAAAGGCTAACACCTAGTGCCATTTAAGGAAGGAAGTTATACATATATGGCTGCTGTAATAAGCATGCTGCAAGAAATGAATTAGTATAGGCAGGATTACTAGATTGCATTCACCAAAGCCTGTGTTATTTGTTCAAATGAATCAGCCAGTTGACCATGCTGCTTATTTATTACATCTCATTCAGAATGAAACTTGATCAAGATGTGGGGCAGTGATGTCCTCCCTTTGGAATTTTCTCCGTAAATTACTTAAAATTAGGTTTAAACCAAATTCATCAAAAATTGACCCACCTGTTGCCTCAGGAGTTACCAAGTCCTCCCAACCTCTAGAGGACAACATTGCACCAGAGGAGTGGTAGCCAGAGGGGAAGCTGGACCAAATCTGAGTGGTGCTGCAAGCAAACACACACACACACACACACCAGGTTGCAACGTGTGGAGCAGGGAACTGAGCCAAGCCCGGCGGGAGATGGCCCGCTGCTTCAGAGTAAGTGCGGGGCAGGCTCAATCCCCAATATGAGCCCCCAGGGCCTCCCCATCCACAGTGGACAGGGATCAGGGTTGTGGTGCCAGTGTACAGGGTGTGCTGCAGGCGACTGGTGTCCTCTCAGAGGAGTGAGGAGATAATGACAGTAGCAGAAGAGGATGACAACTGTGGCCTATGATTTTGGGCACCCCGTCCAACTTTGGACTGCAGACGGATCCACAAAAAAGAGAGAAAAAATCAAGTTGGGAAGTCGCCTTAGTAAAAAATTTGGAACCAGGGGCTTAAGGCTTCAAACATTAGCAACAACACTGGAGGGTAGTTTGTTGCCGAGACGTCAACACCACATGAATTCGCAAGTCAATACCACATGAATACAGACTAACACGGCTGCTACTCTGAAACCACCACATGAACTGTTTTCTTCAGTACAGAGAAAGATAATGGTCATTAAGAGGGATTAGAAATAAAGCATTTACATCCTTGGCTATGAAAAAAGAAGGAAATTTCCATTATTGAACCAAAATGTTCCAGGTTTTTGCTCTTCTTTAGATATGAATATTCACTCGCGTCTTGTGCAACTTAAGCAGTTTGTCAGTTCATAACAAAAGAAACTTGTGAACTCACCACCTTGTTATTTAAGACAGAAAATCCTTTCCATGGCAACAAACCATGGTGTGTCAAATACTAAAGTTGTCAGTCCACACATTAGCCAATCAATAGCTGAGATATTAGACAAGAACTAAAAGTGCCCAAGAAAAAAGGAAATCGATAAAAATCGACAAATCTAATATTGTTACCTAACAAAGACTATCTGGGTTGAGAAAAGTTCTCTCAACTGACTGGGATAAGAAGCATTATTGTTGACTTAGAGAGAGAACCACTTTTACTTCAAAAACAAGGAGGAGTCCTTGTGGTACCTTAGGGACTAACAAATTTATTTTGCTGATACTAACCCGGCTACCCCTCTGAAACTTTTAATTCAGGAATAGCATGGGCCTCATTGTAAATGCAAAGCCCCAGTTGGGGGTAGGAAGAACTAAAAGTGTTAAATGCTCAGATCATGAGTTCCAATACCAATCATCTCTGCATTCCAAAGCGACTGATTCCCCTCCCCCACTCCCATTCCCCCCCCACCCCTATTATTCTCCATTCAGGCTTAAAGTGAGAAGGTCTTTTCCTCTGCCATTCTATGTCAGTGAGACTTGGGAAGCTCCACAGGAATTGCTGAGAGATCCAGAAATGCACAAAAGCTTCCTTCCACAAAGCATTCTTTCATCGAGGCAGTGTGTCTATTAAATACCTCCTGTTAATGTGCATACGTTTTTATAAAGAGATTATGAACTGAGGACTCATTCACTAAATCAACCACACAATAAGATTTTTCTATCCACTACTAGAAAAACCAGAGCTTAAAATTAGTTGCTGGAGGTGTTTCAGAGCCAAGCCAGTATTTCATAACTTCTTCTTGGTAGCAGTCACATAGATGTCGTACCCAAAAAGCCACTGCAGCAGCAGCTCAGCTCACGCTTGACGTGTTTTAATATTATTATTATTTGTAATGTAGAAGTGCTTGGGAGTTTGTCCTGGAGCAGGATCCCAATGTGCTAGGTGTTGTAGAAACACAAAACAAAAGACAATCTCAGTACCAAGGAGCTTAGTATTTAAGTACAGCACCTGAGCTCTAACTTGGTGAGAAGCAGCAGCAGCTTTCATCATGTTTTCAAATGATCCAAAATTACCACCATTTCTCTCCTCTTTAAGTTAGTGCTATATCGTATGGTATGGGGACCAAGCTTTAGCATGAATTTTTCCAACCTGTAATATGATTGCTCTCTATAAATATATCAGAGGGATAAATAAATACCGGGGAGGGAGAGGAATTATTTAAGCTCAGTACCAATGTGGACACAAGAACAAATGGATATAAACTGGTCATTGGGAAGTTTAGACTTGAAATTAGACGAAGCTTTCTAACCATCAGAGGCTATTTTGGAATAGCCTTCCAAAGGAAGCAGTGGGGGCAAAAGACCTATCTGGCTTTAAGATTAAACTCGATAAATGTATGGAGGAGGTGGTACGATGGGATAACATGATTTTGGTAATTAATTGATCTTTAAGTATTCATGGTAAATAGGCCCAATGGCCTATGATGGGATGTTAGATGGGGTAGGATCTGAGTTACTACAGAAAATTCTTTCCTGGGTATCTGGCTGGTGAATCTTGCCCATACGCTCGGGGTTTAGCTGATCGCCATATTTGGGGTCGGGAAGGAATTTTCCTCCAGGGCAGATTGGAAGAGGCCCTGGAGGTTTTTCGCCTTCCTCTGTAGCATGGGGCACGGGTCACTTGCTGGAGGATTCTCTGCTCCTTGAAGTCTTTAAACCAGGATTTGAGGACTTCAATAGCTCAGACATAGGTGAGAGGTTTTTTGTAGGAGTGGGTGGGTGAGATTCTGTGGCCTGCATTGTGCAGGAGGTCAGACTAGATGATCATAATGATCCCTTCTGACCTTAATATCTATGAATCTATAAGTCATTTAGGTGCCATCCAATATGAAATGGAACAAACTCAATAGGCTTACTCTTCAAACAGGTTTAAAAATGGCATATCGGTTTCACATTTTCCCTTTTACCAAGGTATGCCTGTCAGTCCTAGTTACTTCTATCAAGGTTGTCCCTTCACCTCTACTGCCTTGAAAGAAATTCAAGTACCTACTTTGTATACCATGGTATAAATATAACGCTCTCTTCAATTTATATTTTTAGTTTATAGACCCTATATTCTACTGTTGGACATATATAAAAAAGCTAGTTTTGGATATTTGAGGTTGCAGTTAGTGGAATGTATTTTCTACACTTGTAGTTAAGTTACTGCATAAATAGACATGTGGGGGAACCCTGCCAAAATTAGATTTATGTACTAGAGAAATGGTACACCAGTACTTGTGACTATTTTAAAATGCATTAGACTTTGCAGACTTAATTTTCTTTCACATGGAGATATCTAACCCAGAAACCACTAATTTATTTGGGGTATCTTAACTGTGAGCCTGAATCCAGTAGTTTTAATAACAATATACTATAGTAGGTTCACTGCGTGTAGATTGATAACTAAAACATTAGAAGACAAAGAGAATTTTTGGAATGAAGTACTTTTCCGCCAGTTACTGCTGCAGTCAATAGCTGCTAAGAAAAGATCAATACAGTAAGCATAATGTAGTTTCCATGGCAGTGAGCAGTTTGACTTTTAGCTGACAGACCATAAATACCCTACGTATTGTTGTTAAATGAAATATGAAGTTGAACATTCATTAATATCACACGGTTTGTAACAGCAATAACAACTTCAGGGCCAAGTATTTCATGGCAGCTAATGCCCAGCTATAGACCAGAAGCCAAGAAGCCACTGACCATCAGAAAATATGCTCGTAACTGCTCAGTTATTAAATTAGAAAGGCAATTTGTAGATCCCCAACTACTCTGGATTAAAGAAGCAGGTACATGTTATAGATATCTGGTGAATGCAGCTCTCAGGATATACAACACTCATACTTTAGCTCTGCTAGGCCTGCGTTGGAACATTTAAACAAAACAAATAAGGAAGCCATAAAAGTTCACACTTTTCAAATAAAAGGTGGATTTTATCTATGAGTTGATGTTTGTAGTGATGTGATGGATGTGCAAATCCAAGCAGTTTGAGATTTTACTCTCTTCTCCCCACATACGTTCTTCTTATGAAAATTAAATTAAGTTTTATTCCAATAGATAGAGGGAGGAAAAATAAAACCTCAAACCCCTTCTTGTTTTCACGCATCCGTAACAAAACTTAAGGCCAGTTTCAGAATGAACGCTTTTTACTCACTTGCTAACTCTCACCCATTTGCATGGATACTGTAAACAATATATACGTTATTCTGAGACCTCTGCAGTATGTAACATGATGGTGTGAATTAGGCACTGAGTGAGAGACCTTTTTCAAATTTCAATGCACAGTGAATGATCCTTAGAGCACTTACTGAGGGCTTGTCTACACTACAGCTTACATAGGTATAAGTTATGTCGTTCAGGGCTGTGCATATGACACCCCCTGAGCAACATAAGTTACGCTGACCTAAGCACCGGTGTGGACAGCACTATGTCGGTGGGAGAAGTTCTCCCACCAACATAGCTACTGCGCTCTCGCAGAGGTGGTTTTATTATGCCGGCAGGAGAGCTCTCTGCCATCAGCATAGAGCATTTTCACCAGCTGTGTTACTGTGGCACTCCTAGTGTAGATTAGCCCTGAGATGATCTAGATGATCTGCAATAACTCTGCTAACCACCTACAATACCAAGGGGAATGAGCTCTTGCTGTGTGAAAGATTTACACAAACATACATGGGAGGGGGAAAACATGTTAAAAAATAGGAACGTGTGCTCGTAAAGTAAAAGAAATCGGCAGTGAAACTCAGGGGCAGTATTTGAAAGCACTTAACTCATTCTTGAGGGGCAGATTTCAAGTTAATTTTAGCACCAATTTTGTTGTTATGGGCGGTTTTCAAATAAACACAATTAAACAGATACTCCATCTTACAAACAATTTCTGTTGGTAAACAGATGAGAGATCAGTAAGGGTTGAAAGCAGAGGTCAGGTTTTTAAGTGACCTTAGCTTTGTATTTTCATACTTCAGTTTACTCATCCCCACCTCCTACGTGTGATTTCAACCTTAAATTTCCAAGCTAGTATCAGTGTTTAAGAAAAACTACAACTGTCTCTTAAGGGTTTTAAATAGTTGGTATCATTCCTGCACTGCTTCATGAAGTGTTTTGCCTTGTAATCTATGTGTATATTTATGTGGCCAAGGACTGAAAATCTCTATTACACATATAAATGTGCAAAGTGGCAGATTTTACAAAATTAAAATCTCAACATTAACTGCCTTTTCCATATAAATGGTACATACTGTATCTTTCCAGTGCATTCTATTCTGTACCTGTGATTAAATATTTATTTGTTGTTTAATTTTTCCAGGCCTGATTCTGCTCTGACACTGATGAAAATCAAGAGCAACCCCTCAGAAGTCAATGGAATTACACTGGTGTAACCAAGATCATAAGTAAGCCTCTTATCATCTACCTAGCTAACTTGGAAATATTTAAGTTGGGAGAGGGAGCAGAGATGGTTAGACTAACTATACAGATGGTTCGAAGAAAAATTAAAATCAAAAGATTTCAGATTTTTTTAAAAACAAAAAATTAATCAGAAACATCAAGACAATTTGTTGGAGGGTTTTAAATTACGTATGGTTTACATTTTCAGCTACTTCTTGAAATGTATGGCCTGCTGATTATAGGTAGCTCTTTTGGTAAAGAAAATATTTTAATTGTTTTGAAATTAAGGTTTTAATAAATTATACATAATTTTAAAATCAAAACTATTCAATAATCTGTGCTGGGAAAAACAAAAAAATTAAAGAAGTTTCAAAACCAATTTTATATTAAGTTGTTTTGAAGTGAAGAGACAGCTATTCAAGCTTCATGTCCCAAAAAAGTAGTAAAATTGCTCTTTTTTCTGTATCTCAGACTCTTTGAGAGTTTTAAAATTCCCCTGATTACGAAAAATACACCTGCATTTTTGTTTCCTAAAACTCCATATAAGGATTTATCTGTCAAGCTGCAAGCCAGGAATGGTTAATGTATCATTTCTAAATTTTAACATCTGATTACATACTTATAGATGCTCTGTGATAATTACTCAGGCTTTTTCTTTACCTCTTAGCTAAAAGTTTGAACATTTATTTTCATTTTCCACCTTAATCCCCAAACAGTATTAAAATTTAAAAAGAAAAATCAAGACTTCTTAAAATAAACATTGAAATTCTGTGCATCTGGCTACAACAGACTTTCTAATTTTAAATATGCCAGACCAAAGACTTTGGCATTTATAGTAAAAATAGAAGCATAAACATTGCTGTATAATTTGTCAAACTGGAAGTCCCCAGTGTTTATTCCAATGTCCCTGCAGGGCCCAGAAAGTGTAATTTTCTCTGTAACTTGGTTTTTTTTGAGGCTCAACTCCACCAATCCAGGCTGGGGGAGTAATTCCCACAGCACACCGGACAGTCATTGGGTAGTCAATAGCAAAAGGAATAAAAAAGAGCAATTAACGACTAGTACTGGAAACATCACATAGGATTCTGTAGTCAAAAGATATGTCCAAGGAGGCTCAATGATCTTCTGTCTAGACCAGTGGTTCCCAAACTTGTTTTGCTATTTGTGCGGGAAAAGCCCCTGGCGGGCCAGGCCGGTTTGTTTACCTGCCGCATTTGCAGGGTCGGCTGATCGTGGCTCCCAGTGGACGTACTGGCCACCGCTTCCAACAGCTCCCATTGGCCTGGAGCAGTGAACCGTGGCCACTGGGAGCCGCAATCGGCCAAACCTGCGAATGCGGCAGGTAAACAAACCGGCCCGGCCCGCCAGGGGCTCTCCCTGCACAAGCGGTGGAACAAGTTTGGGAACCACTGATCTAGACCATAGTTTCATTAACGTATACAGTGCATGAACACCCAATTTAAACTATTCCTTCACGAAAGGCCTCTTCCCTCTATTCCAAATAAGATGAAACTATCACATTGAACGGAACTCTAAATTTTAGAAGGACCTGTTATACTTTATCTAGAAGCAACAAGCCTGAGGGAAATGGCATACAAACCCCACATTTTATCTAAAAAATGCTGCTTTGGAATCTTTGGTGCATCATTCCAAAACTGACAGATTAAGCTCTGCTATAGGAGAGTAGAACCAGACCCAAGTCCTCAGAATACACAACCCTTTCAGCTCCCAGGCTTAAGGAATTAATAGTCACAGCACCTGATTCACTGAGCCATGGTGGTCTTTGATGCTTCCATCATCTCATCTTACAACTTTCACATATCAGAGGGGGAGCGGGAGATGATCAAAAGCCCTCTCTCACCTTTTCCTCCAAGTAATATTTAGTTCTCCAACAGACCACCACCAGAAATTGAGGCTCAGAGAGATTGACTTACCCATGGTCAGGTACAGTCAAAGCCACTTGCGGAGCCACAAATTGACCCCAGATTGGCCGAGTCCCAGTCCAGCACATGAACCCTTTCCTGTTTCCAGTAATCTACCTGCTTCTTGTTGCATCACTACAAAGACTTAGTATGCATCATACACTACAAGCCATGGTAGCTCACCTCCTGGTCTGGAGTGGAATTTTGGGGAGGAAGGAGCGACAACTCCTGTGTGAATCTCATCCTTTCAAAACTCAGGGGAGAGAGTGAGTGTCTGAAGATCATGGTAAATAACATGGGTTCTTGGTGTTACAGACCAAGAAAGTGAAGAAGCATCTAAAATTAAAATCCAGGAACACTAGATAAGATTCTGGAATTAAGCCTGATGACGCCACGTACAATGATATCACTCTCATCACCCTCGGTTAATCTCTATTTTCCAGAAAATTGTTTAACATCAAAAGGAGAGAAAACCTGTATCCTGGGCAAGAGAATTCAGAATGCATCTGTTACTGGAGCTCTCTGCTCATGGGACCTTTTACAATAGGACACAAGCTTAGGATATTGGTCATGACTGCCAACAATTTAGTGGAGTTCTCTGTCACCCACCCCACAAACAAACATGCTACTCAGCAGATGGAGCTCCTGAGGATGATGTGCCCACTCCCTGAGTGAACTGATCTGTGGCTGTGGTATGTTGGGTTAAATCGACTATTTTTGACATCACACTATCCCACATACATACCCGTTACGCTGAATTTTCTGGAAGAACCAGCCTCCTTAGCTCTCCAATGAAGTGAGATGCCATTTCCAACCCTGAGAAGGGGAAGTAGGTGAGTGAAGGTGTAGGAGGCCTTTTGCTGTTATCACTGGACTGGCAAAGTAACTTTATAAATTGTACATTACACAAAGTGATGGATTAATCCTCTTAGCACCTCTAAAAGGAAAGTGACCCGTGGCTGACAACAGCCATTTGCCACGCTCTCCATATTGGCCTAATCATCATCCAAATAGCGTTGAACACTATGATGTCTATATTTGCCCTATCACCAAATGACACCGCATGTGAGGGGGGAAAGCAGTAGTGACCAGACGATCAATGGCTGACATCCATCAAACCACCAGGTTATTTTCCTCATGTAAAAAAAGCCCTGGAATAGGAGAGGTCAAGATTCTCCTGCTTGTGCGGGTGACTTTGAATCAAAGCCAAGGTGCTCTTTGGCTTCCCGTTCATTTTCATCTCCTGCTCCAGGTCCCCATCCTGGCACTAAAGCCCTTTGAATCAAAGCCAAGGTGCTCCTTGGCTTCCTGTTCATTTTCATCTCCTGCTCCAGGTCCCCGTCCTGGCACTAAAGCCCTCAATAGACTCAAAGACGCCTCTCCTTTCATGACTCACAAATATAGCTGCACTCATTTTCAACAAATAAGCTACTGTAGCCCTACATGAACTTTTGGGGGTGGGACAGTGATGAGTCATTTCTGAATGGAGGAATCTCATAATTAGAGTCAAATGAGCCCAGATTGTTTCTGATCTTGATGAAAAGCTCATCGTTCTGTCACACAATAATGGGATCTGCAGAACAATTAAATGGGAGGGGAAAGGGCCCTAAGGAAATCCAAGTCTAAGCAGCAAAACCCAAAAATGGAAAGAGCAGGGCCCACTAGAGATTTACCTTTTTGCAACTGTTTACTTCTATACTTACAGGGAACCCAACTCCACAATATCTAGATCCTAAAAAAAAAAGGCAGACATAGATGACTATGTGGGCTGTGAAACAACAATTGTGATCACTGTCTGCCTAACACAACACTCAAAACCTGAGGGATATTACACCTGGACACAGAGAGAAAACTGGACAGCCTCATGTTATTGAATAAATATAAACCTGCTCCCACTCTTCTTTCTCCCACTGTTCAATATGTAAAATTCTCTCTGCTTCCTCCATCATCTTCCCCAGGGTTGGAAATGTTTCCAGCCTTGGCCCAAACAGGCTCCCACTCTAGTTAGTTTCGAGATTTTGTGCCTCTCCCCTCAGACTCTTTTTGTTCCATATTACTTCTGAGGTAATGGATCAGGAGCAAGTACTTCTAATGCTTCACTTATTGGACGTAGAGAGAGAACAGTGAAGCTGAACAGAAGATGAATGGATTATGAAAGCACCAGAATTATTTGGCATGCTTGTGGCACTATTTATTATCATATCATGAGGTTGGACTATATCCATATTGGATCTGAACGTGCAGAAACAGGAAATCCCCCCCCCCCCCAAAGTCAGTGTGCGTCTATTTCAATAGCGGTCTTGTGGAAGTTGTGTCAAGACTCCTATCTATCCAAGCAAAGCTTGACAGTGGACAAAGGTTGGAACATATACTCTTCCAGATGGTTCTTGGAAGATAAACTGGCAAATAGAACCTAATGTAATTTTATAGAGAAAATTCACAAATAGCAGCTGCAGAGAAGAGTGGCCACTTCACCCACCTCAGCAAGGAAACATACATGAAGAAAATTAACCTGGACACAAAGCAAGTACAGCACTGTTGATCAAACAGATGACTGCAGCTAGGATTTGTTTAAAAACCTTATACGAACACCAGCTCCATTTATCCTCCAAATTTGCTGGGGACAAAATGCAGGTTTTATAGTGAAATCTGCCAAGTTCTCAGAGAAACCCTTTAGATTCTGGATATTGGGGACTAATATGAAAGGGCAGGGGTGCTGTCTTGAATAGTACTCAAATATGCTCCAGAAATGCAGTACAGTACAAAGGAAGACATGCAGTAACCTTACCAGAGGAAAAGGAGGAAGAAGCACTGCTGAAGATTTCCAGACTCGGCAAACCTCTTCTAGAACTTCCCAATGTGTCTGTTTTAAAGTCTTTTCCTCTGGCCTAATTTCCATCTGTGGTGATCATATAGTTAGCCAGAAATTTCTGCTAGGTCTCAGGGGTATATGAAAAAGATGGGGGGGGGGGCAGGGGAGAAAGTATAAAAATACCTAATTATAGTGCCCTATAAAGTGCTGGCTGACATACAATTGTGGCTTCTCTCAGGAGGCATTATGGTTTCTGTTCTCTAACTAGTAGAGTGGTTGCAGCTTCAAATGTCATGTCCAAAGGCAAAGTGAAGACTGGGCATTTAAAGAAAGAAGAAAGTTCTAGTAGAAACAAGGACTTATGGGCTACTTCTGCTTAAGAGCTGTGAAGCAGGAAAACACATCAGTATGAATTGGGAAGAGCAGTCTTCTTGCCAGCTGTTTGTAGCTGTGCAAATATACTTGCAAATGCACTCTTAAACTCTTTTGCAGTCAGCCTATAACTGGTAGTAGTGAAAAGTGATTTGATTTAAGCCTTGCCTCATACTGTGCATTATCACTGCTGACTTGTAACATTCATAATCATGTTCCAAGAGTCAACTCGAATTTCTTCTACCAAACAATATGTAGTCTTAGTGGCAATGCTGGTTTCTGTGGGCCATAGAAGAGGCCATGAAAAATTGACACCCCAAGTCCCTAGACCAAGAGAGCTCAGAAGCAGTGCTGAGGAAAGAGAGGGATGCACTTGGATTCCAACACGAAAGTGAGTAGAGGGAGAAATAACCTTCTCACTATACAAATACCTCCTGCTAACAGGTTACCAAGTTCCTGATCCTAATTCATATAAAGACAGCTTGGGGTATGGCTGCTTGAAAGTTTTCCATCAGAACTGTTTTTAGACAGAAAATTGGAATTTTTACACAACTAAATTTTTCACAAATGGTATCTGCTTTCCATGGAAAATTCCAATCCCCTCCACCCCAACCCCCCAAAAAAGCCCAAGAAACTAAGTGTTTCTGTTTGGCTGTCATGCTGCAGTGACTCATGGGAGTTGTATTCAATTGCAGTATGTCCCCATTCTCCACACTGGGTGAGACTCCCCAGCCAGATTACTTCTCCCATGATGTACCAACCAGTTCTCGATAAGTATCACCCTGTTTTTACTAATGAACTTTATTAAGCTTTGTTTTCAATTTATGGCCTTGCATTACATTGTTCTATACAACTTTTTATTAACAGTTTCACTGTTGAACAATACGGAATAGCGCTACAACAAATTACAGGGAAGTTAAGATTACTAAAGGCTAGATTCATAAAGAAACATAGGTGCAGCAAACTGAGTGTCACCACACCTAACTTTTAGTCATCTTAAAAAAAGAAAAAAAAATTAATGGGATTCATACCTAGGGTCCCTGTACAGTGAATGGGGAGAAGCATCTCAATATGAGATTCACAAAAATCAACAATGCTAGCTGGCTCCTCGCCTAAGCTAGCCAACAGGAAATGCAGAGGAGAGGGGTATGTCCTAAGTCCCACCCCTCTCCCAGGCCATGTCTACACTACCCGCCAGATCGGCGGGCAGTGATCGATCTATTGGGGATCAATTTATGGCGTGTAGTGTAGACGTGATAAATCGATCCCTGATCGCTCTACTGTCGACTCCGGAACTCCACCACGGCGAGAAGCGGAAGCGGAGTCGACAGGGGAGCAGCGGCCGTTGATCCCGCGCTGCGAGGACGCGAAGTAAGTGATTCTAAGTCGATCTAAGATACATCGACTTCAGCTACACTATTCTTGTAGCTGAAGTTGCATATCTTAGATCGATTCCCTCCCACCAGTGTAGACCAGGCCCCAGAGTTAGGCACCTAAGCCCAGGATGCAAAGAGGTGCCTCCCTCTGCTCAGCTGCAAACCCTCTCTTGGTGTTAGAAGCCTACATTGTTTTTTTCAAGAAGCAAGGGGGGAGGACATCAGACCTCCCTCATAACTTTAAACCCAGTGGTTAGGGTGCTCATCTGGAATGTGGAACACCAATGGCTCAAATCCCACTTCACATGAGGAGGAAGAGGGATATGAACAGGGACCTGCCCCCTCTCAGGTGAGTGCCTGAGCTGTGGGCCATTCTGATGTAGGACCTGCTCAGTCTCTCCTCTTGAAGCTGTTCCACAGTGTATAAATAATTGAAAATGTCATTGGAACAGGGGGACTGGATCCTAGGTCTCAACCCCCAAGTGAGTGCTCTAAACACCACGCTACAGAGTCATTCTCATGCTTGCTCTCGCTCTCTCTGGCCCACCGATTCCTTCATTATTTATTCACAGTGGATAGCTTCAACAGGAGGGAGACTGAGGAAACCTGGCAAGAAAACATTTTAAAGCCTAGTGGCTACTGCACACACCTGAAAGGTGGCAGATCCCTGTTCACCTGATGAGAAGGGACTTAAACGCGGAGAGTCTCCTACATCTCAGGTGAGTACCCTAACCACTGGGCTAAAAGTTATAAGGGAGGCGGCCCTCCTCCTGCTCCACTGGCCGTTTTGTATAAACTCCTCTATGGGGCCAATCTGGTATGCAACCATGGCACACGCCTACCGGATTGGCACAGCAGGCCGGTTAGGCCAAGGAACATACCCCCATTTGTACATCGTTCTGAGGCTTTGGATCTGGATGGCTGGCACAGAGCTGCAGTACGCACATTCTGAGACAGAAATGTAGGCTCAGAGGGAACTTTTACAGGAAAAACCCAAATGAGTTTAGGCACCTATGGGGCTTGGCTGCAGCTGAGCAGGGGTTTTGTGAATCCCATCGAGGCCTGATTCTGGAATTTATGCCCTCAAGTGGCAGTCTAGCACCTAAGTCCTTTTGTGGCTCTGGCCTTAAGTGTTTTCCTTTGCAAGGTCCTCCATAACTGCATAGTATGATTTTTTTTTTATTACTCTTAAGTATTGGAACGGTGTAATACATCAGAAGATAGAACTGCCATTAGTTGATACCCACAGGATAGAATTTTTGATACATCAAAGGTATTTAAGGCTACGTTTTTATTGTATTATTTATGATGTTCAGAAAGACTTATAAAAAAAAGAGGCAAAAGATTGGCGTTTAAAGATATAGCTATTTATTATATAGCCCTGACCCTATGCTCATTGAAATCAATGGCAAAGTTCCCCTTAACTTGAAGGGGTGCAGAATCCAGAATCCAATGAAAGTGAACTGGTGTGTTATGTACAAGAAGCATACAAACATATAACATCCTACAGTTATTACATTATTCTCTGCATGGAACACTGATACTGTTTAAACTCAGATTATTTTTTAAATTATGTTGATGCCAAACATTTATTTTGTCCCAAATGCACTTTAACCGACAGTTTACATTTTTGTAGTTATTCCTTCCTATTCTGAAACTCTCATAAATTGCAAATTTATTTTTTAAATTGACATGTAAAATATAAATGTTAATTTCTTTGCTACCAGTGCCAAGGTCAGGCTGATGGAACCACTGCAAGTACTTTGCTATATTGTAGGGATCATTAGGCTTTTGCCATTGCCGCTTTGCTGAATTAAGCTAAGAAAAAGAATTGGCTAACATATACTGTACTTACTTTGTGCGTTTCCTTAACATATGTCTTATCAGCCTTGCCACAGCTGAGAGATTTCAAATTGCTTTATGACATACTTGGATTTCCTCCCGTTAATAATTCCGCCTTTCTCCCTCCCGTGACTGGCAGGGCTCTTCAACACAGCAGTAAAGTGGGACAGCTAATTATCTAGCAATCCACCTTGCTGCACCACATTTGAAAACTTTTATCTGCACAGGACAGCTGCGTTCTCTGTGTTTGAAGTGAAATGTCAGTCTCCACTAATGCAACAAGACTTACATCACTAATGATGTCTCGACACTTTGAAGAAACAACTCAAAGCCTAATTAAAAATTCAGATTCATTCTCCTAAGCTTTACTATTTTAAGTGCCCTTCCACCAGGACCGCACTATATCTTTTTGAAATGTTTCATGAAAAAAAGTCCAAGTGGAATAGGATGAAAAACTGCTGCAGTCTTGGGCTTTCACAGAGCCTTCAGAAAGATTGTTATGATTGGATGCAAACCAAGACATAATCATGTAAAACAGATGAGATTTTACTCCACTGGCTTCCACTCCATAATTACTATAATGTATACTATTGAATAAGAAAAAACAGTAGCTCATAAACTATTTATCAACCTGCACTTCTTAATTTTTATTTTGTTTCACTCTCCCAAATGGCTTTCAAGCACAGTAAACCACAACCAGAAGCCAACAGAAAAAAAATACATAAAAATAGATACCTGTTCTTCTATTCTGTATTCAAGGGGATGCTTTCAAAAAAATAAGTAGATATGAAATTAGAAAAGTTTAATTTGATAAATGTCCTTAATTTTGCAAACTAGAGATCTTGATTTAAGATCATGATAATGATTGATGGTTTACAGATTTTCCCATGGCACTAATCACCCTAGTATCTGAGCACCTTACAAAATAAAACCATTAATGTCTGTAACACCTGTGAGAGGTAGAGAAATATTGTTATCCCCATTTTAAAGATAGGAAACAGAGGCACAGATTTGCCCAAGGTCACCCAGGAAGTTTATGGTGGAGCCAGAAACAGAACCTAGATCTCAGTTCTAAATCTAATGTGTTATCTACAACTCCAACCTTGAATACCTACCTCTTTTGTGAAGTTTGCTTTTGAGATGTATGGATGAAAAGTGCTAATTCTGGTTACTAGAATTCTTGGTTTATTACAACTCTATCAACAGCATCAGACAACAAACAGTGGTTCTGTACTCTTCAAAATAAAGGTGACATTATTTCCTTCCACACACAATGAAAATCTGACAGCATTCTACTTGTGTCTGTCAACCTGGCCTGTGTCCCACCCTGCTTTTACTGAAAAGCATTATATGGCTAAACATGCTACTAGTATAATAGTCTCCCAGTCGAGCTGGAGGAGCCTGTATACCATAGGTTTTTCTATTGTGCCCATTACCACAGCATCTGAGCAAGTATTAACACTGTTAATCAGAAACCAGAGCGCTGTAATTTAACAGACAGAAAAATATAGTTGTTTTTGTCCTTGGGAGTAGCCGACTGCCATTTTAGCAGTCAGGGAGGCATTTTTTTCCAACTGTGCTCCCATGTTTGGAGATGGTGGGGGGAAAGAGAAAGGAAGAATTGTACTCTTCTAGCACAATAAGCATAAAGGATCAGGATGAGAAAGTTGTCAAAATATTCTAAATCCTAAGGGCATATTGCTTGCTTCTGGGCCTACATGGCTTTAAAGTTATGTACGTACTCAAAATTACAATAGATTTTCCTCTACCAAGCATTCATTAATCCTCTAAACACCCTGTGAGGTAGGTAGGTAGGTATATCTCCATTTTATAGACAAGGAGTCTGAGTTAGAATGAATTACCCAATGCCACTGAAAAAGTCAGTATTGTAACTCAGGAGGTCATAGGTCCTGTGCTTATTAAAAATGGTCAACATTTTCACAAGAATTGTGTTCTGTTTTTCCAGTCAGCGATCTACACTACAATTACAATGGAAGCACGAAAACCAATCTGGGATTAACCAAATAACAGAACATAGTTAAGGGCCAGTGTACTCTGTTCGAACTGGGTTAGGACACAATCTCCAACTTGGTTGTAATTTTAATGTAAAGGCCTGTAGTTTTTAAATGACTGCCAAGTGCCAACTGAACAGACAACTCAGAAGAATACACAGAATTTGCCCATTAACCTGTTCATTCAACAAAGTACCATCTTTTGTGGCTTGTGACATTAAGATAGTCCATTAAATGTATGGTCTACCAAATGATGCAAAGTAATATGGCCGCCTTTTAAAATCACTTGGAGCACACAAACATAACTTAAATTGCCAGTTTAAGCATCAGGTGTTTTCAGAACACACATCATTGCCAAAACATACTGTAGCTGCTGCTCTACACCCACCTCCCCAGAACCCAACAGCACCAGCCACACGACAGAAGAAGAAGAATTGCCAAAACAAAATTTCACAGTAAAATCAGACGGTTTTTGTCAACTTGAAGTCAAGCTACTGGTTTGGGCAGGGATGGGTGGGTAAGTAAATTGTAATTTCAGGTACTATGCTTGCCCCAGAATCCCACTGTGCGTTTACAGTCACGTTTCTTTGAAAAAGTTTTTCCTCTCCCTGGGCAAGCAACAGGGGAAACAGACTACACAGGTGAAACAATTTACAAAAGGTTAAATGTTGCCCCTCCTTTGCAAAGCACTTTGAGACCAACCAACGGACAGGGCTATAGAAGAGCTAGACATTATTACATCAACAAAGAATTGGCCCAAAGTGTTGTCAAAGGCATACGGTAAATATATTTCTACAGAATACCTGTGATACAATATTCCACAAAGTATATGTGTAATGGGGCCACATATTTGTTCAAAAATATATGTCCTACCTACCCACGGAATGCTGCTCCTCACACAAGAAATCACACAGCCATGTTATCCTTACTCACAAGTATCTTTATTTGCAATATTGTTTATGGTATATTATTCTATACATTCAAAGGCTAATTTGAAAGCAACACACTTCCAGCAATAGACCTATGTTTAAAAACATAAAACTTGGTTTAAAAAAAAAAAAAAAACAGCTTCTGCACTGATGCCTGTCAGCTCACCGTCTACAAATAAGATACAGTTGTCCTAATACCAAGACAATTGTTAGAACGATGCTGTCACAATAACTATCATCCTTACTATCCACGCAGAATCAGTATTATTCTTACTATTCACAGATGCATGCATCCCATTCATTCCAGTAGGATTTTGCTACTCTTAGAAAATAAACTATAAAAAGTAAATGTTATATAACAGGATTTCAATACAAGTCCATAAAAACAATGAGCCTTCCTATCAATATTCCAGATACATTTTCTTCACATTAGTGCTGTAATAATTGTATTAGAGGAAGTAGATATAGCATCAGGGAGACAGATTTTGTTTATAACACTAGCCATGTCTCCATCTTTTGGCTTTTATATATATACACCCTCCCCTTTCACGGGCTTCTAAGGCTCAGTGCTCTCCTGGTTCCTCTCTTACCTCTCCAGATGCTCCTTTAATGTTTCCTCTGGAGGCTCCATCTCATCCTCCCTCCCTTTCTCTTTTGGTGGTCCCACCTTCAGTTTTCTCCTCTTCGGACTCTTTCCCAGATTCACATACGCCAAATCAACCTCTCGCCTTCAGTCTATTTACAGATTTCCACCTGCCTCTCTGATACTGCAGCCTAACATTCATTGGATATTTCATTGCCACCTCAGACTCGATGCAGCCACTAAACTTATTGTTCCTTCAAATTCTTCTCTACCTCCCATCTCCATCCTTCCCATCACCAAAGCTCATGACTTTGGAGTCACCATTGACTCCTCTCACACTCTCTCCTTTCTTCACATTCAAGTTCTTGTCAAATCATGCCATTTCCTTTTCTATGTACGCTCGCTTTCTCAAAAAATAAAAATCCATCTCTCTCCCTCTCCCTCTCAACTGACCACATACTACAGCATGCCCTATTTGTTTCATGCTTTAAGCACTGCCACCTTTTGCTCCTCTCATCTCCAGTCTATGCTGAACACTGCTGCCCAAAATCATATCTAGGTATCTATGCTAGTTTCCCCTCTTTACTTTCCTGGCTCTCCACAACTCGGCCCTCATCTCCTCCCTATCATGCTCTTAACTCTGCCCAAGCACTAATCCTAGCCACTTCCTTTGTCTCTTTCACTCACTCCCGCTTTTGGGGCTTCTTCCATGCTTAGAGCAACCTCCCAATTAAGGTACACAAAGCTCCCTCATTCTTTCTCCAAAACCCCATAAGAACGGCCATACTGAGTCAGACCAACAGTCCATCTAGTCCAGTATCCTGTCTTCTGACAGTGGCCAGCACCAGATGATTCATAGAGAGTAAACAGAAGAAGGCAATTATCGAGTGATCTATCCCCATCATGCAGTCCCAGCGTCTGGCAGTCAGAGGTGTCGGGGCACCCAGACCATGGGGTTGCTTCGCTGACCATCTTGGTTAAACCTCATTTGTTCCTAAATGCCTTCCAATAGGAAGGATACCTGATCACACAGTGCAATACAGAACAATGTAGTATAACAAACTTTTGCCCACAGACTGACAGCTCTTTGGAACATGGAACACGTTGACTGGCACAGCTTTCCTACCATATAGTCCACTAACAGCACTACATAAATACCAAAGATAATAATTCTGTTTTAATTGCATGCAGCCCTTTTTGAGGACTAACTGCTTAAATTTAAAGAGTTGAAATTTTATAAAGATTTTTGTTCAACTGTTGGAAGAGATCATCAGAGAAGCTTCTAAAGTCACAGGGAGTTTGTTTTCAACCAGTTTTTAATCTGAAACAGCTGTAGCAATGTACGGAGGAAGTGGGGAACGTTCAAATTGGCTTGATGGGACTTAAAACGGCCAAATATTTTAAAGAATCTAGGGCTCATCCTGTCAACTATTGGCTTCACTGTATTAACTGCTTTTGGCCTCACACGATTCAAGTAACAATAAATGCACACAGCATTTAGTGTTGTTATTTTGCATACCTATACCCTGGCATCAAGCTTGCTTCCTAAGCCAATAGCCACGACCGGCTACAATTCTTGTGGAGGAACCTGGTTCATTTTATGCCTGCCTACAACACAATGAGGTGTTGTTATGGAAGATAATTTTGAGCATATGTTTTATGTGAGCTGACTTTAAAAAAGAAACAACCTAAAAACAAACCAAAGAAGACACGTGTTGAAGCTGCTAGCACTTGTCAAGAAGGGTTGTTTTTTTTTTTTACAGTGGAGAAATAAGTTGAGAAATATGATCATACTCATTTAATTTCCATTAACCAGAAGCTCCACCATTTATAGGACTATATATATAATTTTCAGGTGGTAAATATGCCTCTAGATCTCTAGACAGAAAAAGTGATTTCCCTAATGTTCTCTGCATTAATAATTTACTTCTATCTACCTTGTTAAGTGAAGTCATTTACATACATGTCTGATTATAAAAGACAAGACAACAGCTTGGTATTTTCCTGGACAAAGCCCCAGCCCTAGGAGGCCAGCCAACACAATGATGTTTCAAAGGTGGTAGAATGAAGCCAGTTTGGAGAAGATAAAGGGCCATTTGGGGAGGGACCCCTGCTGACCACATAAAAGTGTCACCTACTCAATTTGTGAGGCTTTTAAAACTGCGTTTGGTACTGCCTATACCTTGGATTGCAGTGCATCTGGGATCCGATTTCACTTTTTGTGTGTGTATGTTGTAGTTGATTGTTGTAACATAGCTATTAGCATCCTATGCAATTCCAGCCAGTGATTACAGAAATCACAGTAGTTTTACTAAAAAGAAAAGAAGTACTTGTGGCACCTTAGAGACTCACAAATTTATTTGAGCACGAGCTTTCATGAGCTACAGCTCACTTCATCAGATGCATTCAGTATTTTTACTGAAAGTAGTTGTACTATCATTAATATGCAACCACGAAGGCAGGGATACAAATAATTCCTAATCACCTCTCTCCTCCTGGAGCTGATAGAAATTACAATGTCAGGAAATGAGATGCAGGAAGATAATAAATTTGTCAAATTGCATATTCCCTTCAGAAAGAATGGTCTCCCTATCTCATCATCATCTGTGTGTAAATTCCACATATAAAAAAACCTCTCCTTCCATGAAGGAACTACAGTTTGTGATTTACTGACATCAGAAAGAAAAATATTTGGAGATGAAAAAGCTAAAATTGTACATGGACCTAAAGGACTTTGTTCAAAACCAGTTAGTATTAAAATTCAGCTTTAAATATTGCTATACTTAAAGAAGTCTCAAAATATCCACCTTCAATTACAGCTTGTCTTATAAATAAACCTAAAGTTTACAATTCAAAACCTCTTTTTGAATCTTGCGAAATAAAAGTTTCAGTATTCTTAATTTAAAAGCTCAGGAGATATATATATATATATATACACATACATACACACACACATATATGCTGTTGGTTAGTTTTCGGGAATTGTATATAGTCATGAATATAAACAAAAAACAGAACCAAAGTCCAAGAAGGAAATACTTTTTGAGTTTTAAAACAATAATCAAATCCACCTAAAGATTTATCAAGGATCAAGCTTGCCTCTGCCTCACAAAGGGCACAGGTCCCTGAAACTGAAGAGACAAAAGTATGCAAAATAGTCAGTTTCAAGACCCTCATAAAATACAAAGTATCCCTGCCCCACGAGGCAACAGCCTCCAACAGGGAGTCATGTTTCAAAACTTTATAGGGATGCACTAAACCACAACGATCCAGGAGCTTACTGATCAGCAAATGGCAACAAAAAACAACCCCTACTGACTGGAGGGAGGACGGGGGGTCGTCTGTGTGTCAGGCAAAGCTGCATGGTGGGGGGAACTGTGGCCACTGTGGGAAGAGACTCCACAGCCACAGGGCTCTCACCGGCTCCCTGCAAGTCGGGGCAGAAGCGAGGGGCTTGCGGGGGAGAAAGGCGACCGGGGGTGGGGGGACAAGCGGGAGGGAAGTTTGCAAAGAAAGAAATGGAAAGAAAAACAGGAATGAAGCAGAGGAGCGAGAGGAGGAGGGAGCGAGAATTAGGAGAAGAGGAGCCAGATAGAAGAAAGAAAACCAGGAAGAAAGGATGAAGGGAGAGAGGAGCAGAGGCAGGAGAGAGGGAGCGCACACAGGGAAAGGAGAGGAAGAGAACAAGGGGCAGGGAAGGAAGGAAGGAAGGAGAAGAGGGCAGGGGGGAAGAGAGGCGTGGGGGGGAACGGTACCTGCATAGTGACGACCCCCAGCTCCTCTGTGGCAAGTTTCTTCATCTGAGCGGCTAAAACTTGCGCTTCATCCAAGATGGAAAACTCCGTCTCGGCCGCGCTGAGCCTCCAGAGAAGCGCCATGTAAACCAGCCAGAGGGGCCGCTGGAAAGCGCTGCCCCGACGCCAGGGGGAGAGGAAGCGGGGGTTCCGGCGGCCGGAGGAGCAGCGCGCCGGCCAGGCGGCCTCCTCCCGACCTGCCCCCCTCGCCATGCTGCCGCGGGCGCCTTGGAGAGACCGGCGGGGGGGACGGACCCTCCCTCCCCGGGCCGCAGCGCGCAGCCCCCCCCGCAGCAAACTTTCCCCAGCGCCTCCCAAACTTCTGGGCAGCCCCTCCCTGGCCTGGAGGGGTCCCACTAGGGCGCGGGGCTCGGGGGCGCGGCGGCCCACCCCTCCATGCTGGGGACGCAAAAGCCTGCCCCTGACGCTCCTCCCCGGAGGGCCAAGCGGCGCCCGCGGCGCGCACCTAACTCGCCCGCCCGCCCGCCGGCGCTCCCGCTCCGGGCGCACTGAGCCAGCTTCGGGATGGGCTCCGCTTCGCTGCCGACTGAAAACAGCGGTGGCTGCGGAGGGAGGGAAACTGCGGAGCAGGGGGAGGAGCCGGGCCGGGATCGGAGTCACCAAGGGGGGAAAGGGAGGTGTCTGGTGCCACCAAGCTGCTCGCGGGCTCGGTGCACGCCTCAGTGGTGTGCTTGAAACGCGGGGAGGGTAGTGGGGAGCCGGGAGGGGGGGGGGGTGCACACGCCCCTTCGCAGGCCTTCAAACCTTCTGCAACTTCCCAGCCAGGATTTTCCTCTTCTCTGCGGGTCTGGAGTGTGCATTGGTGTTCGCTCAACCTACAGCAGGCCCACCATATTTACCTGGCTGCGACCCCAAGGGATCTCACACTGACAGCCAGCCTGCCTTTTCCGGAGGCCTCACCCACCAGCGGATGGGGTGCTGGAATTTTGACTTTGATAAACCTGTGAGCGTGTAGACCGGTTGGAACCTCAAGTCCGTTCCCCGAGGATGGGTAGTTCCCCGCTGGAAGACTGAGCAGATATTAAACTGATGCGACACACTTGATCTTTGTGAAAAGGTCAGAACGGAGGGTGGCCAGGACACAACCTTGTGGCAAAAGCTCAGGTCTGGGAGGGAAGAGATCTGAGTCTTATTCCTAGCTGGGGCAAGACATTGCATAGCTCAGGTCCCCTGTCTGAAAACAGAAATAATAATAAATGTTATTTTAATGGGTCATTTTGAGTCATTAATGTTTGTAAAGTGCACTGAGATGCTCATGGAAGATGCTACAGAAGAACAAAATATTGTTCCTATCATTAATTATAAATGGTATAGGTTTAACCTGTGAAAATCTCTCTCTTTCTAGGTGTGGACCAGTTTCACTATACTTTCTGTATACAAAATGGGGTTTGGGACAGATATTCTTCTAGGAATATTAGGTTTCTATGTACAGACTGCAAGCAGCAGAACAGGGAAAAAACAAATTCAAAACAGTCATGTCACGTAATAGAGAATGAAGTATGGCTCTCGGCAGCAGCACTGGAAAGTATTCTGTTTGTTTAATATTCTATGAGCATATTCTTAAAATATCACCACACGTCTTAAAATTTTCAGTGCGCAAGTATGTGTGACTTCGTCTCTTCTTGAAGCCCTGAGCAATAGAACACCCATTCCAATGTGGCACAGCATAACATAGACTGGTGTCAAGCAATGGGTCTTAAGAAAATATTTATGATGCAACAGAGAAAAACAAGAATGCATGCTAAAGTCAGCAACACAAAATGACAAGTTTCCTTCTGGGTAATGCAGCATAAAGAGGAGAAAATATAACAGGCCAAAAACTCTGGCAAAATATCTCCTTTGACTTCTAAGCAGTGAAGCACTCTTATGGGAACACAATCACTTTGAAAGTGATGCAGAGAAACCTCTTTAACCACTTTAATAGAAACCACTGGAATCAGTGGATACTGATCCCTGCCACATGAGATAACATTTTAATCCAGTTCTTGTGACTAGCATCAGGAAGTAATGATCAGCCTCTCCAACATTCCCGCTAATCATACCTTTATTACACCACTTTTCTATCACATGTCAAGAAGAGGAACTATTATAAATGAGAGGCATAATGTCCACATTGGAGTTGTAAATTAGGAAGATAGAAACAGAGGTATTAACATAATGGATCAGACCGGTGGTCCATCTATTTAATATTCTTTCTCTGACGATGACCCCATACCACATAATCCTGAGGAAGGTGCTAGACACCCCAATTATGAAATAACCTTCCATAGGGAAGTATCTTTCTCATCTCCATCAAAACAGTTGGTTTATGTCCTGAAACTGTTTAAAAAAACATCCTGTCTACTGTAACTGGATATTCACTATATCCATTTAAATGGTTAATTAAAAAAAAATCATACTAAGCTCTTGGTATCCATGATATCTTGCAGCAATGAGTTCCACAATAATACATTATGTATAAAAAGTATTTCCTTTTATCAATTTTAATTTTTTTGTCTTTCATTTCTATTGACTATATCCTTTTTCCAGTACTATGAGAAGGGGCAAGTGGGATCTACCTTCTTTATAGTACTCATGTTCTTTATGGTATCTTCTCTGATTCATTGTTTTAAATAAACAGACCCTGTGTTTTCAGTTTCTCTTTGTTTATAGCCTTAACATGCCACTGATAATTTTCGTCAGCAATGTCTTTTTTTGGTACAGATTGACCAGCAATAAACAGAGTATTACCTAGTGGCATTATTAGAGTTTCAGTATTATTTTCTAACCCATTTCTTGTCCATCCTAACCTTTAGTTTGCTTTTTAGACTAACTTTGCAAATTGAGCAGGAATTTCAACTGACCACCCCACAGTGATGCCCAGGTCTTTTTCCTGAATGGTTATAGTTAGTTTAGAGACCAGCAAGGTACCCGAATAATGCAAATGTTACCTTCCAATGTGCATCACACTGCATTTGTCAACACTGAAATTCACCTCCCTTCTGAAATTCCTCACAATCTTCTCTAGTATTGATTAACCTAAATAACTTTATGTCTTTTGCTAATTTTGCCACTTACCTGCTCACCTTGCTTTCCAGATCACTGATAAATAAATTAAACAACATCAATTCTAATACAGAACCTTGAGACACCACATTGGTAACCTGTTCCCATATTAATAATTGAGTAATTTCCCCTACTCTTTGTTTTCTGTCACATGGGCTCATCTTCAGACCCACTGATTGAAGATACTGTTGTGATGAGGGCCATATAACACAGATAGACATACTTAAGTCACTGGGGTTCAGCATGAGCACAGAAATCTGGTTGTATGTACTTGACTTTCATCCTATCACTTTTTAAACAACTTCTTGTAAGAGCTTTTGTCACAGGTTTTTTTAAAGTCCAAATAAATTACGTCAGCAGGTTCTCATTTATACACACAACCACTTCTAGTACATTAGAGAGAGATGATTTTAATTTTACAGAAGCCATGCTGATTTGTCCCTATCACATCATGTTCATTTGCATGATTTATAATTCTCATTTTAATTATTGTTTCAACCAATTTTTCTGTTGAGGCCTTCTAGTCCAGCACAGATTCTGTAAAATAAAATCATGCCTGTCTAATCTACTAGACTTACAGTGCCCCTTATCTCCTCTTTTAAATATAAGTATGGTCCTCTGGTCCTTCAGTGCAGTAGCTGATTTTAATGAGAAATTGCAGATTTTTGTAAGCAGCTGAGCTACTTCATTCCTTCAGAACCCTTCCAGTCCTGATGCATTGTGGTCCTTTAATTTATGTTTGTTCCAGCACCTTCTCTTTTGTCAGCCCAATTTCTGATAGTGCCTTAGCTTCATTGAATAGAGGTAGATATCTCCCCAGCATCTTTTGTGTGAGGACTGAAGGAAAAAAAATTTACTTTTTCTGCAATGTCCTTACCCTCTTTAATTGCTTATTACTTTTAAAACTATTTTTATTTCCTTTTCAAATTCCCGTTTAGCCTTTACATTTTACCTGCCATAGTTTGTGGTTCTTTCTATTGGCTTTAATAGCATTCAGATTTCATTTGCTGAAGGATTCCTGTTTGGCTCAAATAATTTTTTGAACCTTACCATTTAGCCTTATTGTGTTTTTACTTACCTTTCTGCTTCCTTTTCTGATTGCCTTCCTTCTCTGGCTCTGTGCAAGCATGCTTAAGTAGTGCACGTGTTCAATCTGAGGACTTTCCAAATCCTCACTTTGGACTTTCAGGGCTTTCAATTAGTTTCCTCATTTTCTTTGAATCCCCCTTTCTAAAGTTTAGTGTCTTTTTGTGCTACTTTTGGGTATGATTTTTCCTCCAAGAATGTTGAACTTGATTATACTATAGTTGCTTTTATTTAGCAGCTCCACTATGATTACTTGAACTAAATGCTACATGTTAGGACTAAGCAGAGAATAGCATCACCTCTTCTGTGCTCAAGAACTAAGTGTTCCAAGAAGCAGTCATTTAAGATGTCAGGAAATTGCTCCTCTAAACCTTGTTCTGTGGTAACGTTTGATCAGTTTCTGTGCAGGTCACCCATTGTTACTGTTTTATTTAGAGTTAGCTGCCTCTTTGATCTCCATCAGCATCCTTTTCCTGATCAAGAGAGCAGTTATATAAACCTGTTAGCATGTGATTTGGAATCCATAGCCATACGTTTTTTACTGTCTGGCCCTTTCCACTCAGAAATTTTATCTCAGAATCTATGGAATCCTTTAGGTTCATAGATTCATAGAGTTTAAGACCAGAAGAAACCATTAGATCATCAAGTCTACGCTCCTGTATATCACAGCCCATTACATTTCACCCAGTTACTCCAATTTTGATAGCAGCTAAGCAGCCTTTTCTCTGTAGTTTATAGCAAGGAAAGGAAACAGAAAAAACTGGCCTGTGACTGTGTATTTGAGAACATTCTTTCCACAAAACAATTTATTACTAAACTATATTTTTAATCCAAACCATCATTTTATGTAATTTCTGAACATGTGGTGTGGGATTCAAAGTAATTGTGTGGTGTCCAGCTGTACAATCATGGATTGACACAAGCTCCAAGTTAGCAACATATTTGCAGCATAGCCATATTGGAAGTTTCCTTTTTTAAAAAAAGTTTCCTTTAAAAATCAGCACCACATTTTACTTGTTCAAAGGTGCTGCAATAAAGAAAACAATAAACAAAAGCAGTAGGCAGCCGTGGACCTTAGGGAGTCTTCAGACTACTCCCACGTCAGTTTTCAAATATCTAGGCTAGTGCAGAAAGAACCCCTGAAAATCACAAATTGGGGATGTGGTAACAAGCCAGATAAATGTTGATTTGGCAACCTAAAGAAGAAGCAAGTTTCTAGAGTGATATTAAGGATATTAAGTGATATTAAGGCATACTCAGGTGGACTTCCAAGTAATTGCAGACTATTAAAAAGCAGGTCAATAAATTGTCTAGGTCAGTCCTTCTTCCTTTATTCATTTCTTCTGCCTCTTATATCTCAGGGTGAAACAACGATGAAATACTATAGCTTAGCCATGTTGTTTATGGAGTGAAATCTTGGACCCATTGAGCCAACCACAGCCTTTAAGGAGAAATGCTCATTAACTTCACTCCACTGCCTTCAATACCACAGTGAGCAGTGATTGCAAGGTGTTGCAAACCAGGAGGCTGGAGTATATTCTCCCACCATGGATCTATAAAGAAACAAGAGACTTGATTCCCAGAAGCCAGGATTTCAAATGTGATACCCGTCTTCAAGAAGGCTAGTGACCCAGCAGAAGTGGGGTTAAAAGCCAAGGAAGTTTGTGATTGGCTGGAGTGGAGGGCAGGGTGTCTATAGAAAGTCAACTACTATTATAATTTGAGGTGTACTATATAAAACCTGGATTTGTGCTGGAAATCACTTTAGATAAGCTATTACCAGCAGGACAGTGGGGTGGAAATAGGTATTGTTTCATATTCTCTGTGTATATATAAAGCCTGCTGCAGTTTCCACGATATGCATCTGAGGAAGTGAGCTGTAGCTCACGAAAGCTTATGCTCTAATAAATTGGTTAGTCTCTAAGGTGCCACAAGTCCTCCTTTTATATTTCCATTGGAAGCACTCTGTCTATTTTAATAAACAGTATAACTTCTAGTATTTAGCATTTTGAGGGCATCAGCCACACATTCATTTCTTTGTATCTGGGGAAGGCAGCTGGCAAAACACATCTTCAGTAGTCAGTATGTAAATAGACACTGATATCCATTGTACATATAAGTATACTAACGTAAATAACTCTTCTCTACAAGTATAGGCCCCAATACAGGAAAGTAGCCCAATTCAGGAAGGGCTCTCAAGCACATGCTGAACTTTATCAACCTAAATTTAAAGTGCCTGCTTAAGTACTTTCCTGAATAGCAACTCTTTTCAGCATGTGCATCAGTTCTTTCCTGAATCAAGGGCATCAGAATTATTAAACATTTAACATTTTCATGCTTGTAGCAATTAAAGGTTAACTTTCAAAAAGTTAACCAGCTTTTCTGAGTCACATTTTTGTTCTGTTTAGTCCCCTCACAAATCTATTGGAAAAACCTAATATAAGCTAACAAAATGGATGAGCATCATGTATCTCTAATTTAAACCCTGTGATAAAGATGTGATTTGGGGGAAATTGACTCATAGGAAGTTGCAACTTAAAATTGCATTAGATTTCTTCTCCTCTTTTAAGTCCTTTCCATTGTTTTCAGTAGTTTCATGCTTGAAATCTTTTTTGTCCACATAAGTATAATATTAAACATAAAAGCCAGAACTGCTTATCAAGGAATATCAAGCTTCCTGAACTACAACAATGGACATTACTCACCAGGCCAAGACGTCCCTAAGGATAGAAAACAGAGTAACAATAGTAATACAATATAATAATACAATGACGTTTCTTTAGAGGAAAAAATATTAAGCGGAACTTGAAGGGTCAGTTTCCTTCATGGGCTACTCATAAAACTATAACAGCTGTGAAACTCAGGCCTTGAATTAAAACTAGTTTAGAAAGCAATCAACTTGCAAACAGCTAGAAGATAATAAAGTGATAAGTAACAGTCAGCATGGATTTGTCAAGAACAAATCATGTCAGACCAACCTAACAGCTTTCTCTGACAGGGTAACAAGCCTTGTGGATAGGGGGGAAGCGGTAGATGTGGTATAGCTTGACTTTACTAAGGCTTCTGATACTGTCTTGCATGACTTTCTTATAAATAAACTAGGTAAATACAACCTCCTATAAGTTGGGTGTATAACTGGTCGGAAAACCATTCCCAGAGAGCAGTTGTCCGTGGTTCACGGTCAAGCTGGAAGGGCATATGGAGTGGGGTCCTGCTGGGATCAGTTCTGGGTCCAGTTCAGTTCAATATCTTTGTCAATGATTTAGATAATGGCATAGAGAGTGCACTTATAAAGATGATACCAAGCTGGGAGGGGATGCAAGTGCTTTGGAGGATAGGATTAAAATTCAAAATGATCTGGACAAATTGGAGAAATGGTCTGAAGTAAATAGGATGAAATTAAATAAGGACACATACAAAGTACTCCACTTAGGAAGGAGCAATCAGTTGCACACATACAAAATGGGAAATGACTGCCTAGAAAGGAGTACTGCTGAAAGGGATCTCAGGGACATAGTGGATCACAAACTAAATGTGAGTCAACAGTGTAACCTTTCCAAAGATCGTAAGGCATTTGGTGAAGCTGGATATTACATTCCACTAAATACCCTGCTTTAAAGTCTCATTTCCACATTGACACTGATTTACACCAGCTGAGGAAATGGTCCTTTATGTTCATACTAATTCTAACCTGAGATCTCAGTTCTGTTTTAGTCTAAATATGTCAAAGCTTGTATATAAATAAAATCTGTGGAGGTGGATTTTGGGTTTTATATCTCTTACACACCAAAAAAACCCTACATTAAGGCTCCCAGTTCCAGTCTCCTTGCCCAATCAGTCTCCGTCCGCTGTCCCCCCACTGGGTCCCATTCTTCTTGTCTAAGCAATCCCATTCTCCTCACTCCAACTCCCCATCAGTTTCTTTTTACCTCCTCCAATCGCAATCTCACCGGACTCCTTATCCCCATCCTTTGCCTTCCCCGGTCTGCTTCCCTCCTCCTCGCATACGAATCTGACAGATTCAGGAAGAGGGTCATTGACAGCACTGGAGAGACAGACTCCCTGTTCTCAATCTGTGCCTGACCCCACCTTGTCACAGAGCAGCTGCAGCAGCCATTACAAGGAAAATCCTTCTGAGTCTCCATAGCCTTGGGCTGAAGCACACTCAGTCACTGTGTAAGGAATGGCATGTGTAAAGGCTGGTCACACACGGGAGCTGTGAGAAGATGGAGCATGGTCAATCACACTATGTAGGGAGGGTGCACAAAAGTCTGGTTAGCACTAGGGGCGGTGAGAGGCTTGAGCATGCTCAGTGAGGATGGAATCTTTTATGATTTTAGCTGATAAGCTCTAGCTAGTCTTCACAGAACATGCGCAAAGCACAATCTTTTAAAGTTTATAATTTGCCCAGATTTGAGTGGATTTTTCACAGAGATAACAAAGGCCATGCCCCAGCCAAATTTCATGTCTCTTTTCCAAGGCATGGGGAACTTTTCTTTTCTCAAAGGAAAAAACAGAATTTTTTAACATGAGCAAGACTGTGATGGGGTGTATAAACCCCACACTGAGCAACAAGGGCTTAAAGGCTCATTTTGGGTTCAGCCAGCCCTGCCCTGCCACACCTGCAGCAAATGCTCCATTTGCTGGAGGAATTAAAAGGCACCAAATTAGCTCAATTGGTGAGCAGTGTGGAAGGTGAGCAGACCTGCAGCCCACAGCTCCAGCAGAGTGAAACCTGAAGGCTCTGACAGCTGCCCAAAGGGGCCCTCTGTGAGGGAAGGGAAGACCCACCACAGAGACAATCAGAGAGGGACATATTCTGTGGTCCTGGACAGTGGCAACTCCCTCTTGCTTTCTTGGGATTTGGATTTTCCCATCAGGCGAAGGCCTTGGATTGAGGTGACCCAAGGAAAGGAGAGGGGAGGAAGAGGTCCAGGGAGGACAGCCTTAAGTAGTCTTGGTTGTAAGGTTACTGGTAGCTAAAAGGGCCCTGGGTTGGAGCCTGGTAGAGTGGGAGGGCCTGGGCTCCCCTCCCCATAACTCCCTTGGTAGTCTAGGGTTGTGTCTGTGACCACTAGACCATGCTTCCCAACAAGACTCTGAGTGGAGACCATTACAACGACATTCTTGGAAACAGCTGAACCCTTATCTGAAATTAAACAATGAGCCTGAGGCAGATTCCCAGAATGCAAAAATTTAGCCCACACAGTTAAAGTTTGGCCAAGTTATAAGCAATTGAAGATATTCTTTTCTAATGAGAAGTGTCAGACAATCTGAATTACAGGCGGAATTACTAGCTTTACCTATATATTCCTCGGGCTGTCTGTTTTGTTGTTTGTTTGTTTTTGTTTTCCTTCTTCCCTCTTTTAGCTTCTTGTTGATGTCATGGGTTTCTCACCAACATCCCCCCATGGGAACAGAGAGCATTAATGAAAGCATGTTGCTTCCATTGTGTAATGGGGGAAAACTGGAGCACCGAGAAAGATCTTAATGGTGGAAAAAAGGAGGTGTAGGGTTTTGGGTAGAGGTGGGATTGGGAAGGGACAAATATATAGCTAATGAATGCATTGGCCTACCCTCCACTGAAAAAGGCATAGAGGAACAGTTATAACTGCCAATCTCTGCCCCAGAAAGGCTCTGAGCAAATCTTATTCTTTCATACTTTGCACAGGGGTAGGTTTGCCCTATAGACTTTAAGCCCAATATTATGTTATTTTTATTATCTAGTGCCATAGGCATACCCTGTGTTTTATAAACACACAGACTGTCAAGTTCTTTGTCTCTGAGAACTTACATTCTAACAGAACGCCACTAGCCATCACCTTCAGCCCCCAACTAAAACCTCTCCAACGCATCATCAACGATCTACAACCTATCCTGAAGGACGACCCATCTCTCTCACAGATCTTGGGAGACAGGCCAGTCCTTGCTTACAGACAGCCCCCCAACCTGAAGCAAATACTCACCAGCAACCACACACCACACAACAGAACCACTAACCCAGGAACCTATTCTTGCAACAAAGCCTGCTGCCAACTGTGCCCACATATCTATTCAGGGGACACCATCATAGGGCCTGATCACATCAGACACACTATCAGAGGCTCGTTCACCTGCACATCCACCAGTGTGATATATGCCATCATGTGCCAGCAATGCCCCTCTGCCATGTATATTGGTCAAACTGAACAGTCTCTACGTGAAAGAATAAATGGACACAAATCAGACGTCAAGAACTATAACATTCAAAAACCAGTCGAAGAACACTTCAATCTCTCTGGTCACTCGATTACAGACCTAAAAGTTGCAATTCTTCAACAAAAAAACTTCAAAAACAGACTCTAATGAGAGACTGCTGAATTGGAATTAATTTGCAAACTGGATACAATTAACTTAGGCTTGAATAAAGACTGGGCGTGGATGGGTCATTACACAAAGTAAAACTATTTCCCCATGTTTATTCCCCCCACCCCTCACCGTTCCTCAGACGTTCTTGTCAACTGCTGCAAATGGCCCACCTTGATCATCACTACAAAAGGTTCCCCCCCCCACCTGCTCTCCTGCTGGTAAAAGCTCACCTTAAGTGATCACTCTGGTTACAGCGTGTATGGTAACACCCACTGTTTCATGTTCTCTGTGTATATAAATCTCCCCACTGTATTTTCCACTGCATGCATCCGATGAAGTGAGCTGTAGCTCACGAAAGCTCATGCTCAGATAAATTGGTTAGTCTCTAAGGTGCCACAAGTCCTCCTTTTCTAATTGGGCAAAGTGCGAAGCAACCCTTGGGAACCGAGAGTGGTGTGGTACTGTTGGCAGGCTGTGGGAGTGGTGATAGGCAATAGAAGGCTAAGTGAAAGCATACGTACAACATTTAAACCTCTTAGCTCCAACACATAAACAAAACTTGAGAAGAGTGGGAATCAAGTACTATGAGATCTGCACAGTAAGAGCTTAATCGCTAAAAGGTTTTACCATTCCCTGTGAAACAGATGCAGCCACAAGGGAGATAACTTGCTTTCTAAGTACCTAGCAGTGTTTGTATCATTCTGGATCTTTCATACCAGTTCAACATGGCCTCATTTTCTTCCCCTTTATGCATCTCTACCAGGAAGCTAGTTCCCAAAATAATGGTTTAAGTTACCAGTCCAAATGATGGTGTGTCAGTCACTGCATTAGCAGTGGTTATTTGTTACCATATCGTATTCTGTTTCTCCCTATCAGGTATGGGACTAAAAATACTCACCAAAATCTACTATTTTTCCCTTTTAATACTCCATCTCCCTGCCACTAAGGAATAATCCTCTCCAACAAGCAACACCATAATTTTTCCACCAGATGCATTTATTGGTTTTCTCAATGTCAAAATTGCCAGCTAGCCGGCTGAGACAGGAACAGAATCAGGCTGGAACAGGGCCTGGCTAGCATGGAAACTGGCACAGGCTAGCGTAGGAGCAGTCTATTGACACTACTGGCAACATGAGTGAATATTCCTAGCTAGGTATTGACACTGAGCAGACTAGAGAGACTGCTTCCCTTAGGAGCCTGTATACCGGTCTTGGGATCACCTGGGTGGATCCTTGCCTATGGATTGGCTGAATCTTGGTTGAATCACACTATCTGAGTCAGGAATGACTCATCAGGCTTAAGCAGGTTCAGAGGTAACTGAATACACTCAACAGGTCATTCTTTAGCAAACCGAGAATTCTCTTTAGCATCTCCTCTCCCTCCCAGGAGTCAGCACTTCCCAACTCTGATGCTGAGAAACCATCAGTCTCTAAGGTCAATGAGGCTCAAATGTTGATCTCCATTTTGCTAGCCCTTTGACCCTGCCCCTTCGAATACATTATCTGAGTCATTTGTCATGACAGTCTTTTGGATAAACAATAATTCTGGATAAGGAATATTTAGATACACAAAACATACCTATATATGGAAACTGAATTTGTAGGAAGTCAGGCACAAAGCTGGTTTTCCCTGCAGAATCCTGCAGGGAGGGATTTGCAAGATCCTGTAGAAATCATCATAACCATGCTGAATTGCTGCCCTGAAGGATTTTTAAACCTGAAAATACATTAACATTTCTTTCATCTTTAACATTTCCATTAGTGTTTTTCTTTGCATATATATGCATGTAAGCTGCCATGTTTGAATCAGTAAAAATTAGGTCTAGGTTACAGCCTAAAACAGATTTAATATTTTTGATCATGTAATGTCAGATTGAAAGCAAATTTGCCTTTGATATGTAAGATTCCTTTAATTTCAAACAAAACAGCTGCAATTTTAGAGGCGCTCTCTGCTAAGAAACAGTAAAATACACTCTAACTCCCAATTTATTTGTTGTATTTGTTGCCTCTTGTCATATACTTAGATCATAAGCTATTTGGGCAGGGACTATTTTTAAGAACTTAACATTAGAACATATTGGATCAGACCAATGGTCCATCTAGCCAAACAGTGGACAGTGCCAGATGCTTCAGAGGGAATGAACAGAACAGGGCAATTATCCAGTGATTCATCCTGTTGTCCTGTCCCAGCTTCCGGCAGTCAGAAGTTTAGGGACACTCAGAGCATGGGGTTGCATCATTGACCATTCTGGCTAGTAGTCATTGATGGACCTTTCCTCCACGAATTTATCTAACTTTTTTAACCAGTTATACTTTTGGCCTGCACAACTTCCCTCGGCAATGAGTTCCACACATTGACTGTGCCTTGTGTGAAGAAGTATTTACTGGTTTGTTTTAAACCTGCAGTCTATTAATTTCATTGGGTGACCGCTGGTTCTTGTGTTATGTGAAGGGGTAAATAACACTTCCCTATGCACTTTCTCTACATCAGTCACAATTTTATAGACTTTTATTATATCTCCCGTTAGTCACCTCTTTTCCAAGCTGAACAGTCCCAGTTTTATTAATCTTTTCTCATATGGAAGCTGTTCCATACCTGTAATCATTTTTGTTTCCCTTATTTGTATCTTTTCCAATTTTAATATATTTTTTTTTTAGATGGGGTTGCCAGAACTGCATGCAGTATTCAAGGTGGGGGCATACCATGGATTTATATAGAGGTTTTATGATACTTTGTCTTATCTATCCCTTTCCTAATGGTTCCAAACATTTGTTAGCATTTTTGACTGCTGCTGTACAGTGAGTGGATGTTTTCAGAGTACTATTCACAGTGACTCCAAGATCTCTTTCTTGAGTGGTAACAGCTAATTTAAACCACATCGTTTTGTACATATAATTGGAATTGTGTTTCCAATGTGTATTACTTTTCACGCATCGGTTGGTAGTTGGGGGACCTTGTTATTCACCTCCTTCCACTATGAATACTGACCATTTATTCCAATCCTTTGTTTCCTATCTTTTAACCAGTTACTGATCCATGAGAGGACATTTCTCGTATCTCATGACTAAGGATATGATTCTATGACTTTCTGGGACCTCCATGACTTCTTCGGTTTCAGCCAGCCGCAGCAGCAGGGCTGGAGCAGCTGTCAGGCCCTGCCCAGGAACAGCGGGCCAGCAGCCAACCCATCGGTGGAGCAGTAGCCTCTGGGCCACCAGAGCAATGAGGTGGTGGTCAGCCCCTGCCAGCAGAGCAGCGGCCCCAGGAACAGCTCGCAGATTTCCATGAATTTTTGTTCAGTGCCCATGACCTGTCTGACTTTTACTAAAAACACCCGTGACAAAATCTTAACCTACTCATGACTGCTTATTTTGTGTAAGCACCTTTGGTATGGGACCTTGTCAAGGCTTTCTGAAAGTCCAAATGCACTATAGCAACTGGATCACCCTCATCCACATGCTTGTTGTCCCCCTCAAAGAATTCTAAGAGATTGGTAAGGTATAATTTCCCTTTACAAAAACCATGTTGACTCTTCCCCAACGTATCGTGTTCATCTATGTGTCTGATAATTCTATTCTTTACTATAGTTTCAACTCATTTGCCTGGTTAGGCTTACTGGCCTGTAATTGCCAGATTGCCTGTGGAACCTTTTTTTTTTTTAAATCAGCATTACATTAGCTATCCTCCAGTCGTCTGATACAGAAGCTGATTTAAGCCATAGTTAGTAGTTCTACCATTTCATATTTGAGTTCTTTCAGAGCTGCTGGATGAATACCATCTGGGTCTGGTCTTCCCATTATTCCACATGTGTGTACAGTGCCTAACACACTGGGGCTCTGAGCCCTGGCCCCAGCCTCTAGGAAATGCCATGATACAAGTAAAAATATATGAATAATGTAGAGAGTGGATGAACTTTATAACTGCATGTTTGGAAGACAGACTTACTAATCTGAATGTCTTTAAGGCCCTTATCCTGAAAACTGTTTTGTGAGCAATCTCTTGTTCTAAGGGGACCACCTCTGAAGTCAATGGGAGTTTGCGTGCATGCAACAGTTTGCAGGACGAGGGCCTAAATTAGTATAATTTCAATCTTCTTCTAGTATTCCTTTTTCCCATTTTCTATTTCACATCATCTTTAATGTTGCTGACCCTTAGGTTGGAATGGTAACCCACAGTTTGTCTGTGAAATATCCTTTCTTTCAGTCCTTCCATAAAACTCACTCCTTTTTGTAAAAAGAAAAGGAGTACTTGTGGCACCTTAGAGACTAACAAATTTATTTGAGCATAAGCTTTCGTGAGCATAAGCTTCACTCCGATGAAGTGAGCTGTAGCTCACGAACGCTTATGCTCAAATAAATTTGTTAGTCTCTAAGGTGCCACAAGTACTCCTTTTCTTTTTGCAGATACAGACTAACACGGCTGCTACTCTGACTCCTTTTTGTGAAGTCTTTCAATTCAGATCTCACCCCCATCATCATGTATTTGATTTCTTACTCATCATGTTTATCTGTCTTAAGACTTCTGCAAAATCTTAGTTTTTGAATATCAACGGAATTTACTCATGTATATAAGGGACTACAACATCAAAGCCTAGATTGTAGAATGTGCAAAGGAGGGGAACAGATTTTAAAATAATTATTTTCACTAGTAATAGAAGTAGAAGAAACACTGATCTGGCAGCAAGATGGTGATATAAATAGGCATGTACATTAGCTTACAATTGCTGTATTTTAAACACTGTGGGGAAAATAATCTTATTTCTCTTCTGCACAGAATGTTTTCTAGTTTAATACTAAAATATCATAAAATCTTGATATAGTTTATCACCTTGGACTTGCATTTTCTAGACTGATATAGTAAACAAGCATTTCTGAACTGAGAAAATAAAATCCATCAAAGAAATCGGTTAAGTAGTCTGCTCATAGAATATAATAATCTAATATAAACCAAGTAGGTTAGATGTTTATTCAACAGCTCATCAATAGTCAAGTTAAACGACAGTCAAGATACCTACCTTGCAATATGAACCAGCAGAATACAAATCCACTATCTAGTTATGTAAGATTTTGGTTTAGAAAACAGGAGCAAATATCACTGTCATCTTTGGTGACAGTCTTTTCAGTGATAGAAACACTCCCCTAAAATATACGGATATTATATTTACCCCTAGACTTTGAATATAATGCTAGCTGTTAATATTTTTAAAAATGTATCATGTAATACAGCCAATTTAATATCTTAATCATCCTTTTAAAAATAATTCAGTGTAGTTACTGTTGTTAAAGACTATAGATTAAGGGAGAAATTGGGATTTATTTATTTTTTGCATGCCAGATCATCATGGTATGTGTCTCCCCTTTTCTATTTTTTGTAACTGTTTCCTTTCTCCACGATGCTTTTTCTCATCATCATAACAATACACACCCAAGATAAAGCTCCCATCCTGCAAATGGTTCAAGAGTGTGAGTAGTCCCATTGAATTTAGTGAACTAGTCATGTGCTTGAAGTTAAGCACATGCATAGGTCATCATAAGATTGTGGCTTTGGAGGTATTTTTCCTTAAGAACCTCAAATCTGTTTCTAAAGGAATTGTGGGTTTCTTCAAGAAAATGTTTATACTTTGTATATAATCTGTAGAGAAAAAATATTTTGTCCATACTTCCTCACCAGAAATCATAACACATGTTATTTTCCTATATTTGTAATATTTAACATCAACTCAATAAATCTTTGTTTGAAGCCTTAAAGCAACAGCCTATTTTTAAATTAAAGAGCGATTGGAGCAGGATGTGAGGTCGTCTTATTCACTTTAAGGCTCTAGTGTTAGATAGTTTAGAATTCCAGTTCCGTGAGATCCAGTCCAGGCACTGCTTAGAATGTTCTATTTCTAAAAAAAGGGATGGGAACTCATTTCCATGTTAAAGCTACAGTAATGTTCCATTTAACAATATGCATCCTTATCAGTGACATACCTTTTCTGTTTAGCTATCCTTTAATTCTTTCAGTTTGATTATTGATATAGTAATCAGAATGCCATTTGATACACATTTCCAAACTGCATGGCACACATCTAGATTTAACTAAAGCAACCAAAAAAAGTGAAAAATCCCAGCTGGTTTTCTTTTTCTTCTCCTCCCCATCAATAGGATTAGAATACTTATCAGTCCTGCTCTGCGTTCAGATTCTTATCACAGATTTCAGCTTCGCCAGCTAATGAATAACTGAAAAGTGGCAGAAAAAAAGGACTTTTATTTTCCAGCTCTGAATGCCCTTAATCATGAAGGGTAAATCTAACACGTATTTTTCAGATGCAGTTTGTTGGTTGCTCACATATAAATAATCATGGTACAATATGTGCAGCCCTTCTCATCATTCTTTGGGGCCACAAATGGGGGCAGAGAGGCAGGCAGGGGAGAATGATAGAAAGCTTTTTACAGATGCGTGTGGCAGGTCTTGCAATTGACAGCAAGTTGAATTAATAATCTAATCACAAACTGATTTCACACACAGTCTCACTCCCTGTGCTGGCAGGGGCTGGAAATACTGCTAAGGCAGCATGCTCACTCCCTGTTGGGGAGGAAGTGTTTTGCAGCGCTCAACACTGCCCCTTCAGCAGATTAAGGAGAGGTGTTAGAAGGCTCTGAACAGCATCCCCTGTTCAGGCAGAAAGATGGAGGTTCTGAGCTTTAGCCTGAAGAGTGTAAACCTGTAGAAACTGGGACGCTCTACAATACTCCAAAAGGAAGAGAAAAAATGTAATGTAGAATTAAATTGTTTATTTTACGTAGGTGACCAAACTAATGTAAAGTTGTCTCAGGCATTCATTGCTGGGAAAATGGGGACAAAATGGATTGAAGTTCAAATCCATTTGAATTTTATGTGGACAATTACTTACCAAATCAAAATTCTGAAGCAAGTATTGTACTGATTTGGCTAGTGGGGATACATAGCATTGCCCTCCACATCATAGAACCAAAACTGCTCAGATGGGTAGGCGCGTGCATAGGCCCAATACTACTGACAATTAACAGATTCTTCTTTTGCGCCTGTGAGAGTGACCTGTGCTTTGGAAGGATCTGAATTCTAGCCCAGTTGTAACCATGAAGTTCTGAATTGCCATTGGGACAACCATGAATTGGTCACGGATTTGTTACAAGGTATTTGCATTTCATTCATAGTACTCGCTTATCTCATTATATAATTAATTATCTGATGCTCTCTGAGGAATATAATAGAATAATGATTCTTATTCTAATCAGAATGGAAAAGTTAACGTGCATTGGTCTTAATGTAATGTTATCAGTATGTAAATTTTATGTAAGGCATTTCCCGAAGTACCATCATAGTGGTATCCAAAATTTGCACCAGAGTAGGAAACGAATGTTGTTGCACTGTGAGCTGAAGATATGATTTACAATAGGCCCTTTCCCAAAAACATTTTAGAGGATACCTTTTAATGATGCATAAAAGCCAGAGAAATAGTAATTATGAAATACTCCTGTTTGTAGATTTATTAGCCATTTAAACATACTATACAGCTCCTGTATGTACTCCGCAGTATGTGTTTATATTTGACAGTATTATTGGAAATGAATGTATATTTAAATCACAAGAGATATAATAATCCAATCACCACAATAGATATGCAGCAGTGTTGAACTCCAGCTGTCACAAGAAGTTGAATGTTTTGATCATATTGTCACAAATGGCCCTTTTAAATTTGATTGACAAGTCCATACCGCCTCCTGGTGTAAACAAGGCAAAGAAAATGGTCTCGGTTTTCTGAAGATCTCCCAGCAGATCTTTTAGTTACTACGCAGTGTGAATTACAAATTAGGTAAGAAGGAGGCACACTTACAGCAGACTCAGATATGCCAAGCGGAAACCACCATTAGTCCATCTTTTAGCAGAGCCATGTTTTGGGTTTGGGCTCATGAGGCTATTAATTCTTTGCCTTTTGATGTGTATTGTTTAGCAAATATACAGTAGTAATTTTAAAGTGCAGTTCTAATATAAAGCATGTCTGTAAAAGATGGCATGGACGTGTTTCATGTTTATTGTCTGTCAATGACTCCTGCTCAAATGTGCTCAGTTTACAAGAGGTATTTTTACTAGTTGCCAGCAAAGTAAATTTAACCCAAGATCAAAAGCCATGTCTATATTACAAAACTTATAATAGTATAACTAAATAAATTTAAAATGATCACATTAAGATTAAAGATTACTTAAACGGGTTTAAGTGCATTTCTAAGGGCTTGCACAAGTGCAATAAGATCAATTTTGATGCAAGTTATTTAAAAGAGACAAGGCCTTCTTGAAGATCATCAAGGATAGATTGCCCCTCAATTACGCCTTTGTATCCTTATAGTCTTGAAATTATGGACTTATCTCTGTGAAACTGTATGGTCTTGAAACTAGGTCCTCCATTTTTACTTGGACAGCTCCACTTCCTGCATTGTCCTCAAACTTTCACCCTTATTCAAGCATGCAGTCCTGTTTAAGTAAATAGGGTTACTCACATGATCAAGGGTTGCATTGGCCCATTGGGTAAACACAGATGTAACTGATTGGAATTTAACAAAATTCCATTGATAATGCTCAAGATGGAATAGAATCCATCTGGGTCTCTTTTAGGTGTGTTGGCTCTGCAGGGCTAAGTTGAGTAAAAAGCAGTCCAAACTTTGGCCTGGTCTACACTGCTGCTTAAGTCAATGTAAGTTACGTTGCTCAGCCAGTCTGGAGGGGGAAAAAAAAAATCACACCCCTGAGTGACATAGCTTACATTGTCCTAACACGGTGTCTGCAGCGCCCTATGTCGGCGGGAGACGCTCTCTCGCTGACTTACCTTCCGCCTCTTGGGGAGTACTGAAGCTAGTTGAAGACAGAGCGCTCTCCCGTTAACAAGTGTTCACCAGACCCGCTAAATTGATGCCACTGCATCAATCCCAGTGGTGTTGATTTAGCGTGCCAGTGTAAACAAGCCCTTATTTTGTCACTAAAGTCAGAGACTAATTCTGAATGCACAAAAGGAAGACATAAGAAGGTGCTATATTACAAAGAAACTTTTCACAGCAGAACCACATTTTAAATAGCTCAGTTTGGCCTTGGTCCATATTTACTTCTTGGAGAAATAACCCTTTACATCCACCTCTACAGAAGCCAAAATCTGCATATATTTTACCATGACTGAAACATAATACAAACTTAAGTTTACTTAAAGTTCTTCTCTCATGCTGCATTATAGGTTATACTGCACCCTGTTACAGTTACACACAATAAAACAATCCTGGTTTAAGACTGGCTGCAAACAGTCACATGGTGAATCAGTAAGTTTCTCTTGTTTAGGTCTCAGAGGTCAGTAACACTGAGGTACTGCTAGTCAATCCATTGATATATACAAAATAGCACATCCTAATAGGCTGCTGCTGAATAGGGCTGGTTCAGACAATGCTGTAAAAACCTGTGGGCAATGGGATCCTGGGCCTTCACTTCTGGAGCTGTGTGGTACTGGTTGCTTTGTGCTCTGTGAGTATGGGAATGTGAGCCTCATGAAGAAGTAGACTGTTTCCCCCTTTATCAGAGCTGTGGCTGGGACAAATCATAGATTTCCTCCTGTGCTCCAGTTAAACGGGAAAACTCCATGAACTGTTCTCATACTCCCTCCATGGAAACATGCACCAGACCTGGACCCAATGAGCCAGATTCATCCCTACTGTAACTCCACTGTAGTCAATGGAGTTGCAAGCACGAGGGATGAATTTGGCCCACTATTTTCTCTCCCCCTTCCTTCTCTATGGCATTAAAAACCTCCTTCCCCTGGCCCAGCTGACATGCCCTAGGACTCTTGGACATGTATGAACGCTGAATCATGGCCCCTGGGGCTTGTGGGGGCAACTGAATGGCTTGGATTTGCTTTAATTGGTTCCGCAGAAGAGTTCAGTGGAAATGATCATTGAAACCTCTTAGGTAGCGATGAATAAGAGGTTTTTGCTGGACCTCTGAATTTGTTTCCCCTTTGGACTATGTCAAAGAAAAAAAAATCTGCTGAAAGCTAATGCAGTGAACTGAATTCTGACTCATCAGTTTGAATTAATGTACTCATAAATGTACAGTACCATGGGTTGGATTTTCAGAGGTACTGAGAAATGATTGGGAGTTGGGCTACTGATCATCAGTCACTATATACAGGAATACTTGTATTGACAGTACCCCAATTACTTTTTACCTCTCTGGTCAATACATCTTGATATTTACCTCAATAGGGACTGTCTTTTTGTCCTGTTTGTACAGCACCCAGCACAATGGGGTCCTAGTCCATGACGAGCTCCTAGGTGCTATGGTAATACAAATCAACAACAACAGAAGTCAAAATCTGCTTATTATTTTAGTATGAGTCAAATATAATGCTAGAGCATAGTTGAATTATACTCCAAATATTCAGAAAATATACTGGCTTTTCACAAGCGGATTTTCTAGCAATAGAAAGTAAGACTGGAGAATGATGAACTGGTACAAATTATGACAGAGATAATTCTCAGGGGCTAAAGCAGACTGCAACAGGAAAAGTGATTTGTACCTAAGCAATTTAACAGAGAAGCAACATGCTGTACAGCATACAATTTGTAGTTCTAAATATTACTTTTTGGCACATACAAAGGTACACAACTGTAAGCAACACAATCTGAAGGATGGGTTGGGTGTATGGGGAAACAGATAATTAACATGTGGATTGTTACAATTTAAAAAAATTACAAGGGCTGAAATGTTTGTTCCTGGTTCCATTGAAGTCAACGAGAATGAAGCCATTACATTCAAGAGGAGTGGGCACATTGGTAAACGCATGGAATATACATACTGCACCAAACAAGTACTAAATGAAAGTAAATGCAGAGGGATGTAATGGTCCAAATTCATTTCTGGTGTCAATGGAATTTGAATTTGGCCCCTTGTGTCTAACCGATATATTATGTAACAAGGATAACAAAGAACAGAAAAAAGCAAAACCAGATGGGATAATGCTGAACTAGAGAGTTTATAGCCGGGATAGACACAACAGTGCAGGTGGAAGCATGCCAATATGTGTCAAGGAGGATATTGTGTCTGAAGAAAGAATGAATGTCATGCAATATATAGTTTGGCAAGTAGTGCAGAAATGGTTTGGATTGAAATAAAAGATAAAAAAGGAGAAAAAGAATATTGGGAAACTATTATAGACCATCTGGGTCAGATAAAAAAAAAACAACCCAAAATATTTATGCAGATAAGAGAGCCAACAGAAAAGTTCATTATAGGCTATGGCAGATCACTTGGATATGGACTGAGATAACAGGCTACAGAACGTGCTCTCTCTCTCCCCATCTGCAGTGATTTACTGCTTTTTATACTATGCAAGCTACAACAGGTTTGAGACCTTGGTGATCTTACAGGTAATCACAGTCAGCAGGGATGTAGGCTAGCCTATCAAAATCTCTCTTTTTTCTTTTATCCAGGTCTAGGGAACAATGTTGCACAAGGAAAGGAGAATCTGTACTAACAACCTCTTTTTGTTCCAGAGATCTTTGCATCATCCACCTAAGCTGTGAGCTGCAGATGCAGATTGAATTCTTGACTGGTTGGGGAGTTACTCCATCCAAAAACAAGGGAGGTGCTCTCCCATGCAGCTGTGGATCAGGAACCAAGTCCAATGACCCAAGCCTAAATTAACACAAAATGTTTAAAAGGAAATACCTGGTGTTCTACACAGAGGGAATTCTCTCTCTTCCCTTGGTCTAGTAGAAGGATTTCTGTTCATCATAATCATCATCACTCTTTTTTTCGACTGTCTTTCATTTGATGACTGACACTTAAATCCATTTATGCAGTCAGCTCAGGAGAGCCCACCCACTGTGGGAAGATACAGTACGACTTCCTAAGCACACTAAGACCGATATTTCCCAAATGCTCTATGATACCATATCATTCTTAGCAAGAGGAGCCACAGGCTTTGCAAGGTCGGGTATGGGGTGCACGAAGGGGCAGTATGCATTATATTTCCATTTGCACGCCTGAATCAAGGGACCCTCTACATTGGTGGAACCAGATAGAATCAGTGCAGCAAACCAAAGGACAGATGGCTACATAGCTCATTTCCTGGAAGAAACATTTTTCCTATTCTATGTTCTCATGCATTAACAAAGCATGATGTAAGCATGTTAGAGACTCCATTTTGGAGGAGTGATACATTTATGATACGGATGCGGAAAAATGGATCTCAAGACAGTAGTAGAGGCACAGAAATTAAATCAAGTGGAAGAAATGAAACAGTTTGCTGGAAAAAATGAAGACTGGTCTGTTATTTTGGCTACCTTCTTTTATTGTAGTATTCCAGTTCTCTGCTGTGGTAGTGGGAGGTCCTGCCAATTGCTTATGTGTACATAGAGCGCTCCCCCCCCCCACCCGCCCGCCACTCATCATCCGCTTAGTGGAGGTTTCAATAAACGTCATATAACCAATTAAAAAACCTTTTGTATTGGAGTCATTTGGTTTGACCACACCGGAGTATGGTTAGACCTGAGACCAAAAAAGGGCTGTGGAATGTTGGCCATTTCCTACCGCATTAAAGCATAGATACGCTGACAGGATCACAGGGAATGTCTGCCAATTATATGGGAATTTAGACTGGATTATGTTAAATAGCTATTTGTTAATCATGAGGCTTTAAAACAATGGGTAATAGATTAAACACAGACATTTGCAAGTGCCCCTCTATTGTTTGAGATGATGTTGATTTGCCTTTGGTTCCTTATATGGAAACCAGTAAGACTGGTGCATTAATATTACTGATTGGACACCACATGGAAGGTAACCTATGCTGGCCAGAATCTTCCCCCTGGAGTGGTATTAAAAGCTATTTTTAAATAAGAATGTTGGGCTATTTATTTAATTAATATTTACCATAACAGATTTGAGTTCACTGGGTCAGATATTCTGATTTCAGTTACACCAGTGTCAATTTGGAATAACTCCACTGATATAAATTACCATACTCAGGAGTTACACGGGGTAGCTGGTATTGTATGTGTATTCTGATAATGTTCTATCAACTCATTTTCAAGCATCTCCATTGGGCAATGTGAAACTAGTAGGGAGATATGCCTAACGAATAAGCATTAATAGAAATTGCTGATGAAATTGTCTTGTCCGCTCGTTGAAATACCTAGAAAGACTTCACAGATCATGACGGAGGCTAAGACAGATAAAGAACACAAAGATAGATGAGAGATACACAGAGAAGATGGATAGCCACAATCCTTCTCAACTCCCAAATATGCCACTTCAATATTAGATATGCTGTTTTCGGAATAAACACAGTCTCAATGTATTAAAATATTGAGAACATTTGCAGCAGCAGGAACACAGTCTTGGAGGGGCCTTTCTGATTTCCTTGCTCCATACAAATTATCAGACTGGTGTACTTAAAACTTTTGGACAGTTCATGTTTTACTGCTATTGCTCTGATTCTGGATTCTTGAATCACTGAAGGCCTCAAGTAACATGAATTTACTTCCTCTTTAAAAAACAAAACACAACCAGAAAAACCTACATTCTTCAGAAGCCACAGTAATGGGCACAGAAAATAACTAGTACCACACAGCCATGTGGGTAAACCTGCTGCATTTTAGTCTTCTCAGTTGTGCAATGAATGTGTGGACAGCATTGGTTGAGAAAGAATCCGTGCTGTAGCACCTTTGTAGGCTCCTAATCGTCAGTATCAGAGTGATGATTTATTTTGTGTGTCAGAGCTCCACCCCAGCGCTAATGATTTTTTGCTCTCTGTAGCAGAACTCCTGCCCACCGTGTCACAGTACCATGCACAATGCCAGCCTAAGTAGTTTGCGGGAGCGGGGGGCGTTAGTCAGATGATTCTTTGGCATACTCCCATTCCTTAACTGGCCCTTTATGAAGGCAGGGCTACTTAAGGATAGGGAGCATGCCAGTGTCTTTTCCTTTATGAGGGTAGGGCCCCCAAAGTGAGGTGAGGGATGGGGATCTCAGGCATCCGCTTCTTGGGCACACAAAGGCCAGCAATGACCTTCAGCACCCTCCCCCTCCATTCCATTAGCTGGTCCTGGCCCTGCTGCCTCTCCTATAGAGTGTCAGTAAAGAAGACAAAGCTGCAGCACTTATCCTTCCCCTCCAGCAAGTTGCAGGAGGAGGAAAGTGGAACCGGCAGGGACCAGTTACGGAGAGGAGACCAGAGAGGAGGATGGAGGGAGGAAAAACGTGCCAGAGGTATCGCAGTCACACTTCCAGCTCCTTTGAACATCATTGGCCAGATTAGGGCAGACATTGGGTACACAAGAGAGAGGAAAGTTTAGGGAGTTCCAGCCCTTGTGACCACTGAGTAGGGGGCTAGCTTCAAGCCCACCTCTTTACTACTGATGCAGGATCTGCCCCAGGACACTAGTCACCCCTAAAGATGGCAGGGAGGAGGCAAGGCCATGGTCCTGTTCACCCAACTCTCTACACTAGCAGAATTGACTGCAGAGGGGAGCATATGCCACAACCCTGTATGGAGTATAGAAATGGGTGCATCCATACTGTATGCTGGGCAGTTCCATGAGGCACAATGGTTACTAGTGCTTCTGCTGTGGCAGTGAAATTTGGCACATTCCCAGTGCAGGGTTGTGGCTCAGAGGCCTATATAATCACCCTCATTCTCTTCATTTTCTGAAAAGCTCAGGGAGAATTAGCTTTCTGAACAGTTTCTTTAAAAGATTATTTGTTTTCGTTAAAATGTTGGAAGACAAACCCAATCCCCTACAGGTGTGTTGGATACTCTGTAACAGGCTTCTCTGGCAGGAAAGGATGTGATTTGCAGTAAGACTGAGTGAGAGTGAACACAAAATTAATCAGGCTGCCAAAAGAAGTAAATCATCAGGCAAGGAAATTGCCATGACAAGCCAGACATTTGGGCACCGATGAGATTGATGGGCCCTGATATTCTACTGGTTGCATCATGTTGTGTGATAATCAGCACCAATGTGCTAGGGTAGAGGTTCTTAAACTGTCATCCATGAAGCGCTTGCTAGTAGTCTGAGGAGAGCAGGTTGGTTATGTGGTTGTAACTCTCCTCCAGGGGTTCAGCTGAGACCAGACAGGAAGAAGAGATGAAATGAAGAGGAAGCTTGGAAAGCATTAGCAGCTGCTTCCAAAAAAATGCACGCACTTACTACACTGATGATAACTGTACACACACACACACACACACACACTTTCTGAATATTGATTTTCCTTGTAAGCAATTGCTGAGGAGTAGTCATCATAGGGATGATATGTGATTGTCAATGGGAAGGAAGGTGGCCCATACAACCATCTCTCTTTTAAGATGCTAGGAGACGCAGTGTTGTGAGAAAATGCTTCCTTAAACTATCGGTAGCCTCAATTCATTTGGTAGTCTCGTTAGAACTCCTGATTAGAGCTTTCAATACTGTGGGCTGACCCCCACTATCTTTACCAAGGTGAAATTCCCATTGACTTCACTGGGAGTTTTGTAAAGGCTGACAAAGGATTTGATCCCAGTGTTGCCCTAGGACCATGCTTTCAAATGAGTTGGGCCCTGATTCAACAAAGCACTTAAGCTCAGTGTGAGAGAGTGAGTTTTGATAAAGAATCAGAGAGTAAAGTTGGGCTGGTTGAAATTTTTCCATTTTTGAAAATTGGGTTTTCAACTAAGTGATTTTTTTTCACAAGTGTCTCCTTTCCATGGCAAATTCTGATTTTTCATCAAAAATATTAAGCACTCCAAACCAAATTATTTCAATATGGATACGCTGCTACAGTACCCATGGGAGATATATTTTGGATACTGTAGCAGCTTCCATTCTCCACTATGGGCCAGGCTTCTTTGCCAATGTATATCTCACATGACCATAGAATCATAGAATATCAGGGTTGGAAGGGACCTCAGGAGGTCATCTAGTCTAACCCCCTGCGCAAAGCAGGACCAATCCCCAACTAAATCATCCCAGCCAGGGCTTTGTCAAGCCTGACCTTAAAAACTTCTAAGGAAGGAGATTCCACCACCTTCCTAGGTAACACATTCCAGTGCTTCACCACCCCCCTATGAAAAAGATTTTCCTAATATCCAACCTAAACCTCCCCCACTGCAACTTGAGACCATTACTCCTCGCTCTGTCATCTGCTACCATTGAGAACAGTCTAGATCCATCCTTTTGGAACCCCCTTTCAGGTAGTTGAAAGCAGCTATCAAATCCCCCCTCATTCTTCTCTTCCGCAGACTAAACAATCCCAGTTCCCTCAGCCTCTCCTCATAAGTCATGTGTTCTAGTCTCCTAATCATTTTTGTTGCCCTCCGCTGGACGTTTTCCAATTTTTCCACATCTTTCTTGTAGTGTGGCACCCAAAATTGGACACAGTACTCCAGATGAGGCCTTACCAACGTCAAATAGAGGGGAATGATCACGTCCCTCGATCTGCTGGCAATGCCCCTACTTATACAGCCCAAAATGCCATTGGCCTTCTTGGCAACAAGGGCACACTGTTGACTCATATCCAGCTTCTTGTCCACTGTAACCCCTAGGTCCTTTTCTGCAGAACTGCTGCCTAGCTATTCGGTCCGTAGTCTGTAGCGGTGCATGGGATTCTTCCATCCTAAGTGCAGGACTCTGCACTTGTCCTTGTTGAACCTCATCAGATTTCTTTTGGCTCAATCCTCTAATTTGTCTAGGTCCCTCATGCACCATGGCCAGTTACTCTCACAATGCACTGCCTCCCCAGAAGGGAGACCATGGTGCTATAGCAGGGTCAGCCACCTCCTGTGTACCCCCTCATGGCTGGGGGTGCCTCTGCAATGTCCTGCTAATAATTTCTCCCTCAAAGCCTTCTTAAACTCCACACAGGCTTTTCTTGTCTATTCACCACTCCTTCTCAGGGCCCACCCATGTGTGTTCACATAAAGCTCCAAAATAAAACTCAGTCTCAAAACAAAGTCCCTCAGTTTTATGCTCTTGTCAGGTTTCCTGCCTGTAGTCTCAACAGGGAAACCCCATGTCCCAGGTCTTTCTGCTGGAGCTTGCTCACTCCTAGCAGTCTCCAATTCATCCTACTCCCAAGATTTCCTGCATTGGGCCCTTTTGTGATTTGGTAAGCCAGACCCAGATCCTCCTTGGCTGGAGCCTCTGGTTTCTGCGGCCTGGTCTACACTACAGAGTTAGGATGGCTTAATCACCTCGCTCACGGCTGTGAAAAATTTCACACACTGTGCAATGTAGTTAAGCCAGCCTCAGCCCCAGTGTAGACACTGCTAGGTTGATGCAAGAATTCTTTCATTGACCTAGGTATCACCTCTCAGAGAGGTGGATTTACTACAGCAGTGGAAGAAGTCCTTCCATCACTCTCGCAAGTACCTGGGCTTTCCCCTTCACTGCAGCCACTTGCTACCCTTAACAGAAATTATTTGATCCAACCCAGCTGTACCGCTTTAGTAAACCGGGTTGAATCACCCCAAGCCCTCCAGCTCTTAAGGGCAAGCCCTGCATTACAGTACATTGTAGGAGATGTAGTCTTGCCAGGGAGCCCAAACAAAAGAGGAGAATGGGAACACGAAGCACCAGAATTATAATTCCCCCGCAACGGCAGCATTTCTCAATCCATTTTTTTTTCATTTTCTCCTGAAATATCTAGGTAGAATTTTCCATTAACAGCATTTCTGATCGTCTGTAGAGTAAACAGTTGAGGTAAACTGGAGGGTGCTGAGGAAAGTGCTGCTTGTTGAAGAGCACATCGATCCACCCCTGCGATGGCGCTGTAAAGCAGCCTAGGGAGGTTGCTGAAAGTGATTAAATCATAATGTGTAGCTCCAGCGTTCTGGTCTCTTTCTGAGAACAAGACTAGAAGCCTCTGAAGTCCCATGAATGGACACTGCTAACTGGTTGAGAGTATTCAGACTTAAGCCACACAAGGTGGTGAATCAGAACACCTACAGAGACCTACAGAGATCAGAAAGACCTACAGAGATCAGAACAAGTAAAACAACGATTCAGCAACACAAAGCTCCCACAGGGCAAAGTAGGTGCATATTGATTGGAGGTTGTGACACTAAGCACCCCTGTATTCACACCCTACACGCTACTGTAATAATTTTTATACAAAATATTCCTTGTGAAGTGTCATTTGAAAAGTAAACTCACTGATCGTTAATATTTGTGCGTGATGTATATGTGCGGGTGGTTCTTAGGAAGCATGCTGGAATCATTACTAAAGTGTGCTTAACCCACGCATGTTAGTGAGAGTTGGTAAACAGGTTTGCCTTAGTCAAAGGAATGTGTATTTGCTTCTCTAACAAGCCTGATCTTCAGGCAAAGATAATGAAGGTCCATTTTTACATATTAGATAAACAAAGCTATTAAGCTAACATGCGGGGGAAGAAAGAGCATGGAGCCTCCTTAACCACCAGACTCCATGTTATCTTACTCACAGCTTGAATAAACTTTACTTCATGGGGTAAAAGACAGGGGTCTGAACCTCAAGTGCTAAGCAATTGAATCAACTGATTATATATAATATTACTGTATTATAACGGAGTGAGTTTTTTTCTGGAAGCTAATGACACACTGGTGACTAATAGTTAAAAATGTATTTATTAACACTATTCAAGGAAAAATGGATACTTAATGATATTATACTTTAGATTCTGTGGCCAAATGGAGAAACAGATTCCCCCTCAGACAGGAAAGAAGGCAGCTATTTACCTGTTTCCTCTGTAAATTAAGCATGGTGGAATAAAACAATGGAAGCCCAATTTTTCACACAGGGAGGTGGGAATCCCACAGGAAGGGAAAAATAGCATGAGGTCATCCTGCCCTTTGAAACAAAGTCACTGAACTTTGAAAGATATCAGCAAAGACAGAAGCCATCTTTGGCATCCATCACTAGAGAAACAGAACTCCTGCAAACTGAGAAAGATGGGTCCTTCAACCAATGGGGGTGTTGAAGGAAACTGAATCTAAGCAAGAAATCATCTTGAATATCTGCCCTTTACCAGATTAAATTTTAGATGCATGTGTTCGCTTTTATTTGCTTGTAACCCTTTCTATAATTCCTCTTACTTGGCATCACTTAACCTATGTCGTATTGTTAATACATTTCTTTTAGCTTTAGTAAGCCAACTCAGTGCTATGTTTAAAGGGAAAGGTATATTTGCCTCTGTTAAGTTAATCAGCTGTAATGTGCTTTTGTCTCTTTACAAGAACAAACCTTATTATTTCTCTGAACTGTCTGGGAGAGGGCTGGACATTGCAGAGCACATGGTTTGGGGAAAATCTGGGACTGGGAATATGTCGGGGTCACCTGGCTGATCACCAAGCCTGGTGGAAGCCAGAGTGCAGCTGTGGACAGGCTTCCGGGCTCAGAGCTGCTGAACCAGGGCTGTGCAGCACACAGACACTTCAGGGTGTGCCCTGCATGCTTGCAGGCTGGCTGTGAACATCCCAGGTTGGGCCTTACAGCAGCAAGGTATTGGGAGAAACCCTGGGTTGCAGGGCAAGTGGTGACACACCTTATTACTGGTCTGGAGTGCACGCAAACCCTGTAACAGAGGCAGGGCCATCCCTAGGGAAGATGCGGGGGCCTGGGGCGAAAGGGACATCACATCTGGAACCGACTGCACCGGGGGTGGGTAGGGGAGGCAGTGCCTCCCCAAACAGCCAGCCTGGCCCCCACCCACACTCCACCAACCCCTGGGGCCCACTTCAGCAGCACCACTGGGCTCCAGGAGGCTGGGGCCACGCCACCTGCCTTTCCGGGGCTGGGGATGCTGCGATGGCATCATGTGCTCTCCCTTCTGTTGCTCCGGGTCTGGTGCCATGCACTCTCTCTTGGGTGGAAGCTTGGGGTACCCTCCCCCAGCCCGTGGCACCGGCCAATTGCACCGGTCTGTGAGGCCCCCCAAAGCATGGGGCCCAGAGCGGTCACCCCGATTCACTGTCCCCTAGGGACACTGAGGGTTTTGGTGAAGCTAATAAACGTATTTACAATGGGGGAAGATGTAACATTTTACAGGTTTGCTCAAATAGTTGGGATGGGTTTTTTTGCTATTGGCTATGGTTATTGATCATGGTCATCATCAATGCACCTGTATGCCCACCACCCACCCCCACCATGGTCCACTTCAGGATTGCCCAATCAGGTCTCAGGTCTCCAGCAGTCACCTGTCTCTGGACAGGGGCCTTTGTCCCACTCCCTTCCTACTATGGGGTATTGAGGCTGCACAGATCCCTGCCTTCCACTGGGATCTGTCTGCCTAACAGACAGCCCCTGTGCTTTGCGTTCTCTGCGAGGGCTCTGAACAGTGTATTTCCAGCAGTTACAAGTTACCACACAGTGCTTCCTCAGCAAGCACCTTTATTCTTAAGGTAAAAACATTACAAAGAAAACATATTAAAGCAATAAACAGATTTAAACAAATAGTAAATGTAACAGGAATCACCCATCAGTCTTATGGGGCCCTTGGGCAGAAGGTCTTATCTGTTTGCTGAATCAGAAAGCCCTGAGCCAATTTAACCAAGTTTTTTTTAGATCAAAAGGCCTTTCTTTGTTTCTTGTTTTCTCAAAAAATCAGTTTGTACCAGTCCATGCCAGCCACCCTAGTGGAAGGTCCCTCTTTGGAAGTATTTACAACGTATATGTATACGTATATTCACCTTAATCATCCACCAGTTTTCAGTTCGTGGAAGAAATGTGGCAACCTTTCCCCTGTGGCGTAGTGTACAATCCCTGGTCGACAGAGATGCATAACCCATTCAGACATTTAATACAGTAGGGTGCTCAAAGATTTTGCATGTATTTGCAATATTTGTCACAGGTATGATTATTGTTGTTTTGGTTTTAGGTTATATAACTTTAGTATTTTAAGTTCAGCAGTTGAACGCACCTGTCTGGGGTTAAGTGCTTTTTAAGAGCCAGGCCTATGTGTATTATTATAGATAAAAGGCCAGATCTTGAATTTAACAGAGCTGCAGAAAGAGGCTACTATTTCTGCACAAGCTGCAGGGATTCCTCTTGTGATGCACGAAGGAACATTGCTCTAGAAATTACAAAAGAGAATTTCAACAGAGGATATAGAGGTGCCCAGAGGAGCTGTAGTGAAACTAACCAACCTTTCAGCACTTTGAGCTGCCACACCATCAGGTGTCGTGACCCTGTTAGAGCTCACATTCCAAGTAAGACCCACCTGGGTCAGTTCTTGTATGGGAAACCTCCAAGGAGATACCCTTCCTTTTGAGAGACTGCTGAACCAATGTGCCCTAGTGCAGGGTGAGAAGGCGATGTGCTGCTGCCCTTCATTTTCTGTCCAAAAAACTGTTGCATCCCATTAATTAGCTGCTGCATTCCACCCCCAATATGGCTGCATTCCAATGCGGGTGAAGTTTTTCTTTTTCCCTTTATATATCCCTTTGTCTACCTGAGGTGGGTTGAGGCTTAATTAGCTAATTTTTGTCAAATATTTTAATAACTTCAGCTGTAAGATGCTATAGAAGTGCAAAGTATTATTATTAACCATTGGCAGAATGTTTGCAGTTCCCACTTCAAGGCAGGTAGCACTATTATAAATAATGAGCAAAAAATGTTCACTGTTAGCTAATGCATTTATAAACCTCCAAAACAGTGTTTAAAAATCTTGGTGGCCTCATTAGGCTTGTCAATTCTTGTTTGTAATTACTGGGTTTGAATGTTACAGCCATATGCGCTCTTGATCCATATGTAGGCAACACCATTTATATCCCCAGGAGATGTGTGGAGAGATGGAGGGCAGAACACGATCTTCAGTGTCTGGCCAGTACCGCACTGACTTTGCTTGCTGATGTTAAATGGTGGATGGACAGTGCTGATTTCAAACTAGAAGAGACCAAGTGATTATGATGGACATCTGGTAATTGTTATTTTCCATCTGGGGAATTAAAAACAGCTGCGGCTTGGTGATGGAAAAAGAATGAGCTAAGTCTGTTTAGTGAAATGCATATTGGGCACTAAGGAAGTAAGGGGCATTGCCTCCAATCTGGGAAAATATTGGCTTTCTGCTTTCCAAGTGCTAAGACCTGAAAAGCTGTTTTCAAATTCCATATCAAGGAATTGCTGGATTATGATTGGAAAAGGCTATTTAAAAGATGACCTGAAAAAGAATTTACTAAAAATTACATTTGTGCCTTCTTTGCTTTTTCATAAAAGATTAAAGCCTGAAAGTCATCTTCTTCTTCATCATCATTTCCTATATGTTTTCTACCTTATAAAAACACAAGAAAAGTCAAGTCTGGTCCTCCCTGGTTTTGCTGAAGTATGTACCAGATACTTCAACATCTGTACATTGTGACCACTCCTTAATTAAAAGAAAACGTTTACTCTTTAACAGAGATTTCCTCTATCCAAACTGTTAGTTAGCCATTGAAGTTAAACAGACTTTAAACAAGATCACAAAAACAAAATTTTTAAACAGTTCAGTGAAAAATCGTTTCCCTTTCCAATTGCTTATTGTTTACATTCTTAGCTCTTCTGATGTCATCATTTCACTAACTCTCTAGTGAGCCTATCCGAGGTACTTTTATAACCCTCATCACCATGGTATAGGAGCCCCTCACAACACCCCTGTGAAGTAGGGAAGTACTATCATCCCCATTTTACAGATGCAGGAAGGGAAGCAGAGAGACTGAGGGGAATTGGTTTAGAAATTTAAGAAATAAGTCTGAAAATCATGTGACCTTGTTAGGAAAGCAAATATTAGCACAGGAACAGCTGTCATGCTGGAGAAAATGCTTGGAAATTTGTTTTTGTCATTTGAATTTGATAGAAGATAAATATAAATGTTGAAAAATAGTGTGTTCAGTATCTGCCCTGGTTTCATGTATCAGTCTGGAATGAGAGCACTGGCATCCTGTTCCAGCTTGTTCAAATAAAATAACCTTACTGTCTTATTTAGTTTCTGCTAAGGTTCTTTTGGTGAAGTTCCAAGGGTGGCACAGGTATTGGCTTATTTTTAATCCTCTTCTTTCAGAGAAAGGTGTTTTCACAGCTCCTCCTGCCTGGCATGTACTTACATGGACATAAAACAAGCTCTTCCCTCCACCGCCCCGCCAAAAAAAGTTTTGAAGTCTCCCACTTTCCAAAAGTCTTGGGAGAAGTCTGGGCTTCTTAACCCTTTGGAGTTGAATAGGGTACAGAGGTGAAAACATCAAGCCAGGTTGACCTCTGGCCACTCTCAGGTTTGCCAAGTCATTGATGTTTCTGCCAAACCAGTTCAGCTCACCTCTGACCCTGTTCTTATTCTATAAACAAGCAATGGTTCCACTGTTTGCTTTTGCAACATTCACCTTTAATCAGTGCAGAGCTAATTTGCTTTTTAATCATGAGCATAATGAACTGGTTTATGTTTCTAAGAGAGAGTCATCTAATCAGATGACAATCAAAATGGAGAGGTTCCAGTTTTTAGTATCATGTCCAGTCCCTTTACAGAACTGCATCAGAGAAACAATTGTTACAGACATTGTCCCAGGGGAAAAAGCAGCATTTATCTCTATCTATATCTCAAAAGCAGGAAAAAGTACTTCAAGGGACTATTTCCCTCCAATAACCCTAGAGAGAGACCTCAGACTCTTCCTGTAAGATTTAGTACTTCCCCCTCTGGCTCAGTGGGCCTGGGGAAATCAGCTCCATTCACAGCAGGGTTTGCCTTTCCCATTCTGTGCTCCTTTAGTCATACTTTGAGGATAGGCCTGAAGGTTGGCCTAAGGCTTGATCCTCCTCCAAACAAAAGGAAACAATCCCCTAAACAAAGAAAGCCCTGGGGGGTACCTTTCACTGCCTTCTTCCTGGTGCAGGGTGCCACCCTGTAGGCTGCCCTGGGGTGTCAGTCCATCCCCCAGCAAGCCTCAGGTTTGGCAGTTTCCCCTATGGGAAGAAGACCAGCCTCCTACCCTGGATAAGCTTGTTTCCTACTACCACTAGCCTAGCAGCCACTTGCTTGTCTCTCTTCCCCAGAGGAGGAGTTTTTAAAGGCCTCAGGCAGGCCTTAATTGGAATCAGGTGTCCCTCATTAACCTGAGGTAACCCCTTCTCAGCTAGTAGGGAAGAGGGCCTTTAACATTCTGGGGCTAATGTATCTGCTTTCAAGCACCCCCTTGCACCCGATAGGCTGCGGGAGGGTCCTTCAGCAGTGGGCGGGTGGAACCCAATAAGAGCTCCCTCTTGCAGCCTTCCGGCCTGACTGTCACACTACCCAGACTGATGGGAATGCTCCCTTTGGCCTACGTCCAGAGCCTCTCTCTAACGTACCACTGAACGGTTGCTTAATGGTGACATTCTGCCACTCCTCCCGCAGAGGCACAGACAGCCCCGAATGCAAGTGAAACCACATAGCTTCACTGCGCAGGGTCATGGCAGGGGAACCTGCGAAAGCCGACGCTGCGTGTGTTCCATAGTCCTTTCTCCACTGCAATGCACACGAGCGGTTGTGGGGGGGGGGGGGGTGATAAATAGATTCAGGCATTCATTGGTCAAAATCTACCCCACCCCCCAAGGAAGCCATAGGCATTATCCAGCGCTGAGGCTTCAGAAACAAGCTGCGGAGCAGTTCTGTGAGTGCTCCACAGGCAGGGAGGAGGATCTCCACTCTTCCAATCCTGCAGAGAAACTTTAGGCACAGCTCTTGCTTTAGCCCTCAGAAAGTAATCAGTCTCCTGGGGAACGTACGTTGCGCAGTAATGGTGAATTGTCATTGTTCAATTCATCTGTGCAGTGGTCTCACACAGCTGCTGTTTCTATCTGTAAAGAATATGACTCTGGCCTGCCATACAGATAGAATGTAAAGATCCAGGACTCAGTTCAGCCCTGCTGGCACATCGCACCTCCACCCACAGAGGGAGTCACTCCGGGGGGTGCGGAAGTAATGTTTGTATCCCTACTTGTCCTGGGGGTTCACCCAAAGGAGAACATTTTAAACTTGCAACTGGGGCTCTGTAGGAGCTTCACTAAGGAAAGCTGCCTGGGTGACGAACTGACTCACCGCACCCCTTGGCCTCCCTGGCCCTTTTCTGGACAGAGCCACCCACTTGTGAGTGGGTTTTGGCCAACAGTAGGCCCTGCAGCAGAGCGAGGGTTTGGCCACAATCTTACTCCAGAGGGATGTGCTATTGCCAAAGGCACTTTGACCTGGATGACACCAGTAGAAACTAAAGCCACTGAGGGCTGAATTGAGCCCAAGACTGCAATTTGTGTGAATAATTTCTTCATTTTCTCCCCTCCCTATCAGAGGCGATGCATCTGGGGTCACGTGCCACCCCAGTTTTGCTGCTTGGCTTGTATTGAGCATGCTCACATGGACTGAGCATGCTAAGTAACATTGCTGAAGCCGGCTATCCAGACATGCCAAACCTGCAAAAAAAAAAACCCAGCAGAAATTGGGCATGTTTTCGGCTTAATTGGCTTGTGAGTTGCTTTTGGCTAGTCTTTTGCTTGTAGTTTGTTACTCGTTTGGCTTGTAGCTTCTTTTTTTTGATTAGCTCCCAGCAAGCAGGGGCAAGGGGGGAGAGAGTTAGGGGCGCACAGCGGGCCCACCACAGTCCCAGATGGGATGCCAGGCGGATCTAGTCACATAGAGTGTTCTTTGGGATTGGCTTGATTGGGCCTCGTTTTGAAATGGGATTAGCTTGATTTTTGGCTTATTGTGAAAGTCTGGGTGCTTATTTACTGTGTGAAAGTTGGCAACTGTGCGGCTATCCTCACTCTGCTCCTCCACTATTGGCAGGCATGGGTCATCTCTGCTCCCTACCTTTTAAATTTGATTATGGACACTTCTTTCCCACCCACCCCCAAAGGTGGGGAAAGGGGGTTCTGTCCCTGTAAACATTTTCCCCAGCTAAACTACACCTTTAAACACCAGTGATTTATCTATTAAGCTCAGACAAAAGGTGAGAAGCAATAGTTTAAAAAAAACCAAACCCACCCGGAATGCCGCCCCTGGAATTGTGCCACCCCAAGCACATGCTTGGTTTGCTGGTGCCTAGAGCCGGTCTTGAGTCCAGTGATTTGAAAGGACTCTGACAGGTCCCAGATTTTTCATATTGTGATCCAAAGTCTCTTCCCATCTGCACCAGTGGTTAATCCCTTTGAAGTTTATGGGGCTGCATATGAGAGGAGAATTTATCTGTACGTATCTTTCATTATAATCTATTAGTGACTGACTCAGTATTTCCAACTCTTGTGATTTTATTGTGACTCCAGCAATTTTGGGGGGTTCTTTACCTGTCCCCATAAAAACATGGTAAAAGGCTGCCAACACATGAATTTTCCCTTATTCAAAATGGCTAAAATAGGATTGAAGCCAGCAAGATGGCCACCATTTCCCTACAGCCTATCTGCATGTAGTCATGAAATTAATATTGACTGCCACCTCTCAATGTTCTCAGTGAGATTGAAGCCATGCCCACAGACAAATGGCTGCTGCTCTGTGGTTCAGGGGGCTGGACAAGACACAGGGACTGTGAGGAGCAGCAGAGACACTGTGAATAGGGAGAATGAGGGGGAATACGTCACTGGCACGTCACTGGCAAAGCAGGAGGCAGAATTAGGGAGCTCAGTGGGAATTTGGTGGCAGAAAAGACGCTGAGGGTGTGTGCGCAGAGGATAGTGATGAGTGGGAGATGGAGTGGATGGATGGTAGCTTACCCAGCCTGGCAGTAGAATCATAGAAGAGTAGGACTGGAAGGGACCTCAATATGTTATCAAATCTAGTCCCCTGCACTCAAGGCAGGACTAAGTAATAACTAGACCATTCCTGACAGGTGTTTGGAGGTTTTTAAGGACAGGTTAGACAGTGATGGAGATTCCACAACCTCCCTAAGCACTTTGTTCCAGTGCTTAACTACCCTGACAGTTCAGAAGTTTTTCCTAATGTCCAACCTAAACTTCCCTTGCTGCAATTTAAACCCTTTGTTTTTTGTCCTATTCTCAGTAGTTAAGGAGAACAATTTTTCACTCTTGTCCTTGTGACAACTTTTGTACTTGCAATCTGTTATCATGTCCTCTCTCAGTCCTTTCTTCTCCAGACTAAACAAATCCAATTTTTTCAATCTTTCCTCACAGGTTATGTTTTCTAGACCCTTACTCATTTTTGTTGCTCTCTTTTGGACTTTCTCCAGTTTGGCCACATCTTTCCTGAAACGTGGTGCTAAGACCTGGACACAATACTCTAGTTGATGCATTATCAGCTTGGAGTAGAGTGGAAGAATTACTTCTCATGTCTGGCTTACAACGCTCCTGCTGATACATCGCAGAATAATGTTTGCTTTTTTTGCAACAGTTGTTACACAGTTGACTCATATTTAGCTTTTGATCCACTATTACCCCCAGCTCCCTTTTTGCAGTACTCCTTCCTATGCAGCATTTACATTTTGTATGAGTGCATTTGATTGTTTCTTCCTAAGTAGAGTACTTTGCATTTGTCTTTATTGAATTTCATCCTATTTACTTCAGAGCAGTTTGTCCAGAGCATTCTGAATTTTAATCCTATTCTCCAAAGCACTTGCGACCCCTCCCAGCTGGGTATTGTGGGCAAACTTTATCAGTGTACTCTCTATGCCATTATCTAAATCATTGATGAAGATAGTGAACAGTACTGGACCCAGGACAGATTTCTGCAGGTCCCCACTCGATATGTCCTTCCAGCTTGTTACCCTCTATGTCTCTAGCTAGTTTAATCTCATTTTGTCCCTACCCACCTGAGTTGTTGTTTATATTCACCCTTCATAATTTGACCTAGTTTCCATTTTTTGTAGGACTCTTTTTTGAGTTTCAAATCTCCTGGTAAAGTCGGGATGGTCTCTTGTCATACTTCCACACGTTGCTCTTGTGCTCCAAATAATGTCTCTTTGAAGAATTGCCAGATCTCTCAAACTGTTTTCCCCCTTAGACATTGCCTTCAGTGTATGCCTTATAGTGCTCCAGAGAGATAGGGCTAGCCACAGGACTGGGGTATGTATCCTGATCCAAAGTTTGCAGGTTGTTCAGATTCATCATTTTGGTTCAGGCTCATCTCTAATTGAAAGTGCTGCGACTGAAAAGAAACAACAGGAGGGCAAAAATCCGTAACATTCATGTACCTTTTCCTGCATATATATCCCTACATTGAATGTGGTAGACTGGGGATTGTTGTTGTTTTAATTATCCAGGGATGCACCCACTGAATGGAAAGAGGAACCTTTTGGTGGACTCAAGTCAGCAGCACTGCTGATCTCAAAAGATCAAAAATCCATGAGCCAGATCCCAAAAAATCATGAGATTACAAAAACATAATCAAGCCAGGTTTTCTAGTCTCTCTCCTGAATTTTTAACTCCTCTCTATTTTGTTGGCTATACGCGTGTGATCATTTCAGTGTGAAAAGTCCACCTGTAATGGACACACACATGCATTCCCCTCCATGCCTCTTTTAACATCCTATTTCTGTATATCAGAAGTATATGCACTACAGAGTCCCAATTGCTTTTAACAGTGTTAACAGATACATTACAATTTATATTGTGCTTTTCAAATATTAACTAATTAATCCTGACAATAAAATCAAATGCCCTTCACCTTTTAGAAAATTCGGAGCCCCTCCAAACTTTATATCTTAGGCTCCTCTCTTCTCTATCTTTTTTACAAAGTTCACTGGTTTTGCAAGAAACAAAAACGTACAGTGTCAGTGGCAGACTCCAGGCTGACCTATTCTCTCAAATCCTGAAGTCCTTACTGAGGCAAAACTCACGTTGAGGTCAGTGGGGAGTTTTGCCTGATTAAAGTTTGAATAAACACTGTGTAAGGCCTTCACACGTTCTGACATTTTCTGAGTATAGGTAACAAAAGCAAAAATTTCACTATATTAAATGACAACTGCCCCCTGGTTATAAGGACAACAACAAACCTAGTGTTTTCAAAAGCAAAATATTAGCTGTGGGAGAATAAAAACATGATTAGAATCCCTTTCAGTGCAAATCCTTCTCTTAACACAAACTTAAAAAGCAGGTGTGTACCCCCTCTGGTGGACTACTATTGATATACGCAGAATTTGTCCAATAATAAAGGAAGAAAAGTGTGCTATTGCTGCCAGGTGGATAAACAGCATATAGGAAAGTGCTATGGGGTTTCTTATTAATTGCAGCTGGAATCTAGGTACACAAGTACTACCAAATTGAGCTCCAATACATTTCAAAGAGAGAGGCATGGATTAATAATGTCTAAATAGAGGCCTACTTTTCCTAAACACGTGAACTACTTAATCTGAATTTGAGCTGTGACACAGATTTCCTCTGTGGCCTTAGGCAAGTCACTTAACCTCCCTACTCATTTTCTCAATCTTTTTAAAAAAATGTGGGGGAGGATAGTAGAATAGCACTATCCACCTCCTTGATAAGGGTGTTGTCAGGATTAATTAGTTAATGTTTGAAAATTACAAGGTATATTTTATTTTATCTATTACCACTGTTAAAGGCAATTAAGACTCTGAGGTGCAGCTACTTCTTATATACAAAAACACTAGGTTAAAAGAACATTATTAAAGTTACAAAGTCAAGCACTCAAAAGTTAGCAAATGACAGAAATAAAGTAGCCTGTCCAACCTTAATTCAGCCCCGTTGTGTGTAGGCATTATGAGACCATGTTTAATTACAGGATCACATACAGTTTTTTCCCCAGGCCCTCTGCTTCATGCCTGAGATGGATAACTGGTATGGAAAATTTCAGTCCAAATGATTAAAGTTTGGCGAAGTTGATTTTATAACCAAAGTTCAGTCTTTCATGTTAGTGGAATATTTATGATTGTTCTGTTCTATTTTGCTATAATAACATATGTTCAGCCAATAAAAATCTGGATTCCTTCTTGACATCATCCTCTACTGCATTTTCACAGACATGTTTAGTAATTTATGAATATATCAAAGTTCTTTAACACAATGCCATGTGCATAACTACTTGGAATTTTGTTGTTTTCTGTTTTGAAGCAGAAGCCAAATGAGAACAGTGTGTTTAAATACTGCAGTATAGAGTCTACAAATGTACTGAAACTTACTTCATAACCATCAGGCAGAAATGTAACATTTCCCTGAAAACAATATGAAAAGTGGTCCATCAAGTTTTCATCTCCATGAGCTCTAATTCATATTAGAAATCCAGAGAACATTTGCTGTTTGCTTTATGTCACTACTTTCCTCTATGATGCTGACATTTCTTATTATAATAATAATTATTTTGAATGCAATTAAACAGTAATTAAAAGCAATCCACAATAGTTTTACTTTTAAAGAGTGCTTAGTAATAGCAATTGTCCTATGAGCACGTAATGGACTTTTGTGCCATCATTTATTCCCATCTTGGTGCATATATTTTAATCAGTTATCAAACAATAAAGTGCACAGCGGAGGGGCATATTTGAGAAACATGTAAAAGACAATACATTTGCTTACTTTACTCATAACATTAGCAAGGAATCTTTAGAGAAGGCCTGTGTTAGCAACAAAAGGATTTTGTGTACTGGGATAAAGATCCCTGATTTGTTTGACATACATGCAACTCAATTATATTTCTGCTCTGTAGGAGTTGTGTGCAAGGAAATAAAACTGTACAATGAATCACAAGTGACACGGATCATGAGAAAAATAACTGAGACCAGCTTTAGCTAGGTTGGGCACATCTGCAAAAAAGATGGGCAAGATAAATGCACTGTCACATTCTAAGTTTCCTAGTTTCAAGCACCAGGCATTGAAATGCCTCCCACCAGGCAGGATATAACTCAGCTAACGTGCAATATTAGAGCAGGGCTCCTTATTGAAAGCATACCTTCATTACTAACAATGAACAATAGCAATCTACATTCCATGATCACAGCTCTCAACAGTAAGATGATGCACACAGGATCTAGTCAAACGATCCTATTTACACTTAGCATGTCAGATCCTTAGGTGGTGTAAATTGGCAAAACTCAATTAACTCAAATGAAGCTATATTGATATACACCAAGCTGGGGATGTGGCCTAGAGTTCATATCACTCATTTGGTAACTTGCTATACAATACCAGTTGTTTGCAGTATAGTTGTAACTGTGTTGATCCCAAAGAGACAAGGTGGGTGAGGTAATAGCTTTTGTTGGTGAAAGACACAACCTTTTGAATGCCATAGACCTGAAGAGAGCTGTGTGTAAGCTTGAAAGCTTGTCTCTTCCACCAACAGAAGTTGGTCCAATAAAAGATATTACCTCACTCACCTCGTCTATCAAATATCAGTGCAATCACCGAGCTGGGTGCTCAGCTGTGAAGAATTGTATGGCTGCTGACAAATCCCAGACAGTGCTGGAATTTGAAAGACAGGCTACATACTCAGGATTCTACAATATGCTACATATTGGCTGTTGCCACATCTATAGGTTTGGAGTCCACACTCCTCAGGCCAGCATTGGCTAAAATACAGCTCTGGGGTGGAAGAACTAAAAACTGGCTGATTCTTCCTCATCAGCTGAAAGCAATAGTGGATCAGTGGACTACACCTCCAGAGAAGAGCGGGCAGAAGAGGTCTGATCAACACTGTAGAGATATACCATTGAATTAGCATTGTGATCCATGGCTCATGCATGTGTGAGTGCAAAGTGGTATCTCGCCCTCTTCCGTCCACAGATCCAAGCCCAGTCCCTTGAGGCTCCCCAAGCTGCACAGGTGGCAGGTGAGGGGTGGCTGTAGGGATGTTCACACTTTGTGCAGTGCGGAGCTTTGCTCCATGCAAGCTCCCTGTCTCACAGGAGTGGGGCCCGAGCCTGCTGGCAACAGACAAAGGCAGGACTGGTGTATCCACCACTACACTGATCCTCCCTTCTCCCACATTCCCTGTACTAGCCGTTCAGTACCCAGCCTGCAGAAGATTGGGCTCAAATAAAATATATCAGCAACTCGGCCCTGTGTACATATATAATTCAATTTTAATTATTTGTGCGAATACTTCTCTATGTTCCAGTAAATGCTCTGTAGTGCATTTTATAAAAAGGGATTAATTCTTAGTAGTATAACACCTCACTGCAGCCTCTGCTATTTAAATCTTTGCTTGGAGTTGGGGGTGAGATAGCAGGGTTTTTTGAGCAGATTTGGTGGTATGTGGATTAGCAAGGTTCTACTGTAGTAACTGCAGGAGCTGCACAAGGTCAGAGGGTAGTTTTAACATTACATTACTAGATCAACGCAATACAAACTGCTCAGGATAGCCCCGAATATGCCAGCCAATGCTATATGCTCTGTGCTAACCAGTGGTTAATAAAAGCTGCTGATTTTTATTCCTCCTGTATGCAATTCTCTCCTGTGCAGAAAGCCATTTCAAGGCCTATGCAACAGTTCAATCCCATTTCAGGCCATGAGTCTAGGCTGTCCCTCTCTCTCTGGGGTGCATTTCACTCTCGCTGATCACGATGTCATCCACTGAAAGGTTTGCACTACACCGTTCCATAGACACATCCCTAAAAACAACAGCACGATGAAGAGATTAGAGAAACACAGGAGTCTGAAGGACAGCTGGGGCAACCATTTGTGAAGATAGTGGGAGGGAGGAAAAAGAACGTGAGAGAGTAGTTTAACATAGTAGTTTATCAAATCACTACCAAATGACAACAGCTCTGTCCCTGCTTCATTTTCACCTTTTCCTTCCACAGGAAAAGTAGACCAAACATAGTGGAGAGGCTGTTGCTATATCCAGAGGCTTTTCAGATGGGCAGTGTCTGGATCAAGCAAGACGGGATGGTGGTAGGGAAGACACAGAAGTGTATCAGATTGCAGCCTGGTATTGTGTAGTCCCTCAGGTCATTTAGCTACTGAACATTGGTATTGTGTGTTTGTCTAATGCTAACTCTCAATTTTAATAATAATCAGTTTCAATAGGATTCAGGAAAGGAAACCGATTTTCTGTTTCCATTTCATTTCATACCACTGTGTCTCACTATGCGCAGTAATGAAAAAATGCACAAGTGTTACACATCTGTGTGACTGCCTGTAAGAACAAACATTCAGGACTCGTGGCTCTAGGAAGTGTAGATGTTTTACAGCTGAAACTTAAACCACGAAGCCATTCTCTCCAGATATTTTCATGTTAGGACTGGAATGTGGGTTTAGCCTGTTGTGAATACAGCAACAGCAGGTGTTTACCCTGTGACTAAATTGGTTTCATTTAGCTGGCTTCCCATATTCTTTAATGACCATGAGGAAAAGTGATTATAAGACTTCCATTCCAAAAAGCAGCTTATTACGGTCAACTGCTGTATAATCAGCCACAGTATTTAGGGATATCAGCAGGTGGCAAGAGAGGACAATAACGGCATAAACGAGGCTGGGGCTTTGGTTGCATCTTTTCTTGGATGAAACTTTTATTCCACTTTCGATCAAACAAATTTAACCTACATAACTCAGACTTACTGGTGTATTTGCCCTTTTAGCAATTGCTGCATAATGTCATTATGAACAGCACATTCTGCTGGAAACGGCATCTCCCTCGTGTGCTGCTGCATACTTTGTGGGGCCCTTAAACAATAATGTTGTTTGAAGGATGTGTGAGTGAAGGGAAGGGCCAGCAGTCGGTTTTGTTTACAGAGAAAGGGCCTGGAAGTAGAAGAATGTTAAAGTTTATTTTCGAGGCCATTATCTTTTTAGTCCAAGCCAGAGGCAGAAGATTTATTGTTTTTTAAATGGTCAGTTCCTCTGGAGATTTACCAAGACGAGTATTGGATTGACCAAAAGGGATCCATAAACCTAACTGGGATCCATGGATTGCAACTGAACGGAGAGCCTCAAAAACTTTGTAAGTGGGTCCACAAAGGGTCTACAAAAATTGTTTCAGGCCAGGCATTCAGTGAATAACGAGATGATGGAGTAACAATGATACTCTCATGCTGGTGTCAAGACATAAGTTGATCAACTATAGAAATGAGCTTTATTGGATCCTGTGGCCATTTCTTGTGCCACAGAGCAGGACCAGAATTCATGGTCTCATTGGTATTTAGGCCATCAGCTTATATGGAAGTCTTCATGACTAAATTCTCTATTACTGTATTTTGCTATGGGGTCTTCAAGGATTATTGGCCTCTGAGATGCCAGCTTCTATGTGGGTGACTTTTCTTTTCCTATATACAGTGGACTCTGGAGGGTTAAGTCAAGCTCACAGAGGGTCACCCATATGCTTGGCTGGTCTTTGGGGAAGATTTTCGTATTCTGAATGGTCAGATCAACTCCTGTTGAGTTGCACAATCTTCACTGTGTGTGTTTTAGTACATACTTATGCCTCTGCTGAAGCAGCCCTATGTATTCACAGACTTGAAACCTGAACTCATTAATTTCTGCAAACTCTTTACAGCTGCTGATTCATAGCTGACTTCTAACCACGTCAATCGGATCATGAAATTATCACCAGCTGCTAGGAGAAATTGTTACTGTCTTGGTTCCTTGCTGTATTCTGGTTGTGCCCAGGGTTTAGCAGTGGCCTGCATGAGTTGAGGTAAGATTCAAGAGGAGATGGCTAGAGACCTACTTGCAGTCTGGTCTTCTTTTATACAAGGATTGCAGAAACACTGTGCCTGAGGTCAAGAAGTGTTTTCTTCAGTTAAAGACAGGGCCGGATTTAGTGGCAGGAGACGCAGGTGACTGCCTGGGATGCCTGGCTTGGAGGGGCGCCAGGCTCAGGGGGCTGGAAGGTATTCAGAAGTTAATAAACAGAGGGGAGTTGCTGAAGACACTCCTTGCCTGGGGCACCATTTGGTCTAGGGATGGCCCTGCTCAAAGACACAGCAAGGAACTTTCCAGCTGAACCCTTCCAGGTAGGGAACAGTTTAAACACACTCACTTATTAGTAATCCACTCCCAGTCTCTATTCAAGCCTAAATTAATTGTATCCAGTTTGCAAATTAATTCCAATTCAACAGTCTCTGGTTGGAGTCTGTTTTGAAGTTTTTTTGTTGAAGTATTGCCACTTTTAGGTCTGTAATCGAGCGACCAAAGAGATTGAAGTGTTCTCCAACTGGTTTTTGAATGTTATAATTCTTGATGTCTGATTTGTGTCCATTTATTCTTTTATGTAGTTAATTTAGGCTTGAATAGAGACTGGGAGTGGATGGGTCATTACACAAAGTAAAACTATCTCCCCATGTTTATCCCCCACCCCCACTGTTCCTCAGACGTTCTTGTCAACTGCTGGAAATGGCCCACCTTGACTAACACTACAAAAGGTCGTCCCCACCCCCCCGCTGGTAATAGCTCACCTTAAGTGATCACTCTCGTTACAGTGTGTATGGTAACACCCATTGTTTCATGTTCTCTATGTATATAAATCTCCCCACTGTCTTTTCCACTGAATGCATCTGATGAAGTGAGCTGTAGCTCACGAAAGCTTATGCTCAAATAAATTTGTTAGTCTCTAAGGTGCCACAAGTACTCCTTTTCTTCCCTTAGGGTGGTTCCTAATGAAGATTTCAATTTCAGGCCCAATTGAACATCCATTGGTGTTACCTATAAAGGAGACCTATTAAATTAGCCTGTCCATCTCTCTGGGAGTAAATACAGCATTGTTTCCTCTGGTATAGTTTCTAGTGTATTATTTTTCACTCTATTTTTAAAAGCTCCAGGCTTTGGGTCTTTCCTTATTCCTTTGGGTGACTATTAAACAGCCTCATGTCTCACCATCAGGAATTTTTTACTAATATTCAGAGTAAGTGATCCATTTCTCAGCTGATTATTTCTGGCTACAAACCTTTCCACAGCACCCTAATAATTCCTCTCCCTCCTCGGTGTTTATACCCTGCAACTATTTGTAGTTTACAATTATATTGGTGACAAGAGACAGTGGGGAAGCTGGCTAATGCCAAAGTCTGCTGGAGAGGATAGCTAGGAGTTCAAGCCCTTCCACTAAATTAGAGTTTGTGATTTTATTCAGAACAAGGGTCCTTAGCTTCAGAAAGTTTGAGAACCCCTAATTTAGCTCAGTTTTTCCAGGTGAATTCATGCCTACAAAACAAGAGGTGAGTAAGCTCTGCCTGGTGGCATATCTCTCATGTGACACCTGTGTTGTGTGTAACATGTGTTTGTTATGATTTGTTTTCAGTGTATTGTGTCACTGAAGTGGAGAGAGGTCCCTCCTCTCTGTCTCCATTATTCTGCATTCAGATGCAGCTGTTACAGAGGTGATGTGCACGTTGTGCTCTCTCGCTTGCTTTTATTTTCTTAATATAAAAAAGTTCCTGCCGACAAAGATGGTTGTTCTTTGTGTGTAATGAAATATACCGCTCCTGCTTATATTCTTCAGCCAAACAAAGGGGACAGCCCAAGCTGGTGGTTTGTATAGAATTATTTGCAAAACAGTAGACAAAAGTCAACCCTACTGCAAGCCCACTGAAATCACTGCAATTACATAAGGAATTAATTTGGCCCAGGGGTTCTAAACTATAGTCTCTCTTGCTTTGCAAAGTGCTGTAAAGCAACAAAGACTATTATAACAAAAAAAGAGTGTGTTCTCCAGGTTTGCTATTTGAATGTGGTGTGCTACCAATTCTTGCCCTGCTAAGAGACATGTACAACAGAGGGGAATATTTAGGCTTAGTTTCTGAGTGGAGAAGTTAAATATGATTAAGAACTGGTCTATTAAAGGTGTAGCTTGTATGGAAAAGAAGTAATGCCATTGGCAATGAGTTGTCAATAAGGGTTTTGGTGACATTTCTCAGGGGAAAATATTTCATTTTATTTCAGACTATGAATTGCTGAGATTTCAATTTATGGATAATTTTTAATGATCAGGTAATACTAAATCTGCCACTGAGTCAATTTCCTACTCATGAAGGTGGCAATGAGGTATTAAGCACTTCATGCAATTATGAGGGATTGTTTCTATTTGGCATAAATCATTTCCCAGTCTCCATTATCTTTCCATAAAAAAGCACGAATGTCCTGGCTTCTCCATATAAATAACTTCCTTTAAGATTATGCCTGCAGTGTGTCGGAGTGATGGGGTAAGCCTGTTATGTGATTTTAATGCCAAATTACATATTCAAACTGAAATGATACTGATTCATTTGTAATATAATTTAATAGCATAATCCCAGTTTTTCATTCACATTTTTTTTTCTTTCTGTCAATGCTTGAGACCATTTTCAACAGGCAAGGCCCTCAGGAGTTCTAATGGCTGTAGCTATATAGTCTCATAAAGTTCCCCTATAGTGCTTTCTCTAAAACATAAAGGACTAGATTTCTGCTGCCTTTGCTGATATTGAATAGCATTTTACTGCACCAGTAATCCTGTTGTCTTCAATGGGAGTATTCATGGAGTCAGCATGAATATGTTCTCAAAATCTGGCCCTAAGGGAGGAACAGAGGAATATTATTTAGTCTCTCTCTCTCTCTCTCTCTCTCTCTATATATATATATATATATTAACATGTAAGCATATGATCGCCACATGATAAGTTTAATATAGTCAGAAGATTTGTTTTCTAAGTTTCCCCAATGCAGACAAGGCCAAAGGGAGTAGCAGAAATCCATTCCACACAATCCCAGTTGATCAGTTACAAATGACTAAACAGCCTATTTTACTTAAACAAAACACTGTTGATCTAAACCTCATGTTTGTCTTCTCCAGGCACCCAGAATAACTTCTCAGTCAATAAAATGAGAATCCCAATGTAGTCATTCGGTAAATGTGCTCAGGGCAAGAAAAAGAAGCAAGAGGCAAATGAAAATAGAAAAGCCACAATTTACAGTTCACAAGGATTTCCACAGTGTCTCCTGCCCAGTATTGAATAACCCAACTATACATCTATGTCAGGGATTGGCAACCTTTGGCATGCTTACCCTGGCGGTCTGCGTGCCAAAGGTTGCCGATCCCTGATCTATGTTAAGGAATAGATGAGGCAATATTACTTTCTCCTCCACAGGTCAGATCAGCAGTCTCAATTTCTGAACAGGAACACAAGCACAGCCCATAGATAGTGGCACAAAGAGTCTCAAGAGCCAAAGCACACACTGGGTGGTGTGGCTCACGCTTAGGCTCCAGTCCTGGGCAGTGGGGCTCAGGCTTCAGCCTCGGGCTGCAGCAAGTCTAATGCCAGCCCTGGTGACTTCATTAAAACGGGGTCATGACCCACTTTGGGGTCCCGACACACAGTTTGAGAACTGCTGTTCTAGCTGGAGCATGAATTATCTATTGCATATACAGTATTCATGACCAGTTATATACCAGCAATGGGACGAATCAAAATCTCTTGGCTTAGATACCCCTGGAATTTTAAGGAGTTCCAAAACCAAACCTGGATCCAAGTCTTTGATTGGGCCTTATGCCTTCCCACGATACAAACATCTCCCAAACTAGGAGGAACAGTGCATTTCCATAGCTAAATCTGAGTCTGAATTTTGCAGCTAATGCATCTCCCGAATATGAACCTTTCTGCTACAACACAACTGTAATCCGTGACTTTTGGTGTCAGACATGCAGAGGAGGTAAATATGCATATTTTAACTTGATCTCTCTGGCATTATAGTTGTAAGAAAAATGGCCTGTAGTAGGGGGAAAATGATGGGCTTGATTCTGCTACTTTTACTCCTATTGAGTAAGGTACTAGTCATGGAATGAGGTACCACTCAATGTGAGTACGGATGGCAGAATCAGGTCTGATGTGCCTTGTATTTTATTAGCTGCAGGAACTGATTTTAGATGTGCTATATTGTGTACATTAATCAAAATTAGTTTGGTTTCACAGAATGATATAAACACCCATGTCAAGCTAGCCTCAAATATGTGTTATAAATTCTTAGTACATTTATCACAATATGTTAGTAAATATACTATTACCATGAGATAACAATGTAATGGCCTACTACTGAAAATTCTTGGATAATGTAAGAGCGAGTAACTTCATTGCCAGAATGCAGATTCCAAGGCCAGAAGGGACCATCATGATCATCTAATCTGATTTCCTGTATAACATGGGCCAAAATACTTTACAAATTATGACTCTTATTCAAATATGCCTGTAATTTTGAAAACTAAGATTTTACTTTTAATTCATAGTTTCCTCCCTTTTTTCCTTCCACTGGCCCTGCCTTGTTTAACCCCTCATACGTCCATCTCCATGCTTTTAAAGATAATCCAAAAAATTAACCCCTGTGACAAACTGACTATATCCTGAACAAACCTTATGGAATTAAGATAAGGTTTAGCTTAATTCAGTAAAATTTATTGAATTAAGGCTAAGACCTTTGGGGTACATTGTATTAAAAAAGCAATTGTATATGTGTTACTATGGCACTGTATGCTCCTTCTCTAATAGGGAGGGGGAATGCTCACGCACTTCTTTTGTTATCAACCCTTGGAAGCCACCTTAAGAATAAAGCAGACTTTCCTAGGAACCTTGTGTGGTACCCTTGTAACTGCAGCAACTACACCTGTCAACCATCTCTGAAGAGAAAGCAAGCAGATGCCCTTCGGCAACCTGCCTGTGCTGGCAAATACACAGGGAAGGCAGGGAACCATGCAGCCTGGAAATACCTCAGTCAGAGAGAGATGCCCAAATGCCACTCTAAACTGAGGGGCGGGGTTTGCCTAAGGGAAGCTTCCTAGTTTGCCTTTAGGCTGGAGTCCCTATATTTATAACACAACCTGCAAAAGAGAAAAGTCCTGTGGTTACATGTTTACATTCTCTCGGTTGCAATTACCATAAGCTCTTATTTTAAGCACCCAGGGATGAGAGGAAAAAACTCTCCATCCAAGAGAGGTGAGGCCAGGCAGCAGACGCCTTAGAGTGGGTGCCCTTGATGGCCTGTAGAGGCTAAAACAAATGCAGTTGCACAGAACTGTGGCAATCAGGACATACAGTATGTGTGTACGTGGGTGCTCCTTTATAGGAAGATCATATGGCATTCCCCTACAAAATATAGTAACACAGTCAGGAAGAAGTGGGATTCAGTGGACTGGGATGCAGCACACTTGGGTTCTACTCCTGGCTCTCCTATTACTTTGCTGTGTGGCCTTAGAAAAATCACTGAGCCTCAGTATTCCTATCTGTAAAACTGGGCTTAAAAAAAGCTCACTCAGCTCTGAAGCGTTTTCAGATGGACAGATAAAAAGTGTGAGATAATTCGAAGTGTTCTTTATAATACTGGTCGTACATTACAAGATTGTGGAAAAGGACTACCTTTTTGGGACAGATGGTCCCAGTGAATTGAATGGAGAAAGCAGAGTGAAAGGGCTGGGATTTTTTTAATAGTTGTTTTGTTTGTTTCTTTGGCTTTTGGGGAGAGGAGAGTAAGACTTCTTCTGACAACATGCCTTATAAAAGAAAAGGGTCAGATCCTGGCATTGGCAATCTTGAACCACATACTCTGAGGCTAAAGACAACCAGTCAGAATAGTTCTCTGTATTCATCTCCATACAGAAGATTAATCAATATTAGCAAGGAGATGGTGTGGTAATACTTACCTGCTCCTCAGGGATGACATGAGGATAATAATAGCCTCTGTTATACAAGAGGTCAGAATAGATGATCACAATGGTCCCTCCTGGCCTCGGTATCTATAAATCTGTGTGTTATTGTTTGTAAAGTGGTTTGAAGATGAAAAGTTGTATATAAGTGTTAATTACACTGAAGCATCTGGCAATGAAGCTGCAAGCATTGTTCATACCAAAGATGCTCCAAATCAGCATTGTCTTGAAAACAATGAATCCAAAAGGCATACTATGCTTGGCAGCTCCTCTAACTTGGTCAGTGCAGGTGACTTGCTCATGTACAAGATGGTTGAGTGTAACACCAGTACTGGCTACAACGCTATTACCTTACAGAAGACTCAAATGGAAAATTTTCAATACCCCAGGATTTGAGATTCTCAAATCTGTCTGGCAGTTTTAGCAGTTCTGACAGGTGAAGATCCGGCTTGTTTAAATCTAGATAACCTGTATCCAATGAGCTGAAGGCACGGCAGGCTTGACAAGCCAGAGCAATGTAAATCTGCAAACTTGTATAGACAGAGACCTTCTCCACCCCATAATCTGCATTCCCCCTAAATATATTGACAGTAAAAGATATAGCAAAGACACAGCTCAGGGCCATAGTACAAAATACCAGTCTAAACTGGAGGGGGTGGGAGGAAGGAGGAGAGTGCCCAAGGAAAGCTTGCTAGTTTACCTTTAGACTGGAGTCCCTATATTTATAACACAACCTGCAAAAGAGAAAAGTCCTGTGGTTACTTGTTTACATTCTCTCTGTTGCAGTTATCATAAGCTCTTATTTAAAACACCACGGGATGAGAGGAAAATACTGCTGGCCTCAGTACAGATTGCTACATTATGCCTAACTGTATGGCTTACATCATGGGGACTAATTAAAGTGCTATGCTAGATCTCGAAAACAAAAAATGTAAACTTTGAAAATTATTTTGAAGCATGTTAACCTTGAAGTTAACCTTGAAGTCCTCCAGGAAGAGCTTTACAACTACCAGATGAACATCATGGGCTTTAGCCTTTCCAAGTTCCATTAATTTACTCTAATGATTTCAGAGGTGTTTTTTTTCTTTTCCCTCCAGGTTAATCACAGATTAGATGCTTTAACACACTTTAAAGGGAATGCTCTCAGGTCATCTTTGGCCTTGAATTTAGGCTTTGTATGAATAACGTTTTACATAACCTATGACTAACAGAAATGCTTCCAAGTTGTTGGGGTTTTTTTTAATCATTTCAAGAGAAATAGTTTAACACACACATAGACACAAATGTCCCCTGGCTGTTCATAAGAAGCTTAGAGTGAAATTAACCAAAACCTGACTATTAAAAAGTGATACTGACTAGGCTAGTTTCATTGTCCAAGCTTAAGAAATGCAGAAAATAAACAACACCAAAAAGAGTAAACTAGATTTGAAAAAATCTGCATTTAATAATCTGTGATAAACTTCCTTGTCTGTGTTACAAATTGTGTTTTTAAAAGATAAATTATTTTTAATCCTATGTCTCTTTTATAAACAAAATCTCTTTCTACAAAAAACCCAATTCAGCTCTCACAGAAGTCAACGGGAATCTTTCCACCAACTTCTAGGAGAGTTGGATCCCTTCTCAGGCCTCTGAAGCATAGTCCTGCTCTTCTATTAGCGAGCTATGATTTTCCCTTGGCTTGTTTCACTACATCTCCAGTGATGTTTGTAGAACCTTAACTTGCCTATCGTCCTTTGCAAGACAACTTCCCTCTAAAGTCTTTCTCACTGACCATCTCAGCTTATTTTTGTTCTACCTGGAGAGGCAGTTTTTTGTCTGCCTTTTCTGGACTGCTTCACACTTAATATTGAAGTTCTGTTTGTACATGTGTATAGTGCCTTTCATATTGACAGATCTTCAAGTGCTCCACAAACTAGAGGCACACAAGTCCACTGAAGCGCTTCCACCTCTAGGTTGCAGGACAGCAGCCAGTTGGCACAGAAATTGATTAGCTGTGGGAAAGGCAACTTTTGTCCAAGTACATTGGAACAAACTTTCTCTTAAGAAAAGTACCATGAGATCTTTACTACCCTCCCAGAGCAGGCAGGATTTCACTTTCTAAGGCATGATCTGAAAAGGTGAGAGATGAAGGGCCTGACTCCCCACTTACTTACATCAGTTTTACACCATTGTAACTCCATTGGAATTACTCCTGATTTCTGCTGTGTCAGAGGAGAGAGGAGAATCAGGCCAGGGTTGCCCCTTTCTAGAGGTTTTATTTCCCCCCCGCCCCTTGACTTTCATCAATATCTCCTGTATTTTTCATGATTGTAAAATTCTATGTTTTACATCAGATTTAAAATTATCTTGTGATACTATTGTATGACGGACATTTTAACATATACATTATTCATGTGTGGAGGGACAGGAGAAAAGCAAATCCCAGCATGTAACATTTCAGCAAAATATAGATTGACTCTAGCTCAGGCTTTCCTCTGGTTCATGATGGCGGCACCAAATTCTAAAAGAATGTGACTATCATGAAAAACATTATTGTGACAAATTACTTATATAGCTTCAGAAATGTACACAGCGCTTTACAAACATGGAGTAAGGCATGTCCTCTGCCCTGAGGTGCTTACAATCTAACAAACAGAACAAACTCAAGACAGGACGACATCAATGATAGGTTGTGGAATGGATAAGGGAAAGGGGTTATGTGGAAAGATTAATGGGGAAGAAGAGAAAATAAGAAATATTCCTAACAGAAGTGGGTTTAAAGGAGGGTTTTGCAGGAGAGCGAGAAATTGTCTGTGGGAACATATAGGAAAACTAATCCAGGTAAAACTCACCTTGATACAGGAATATTAAAGAGTTTGTATAGAAAAACAATGAACTTGTTCTAGACCAGCTTTGCCCGAACACGCTTTTCTTGTGCATTTCAGGCTACAAACGTAAGAAGCTGACACATGAGGTCTAAGTGAAGGGATCATTTTTTTGGCTACATATTTGATTTTAGGCTCAGATGCTGGCCAGTTCTCTATCTGGTGGTTGTGGGTGTTTGCTGTTTGATAAGGGAGCAACTGGGTGGCTTTATGAAGAGTAGGTAATGTGTTCAGAGACCAGGGTTATAGAATCATAGAATATCAGGGTTGGAAAGGACCTCAGGAGGTCATCTAGTCCAACCCCCTGATCAAAGCAGGACCAATCCCCAATTAAATCATCCCAGCCAGGGCTTTGTCAAGCCTGACCTTAAAAACTCCTAAGGAAGGAGATTCTATCACCTCCCTAGGTAATGCATTCCAGTGTTTCACCACCCTCCTAGTGAAGAAGTTTTTCCTAATATCCAACCTAAACCTCCCCCACTGCAACTTGAGACCATTACTCCTTGTCCTGTCCTCTTCTACCACTGAGAATAGTCTAGAACCATCCTCTCTGGAACCACCTCTCAGGTAGTTGAAAGCAGCTATCAAATCCCCTCTCATTCTTCTCTTCTGCAGACTAAACAATCCCAGTTCCCTCAGCCTCTCCTCATAAGTCATGTGTTCCAGACCCCTACTCATTTTTGTTGCCCTTTGCTGGACTCTCTCCAATTTATCCACATCCTTCTTGTAGTGCGGGGCCCAAAACTGGACACAGTACTCCAGATGAGGCCTCACCAATGTCAAATAGAGGGGAATGATCACGTCCCTCGATCTGCTCACTATGCCCCTACTTATACATCCCAAAATGCCATTGGCCTTCTTGGCAACAAGGGCACACTGCTGACTCATATCCAGCTTCTCGTCCACTGTCACCCCTAGGTCCTTTTCCGCAGAACTGCTGCCTAGCCATTCGGTCCCTAGTCTGTAGCTGTGCATTGGGTTCTTCCGTCCTAAGTGCAGGACCCTGCACTTATCCTTATTGAACCTCATCAGATTTCTTTTGGTCCAATCCTCCAATTTGTCTAGGTCCCTCTGTATCCTATCCCTGCCCTCCAGCGTATCAACCACTCCTCCCAGTTTAGTATCATCCGCAAATTTCCTGAGAGTGCAATCCACACCATCCTCCAGATCATTTATGAAGATATTGAACAAAACTGGCCCCAGGACCGACCCTTGGGGCACTCCACTTGACACCGGCTGCCAACTAGACATGGAGCCATTGATCACTACCCGTTGAGCCCGACAATCTAGCCAACTTTCTACCCACCTTATAGTGCATTCATCCAGCCCATACTTCCTTAACTTGCTGACAAGAATACTGTGGGAGACCGTGTCAAAAGCTTTGCTAAAGTCAAGAAACAATACATCCACTGCTTCCCCTTCATCCACAGAACCAGTAATCTCATCATAGAAGGCGATTAGATTAGTCAGGCACGACCTTCTCTTGGTGAATCCATGCTGACTGTTCCTGATCACTTTCCTCTCATGTAAGTGCTTCAGGATTGATTCCTTGAGGACCTGCTCCATGATTTTTCCGGGGACTGAGGTGAGGCTGACTGGCCTGTAGTTCCCAGGATTCTCCTTCTTCCCTTTTTTAAAGATTGGCACTACATTAGCCTTTTTCCAGTCATCCGGGACTTCCCCCGTTCGCCACGAGTTTTCAAAGATAATGGCCAATGGCTCTGCAATCACAGCCGCCAATTCCTTTAGCACTCTCGGATGCAACTCGTCCAGCCCCATGGATTTGTGCACGTCCAGCTTTTCTAAATAGTCCCTAACCACCTCTTTCTCCACAAAGGGCTGGCCATCTACTCCCCATGTTGTGATGCCCATTATGGATGCTTAGTAAATTGTTACATGATAAATAACATACAACAGCTCATTCCAGCTGAAGTCTTTGGTACCAAATGCAATGTGTGAAGTGAGCAGGAAGGCTATTTACAATAGACAAATTTACACTGCTGTTAACTTAATTGATGTAAGTATGCCAGTGCAAGACACTCTACCGTAGACTGGGCCTAAGACTTGCCAACTTACTTATATAGTTTAAAAAGTCTCAATCTAGAAATCTCTGTTGAAGTGGGGTTAACAGAGGAAGGGTGGTCCTTTGCTTAGGTTGCTAGCCTGTGACTTGGGAAAAAACTTCCTGTGTGACCTTGGGCAAGACATTTAGGGTAATAATTGCCTCAGCCCCATTTTCAAAAATGACTTAGCACGTCAGAGCCTAAGGCTATGTCTACACTAGCACTTACGTTGGTACAGCTGCATTGCTGTAAGCTTTCTAGTGTAGACATAGCCAGAGTGTCAATGAAAGTCACTTTTGAAAATGAGACTTTGGTGCTCAAGTTATTTAGGCTCTTCTGAAAATGTTACCTTAGTCACTCTGTGCCTCAATTCCCCATCTACAAAATGAAAGTAACAGCACTGCCTTACCTCACAGGGCTGTTGTGAGGATAAATGTATTAAAGACTGTGAGGTGCTCAGATATGACCATAATAGGGGACATATAAGCACTTAAGAAAATGGCTGCTCAGTCAAACCCTGAAAGTATACCACAGGGTTGTTGCATTTCTTCCATTTATTTCTGCTAGCATTGAGAGCCACGAGGTCTAATATCTTCTCTGAGTAGACAGGGGCTCTCTCTCTCTCTCTGTAAGATCTGATCTGACAGGTGAGAGAGTTGCGGGGGCCTGGTTCCCCTCTCACTTACACCAGTTTTATCCCATTGTAACACTGTTAATTCCCCTGGAATTACTCCTGATTTCCTGTACTGCCCTGATGGGGACTTGCAGAAGTGTGAGAAGTTGGAGTGCAGCCCCATAGCAACTGCAAATAATGACTTCAACAAGTATTTGACAATGTTAGCAAAAGAATCCTCGTGTGTTCTGCCTGACAAACCGAGTAAAGGGAGTAACATGCTGGTTAAGTCATTCTGCATCATCTTAATGGTCTATATGCATTAGTTTTCTTTGTTATTCTTTGGCAGAAGTAAGAATGCTGGTGTAAACTACTCATGTCTGGCAATGTAACATCAGAAAGGGGTAATATTTAGTCATTATTTGTTTTGCACCAGCCTTTCATTCTAGTCTGTCCTGTGAAAACGTATAACTTTATTAGACTTTATTAATGGTAGAAACTCATGTGTGTCCTGCAACTTCTGAGCTGTCTGTCTCTGAGCCTGCCAACTGGATGTCTTCATTGCATCGTTTCAAGGTCTTCATGAACCTTCTCTAATTCGGGTTGTCTTTACTCAGTTTTGAGTTGATTTCACTGGAATTACACAGGCATAAAAATGGTGCAACGATATGGAGAATCAGGCCCACTGTCTTCTAAAAATACTTTTCCTCACAGTCAGGATCCTGTCCATTTTTCTCTTCATCGAGAATGGCTCTCACTCACCGAAGTGTAAATCTGAAGTACACAAGAGCAGAATTTGCTCCAAGATGCTGCACTGTATTTTTTTCTCTGCTGTGGTTGTTTGGTGTGTTTGTGTGTGTGTGTTTTTTTGTTCGGTGTGAAAGTCACACACAAGTCTAGACCTGTTTGTTCTTGTGCAAGTATTTTAATGATTGACCTCTTCAAAGTGCACGTGTCCATGGTCAGTCATGCAAGCCCTTTGGAATAAATTGGCAGAGGTGAGATTTGAACTCGGAGTTATCCTTCAAAAATCTAAAATGTTTCCAGCTACCTCTGCTCTCCCTGTCACTAAGTGGCGGTGTCTGTCTCCATTTCCTCCGGCTTGCTGAAGGTTTCAGCTCTGTTTATCCTTCAGCCATTCTAGCTGTTGTAGATAGACATTCTTCCTCTTGTGAAAAGTTAATCATTTAATAATAACTTTGGCTGAGTTTGCCTGAGCTCTTCAGCTCGCCTCCTTCACACTGGCCTCCTCCCTGCCGTGACACTTCAGAGAAAGCAGCTGGGCTTCATTACTTGTTGAATCACATTTTTAAGAAGTGGCACAGAAATGCCTCATTTACTTGCTTGTCTTCCCTTTTCTTCCTCTTCTTGCTTTTGTTTTTCCTTTTGTCTCTTGTTTTAAGGCTGGCCTCTGATAATGGCAATTATAGAAATCCAGTCCTCCCACAGAGGCAGCTGTAGATCATTTGGATCAAAGTGAAAATGAATTTTAATGAAAAATATTAAGTCAAAATCCTGCCCTTCCAGCTGGGAGCGGTGGAGGGTGGGAGGGAGCAGAGTATGGCTGTACCACCCAAGCATAGAGGCCAAGAGCCATCCTGCTGTTGCAGGGTTGAATGTCTCAGGTCGGGGATGGGGGGCTGCCTTTATAGCTTTTATGACAGCTCCGAGAAGGAGACTAGTATGTCCCCAACTAGCACATGTTGCATGGCTGTATCATGTGCACTGGCTGGCTGGAAAGCTGCCCAGAGCTGCTGGCCAGAAGGACACACACACCTCTTTGAGGGATACAGTGCACTGGCGGGTATGGCAGCCAGCCTGCCTGCCTAATGTGCTCATGGGAGTGAGGTAGGAATTTTTCCTTGCTGTTCTGCAGGTATGCTGGGGAGCAGGTGCACACAGAGCCTTCTGGGAACCTGGGAGAAAATCGGAACCGGATGCTCCCCACCCTTCCAAAAAATTACCATGGAGATGAAAGAGTTTAAGAAAAGGAAAGGAGATGGTGTGGGAGGGGGAAGAGGGCGCAAGTCTGTGGGATCACTGCCATTCCCCAAGGAGCTGAGGGGGGCCAGGAAGAGGATGGGGGAAACAGAGAGGCCCCAGGCCTGTGGGGTCACTGCCCTCCCCATAGGGATGGAAGGGGGATAGAGATGCCCAGGCTTGTGGGGTCACTGCCCCCCTTGGGATGAAGGGCTAGGAAGGGCCCTCCTCATGAGGAGGTGGCTTGACCTGCTTGCAGTCGGGGGTCCCTCCTGGTCCCACCCCTCCCTAAGCGCTAGCGGGTGGGAGCAGTATCCACAACCACACTCCTACCTCTGGGCTCTCAGCCTAGATGGTCACTTCAGGCTCGGTGTGGTGATGATGCTCAGCTGGGGTGGGTGAGTCAGTCATTCCACGCACTGTGGACCTCAGGCACCAAACCTGACTGGTGCTGCTATCTGGTGTGCCAGGTCGCAACGGCTGTCACTCAAATGTGGCCCAGCTGCCTCTCTGTCATTTTGAGGGACCGGGGCACACTTCCCCTTTTGCTACCTCCCCCAGGTGGCCCTAGTGGGGAGGGAGATCTAGGAGGATCCCATTCCCATTGTTAAGCATACAGATGGGTCCAGTCTCACCTCACTGAAGACTTTTACCATTGACTGTGGCCTATAATTTAGTTCTGAGCACTGGAAGGCTTGTATAAACAGATACCGTGCTACAGAGTGACCGTACAATACTTACCTTGAAAATACTGAGCTGGTCCTCAGTGTAAACTGGTACTGGTCCATTGGAATCAGCAACAGCTTCACTGCCTTGTCACTGCTGAAGATCTGGCCCACTGGTAGCTTTTAAACTATATGTTAATGCAAATGCATGTTAAAAATATCCTACCTTTCAGCACTTTCTAGGTCAGCACTGCTCCAGGATCATTGTGCTGCTCTGAAAGTGTCAAATGAGTCTCTGCTAGCAACTATAAAAATATTTAAAGGACTTAATTGGCTGTGTTTTCAGTCTTATTATGGAAGAAAAGTTATTGTGGAATTTTTCTTTAATAAATTATGCTTCCATGGTAAATTAAAACACAAATGTGCATTTATTATTTAATTCACTTTTAACATTTAATTAATTAATTCAGGTATTTCGGATGTTTTTGAATTCGTTACTTAAAAAAGTTATACAGAGGCTGTTTTACCTCTGTCAAACTATCTAGGGACCTAAGGTCACTTTATTTTAATATTTTATCTCTAATAGAAATGCCAGTTGAAAAAATGTCAGCGGCTTCCCAGGAGTAGTTAGGTTTTAGAAGCAAGAAATGGGCCTCTGGGCTTCCTATGCCTACTGCGCTTTCAACTGAAAGCAAAAGAAACCAGAAAAGACCAGTGGAAATCAAAGGATCAGCTGAAGGATTATAATGTGGCTACTGGAATTTTCATTAGGAAAATTGGACTTTTTGAGGCATATCAGTGTTGGCTACGAATCCTGAAGAGAGTGATTCAGGCTTCATTTCTGGAGGTGAATTAATTGATGGACAGAAGTAATTTGAAAAAGTTGTCACAAATGTGAGTATTTCTCAGATACCTCAAATAATGTGTGTTTTTCTACCTGCCAACACTATCTAGTCACTTGAAACTCAGATAGTGTTGAATGCTGTAATTGGATCTTCTATCAAGGCCAGCTGTGCCTTGCAATACCATTCATTTTTTGAACTTTGTCTACTCCTGTGCTGGGGTTTTCTGATATACGTTGATCTTCTGTTTTTAATATTCCCTTGAGACTCCCCTCTGTGCCATTTCAGGTGCCAGTGGTGCTCTCACCCACACCAGAAAAAGAAAGTTGAGTATATAAGATGGAGGGTATCTGCCTAATCAGTCTGTGCGTCAACCACTCTTTTAATTACTTTATACTCACTGAGCCAAATTCTGCCATCAGTTACTGCAGAGTTACAGATTTAACTTGTACCACTTCAAATGCATTTTTTGAAATACATTTTGAGAGGGAGGTGGGTTCAAATCCCTACTCTGAATCAGGCAGAGTAGGGATTTGAACCTGGGTCTCTCACAGAGCGGGTGAATGGCCTAATCACTAGGCTATTGGGAATACTACTATAGCCTCTTCCCCATTGTCTGTGGTGCACGTCATACATGGTCGAACTATACCTACTGTATCAGACCCTGCAAGTGGGGAATGCCTAGTTTGTGAATTCCCCCAGAGCTTGGGCATGAGCTAGGCACCAACCTACTCCCTGGTAGAAACATAGGCACTTAAGTACTTTAGGTGCCATAGGGTTAGGTGGCAGCTGAGCAGTGGCTTTGTGAATGCCAGTGGCACGTTAAATGTTGGACTTAAGTGCCTAACTGACCCTTTAGGTGCCAAAGTCCTGCCTTCTGAATGAAGCCCATTATAACGTCAATGGGGTCATTCTGGATTTATACCGAGGATGTAACTGAAGGCAGAATTTGGCCATTTGTATCTATAACAGCGTCATCCAGTGACTAGGGCACTGGTCTGGGAATTAGCAGGCAGGTGCCCTTGCCAAGTCATTTCACCTCTCTTGGCTTTTGTTTCTCCATCTGTAAAATGGGGATAATGATATTTTCCATTGTAAAGTACTTTGAGGCCTACTGATAAAAAGCCAGTAAGTATTATTGGAAATTATAGCTGCTAGTTTGAGAATATTGCAAAATTGATGCAGGTTTAGTTTTAGAACCCATTTAGAACAGTGGGTAAAGATCGTAATGTAGCTGATTCAAAACAGGGTAAGTAAAATGTGCCCTGAGAAACCATCATTGCTCTTCTGTGCTCATGTATTTTTTATTTTTATTTCACTAATCAATCAGTTTGACTCAGGCTGAGACACATACATGAGTATAATTACCAATTTAAATAAATGATTGGCTAGCTGGGAATTTGGGTGTAATCACTGATGTCTGGCTTTTCTCCCCCTTGGTATATGCCTCCCCGTCTTTCTCTGGGGCCCATCGTGCATTCCATAGCATTGTCTGATCAGGGATTTAAATTTCTCTGCAGTGAATCCACCAGCACTGCCCTGTCATTGCAGTTAGTCACACCATCTCAATACGTTATAATCCTCCCACACATCTCCTCTCACCAGTTTGTTACTATAGAGTCAAACAAAGCTCACTCACAAACAGCAACCCCCCCAAAAGAAAAAAAAAGAAAACCAAGAGAAAGTTGGTAACAGGCACTATGGTTGGTCAGGCCTTGGCAGAATGTGCAGTAATATCAGAAATAGACGGCTTACTGTAACATTAACTAACGGTTACACATACGGTTGAAGTGCTTTGCTGACCATGGGCCTAAGTTCCTTGGAGCTGGGACAGCACCTCCCTCTGCCTATGGACAGCCCTTAACAAGCTGTAATAAGAGCTACAAAAATGGGTATGTGGCGGGAGTTAGACTGAAGGACACTGGCTCACATGATCCCAATCAAAACAGCTATCCCCAGTTTCACAGGAGATGAGAGAGGGAGCAAGAAGAAAATCAATGCGGACGTATGTGAGACATGTCCTGATGCGTGTGCGGCACAGGACTCCCCGCCTGCGCCTTCTCTCCGAACCTTACTCGTTGCATAGCACGCACATGAATAATCCCATTGAACTAACTGCAAGGACTGCAAAAGCAACCTCCTAGCTTTTGTATGTGACACACAGCAGTTGCCGAGTTTAGGGAGCTGAATTAATAGGCACATTAGGAAGCATTTGTTTCTCTTCCTGGGGGTGTTTCTGGGAGTGCTTACTCCTTCTGTCTTTAGCAGTACAGCTAACTGCTACTGAGGAGAAAAACAATACTTGGTTGTGTTTACTCTACACCCATGCTAAACTTTACAGGTAATTCCTGTGCAGCTAACCCACCAGAAACAGTATGCTGCCATCCACAAATAGTATGTAGATTGTGGGCTGTTGCGGAGAGTTTTACCCCAGACCCTGACTGGAGTAATACATAAATAAACCACCAGCCATAATGATGATGGACAGCTATTGTGGTAATAAGAAGCTGATCAATAATTCATTTGCTATTCCTTGCACATTTAATCATGATAAATTAATGGGGTTTTAATGTGGCATTAACAACTGGGAATTTAACAATCAATGTGCCATTATTTTAAAATCCATGCTTTGCAGACACTCAGAAAACATCAGAGTTGTTCTACAACACCCAACAGAAATAGGGTAATAGCTGGAAAGCTTTGCAAAGCTTTGGGCTCTATGAAGTTCATCTGCCCAACTATGACACCCCTTTTTAACCAATCCATTCCATTCCATTTAATAGCATCACTGTAGAGGGGATGGGAAAATCATTATCTGTGACCAAGGAAGACAAATCAGATATTTGGGGGATACCAATTCCCTCTTCTTTATTAGCGATAAAGAACTGCATATGTTCAGGCTGTTGAAACCTCTGAAGTCAACACATTAAAAAGTGAGTGTTAGAGTTATATTGGCAGTATACCAACTTACAGACAAAAGCAAGGAAAAGCTGTAATGTTGCTCTTAACTCACCTGTTACACGGGGATGTTAGATTTATTCAAAAATAGCAAGCACTGCGGAGAGATATACTTGAATAGTTCTTGTATTTGAAATTGCTAAATCATTTAGAGCAACTGCAATGACCCTCATTCATCTTCCCCTCCTGTGACAAAACCTGCAGGAGGGACTTTGGACAGGTAAGGATCCCTATGTGGATTTCTTTTACATAATCATAGCAGGGTAGCAGGGTATGCAAGCTCCAGGAAACAAATATAGGGCCTACATCCAAAGTGACGGATGCCCTCTCCAGAGCTGGGGAGATCTGCATGGAGGCCCTGTGCTTTCACATAGGTTCTCAGCAACACTCCCTGGGTCCCTTGGAGAGGCACTAACAGGGATGTCCCCACCTTAGCTGTGGCAGTCCTCAGCATTCCCCGGTTTGTCTGTGTGGGAAGGGATGTGTGATGGCTGCTCCAAAGAAGAGTTAATACAGACCCTGGTTGAAATCTGCTCTCACATATGCTAGCTGCTGCCATCTCCATGGAGCTGACACAATTGCTGGAGATCACTGGGGCACAGGAAAGCCCTTGCCACATCCCTTGTCCCTAGGGCATAGACATAGTCACTGCACAGGTAGCTGGAAGGAAGGATTGGTCTAGCAGCCGTTATGTTGCCAGAAGATCCCGCTACAAGAAGTTGCTCCTCCTGTGGCAAGCTATGCAGCCTTTAGGGCTAGTTTGCACCAGCACTGTGGCACAAATCAGCTGCAGCACAGCAGAGGACCCGACCCTCTGATTTTAGAACTTTTTTTTTAAACTATGCACCATAAGTTGGGCATAGGCACTTTGCTGTTGGCACTGATCCAACTAAGAATTTGTTCACACCCCTTTCTTGTTTCATCTGAAGTCAAATGAAAGATTTATTGGATCTAACTGCATTGCGAATAATATTTATAAATGTCTACCTTTATCTCGCCTTCTTTTAAAATGCTATCTTTTTGTCCTTGGCTGTTCTAAATTATTAACATATCCTACAGTGTGCTCAAGATAAGAGAACCTTCAGCTTTTATTCTCTCACCCTTTAGACAAGCCAGTTATGCTGTTTCTCACCGGATATCTTTGATCAGCCTGCTTGTTGGATGCTAAGCTACAGGGACACCACTGGTGAGAAAGAAAACAGGGACGGAGCCAGCCCTTTCAAGAATCCCTAGTGATCGGCATGCACAATTCCCACCAGATTCAGAACTTTCTGGTGCTCTAGGCAGATCATTTGGATTTTTACAAACATAGGGCCAGGTTGTGGTGCTGCTCATCCTTGATATGAAGTGTAGTACATTTATAGATCGTTTAATACCTTATTACTAGATGTTATAAACATGTTACACACAGGTAGTAAGTACTGTGTACATGGCTATATATAAGTGTAAGATGTTATGGATAGTTATAAGCCATCTACTGACCAGTTGGACTCTGTAACAATTGTCCATTTAGCATGCTAATCATTCACTGACTCCCTCTAAACTAATTTTAAATGTACCCTTAATGTAAAGTGTCACCATGATACCTTTATTCACAATGAGTAGTACCTTACTCAACAAGTAGCCTCACTGATGTCAATGGGATTATTCATGATGCAAGGTACTATTCAGAGTTAGCTTCTCACACTGTGACCAAAAGAAAGTATTAGAGAGACAAGGTGGGTGCGGTAATATCTTTTATTGGATCAATTATTGCCTCACCCACCTTGTCTCACTAATATCCTGGGACCGACATGGCTACAACACTGCATGCCACCACAGAAAAGTATAGCAGCACCGGAGGCATAAGGTCACTGCATTGCCCTCAGCCCGTATGGGTGACTCCCATTGACATCAGTGTGAATTACACTGTGGACTGAAGACAGTAGATGGTCCATACGTGATGGTTTGCACACAAATTCTAGGTAGAGATACAGTCACAGATGTATCCATTGAGGAGGGATCTGTCCCTCCCCTGTATTTTTACTGTCCTGTTGATGACAGGAGTCATGCATTTTCTCTCAATGCTTTTATATAATGCTCATCACCATGGTCTCTGGTTGCTCCCCCTACAACTTCTTAGTGGTTGCACACCTATACACAGTAGGCAGTTACCATTTCCTTTGTGAAAATATAGTGCTGCCTTTATATACAACTTTTGCCAGTGTTCTTGAACCCGATGTTCCTACTGGGTGAAACTTAATTAAAAGAGAGAGCACGCATAAGTCAACTGACATGCATGGGATCAACTTCCTTTACTTGCCATGATAAAGCACAACAGAAGTTTTGTCACAGAGACATTCCACTCTGCTGCATTAAACAGCCTCCCACACCAAAGGCTACACTGTTTCTAACATAAAGCTAAGGAGTCACAGTTATAAACAATTAAAGACAGAAACACCCAAGATGTCACTAAAAAAAGCCAGATAAAATGCAGATCCCTCTGAAGAGGATGTAACAGTTTGTGTATTACATAGTAATACAGCGCCATCTAGAGGATACTGTGCTTTAAAAAAAACCAAAAGCAAAACCAGAGGACCCGATTCTGATTGTACTTTTACCCGTGTAAATCTGAAGTCATTCCACTAGCATTACATTGGTGTAAAGCCAATGCATGTATAACCAGAATTGGGTGCAAAGAGTATTATCGGCTGATTTGTATCTAATGCATGTAGACAAACCAATGAATTAGCAAGTTTCTCTCTGTATGCACAACTGACTGGGTGTCCCATTACTTCCCACTACAGACAGACTTGATATGAGCGCATAGCATCGCACACATGCCTTGTAGGGACAACATCTCCCATTCAACATATGAAATATGAAACAGAGGTCACGCACAAGAGCCCATAAAAATCTGATCCAAAATTTAAGGGACTTCTCAAACTTACAGTGCAGAGCCCTGACATGTTGTATGCTGGAAACATTGGGGCTAGATTTATACTGAAAATTATAGAAGGCAATTGTTGCTGCGGATCATTTTTCCACATATGTTCGACAGGATTAAAATAAGATGTGCATTCACAAACTGAAATTCTAACTACAGCTTCACACAGTCCCGTAACCCCCTGCATTCTAAAGCCATGTACAAAGTTGTCTGAATGGACATTGTCAACATCAAGGCAACAGTGACCTTCCCTCTCCTCAAATGCAAGTCTGCTGGGGCTAATTCTTTTCCAGGACTATTCCTTGTCCTTTGACTGCAGTGTGTGGAAATATTTATATTATTTTTGGCAAAAGAGTTTATAAATCACTCCAGATGTGCATGTGTAGCTCTGCACAGCTTGAAACTTTGTTCCCCCCACATCTATGTTCCTTGTTTAAGTTGGGTGATCTCAGAACTCATGAAACTTCCTAAGTAAATAGAGGCTATAAAATGCACTAAACAGAAATGTTAGCTCTTCTAAAGGAAGCCATGAGATGGTCGAGTTCAGGATCCTGACACAAGGAAGAAAGGAGAGCAGCAAAATACGGACCCCGGACTTCAGAAAAGCAGACTTTGACTCCCTCAGGGAACTGATGGGCAGGATCCCCTGAGAGAATAACATGAGGGGGAAAGGAGTCCAGGAGAGCTGGCTGTATTTTAAAGAATCCTTATTGAGGTTACAGAAACAAACCATCCTGATGTGTAGAAAGAATAGCAAATATGGCAGGCAACCAGCTTAGCTTAAATCCTTGCTGATCTTAAACACAAAAAAGAAGCTGACAAGAAGTAGAAGATTGGACAAATGACCAGGGAGGAGTATAAATATATTGCTCAGGCATGCAGGAGTGAAATCAGGAAGGCCAAATCATACTTGAAGTTGCAGCTAGCAAGAGATGTTAAGAGTAACAAGAAGGGTTTCTTCAGATATGTTAGCAACAAGAAGAAAGTCAAGGAAAGTGTGGGCCCCTTACTGAATGAGGAAGGCAACCTAGTGACAGAGGATGTGGAAAAAGCTAATCTACTCAACGCTTTTTTTGCCTCTGTCTTCACGAACAAGGTCAGCTCCCAGACTACTGCACTGGGCAGCACAGCATGGGGAGGAGGTGATCAGCCCTCTGTGGAGAAAGAAGTAGTTTGGGACTATTTAGAAAAGCTGGACAACCACAAGTCCATGGGGCAGGATGCACTGCATCCAAGAGTGCAAAAGGAGTTGGTGGATGTGATTGCAGGGCCATTGGCCATTATCTTTGAAAACTCATGGTGATCGGGGGAGGTCACGCACGACTGGAAAAAAGGCTAATGTAGTGCCTATCTTTAAAAGAGAGAAGAAGGAGAATCCTGGGAACTACAGGCCATTCAGCCTTACCTCAGTCCCTGGAAAAATCATGGAGCAGGTCCTCAAGGAATCAATTCTGAAGCACTTAGAAGGGAGGAAAGTGATCAGGAACAGTCAGCATGGATTGACCAAGGGCAAGTCATGCCTGACTAATCTAATTGCCTTCTATGACGAGATAACTGGCTCTGTGGATGAGGGGAAAGTAGTGGAAGTGTTATTCCTTGACTTTAGCAAAGCTTTTGATACAGTCTCCTAGAGTATTCTTGCCAGCAAGTTAAAGAAGTATGGGCTGGATGAATGGACTATAAGGTGGATAGAAAGCTGGCTAGATCGTCGGGCTCAATGGGTAGTAATCAATGGCTCCATGTCTAGTTACCAGCCGGTATCAAGCGGAGTGCCCCAAGGGTCGGTCCTGGGGCCGGTTTTGTTCAATATCTTCATTAATGATCTGGAGGATGGCGTGGACTGCACCCTCAGCAAGTTTGCAGATGACTCTAAACTGGGAAGAGTGGTAGATATGCTGTAGGGTAGGGATAGGATACAGAGGGACTTAGACAAATTAGAGGATTGGGCCAAAAGAAATCTGATGAGGTTCAACAAGGACAAGTGCAGAGTCCTGCACTTAGGATGGAAGAATCCCATGCACCGCTACAGACTATTGACCGAATGGCTAGGCAGCAGTTCTGCAGAAAAGGACCTAGGGGTTACAGTGGACGAGAAGCTGGATATGAGTCAACAGTGTGCCCTTGTTGCCAAGAAGGCCAATGGCATTTTGGGCTGTATAGGTAGGGGCATTGCCAGCAGATCGAGGGACGTGATCATTCCCCTCTATTTGACATTGGTGAGCCCTCATCTGGAGTAGTATGTCCAGTTTTGGGCCGCACACTACAAGAAGGATGTGGAAAAATGGGAAAACATCCAGCGGAGGACAACAAAAATGATTAGGGGACTGGAACACATGACTTATGAGAAGAGGCTGAGGGAACTCGGATTGTTTAGCCTGCGGAAGAGAAGAATGAGGGGGGATTTGATAGCTGCTTTCAACCTCCTGAACGGGGGTTCCAAAAAGGATGGATCTAGACTAGGGGTCGGCAACCTTTTAGAAGTGGTGTGCCAAGTCTTCATTTATTCACTTTAATTTAAGGTTTCGCATGCCAATAATACATTTTAACATTTTTAGAAGGTTTCTCTCTATGTCTATATATTATATAACTCAACTATTGTCGTACGTAAACAAGGTTTTCAAAATGTTTAAGAAGTTTCATTTAAAATTTAATTAAAATGCTGATCTTACGCCGCCAGCCCGCTCAGCCTGTTGCTGGCCTGGGGTTCCATTCACCTAGGCCGGCAGGGGGGCCTGCGGCCAGGACCCCGGCTGGCAAGGGGCCAGCAGTCAGAACCCAGGACCGGCAGTGGGCTGAGCGGGGCCAGTGGCCGGGACTCCAGAATGGCAGTGGACTCAACGCTCAGCCCGCTGCCACTCAGCCCGCTGTTGGTCTGGGGTTCCGTCTGCTGGCTCCTGCCAGCCAGGGTCCCGGCTCCCGGCCCCGCTCAGCCTGCTGCCAGTCTGGAGTCCCAGCCCTGTCCACACAGAGTAGGTACCTACCTTTTCCCTGGTTCTAGCCATTCTCTTCCTCTCTCTGCACTGAGATGAGGGTGGGAGTGTGCTGAGAACAGGGCTGGGGGTGAAGGAGCAGGCTGGGGGTTGGGGTACAGGGTCTGGCCAGGAGCTAGTATGAGGGAGGGGGCTCAGGGTTGGGGCAGGAGGTTTGGGTGTGGAGCATTTACCTGGGCAGCTCCCATTTGGTGCGAGGGGTGCAGGTGGGAATGGGGTGTGGGGCGTGCAGGAGCTCCTGTTTGGTGCTCAGGGTGGGAGTGGGGATGTGGGGGGTGCAAGAGTCAGGGCATGGGGGGGCTGGGTATGTGTGAGGAGGGTGCAGAAGTCAGGGCAGGGGGCTGGGGAGGGCGCAGGGGTCAGGGCAGACGGCTGGGGAGCGTGGGGGGGTGCAGGGGTCAGGGCAGAAGGCTGGGTGTGTGTGAGGAGGTTCAGGGGTCAGGGCAGAGGGCTGGGGTGTGTGGGGGGTGCAGGGGTCAGGGCAGAGGGCTGGGGTGTGTGGGGGGTGCAGGGGTCAGGGCAGAGGGCTGGGGTGTGTGGGGGGTGCAGGGGTCAGGGCAGAGGTCAGCAGGGCAGGGGTCAGCGGCTCATGGCAGGAGGCTGGAGAGGATGCCCTGATCCACCCCCTTCCCCAAGGTCCCTGGAGCAGAGAGCACGCTGTGGCTCCGTTTTTACCTCTCCCCCTCCATAGCAAGGGCCGTCAGCTGATTGGCCACAGGGAGGGAAAGAAGGAGGGACAGGAACCCAGCACGCTAGGGGAAGAGGCGGGGGGAAGAGGAAGCTTGCTTGCCCTGCAAGGAGAGAGCGGTGGGTGGGGGGCAGAAAAGAGCGGGCCGGGCCGGGCAGGCTTTTTAGTGGTACACTGCTGTCTGCTGGGGTCTCTGGCAGACAGCAGCGTGCCATTAAAAATTGACTCGCGTGCCGTGTTTGGCATGTGTGCCATAGGTTGCCAACCCCTGATCTAGACTGTTCTCAGTGGTAGCAATACCCCTGATATTCTATGTTTCTATGATTAACCTATAGTTTATGAAAGTCATTGGGGAGTTCCAAATGTCTGTTATTTTGTCTTAGAAACAAGACAATAATTTTCTTTTAAGTTTTAACTTAAATGCCTGCATTTTTAGAGATATCTAGAGACGGCAAATGAGATCAGAGCCCCTTTGGGTTAGGCAGCGTGAAAACACATGGAGAGACACAGACCCCCACCCCAAAGAGTTTGCAATCGTAAGAGAAAAGGCAAACAAAGGATGGGGCAGGAAAGAAATGCTCCAAGAGGTGAATTGTCCACAGCATGCAATAGGTAGCAGCAGAGCCAGGAAGAGATCCCAGGTCATTTACGTCCCAATTCAGTGCACCATCCATTTTTCTTAGGTACTTACAATGCCCCTGTGACTGGGCATGCCTCTGTGGTATGCCCTCGCAGCCCACCAGGGCATGATTCACCCAGCCCCAGGTCTTTGACTGCAGGCCAGCTGTCCTTCCAGCTAAGGCGCACTTCAGACCTACCCCTTCCAGGCTGTTGAGGTCCAAAAGAAATCAGGAACAAGAAACCACAGCTCTAAACAGGGTTTCCTGATGTATGTTCAGTGGGACCCTCCCTTCTATTCAGGGCTTGTCTTCAAACAGTCCATACTTCAGTTGATCTGACAGGGTCTGGTTGTCCCTTCTAAGGGGGCTTGTCTGACCGACAAGCTAGCTCAGTCTCTGGGCTGCAGCCAGGCTTCTCACATCAGGAGAAGCAGATTTGATGGAGTTAGTTCTCCTCTTTTTAACTCCCCTCTTCATGCTTCACATCTGCTGCCAGTGTAGTAGGATGGGGCTCATTGGCTCCTCCGGCTCTCTTTAACCCTTTCGTTGCCAGTGTGGGGCCTATCTGCCCCATCACAGCCCCCCCCCCCGCCCTATCACTGTAATAGCTGAGCACCTAACTATATCTCATGTATTTATTCTCACAACACTCCTGTGAGGTAGGGAAGTCTATTATCCTCATTGTATAGATGGGAAGCTGTACTAGATTCCAAATATTTTTCAAAGTTTACCAAATACCTGACATTTCTAATTGATTCCACCACACACTATCATTTGTACCCCTTACCAGTCCTCTCTGGCTTTAGGTTCCCCTATGACACACAGTGCACCACTATGATTAGTTAAATGATAGTGGTACCTCAAAGCCCCAGTCAGGACTGGTACTAGGCACCATACAGACACAGAGCAAAAGGACAGTCCCTGGCTCAAGCAGTTTACAATCTACAACTTTTGTAAGCGCCAGTAAAAACTAGATGGTTCTATGGGCCTGACTCTGCAGTCCCTAAGTCAGCAAAGCCCCTGCTGACGTAAATAAGAGAACCTGATTGGGTCTTGAAATCTAGGTAGTATGGATTCAGGCCATAGGCCTTATTTCTTCCTTTATGAATCCTTCCCCTCTTTTTTCACATACCTATGATTTACCAGACTGTTAGCCACCAGACTAGTAGGCATAAACTGAGCTGCCTTTATAACCTAGATAAGGCCACTATTGATAAGCCAGAAAGTTATTTTTAAGAGGCACATTAAGTTTTTTCCCAGAAGCTGTACAACATTCACTCCTTTTTCAGCTAACATTGGTTTAGGGATCATGTATATTAAAGGCTGCATCATAACCCATAAGCATGAATGGTCAGAATTAAAGTTACAAGAGCAACATTAGCTTTGCCATTTTCTGGTTTTTGAGTGCTTAAAGACAGAACCTTAAAGTGTAGTTTGACTATAAAAATGACTATGGAGAAATGGTCTCTTCTTAATAGATCTGACTCCAAACACACACAGAGAGCAGATCTTCTGTCTGTAATGACCAACCCATTTTTTACTCCGTTAAGTCCTCTAGAGTGAACACAACTAAGATAGTGCACTGCAGAGTCTTGGGCAGCACCAACAGAGAGATGTAATAAGATCCAAGCGGTAACTCCACAGCAAATCCACTGAAGACAATGTGGTGGCGCAGATATCAGCGAATAATCTAGTTCACACAGGTGAAACTGAGATTTCTGCTCAGTTTTTACTCACCTTCTCATTGAAGCTGATAGGAATTTGCCTGAATAAGGAGTGAGTGAGAACTAAGGATTCACCCCATAGGACTGGTACAGAAGTCCTTTGATAAATGGTAAGAAAAAAAGTGTTTCCGGGTCTGTATATGTGATCTTACAGTTTAATCCTCTAATCCTTTGGTACAAAGAGTGTTAGTCCAGGCTACTAGATTGTCCACTTCACTCTCCCACGGCTCTTCCTCTTTGCTGAGGGGTCTCTTTTCACCTGCTGCTTGACTTTCTGGTTCTGGACCAGTCACATGGATGGTTTGAAATATCCATAGAAGAACAGATTAATAAAGAGAAAGGAGACAACAGGTAAGTATAAATAAGCTTTCCAAAACAAGCCACAGTCACATTTTTCATTTTTAAAATGCAGATCTTAATTTGCTCTGATTTCTGGATCCATATCTCCTAGGCATATACAGCGACTGTACATATGTATATACACATAGTATAAATCACATATATCTATGTGAAAAAATTGCAGAATCATGTGATAAACCACAATTATCATACAGCTCTGTCTGCCTCTCCTTAACTATCCCATCTAAACGGGGACTACTTCTAATATCACAAACTGCTTAAATCAACTGCCATAGAATTAGAACGAAAACCCCAACCTATCAAATGTGGAGTTTCTCCCCCATCTTACACTGGGACTCAGGCTCCGGACAAGGCAATGTTCTGTCTTGGGCCCGTGACAAGTTCTTTCTGCCATTCACACCACCACACTCATGGTATTAAAGACTGTGTCAGTAGGGCTCTTTTGACTCCCACATGTAACAGCTATGGTTCAGCTCTCCACATCATCATTAAGAGCCAGCCCTGTATCTTGTACTAGTGAAAATGTGACCTAATTCCTGATCCTAGAAATGTAGAGTCTGATTCTCCTCTCTTTTACACAGGTGAAAGTTCACTCACTTCAGTGGAGTTACTCCTACTTTTCACTGGAGCAAGTCAGGAGAATCAGGCCTGTAAACTTGATTCTCATCTGGAGCCTGATCCATTGAAGTGAATGGAAAGATTCCCATTGTCTTCAGTGGGTTTGGATCAGGTGCCTGGTCAGCTGTCACTGAAGGGCAGAAGTTCATATGCAAGTTCCATTTATGCTTTGGTCAACAGAGAATAAAAACTGCAACCCGTACAAGGGCATAGGAGATTTGAATCCAGGCATATACTGATAGACTCAATTTCTGCCCTTGAGCCTGATACTGCTCCATCAATGTCAACTGGAGTTTTACCCTCAACAGAAGCAGGATTGGATCCATCATGCCAACACTCTTCAGGCCTGATTCAAATTTCACATTGGTTTTAAAATACAATGGAGCTAATTCTGATTTACACCAGTGTAAGTGAACAGTAAATCAGGTTCTATGTGCACATATCAGAAACATTACATTGTATGGTACTGATTCTTTACCTGGAGTTTGGTAAAACAGGTTGTTGTCCTGTTCCATTTTCCTAATTTCTATCAGTTTCTCATCTATTGTTTGCTGCCTCTGCTTTCTGATGAGTTGAGAGACAATAGCATTGTATCTGTAAGCAGAAACAGAAGTAAATTAATGGATACTATCAAACATAAATTTGGTTAAACCTAACTTAAATAGGGCCCAAATCAACAGAACACTTAAGCATGTGCTCAACTTCAAACGTGCTTAAGCCCATTCCTAGTCAGCAAAGCAAAGTAATAAACAAGAACCTGAAAGTGACACTGATTATCGGTATGGTTCTGTAACTCTGGCCTTAATCCAGCAAAGCACTTAAGCACATGCATAATTTTAAACATGTGAGTAGTTCCACTAAAGTCAATGGGATTACTCGCATAATTAAAGTTAACCATGTGCTTAAGTGCTTTGCTGGATCAGGGCCTGAGTGTTTGGCACTTTGCAGAATTGAGCCTTATAGACGTATGTAAAACTGAGAGCTTGTCTACACTGGTCGGGTAATGCACTCTATGGGGGTGTATGATTTCTAAAGCATACTAACAGGTTGTGCATTAATTGGTCCATGTAGACCAGCTGGTGTGCACTGAGGTGTTACCTGTGAAACAAGTACAAAAACATGTGAATTTCTAGCACATGGTATAATTTTTAAGCTGACAATGTCCCTTTCAGCCTTCTCATTCAAAAAATTTGCCTGCCATTTTAAACGGGTTACATTTGGAGACAGAAAGCACAAAGCAATGGATTGAAAAGATAAAAGGATGTCAAATGAATTAAGTGCAACTCTAAACAGTAATTGTTTCTGTTTCTTACTGGAACAGAATACACCACTGTATTCAAACCCTGCAAACTATTGTAATAATCTTTGTACAAAGTCTGCTTTGCAGTATATCATCTGAAAACTCATAATTTGCTGGTCAGTATTGTCCTGATAAAATGTGTGTGACAACATTGTATGTGAAGTTATAAGATTCCCCTGTATGGTGTTAACACATGTTCCAAACACCACACCACTGCCCAAACAGAAGTTGGCAAACAGGTATGTCCTAAACAAAGGAATGTATGCTCTGCTTAATTTGCATTTAAGCAGTAACAGAATCATCAAGCAGGAAGGAAAACAAAGAAAGTTCCAACAGATGGAAAAAAACAGGAAGAAATATCCTTCCACATAGACTCTTCGGCTCCTGGGTCTCAACTGGAAATGTTTTTCAAGAGGGGACTGAAACTATAAAAGGAGGGACAACCCCCCATCCCCACCCCGGCACCTTATTCTCTCTCTCTTCCTATCGCATTCACTGCGCCTGAAGAGACAAAGGAAGCAGCCATGGGACTCTGGGGAAGGGGTCCTGACCTGAGAGTTTGATCAGTAATCTGCTGAAGCATGTGGTGAGAAACTTTGCTTGAATCTTAGATAGTTTGTTAACTTAGGTGTTAGTAAATGTCTTCCCTTTATTTTCCTAGTAACCATTTCTGACTTTTATGCCTCATTACTTGTACTCATTTAAAATCTCTCTCTATTGTTAATAAATTTGTTTTACTGTTTTAGATAAAACAATCAGTTCAGGTTGAAGTTCCTGGGTAACTCCATTTGGGGTAACAAGTTGTGTGCATATTATTCCCTTAAAGGAATAACGGACTCAGTATATTTGCACTGCCCAGGAGAGGGCGGGGGAGTACAAGATGTGTTTCTGGGGGAAAATCTGAGACTGGGAGTGTGTTGGGGCTGGTGTTCTTTAAGGCTGGTAAGAGCCAAGGTGTGGCTAGCTGGCTGCAGCACACACACAGACATAGCTGGGAGTGACTTACGTGCTGGAGGCTGTTAGTGTGAGCCACAAAGCATTGTACAGGGCACCCCAGGTTACACGGCAGGGGTGGCACAGCTACTCATTAATCTGGATTGTACCCTGGTACGTCACACTTACACTTACGTTCTGCCTCAAAGATTCGTTTACTATTGTTAATGTCTCAGACTCCTCCCCACTTTCTGTCTGCACCATTAGAATATAACTAAGTGTGTGAGGGAAGACTGTTGGAGTAATTAAATTCACAGTATGATGTACTTTAAAACATAGGCATAATAGGACGCCACTCCAATGGTTTTTTTAATGTCTTGTTATTTTCTCTTGGCTGGTAGATAATATTTGATATATTCATACCTTCCAGGACATTTTTGATCTCTTTGCATTGGGGAAAAGGCTATAGAATGGGTTGCTGTTATTGGGACTTTTAATTTATCTTTGATAAAATGAAATTGAAAGTTCAACTACATAAAGAGAACATTTGTTCAATGCATTCTCTTTCCAACCAGAAGGTGGCAAACAAGGTTTTAGCTTTTGATAAATAAAATTGCACCACTGTTTTCAGGGGTAGGAAGAGTTAAAAAAAAATGTAGAAGTGTATTCGCTTTATGTACTTTTTCTTTCGAAGTAACCCAGCAGTAGTGAATTTTAAAAAGGAAATGGTGCTCAGTTAGTCTACATGATTCGGATGCCTTTTCACATCAGAGGAGAAAAAATACAAAAGGATCAATCTTTACACATTCATTACCACATTAAGTCACTTAACCTCTCTGCTTCCTCAGTTTCCTCATGTACAAAATGAAGCTAATGGAGTTACCTGCCACACAGGGGAATTGTGCAGCTGCATTAATTAGTAAAGCACTTTGAGATCCTCGGCTGAAAGCTTGTGCTCAAGTACTTTGCTGAACAAGTACTATAGTTGTGTGCTGGGGAACTTCTTTATTCCTTTTATTCTCATCTTCAGAAAACTTCACTCTGACATAAAACCTAACCATTAATTTTCAAGATCCTCCAACATTCCAGGCCTTTCCACGTGCCCTCCAGATACTAATTCTTTACTGTTCACCCATTTTGTCCCTGCACACTATCTTCCTTCTCCAACTATCAGAAGATTTATCCATCTGCCTGACTCTCTGGCTGCTTTCAATGCCATTTCAAGATCCATCTCTGCTTTCTGGCCTATGATTTTATAATTTCACTAAAATTATAAACAACATATCGTGTACCTGGGTGTCCCTTGTGACCAACCATTCTCTCTGTATCTCTGCCCTATGGGTTGCTAACCCTCCAAGATTGTCCTGGAGCCTCCAGGAATTAAAGATTAATCTTTAATTAAAAAGTATATCATGTGATGAAACCTCCAGGAATTTATCTGATCAAAATTGGCAACTATCTCATCTAACGATGATGTGCCACATTCAGCTATTTGTTACTTCAGGGTAAATCATAGGCTCAGCAGAGTTAGTCCAGATTTTTACTGGTGTAACTGAGAGCTGAATTTGACTCAACACTAATTACATACATACTAGTGTAGTACATGAATGTACATAATCAGCTGTGAAACATCTTGTAATCCTTTTATATGAATAGTGTTATACAAAAGCAAACTGTGTTGCAATCTATTTTATGTTTCATGAATGAGTTACAACTTTAATAAGAAAATGTCAACTATATTATTATATAGCCAACAATTAAGGTTGTTTCTGCACTGATGTCAGAAAATTTGGCCTCTTACTTCCCTACCCAATGCTACGAGTGAAGGACATATTGCAAGCTTTAAAGCATGAACATGTTTTGTGAGCTGTTTGCAATTGGGGAAAGAATACCAAAATACTGTTTGAACCTGGTTCCGGGCATTTGAACCTGCCTTTGATTAATCAAACCCAGAAGTTCAAAAAGAGAAAAAAACCTGTTAAAAGTACATGGTCTCCTACCACCAGAGGGCAGTGAGATGTGGCTATTTCAAACCAATAGGTTCCCTCCTCTACCCACTCCCCCCCACCCCCCCAGAAAAACCACACAGTAATTTCCTTTCCAGCTCCAATGAAACTAACATGAAAAATGTGCTATGCTTGACAGTGAAAAAGACAGCTTTCCGAAACAACTCCTGACTGTTGAGCCATATGCAAAAATGGACAGATGAGTTTAAAAGGACAAGTTCCTGGTTTTTCTGAATATTTTCTTGGGTCATGTAGGATGCTTTGGCACTACATAATGAAACAATTATCAAACATAGAAAACAAAGGAGTTCTGTTGAAGGAAATAAAACAAGGAAGTCATGTCCAAGGAAAATTAACCTTATATTTTAGAGGTTTCTTCAGAAAGAAAAATAAGCTTTCAATTTGGGTTAAGAACTTGCTGTCCTTCACATTCAACCTGAAATTACCCATTCATTTTCTTCCAATTCATGCTGAAGGCAAATAGGATTTGAACGGTAAAAGCGGTTCCTAACTTTTTGGCCTGTTGTAAAGGTTCAGCAGCAATAAAAAGGAGTGAGAAAGTTCAGTTTGATCTGAAAGATTACAGGGCAGCACAATGACCTTGCATTTTGCTTTGCCTTTTCCTTACAAATGCTGCTGGGAAACAGGGTTTCAGTCACAGGGGAACTTAAAGTGAAATAAGAGTAGGCACTCAAAATGTAAGGGCCTTGGTCCAGATCCTCAGCTGACTTTACGTGCCTGAGCTGTGTTTGGCAGGGTGGAAGGAAGCGGTGGAGAACCTGTGGGAGTCCCAGAGTCATTCTGGTGCTCAAGAGGCTCACTTTACTGCTGGTCCATAAAAAAGCAGCAGGCATCCATTCTAGTAGAGCCCTGTCCTAGAACTTTCTCGGGCACTACTCGGTGGGAATCCTACACTGCTTCTGTTCCCAATGCCCTCTACCCTCAGACCATCCACACAAAAACAAAACACAAACAAAAGCACTACAGTTCAAATGTTGCCATGGCATATGCAAAGACCTGGGCCTAAATGTATAACAATTTAAGCTCAGTAGATTTAAGACACTTACGAATTCTCATCCCATTCTCCTGTTTCTTTCACATTTTTTGCCTTCCAGCCATAACAGTTCCCTATAAATGCTGGATCTTCAAACACTATAATGGCATAATTACAGAAAGTTACAGTTAGAGAGAAAGATGCACCGGTCATCACATTCCCCAAAGAAATAGTAAATATCAGATTAGTACAAGTATATGCGTCACTTAGAGAAGTTTATAGCAGAATCCTGCACTATTAAAGTCAATGAGAGTCAATGGAATCAGGACTTAAACCACTAACAATTCTGACCTCAGTTAAAATGGGGTAAATTTGAAGTAATTCCATGAAACTCAGTGGAGTTACTCCGATAAACACTAGTGTAATTGAGAGCAAATTTTGATCTCTTGTCTTAGGTGGATAGCAACACTATATGTGCATTTTTAAAGTATTACAAATAAAACAACAAAATAGGACAAGAATTACCACTGAAATGCATGAACATAAGGTGGTGATTATATGATACACATTTCTTTTGAATAGAATATATAATAAATAACAATATAAACCTGATCCTGCAGACCGAAACTCCAATAAGTAATCCCCCTAAAATCCTATTAAAACACTGTCATGCATCCAAGTATGCTGGTAACTTAGTTACAACAGACTCTGGTGGTGGAACACCGCATTATCATCAGAGCAATGTGTTGGCCATGGTCCACATCTGTTTTGTTTTGATCTTATCATCCTCCCAAACATTTTCCTACTCGTCATAATTGTATACACTTCACTAATGATGCCTTAATACGTTTTCTTCCGTACAAACCTAGGTTTCCAAACTTCCTAACAAGAACTTACTTAGATTGTAAATTCTTGGGGGCAGAGACCCTCTTTTTCTTCCATGTTTGTACATTGGACCTGCTGTGCTAGGCGGAATCCATGACTGGGACTCCTAGGACAATTCAACAATAAATAAGAATAAGGGCCTGATCTTCAACTGGTGTAAACTGACATAGCTCTACTGAAATCATTACAGCTATGTCAATTTACATCACCTGAGGATCTGACCCTAATTTGTGGATGCTTAAGATATTACAGCTTGATTCTGCTCTCACTATCAGGAACAATGCCACTGAAGTCAAAGTTGTACACTAGTGTAAATCCTGCAGGAGAGAAGAATCAGGGCCACTAAGTTTAATTTTACTAAATCAGGCATATCATCTTACATGGGGCTTTAAAATGTTCTGCTGCTTTTGATGTGGCTATTCCTGACCACATCCTGTGGTAATCTTCAAACGAAATGGTTGTAATCCTTCTGAAAATATAAATGCATAGTAAAGTTTCTGGTGATCAGACAATTTGGTAGTAAACAAAGATTTTCATGTATAACCTTCCACAAAACAACAGAATGAATTAAAAGGGTTTTAAATTACTGCATTACTGGCTGCTTGCAAATGACAGAGAAATAGAGTCACTAGTGTGTAAAGCAGCCATCTTAAACAAGAGCAAACACTAATATTTTAAAGACGTTTTAGCTATGTTTACATGTTACGGGTTTATGAGACAACCAGATGGATTATTTTCATAGTCTGCCCCCCTCTCCCCCACAGCCCCTTCCAGGGATTAGTTTAGCAGAAAAGAACCAATTTTCTGATTATTTATAAAGCAGATCTGGTTAAGGGAATATATAGCTAACAGGAATATATACCTTCTAAAATAGCTATCATAACTCACCAACAAACAACACAGGAGAGAGTTTTTTAAAATCCTCTTTATATGTTTTATATCTTTAGTCTCAAAACTATTACACATATATTCAATATAAATGAAGCAAAGTTGCTATTTCAATATTGCATTTTCCAACTATTAATTGTATTACTGTCTGGTTTATTCACACTCACACTTGACCAAATTCTCCTCCCAGTTAAACTTTGTGCTCACTCTAACTTGCACCAAGGCTAATACAGTCCCCAGCCAGCTTCACCCCCTCATCTATACCAAGGATTAAGCTCAAGAGGTGAAATCCTGGCCCCATTCAACTCAATGGGAGTTTTAGCATGGACTTCAATGGAGTCAGGATTTCACCCCAAATCTCTATACAGACTCTAGAATAAAGACAAGTGTAGGGTTTCATGGCCCAGCTGCCTCAGAAATAATGTGGCATAAGAAACATGAAAAGAAATTTTGAAAAAGAGAAATATACATCCTTTTTGCTGGTGACATATCTCAGAAACAGTACGTCAGACCACTTCATTCTGGCCCAAAAATCTGGTCAAAGACCATTTATACTAGACATCAACTACAGAGGTTTCACATGAGGCATTTAGAAGAGGGGGTTAAGGCCAAAAAATAGAAAAAGAAAAGTTGGTTGCGACCTTATACGAATATATCTTCACAATACATTATTTTGTTCAAAATTAGGAATATCAATTAGCCTTTTGAAACGTATTATCTCTCTTGCCATTACATGTTTAAGCACAATTGTTTGGGTAGCTAAGTAAACTCATTTTAACATGGTGGAGGTGATTTTCCCTAGATTATTAGCTCTGTGGGGCAGGGACTGCCTTTTTTGTTCTACCTCTATACCACACCTACCACATTAGGGTCTTGGTCCAGGAGTGGGGCTTGCAGATGCTACCACAATCCTACTACTACTAGCTTTCAGACACTACCTCTGCCCCCATTGAAATCAGTGGAGCTGTGTTAGGGCTTGTCTACATGTTGCTTTAGTCTGCACCTGAGGGGTGTAAATTTTAGTTCACACTATGTGTCATGCACTAACTGGCCTATGTGGACCATGCTGGCATGCGCTATCTTCGGGGTAGGCAACCTATGGCCCGCATGCCAAAGGCAGCACGCGAGCTGATTTTCAGGGGCACTCACACGGCCTGGGTCCTGGCCACCGGTCCGGGGCGGGGGGCTCTGCATTTTATTTTAATTTTAAATGAAGCTTCTTAAACATTTTAAAAACCCTATTTACTTTACATACAACAGTAGTTTAGTTATATGTTAAAGACTTATAGAAGGAGACCTTCTAAAAATGTTAAAATGTATCAGTGGCGCGCGAAACCTTAAATTAGAGTGAATAAATGTAGACTCGGCCCACCCCTTCTGAAAGGTTGCCGACCCTTGCACTAGATGATCCCTAGTACATGTTAATGTAGTCTCATTTCAAACAGTAACATGTTAACATGCAGTAGGGAACATCTAGTGTGTACCAGCAGGGTCCACATAGGCCAGTTAGTGTGCAACATGCTAGTGTGGACTAAAATGTATACCCCTCTGGTGTTGACTAAAGCACAATGTAGACAAACCCTCCACGAGAGCAGTTAGGCCAACACTGAGTGCTTTTGAGAATCTGACCCGATGGCATCACCTTTTGGAATACATGGACGTGGAACACCACAAATTTATTGTCTTGCTTGGCTCTTCATTATGTACTGTATTGTCTTGTGCTAGGTGCTTTTGTTTCAATAAAGATACCTTTACAATTTAATCCTCAAAAAAGTCAAATAAAACAAATCGGTCTATGTAATTCTATATAGTTTTATAGATAACAAGAGATAATTGTACATGTGAACCAGGAAAACTGCTGCAATCCCATTGCTGTCAGACATTCAGGAGGCAATAGTGAAGTTCAGAGGGAGGAAACCAGCCCGTGAGAAAACATGGACCTTTGAGCTCAATGACCACCATTATTTTTATCTATCCAGTGTCCTCCTGACATACCCTAGCCTTTGAAGTCCTGTAAAATGTCAAAAGCAGCTCTTCAGATGTGTTTTGCTTTTACCAATATTTAAAGCTATATCCTGAAAAGGAAATGATTCCATTATGGAGCCTGACACTTAATTCCTTCCATTCCAGACCCAGAACTTTCACTTCAGTCAGTGGAAGCCCTGGGTGTCCAAAGAAGGTGGGATTGATCCATAATACGTTTGTGACAAACTAATACTCTTCATTCTTTTTGTAATGGTTCTGATTCTGTATCCTCTGAAGTTCATGCAAAACTTAATGATCCCACATCCATTGGAGTTAACAGCAAAACTTCCACTGATAACTTCAGAAGGAGCAACATCAGGTTGAGATTGTATTAAGAGCTATATCCCAAAAAGAGCAATTATTTTCTTTTTCCCGTTAGTGGATATTCCCAATTATTTAACTTTCTTATGGAAACATCTGGCAAGCGGTTGCCTTTACAGTTATTGCCAGTAAGTCTTATGTCCAACTGAAATGAGTTCCTTACCTACCGGCGTATAGCCAGGAATTGTGTCATTGTTGGGCCAAGTGATATTTTGGTTGGACCTAGTCAATGACATTTATTCCAGGAGATTATACATATTTTAGGTTATTTATTATTTTAATAGTATAGGGAAACCAACAAACTCTTTCTAGAATACACAAGACTGTTTTTATTTTGCATTTATTTCTATAGTACTAGAGTTGTGCATGACGTTACTACTGAAATAATTCTCAGGTTAAATTTCAAGCTAACATACAGGGTCCGGTTCTCTTCCTAATTCAGGTCCCTTTGCACCACTCCAGAATCTGACTGTATCTGGTCACCTGTGAATTCCCTTAGTGTTAGGGTTTGAAGCTAGTGTATTGAGTTCCTACCCCATCCCTATCTCCAGGAACTAGCATTTAGGGTGAGTCTAGCACAATAGGGGTGAAATCCTGGCCCTACTAAAGTCACATGCAAAACTCTCATTGGCTTCAGTGGGGCCAAGATTACTTAGTTCATCATAACTTGTTACCTGACATGGCCCCGAGAAGATGCTTCAGATGGCAAGTAATACTTTGGAGAAGAAGCACAAACTTTCCCAGTGCTAGAAAGGTCTGCAAAGGAGAAGATGAACATTTAAAAAAAAAAACCTTTATGACTCAGATCCTGTAAATTGGTTCAGTTCCACTGACTTCAATGGAGCTATGTTGATTTATATCAGATAAAGATTCCCCCCAGTACTCATACAATTAACAACCCATCACATCTGCACTATGGTATAGATACCGGGTTTGATTCCCCTCTGCATGTGCACCACTCCTCCTGTCCCTTTCATTAATAACATCAGCCAAAAGGAGTGCAGCCGTCCCACCCAGTACTCCGGAGGTTTGGGTAGGCAGCTGGCACAGCAGCAGATTCTGATGACTTTGTGCCAGCAGGAAGGTCCTTTGCAACAGGCAAATTCTCCTCTAGGAACCAACCCATTATTGCCAGAATACAGCCACTTTGTGGCACCTGAGTGGCATGAAGTGGTCAGAGTGGGCTGGAATTTGGCTCACTGAGAGCAAGTACAGCCACAGTACTAACCTTTCATATCTGCCACTTGCTCTGCTTGCTCCAACAACATGAAATACACTGACCCAAATTCTGCCCCAATTTATACCCTAGTTGTAGCTGCTTTTTCAGGGTAGTCATTGTGTAGCATAACCATAGCACACTGAAGATTTACAAGGCAAGTACAATTCATATTAGGCAGGCAAGTCATGGAAAGGATAGCAGTATTTCTGCTCTCTGGCTCCCGGATTCATCTAACACCCTTCCTCTTACTTACTTTTCCTGCAACAGATCTGACATTCCCTAATATCATTATGTAAATTATACTGGTTCTCACTCACCAACGTGTAATTTATAGGGCCACTTACATTCGCTCTGAATTTGGCCCAGCATATTCCCTTTCAAAACACTAACTGGTGTTTGTTGACATTAAATTACCAGTCATACTAGTATAAATATACTGTTGTGCATACAATAAACTGTTTTTTAAAGGAGGAGTTTTAAAAGAAACAAGACTATATTTATGGGTAATAACAAAACAAGTACAGTATTACCTTCTAGGTGCTGGCTAGTTCTAACACATTGTATAACCATTTGTCTGTACAAGGATATGTTGTTTTTCAGCATTTCTGCTGCTTCCACATTCACTGCATTTTCCAGTTCTGGATTAGAAAGCATGACCTGTATAAAGGTATAAACATGCACACACACCCACACCCACATACAGAGAGAGAGAGAGAGAGAGAGAGAGAGAGAGAGAGAGGGTACATATTGGTCTGTAAAACATCTATTCTTCTCAGAACACATAATCCATCAAAATTGTTGATTTCATAGTTTTACAATGAATTAATAACAATCATACTGGTATGTTAAATTCAAAGCAAAAACGAGGCTGCTTTGTGCTTTGTTACGATTGAGATTGGGCCCTTCATTTTGATTTCCTTAAAAAAGGGCTACATGGTCATAACCTATGCTCCCTTCTTCCTGTTTTCTCTCAGGTTTTTGTGTAATTCCAAGCAGACAGCCATGAATGATACATGACTCCCATTTGTTTTACTCATAACCAATACTAGGGTGTCCACAAAAATCACGCATACATCTGGGGGCCATTTTCAGTCATGAGTGGAGGGCAGGATATCCTTCATAGTGATGGGAAAGACATTAAAAAGGGATATGACTTGCTCCAAGGAGAAAGCTGTATGAATTTTTTTCTTGGAAGAAAAGGCAGTAAATTTGAAACATTGAGGCCTGTGTGTTAAAAATGAAGGTAGCTGCTTTGAGTTACTCACGAATCTCAAGACCTATGCCAACACTCGTGATCAAGACTTTGACTATGAGATAATTCAGGAATTTAAAAGTAGAGCTATCAGCATTTTAAAAGTATTTTTTAAAGTACAGCGAATCAGGCAGAGTACACATGTCTTGAGCAGTGGCTTACTCAAGATAAGAAAGCATAAATCCAAAAGATCAAAGTAGCTACTGGTCAAAAATATTTAGCACTGGCAACAGCTTCAATCATACTCATTCATTTATCTATCTGTCTGTCTTACTCAGAAGTAATGTGCTGCCAAATGAGACACCAGGGAACAAATTCAGAAGTAAAAATAAAGTAAACATTAAAAAAAAGATGTTCCACAGAATATATTTGCTGTGGCTCTGAAGTTATCCAGCCATTTGCATTTTTAATTTTAAATCAAATGAATAATCCTACATCCCACAATCAGTCTGCATGTTTGAAATCCCTACTATATAAGTAAAGTACATTTTAGTATTTTCTTTTATGAAAGAGATTTAAAGTCAGTAGTTTACAATACCCTTTTCTTACCTGGACAGCGAGTAAAATGCTACTCATCGTTAACTTTCCATTCCACTCTTTAGGGTTTTCTAGAAAATCTATACAAGGTCTCCCCGAGTGCTGATCCACTGTGTTGGAAAAAAAACAGTTGTGTAACTTCAAAAGAGTTCAGCAATATGGCTGTTGTATGCTAGAGGAACGAGGGAGAGTTACTGTTTTATTTATAGCTTTAAATTACTCAGACTACCCAGGTGTTGCACAGGGCAAATCAAGGTAACCGGATGTTCCTATCATTGTCACACTTGTCCTCCCTTCCACACTCCCTCTGATTGTTCTGTTAGATTACACTTTTACAAAAAATTCTGTCTGTCAAAGTTTATTATTGAAATAACATAAAAAAGTATGTTAAAAGAACATTTACATTGCAAAGTCAAGCATTCAAAAATTAGGAAATGCCAGATGTATGGTTACCTGTGCAATCTTAAGGGCTTATCTACATGGGAAAATTTTTCCTGTACAATTTCAGTCTTTTTGGCACACACTGCCACAAGTCCACATAGAAAAATTCTAGTTTTGATTTATCTGGCATTTTATCCCATTTTCCTTAATCTGTTTTGAAAGCAGGATAACTATTTCAGAATGAGTTATACTAGTATAAGCTTTGTGTGGACACATCTCGATTCTGCATAAACCCACCACTTCTGGCAGTCCTCCCACTGCCGTCCCAAACTGCACTGCTTCACATCTGTTTACCAGTGTGTCCTCTACTGCTTCAGGGCTTAGCTTGACCGGACGTCACCTCTTTTTAAATGCTGGCACACACCTGGATGCACCCCTTTACAATTTCAGCTTGTAGCAAGTTCACACACCCAGAGTCACATATCCATTATGGCAGCCATACATTGTGCTTCTGAGTGGGCCTGTCTAGAAGTCCTGGACCTCCTTGCCCTGTGGGGACAGGGACATGTCCAGTCCATTTTAACAGCAGTCACTGTTTTACACTGATTTACAAGTGGCCATCGGAGCAAGAGTGGGAGAAGGGGCACTCACAGGACAAAGCCCAGTGTTGTGCTAAAGTGAAGGAGCTGCAGCAGAGTTACTACACCGCTAGGGACACAAACAGGACCTCTGGTAGTGCTCTCGGTACCTGCCCTTCCTATGAGGAGCTGTACTAGATTTTTGATGAGGACACTACCTGTGAATCCCATCATAGGGTTCTGGACAGTTTGACCAAGGCATCGGAAGGTGTTAAAATGACCACAAACCCATCCAGGAGGCTATTCCCCTAGGCAGCCAAGATCTCTTTGGTATACCAAATCCGAAGGCAGAGAGCACCAGAGATGCCCCCAAAACCCAGGTGAAGAGCCAGCTTGTCAGTGCTGTGGAGGGGACCTCTTCTGGTCAGAGTGATGTGCTGTATTACAATAAAACTGTATAGGGGAATTTAAACAACTTTGTTCCAGGTACTGGCTGGGCGCTGTAATGCTTGGCAAATGTGAGCTATGATACTATATGTCTGCTCAGCTTTTATTAACACAGCCTTTGGCTATGTAGACTTCTTTCTTGCATTTCACTTTGTGCAGGATGGGAAGTTATGCAGGACACAGGGAAAGAGGGAGCTCCTGCTGCAGTAGCAGACACTCTCTAGGAAGGGACATGTGCTTTCGTTGTCCCTAAGGGCATGCTGAGCCCAGAGACAGCCCAGTTTTCAAACAGATGAGTCTTAATAAGACCCAGATCCTGCATTTAATCAATGAATCCTGCATTTGGGCACTGAGGCATGAAAATGGAGATTTATGCACCTGTGGGACAACCTGAGCATTCAAATGCATGGTTTAGACATGGTTTATGAATTCCCTGCCTGAAAATTGCACAGAGTTGTTGGGAGGGGTTGAACAAGGTTTCTGTTGGAACAACGGTAGTACAGGAAATAAAAGTCAAGCTAAACAAGTAGCTGAAATATCTAACTACATGATCAGACAATTTCTCACGTGGTCCTTACCATTGGGATGGAATGGAATGGTGTTGAACATAACAGTTGGAGGGACACTATTGTACTCTTCAGTGTACTTTATTGACAGCTGGAGAACAGCCCCTATTATGAGAAAGAGATTGGTATTAACTAATGTACTATCTTGTATTTAACAAGCACACCTGTGTTGCATTTGTCCAATGAAGGCTTTGCTATTATAGGTTTTTTGTTTTGTTGTTGAAAGTTGTGTTCCTTGTGCTAATGTTAACAAGCTCTGGAAAACAACAGGTGAAGCAGGATGCTTCACATTAGATGAAAATGCTTATTTAAACTATCTCTAATAATACATATACTTACTGGATTGCTGAATTATCGTCATCAGTTGAACTTAGTGCCATTGAAGAGTGTCAGATGAACAGGTCTGGAAGCTGAAATCAATTCACAGAACAGGTACTCGATGTGCCAAGGCACAGCAGGGCTGGAGTAAGGCAGAAACACTCTAAACCTACGCCTACGGTCCCAGTTCCTGGACTTACGGGATTACATTCTGGATTCAGCTTTCATTTGCTAAAAAAGTAAGTTTCTACTCTTCGAAGGGTTGCAAAGAAACCCTTGAAAACATGACCTGACTGTAACCGCTGCAGACAGCCTGAGAAGTGGAAACTGCTTGATGCATCTCGAGATGGAGTCACTGAGTTCTGGGGATACCCTGCTACCATTAATAAGTGTGAGGGCCCCTGATGCTTCTCCTGGGGAGAAAAGGGCATTTCATATCCCTTCTTTGATCTCTCAAGGTCGGGGGAAGGGTCATGGTATGGGGGCCAGACTGTGGGAATGAAGCCACAGGGAGCCCCATGTCATGGTGTGCCTAGGGCTCATGATTGCCTCAATCCAGTCCTGACACAGGGTAAGCTTCCCCACACTACCACATAAGTGTACCTCAGTGTTGTCTTGTAAGGACCATAGCTAGGGATGAGTGAGGAGGTTAGACTCCTTCTTTATTCTGGGCTCTATTTTGTAAGGTGCTGAACACCCCTGTAAAATAGCACTGTTCAGTAGCTCAGCATCTTGCAAGCCTGAACCCTCTATCAACAGCCTTAAGAAGGAAGTCAGTTAGGACCAAAAACAGTAGGGTTTTTTTTTTTAAATGTGGACAGGTTGTTTAATAGGATGGGACTGTGGCCACCAAACTGCTGTCAGAGGGTAACAACTTTCAGTCACTACTTACTCTACCTGTGATGAGTAAGAGTCAACCATCTACAGATAAAGTGGTTATTAGTGATTTCCTGAGACACAGATCTCTTGGCTGGGATTTGAAATTCAGTGCCTCCTATGAAAATTCCACCCCTTATTTTGTAAAATATTCACATGTTGTACATTGAATAACAACAAACATAATTTACAAAGTGTTAATGTAGTCATGGAGGGGTACTAAAAACAAATGTGCAGCTAATAATGAAAAGCCAGTCAAATTCTGTATGCTTTCTTAAAACTGTTCGCATTATCAATTTTTTAAAATAGCCAGAAGGATAGACATAACATTACACACACAACACTTATAAAATCACATGGTATGGTAAAATTTTTATATGTTACCTTCCCAGAGAGAATCCTTGAGTCCCTGGACTTCGGCTAGCCATTCTAGCAAATTATCCTTTATAGGAGTGACAAAGATGCCCTAAAACAAAGGTACAAAAAGAAGATAAAGTGTGGAACGTGATGAACTTGACATGTTCCCTTAAAAAAAATACCTGCTTACTTTTCAAGTTAAATTTAAGAGTTGTGAGAATTAGTTAATTAATGTTTCTAAAGGACTTTGAGACCTTTGGATGCATGAAAATACTATGTGGAAACATGAAAGGTTCTTATGAAACCTAACAATAAAAATACGCATATATATGTAATGTGGTCATAGTCCTTTTCAACCTGGCTTTTTTGGGAAGGGTGGATGGGTAGGAAATATAGCATATTGCTACAGAGATTATATTTTTATGAAAATAAAACTGCCAAGCATCATCAGCTAGCACTGGATTTGGACTAGTTATCAGTCCCAGAGCCAGCCAGTCCACACAAATATTTTGTTTTAAATTTTTGTTAAGTAGTTCACTTGCCACATGGACTCTGACACCAAAATTCCTTTCTCAAGTTCCCTTAAGGGTTTTGTGTGCACACTGGAGAAATACAAATGGGGTACTTAAAAAACCAATGTGAAGCTAACCAGAAGTCAGTGGGATTTTTGCACGCATATGGGGACTGCAATATCAGGTTGTCCATTTGGATTCTTATTAAACTTCCTCTAATTACCAATGAAATCCCAAAAGAATAAAGCTCCACTATTATGAAACCATGTACAGTTATAGTTCATTAAATTACATCTGATGATCTGTGGAATTAACTTTGAAAATGAAAGATAGTAGGGTTAACCTTCCTCCCCCTGCCAAAAAAACCCACAACAACCACCACCCGAGAATTATATGTCTACACTGGAGCTAGAAGGTGTAGGTTCCAGCTCAAGTAGACATACCTGCACTAGCTCTGATCAAGCTAGCTTGATAAAAATAGAAATGCAGATGCAGTGGTGCAAGGGGTGGGACTGGCTGCCCACCCAAGTGCAATTCTGGACAAGACTCTAGGTACGTACTCTGTACATAATTTTGTGGTTTTACTTCTTTTGTTGAGGAGGGGTGTGGGAAGGGATGCTAACACAAAATGGGGGAAAGCCAGACTCAGGATGTAAAAAAGATGCCAGTTGCATGTTAATGGGTTATACCAGCTTAGATATTGGAAAATATACAAAGATACTACTCACAAAAATGTTGTCTTCTTTATACTCCAGATACTCTCTTTCCAACAAGAAGTAAGCTCTGGAGTGCATAGCAATAAGAGAACTTGCGCAGGCCTCTTTCTCTCTTGCCTTCCCCTCACAATATAGTTCTGGCTTCACAGAAGCTGTCCTCTTGCAAAAGGGCAGGTGATCCTCCCACTCTAATTCCTGCCTCACAGCGGTTAGTGGCTTGTGCACATAATTTCTAAAGGGTTTGCACGGAGTTTAAAGAGGCTAATGGCCCTGAGCTGAAATCCAAAGGAGTCAGTCAGAGCTAAAAGCACCACACGGAGCTGGTGAATGCTTAGTAGCAGAGGCTAAACAAACCCAGATAAGGAGCTTATTCCTGATCCATTGAATTTTCTTATATGGCTGGACAGTGTCTATAGGAGGAGGAGCGCCAGGGCAGCTGGGAGCCCCCGCAGCACATAGCAGAGGTACAAGGAATAGGCTGGACTCTGTGTATAGTGTTACCCAGCAACAGATTCCTTGGTCTGCTCAGCTGGAAAGGCTATGGCTTTGTTCCCCGCCCAGCCAATCACAGGAGGTCTTAGTTCATTAATCGGCTTGCCCCAATCACAAGTGGCCTTTCACCCAGCACTTAAAAAAGAGAGTTCCCCCTGGCTGCAGCTGCCATGACACTAGAGGCAAAGCTTAGAGGCCAAGCCATGACTCTAGAGGAGAGGTCGGCAACCTTTGGCACATGGCCCGTCAGGGAAATCCGCTGGCAGGCTGGGACGGTTTGTTTGCAGCATCTGCAAGTTCGGCCAATCGCAGCTCCCACTGGCTGCAGTTCGCCATTCCAGGCCAATGGGGGCTGCGGGAAGCGGTGGCCAGCACGTCCCTCGGCCAACACCGCTTCCCGTAGCTCCCATTGCTCTGGAACAGAAAACCGCGGCCAGTGGGAGCCACGATTGGCTGAATCTGCAGACACTGCAGGTAAACAATCCCCCCGGTCCGCCAGCAGATTTCCCTGATGGGCTGCGTGCCAAAGGTTGCCGATCCCTGCTTAGAGGCAAAGGCCAAGTCCTGACATTAGGGACCGAACCTGAGCCTAGGAAGATGCCCTTATGGGGCATCCATCTTCCTGGGTTGATAACTGCCTGGGCAAAGGGCTGCCGGAGGTTGGCTCTGCCCCTGGAAGTGTCATCATGAGTTTTAAAGATTGGGGAGTTTTATAGGGTAAGAATTACACACGCACCACTTATAGTCTGTACCACTGAATAAAACTATGTCTGGTTACAACTCCACCAGCGCTCACACTATTATCCTGAAGTGCACCCCTTTGCCCAAGCCAGATCTAGTTGCCTTATTCCCAAACACCTCAGGCCCAAGCTTCCGGGTCAAATGTGAATGGAGAAGAGTTTAAAAAAACGCGGCTGTTTAGCTCTGTCATGCTCACACAGCAAACCCTTCAACGCCGGGGGAGAGAGAGAGATTATAAATCTGCCTGTGCTAGGAACAGCACTGACAGAGTACTCTCTCCTCAGATCTGAACGTATGTTAATAAGGGTTAGGTATCACTGTCCCCAGAGGGAGAGGAAAAGCAGCTTGCCTAAGGTCACATAAAAAGTGAATCAGGGCAGAGCTCAGCATACAACTGCTTTCTCCAGACTCCCAGCGTCCTGTAGTTTGACTGCTTTGCAACGTTACCTCCTCTTCTGCATTAGCTCTGGAATGACAGGCTTTATTTAATACAGCAGCCAGCTGATTACAGAAAATAATTGCTCTGACATCTGGGCAGACTCTGTTACAGCTAAGTTTAATATCTTCATGTTTATTTATTAAATACATTAATAATGCCCATACAGTTCGGGGGGGGAACATAAATAATCCTTCCTTAGTTAAAATTGGAGAATTAGCATCATGTTGGATATAGCTTGCAAAAGGCCCAGTTCTCCATCTGTTTACTCAAGCGAGGAGAGTTCTAACATTGACTGAAATAAGGCTACTTCTAGGAATAAACTGTGCAAGATGGGGCCCTCAATATTACAAACCCCTCTGGGTTTATCAGTGCTCTGCACATGTAATATCAGAAAATAATTTGGCTGTTTTGTACCCATATAATTGGGATAAAATCTAGTTGTGGTCTCCAGAGTAGGAGGATAATCAGAATCCCAGAAATAAAGCATAAAGGCTAGGTGTGTCATTAAGACACTGCTGGACCCAGGGAGAGAGAGGAAGGAGGGACAATGGTGGCAGGTCCTTGAGACAGTGTCTTTGCTTAGATACAATGCCACCAGGAATGACTGGGTGAATGCCCAGAATGGCTACATCTGCTGTTACTACATCGTTTTGCAAGGTGCAGTGTATGTTTTCCACACTGTCCAGAAGCTGGCCCAGATGTTCTGACCAGCACGTAGAGATCTAACACTCCTTGCACAGATATTGTACCTTCCTTGCACTGATACTGGTGTTAGGTTCCCACGGTCTTGTCACACCAGGGGCCTGATCCTGCACAAGATGTTAAGGAATAAGGAGATGATTTTCACACACAGACACACCCGAAAATATGATACTGTAACCAGGGGCAGCGCAATTTTGCCGCCCCAAGCAGTCGCTGCCGCCAAGCTGCCGCTCCGGGACACTGACTGCCACCCCAAGCATCTGAAGAAATTCACTGAAAATAATTGTCTCTAGAGTTTTCCTTGAAGAGTCAGCTATGTTTTAGGGGCACAGTCATCCCCTCCTGCAGAGACACATCTAGGAATGGATGCTCAGGCCAGGAAAATCTGAATGATTGTTTTGCCATTCCTCTACGGCTGGTCTCTCTCAGGAAGCTGATTTGGAATGTGTAAGGGGGGGGGGTCTGCAAAGAGAAATTTAAGAGGTGAGTTGGTCAGTCTCTAAATACCTACATGAAGAGGGGATGTCTGATGGTACAGGCCTCTTTAATCTAGCAGACAAAATCATAACAAGCTCTAATGGCTGGAGTTGACTCCAGAGAAATTCAGACTAGAAATAAGATGCACATTTTTAGCAAAGAAAGTAATTAACCATTGGAACAATTTACCTAGGGATATGGTGGATTTTCGGTCACAAAGTCATTCAATCAAGGTTGGATGGCTTTTAAAAATATATGCTTAAGCTAAAGCAGAAGTTATGGGCTTGATGCAGGAATCACTTCTTGAAATTCTGTGGCCTGTGTTATGCAGGAAGTCAGATTAGATGACCGTAATGGAATGTGGTCCCTTTTGGCTTTAAATCAATGAGTTATCAAGGCAGAAGTATCCATGAAAGAATGTCCCTCAAGGAGGTCGTGCTCATTCTCCCCAGTCATCTGGCAGCCTAATGCTTAACTTGACCATTGATTGTTGCACAGAATCCCAAAATCCAATCCCAGTGAATCTGTGTGATATTATTCCTTCTGTAAAAAGGAGCTAGAAACTAGGGACAATGCCCTGGAGCCAGCACTTTCCACCTTCAGGAGTCCCAGGTCTGCTCAAACAAGCTCATGTTACTGGTGCTTACAGAAGTTGTAAAGGTGATTGGGAACCAAATACTATCCTATATTATTGTACTTTTTCAAAATATTATTGCATCTATGTATATCTTTGTAATTTATGGAAATCAGTTATAACAATATGTGTGTGTGTGTAAACACATATGCATATGTATTCCAAGCACTTTTAATGTTTAATGAACTCATTTATTTCTTACAACTCAAACGGATGGTTTCAGTTTTATTTAGACTCTTTGAACAATCTTAAAAACCCAACATTTTCTTCACACAGTCTACAGATTAAAGCAATGCAATGTGCTGCTCTGATTATATAACTTTGGGTACACTGGTTACCCAACAGCAGTCTGCAGAGCTGAATTTCCTCCAATGAGCTGAATTTCCCCCAAAGGAGTTCTCATTTAGAGCAGGTTCTGAAATGCAAAACCTGCACTAACTCAGCTATTAAAAGTATTTTAGACACTTTTCTACAATGCGTTGCACAGATAAACAGAAAATAAAGGACACCACATATGCTTTTAATAATTCCAATTTAAAATCAATTTCCCCCTCCATCTTAAAGACCTTTTTGGTGTATAATCAGAAGATTGTGTCTCTCTATTTTTAATAATTTTATATTACCTCAGTAATATAACTGTCCTAAAACATACTAAATTTTAATCTTTAAAGATCAAACAGAAAGACATACAATGGATTATATCTTGAGTGACTTGGAGGTGATAAGCTCTCCTCTCAAAAAAAAGCCTACACGAGGATAAAAATTACTTCCATGGACACTATATTCTGGAAGGGAGATGTTTGCAGGCCCACAGAGAAAGTAGGTTTGTGGCCATAAGAAACCATAGCCATTGAAGATACAGCCAGAGGACAGAGTGCTCTCAGAGAACCCATAGATATGGCTTGCGTGACTACGGGCTGTAGGATTGGTTCCTATCATAAAACCATCTTGGTTAAGCAGCGCTTTGTAAGCATAACATCAGAAAATAATTTATTTCCTTTTGATTGGATAAAGTGTGGTTGCCCATTCCAGAGCAAGTGCAGAGAAGACAAGGGGACAAAGGTGCAAGTGTACATACCATCTATCTGTAGCTCTCCACGTACTCTGATGCCTGCCAGTACTTGCTCAACAGGGAACTAAGATGCTGGCTGCAGAAGACAGTGTCAACAGTCAGAGCTGCTAGCACAAGAAGGTTGCTCACAGTGCTTTAATTTAGTTATGTTCCATTTTTGTAACACAGCTAGTGCTTCTGTATTGGGAACAATGCTGCCATCCCACGTCTTCCATGCCCCACTCAATCCACACAGAATTGCAGCTCTGCTGGTTTTCCACAGAGGGGCTTCTGTTCTGTGAGCCCAGGGGTGAGCATGATAGCTATCAGGGCAACCTTCTGTCCCATGAGCACAGTAGGGTCTTGCCAATGCATACTTTAAATAAAAGAATTTTTGGTACTGTAATAAATTTGTGAAGCTCAGTTAAAATGCTGTTGTTTTTTGGTAGCAAATCAAAAACATGTTCAACTAATTAGTTTTTAAGCATCCTGGAGATAAAAAATAGCTTATCCTCTTTGAACAATGATTTAATTTTTCTTTGTACTGGATTTTAAACCTGTTCTGTCATACATTCCAGTATACATAATAGTACCCTTTGCAAAGGCATTCATACAAGATTGTATTTATCATCCACATGGAACTGAGAACCAGCTCTCACCGGGGGCATGAAACACACTAAACACTTTCTGTAAGGGAAAGACTCCCATTGACTTCAGTGGGTTCTGAATCAAGTCAGGAAGAGACCATGAAGAAAACTGGCTCCTTGCAAGACAGTCCATCCTTCAGGATTAGCCCGTGGGCCATATGTAGATTTCCCACCCTCCCATCTTGCAGTTGTATCACATGCATAATTGATTACTGAAATCTAAGTATCATGTATAAACTGTTAATCCATCAATATGTTTCACAGGTTATTGTGAGAGATTCATAGATTTCCAAGGGACCACTATGATCATCTAGTCTGACCACTAGAGTAATGCAGGCCATAGAATTTCCCCAAAATAATTCCTAGAGCATATCTGTTAGATGATGCTAAAGTGATAGATATGTCAGAGTACCCTTACATCTTGAATAGACATGGCACAATGATGCAAGCTGCAATCTCTTAAGCATTTTTCAAGCCAATTGTCTTAATACAGGTCCTGTGAGGAGGCAGAGTTGCCTTCAAGATTCTCAGAAATATAGGGCCTAATCCTATATTAGGATTAGGCAACGGGCCACATATCTCCCACTAAGGGCCAGGGGCCTTCAATGCCCACTGGATTCAATGGAAGTTGAGGGAACTCAACATCTTGCAGTACTGGATCCAAATTGACCAGTGTAACAGTACTTATAACAGCACTGAAGTATGAATATATGAATACCATCTGCAGTACTTTGAGTTAGATGAGCTTTTTAAAATTCTCTTGATGAGCAAAGGTAACAGAAGAATACTGAAACAACTAGCAAATGTAGTAGGGATATTCTAAACCTGTAAACTCCTGTACAATTTCATTCATGCAAGGCACTAATGGACTCTTCTTTGGTTTCTTGTTAAATATCTCAGACCCTGGAATACACATTTAGCAGTTCTTCTATATCCATGTCTTCCAAACCAGTTTTTGTGGAATAATTCTCTGCTACATCTGCAGTTTTCATTCTGTACAAACCCACCATAATTAATCCTTATCTGTGGAGGACACCATAATGCTAACTCCCATTTTGACATGCATTTTGCCCTTTAAACACCAAAAGTTTTCTTTCTTTTTATGTAAGGATAGACTAATTTGGGAAGGATGAGAAGCCAGACTGAACAGACAGTATCTTGTCCTCTCATGTTGCAATTCTTAAGTTTTATTTCCAAACCTCCAGAGATTCACAATCAACTATAATAGTTCTTTGACGGAAGTTGCCATACTGAGTCTACCATTAGAAAGTCTCTACCATTTTCTCTTTCTTTGTCTGTGATTCAAAAACCATATTTGGTTCTCTGAGTTTCCACCCAAACAGGAATTCCCAACATTCCGATACTTTTTGGCAGTTTAATTTCCACATTAGCCAATTTATTTTAGTAGTTTTTCTTTTTAGCTCCCAAGTGAATTCTTGTCTCTTTGTTTTAGCATTCGTTAACTCACTGCAAGCTATGAGTCAAGCAGAGGATTTGAATCCCAGAATTCACAAACTTCATTCACTGAGGGGAAAAAAAACTCTCCTTGAGGGTTGACAGGCTTTCTGCTCAAAGCAGATCTTCCATTTTGTAACAGCTGTAAGTGTATATGATTCTTTGACAGATCTCTGCTGCGGATAACCTTCTAGTAAAGAAAAAACGACATATAACTGTGGGTAGGTGGCGGTTGGATTTAATGTATTTCTATGCAAAACCAAAAAGTATGTGAAAGATTTTTTTCAAGCCTGCCATTGCTGCTCCAGCAGACACATTTTCAAACTGGTACGTCTAAAGCTAAGCACTTATATCCATAGGCACCTAAACAAGCGATATGTTTCTTGGGGTGCTAAGCATCTGCAGCATTATTATTTGTAAATTTTTGCTTATGTGTGGCTTATACTTGATTTCCCAGCAGTTTTTGATATGACTATTGGTGGTTGTTTTAGCAACTAAGGGACATAGATAGCCTGCTAGTAGGGCCTTTCTCTTGTCACGTGGCCATTACTTTCTTCTCAAACCAATGAATCTAGTAGCAGTATAGTAGGTGGTAGGAGTTGTTATGAGGACGCTCTTGGTTTCTTCATACCCTCATTCACTGAGGGCATTCATTTGATATGAGTAAGCAAAATAAAGAATCTTGGTATCACTTTCAAACAAGCTTTTTACATGGAGAGCCATGCGCCAGCCACAGTACAAAGCTGGTTTGTTTTTTTTAAGTCACAGTTTGTGTTCTTATTTATTGAAGATTTTCTAACAGCAACATAACTCTAGTACCACAACGCTTAATTGCCTGCATGCATTTTCCTTTGTACCTGGAACAGATGCCTATAAAGTGGGCAGATTGACTTCAAGATGGCACTATTGTTTTTTGAAGCCCTTAATGCCATAGGCCAAGAAACCTCCAGCTGAAACCCTGGTGAAAATTTTAGCTTCCACTTTCTCAGCATGTTTGACGCTTAGGATGCATAAGATGTTTGCAGTGATGCAACTATTTAATAAAAGTGTGAGAGGAGAGTGGGGAAAAAAGTGGAAGGTAGGAAGGGGAATGCATTCATCTTGCATTGAGCAGGACATCAACAGAATAGTGAAACAAAACAAAAAAAATGTGTGTGCCTCACATGTGCACGAGAAATGACCTTCCCAAACATCTTGATTTTGCTAATGAGATGATAGTTTGTTATGCACTGGCACAGAGATAAAAGTTTGATCAAAGGACACAAAACTCCAGTGTTCAAAATATCCCTTTTCTAACACTTAGGGTTTGGAGCAATAGCAGCCTGCAGCCAGGTGGAAGTTTAGTATAGATGGAATTAGTGATTGATCTTTGCCTCAAAAACAAACCTTTACCTTAAATACAGCAAACATCCTAATTAAAATTCCAGATCTGAATACAATTAACCTGGACATGACATGTCAGCTTCGTGGGCTCAGTATATATGAAATATTGAAGACATGGTGGTCATAAAAGTACTTATTGCATAATTATTAATGGGGCTCTTGTTGCACACATGCACCCAGATCCTCAGAGGTGTTTAGGTGCCTAACTCCCACTGAACTCAATGGAAGTTAGGTGCCAAAATACATTTAAAGATCTGGGCCATACATCCCCACACGTACACACTGAGCAGGGCTTTTGCATGTATGCAGCACTGAAGTCTCACTTAAGACCTTAACAAGGAGCTTAAATGGTATGCTGGAGTTCTGTTCAAGGGTTGAACTTCACCCACAGAGAAGAGCAGAGAATGCATTATTTTCTCAGTGAAATTTTATTATTGCTGTCTTTTCGGTATCTTCCCAAAATATCTGCATGGTCAGGTTTTAAATAAAGCTTAAGGAGTCGTATATTTCCACATCAATTGTCATAAAATATTATGTGCAAAACCCTGCTTCTCTTACTCAGACGATGAGATGTTCTGGCTTTTAATAGACTACTTGCTTGAGTAAGGTGAACAGGATTTGGCCTTCCATCAGATTAGATTTTCCAAATACCTATTATACCAAGATTCCGGAAATACTGATTTTTATATTAAAACAATGTTTTAATAAACAGCAGCATAAAATAATCAGTGTTTAATATCATCTCTGGTGTGTGAAATACAAAAATGCACATATCTTCAGTATAAAATAGCCTTTGGTATTACATTTTCATGCTTGCCTAATTGAAATGCCCATAATTAATAAATCAATCATCAAGTAATACAGTGATTAAATGCATGCAGTGAAAACAAACAAAAACAAAATATATGTATAAGGTAGTGGCTGAATATCACCATAATATATTTCAAGAACATCTACAGCAGGTTAAAAACAAAAAAGAAACAGACCAATATATAAAATGCAGAGACGTGTTTCACTTCTGCTATACAAAACACTTTTGTGCAAAAAGATGTGAAAAATAAAGTCATATCATACAACATCGTCAACTGAGCAAAGGATTGTTTTCATTGTGTGGAACAAAAGATATTATTTTAATACAAATAACGTTGTGAAAAGATGTAACGTACATAGTACTTTTGTAAATCATTAAAGTGGTCTCAAAATGAATAATCTAGACTGATTATACCTGAATTAATTTCAGTAATAATACAAATGTCATTTTTCTAAGTAAAAAGTTCACTTTAATTCACATTATTTTAACTGATAGACAAAGTTGCCATAAAAGTTTTTAATCGCTGATGGAATGTGGATTTCCCATTTTTAGGGGTTTCTGGAGTCATAGTCACTGAAATTATGTACTGCTCTGAAACAATAAATACTTCTTGGGAAAACTGATTGTCTTACATAAAATTGTGGTTTGGAGCTTTTTCATTAAACAGTTGCATAGCAACAAAAGGACACAAAATTTCTTTGATAACTACACATATAAAATTATGAAATGTTAACTTTGAACCAGTTGATTCATGCTCTGAAATTAAAATTCTTAATTTAATTTCCTTTAAAGGCAATTTCTTATAACGCCATCTATTTTTAGCAGACATTACCAGATTATTTTAGTAGCCTGTGAGTTGGCTTCTACTGAATGTCAGGATATTTTACGCAGTTTTTTTGGTTTAAATATGAACAAGACTCTCACCTCAGGTGAAAAACAAAAACCTACCTGAAATAATTAATCCAGACATCAGATGTCAACATTGGATCATGTATCTGAAACACCATTCTTGACTGAAAAAAACTTACAGATGTTTAAGCTAATGGAAGTGAATTGCATACCCAATAAATCTCTGAATATTTGCATCTCTTAAAAAAAGTGATTGACAAATATTAAAGTGTTTTCAGAATAATAAAGTTTCTGTGATATAAACCAGTGGCTCTCAAAGCTGGTCCGCCGTTTGTTCAGGGAAAGCCCCTGACGGGCCGGACCGATTTGTTTACCTGCCGCGTCCGCAGGTTTGGCCAATTGCGGCTTCCACTGGCCGCGGTTCACTGCTCCAGGCCAATGGGGGCTGCGGGAAGGGCGGCCAGCACGTCCCTTGGCCTGCGCCGCTTCCCGCAGCCCCCATTGGCCTGGAGCGGCGAACCGTGGCCAGTGGGAGCCGTGATCGGCCGAACGTGTGGGCGTGGCAGGTAAACAAATCGGTCCGGCCCGCCAGGGGCTTTCCCTGAACAAGTGGCGGACCAGCTCTGAGAATCACTGATATAAACCATATCAGAGCTTTAAACACCTGTGACAGTGTATGATGGTCATCACAAAATTTTTGTTGTTGTTTTTGTCCCTTATTAGAATAAACATTAGTTTGGTACTTGAAAAAATGTCAGTTCACATTGTTTCGTGCTAATACCACAATGATTTTTATCTGGTTGGTGTCTGCCTATCCTGTTAAACACAGTTAAACTTCACAGAAGATACTTGTTGCAAAAGTCTGTTAAACAACCAGAAAAATCTTTAATAAAATATTTGAATATAAATCTTTTCTACGTCTTTCTATTTGTACTGTAAATAGTTATATGTACAAAGGCCTGACTTATTTACAACTCTGCTGAAATCATAGATTCGTTAGGTCCATGAATATTGGGGTCTCCCAATAAGGATGACTGTTTTGAGTCAATTTTGTATGGTTTTTGAGTTTTGTTTCCAAAAACTGTTATACCAATTCCACTTGGATGACTTGGAATTGACATATGAGATAGCAAAGGTATATTTGCATCCTGATTGGATCCTGAAGAAGGCAAACTAGTCACATGACCTGTGCTAGTTGATCCACTTGCGCTGCTTGGCGAACGGCTCTTTGGAGGTGGACAGTGCTGAATTACCCTGGGTGGGCCCGGTGGTTGGTAGTGGGCAGCTGGGAAAGCAGCATATCCTGGAGGAATCGGGTATCCATTGATTGGAATAAATCGCTGGTTTTGAGGTATTGGTGGTCCAATGAACCCAGCAATTTGACCTTGTGGTATACCCTGTGCTGGAAACATGTAATTAGGGTATCTAGGATTACTTAGGTTACTAACTGGGCTTGCACTGAGTGAAGTTGTTTGAGTGGTGGCATTTCCACCAGAGGGAGTAGTAGAGCTAGTGTGACTTGAAAGTCCCTCCCAAGAACGCAGTCTGGCATGGATATCTTTAAATCTTGGCCTCCGAGATGGAAGATCATGCCAGCACTCTGTCATCAAGCTATACATTCTGGGAGGACAGTCTTCAGAGCATGGTAATAATTGTCGTTTCCTGACCATCTCTATGACTTCTTGATTACTAAATCCATAATATGGTTGGAGTCCAAAGCTGAAAATCTCCCATAAGACCACGCCAAAGGACCAAATATCTGAATCAGAAGAGAACTTGCCATACATAATTGCTTCTGGTGGCATCCAGCGAATCGGCAGCAGGGATTTACTTTGAACTCTGTAGTAATCTGCTGAGTATATTTCTCTTGATAGTCCAAGGTCTGAAATTTTCACATGAAGTTGTTCTCCAATTAAAATGTTGCGAGCAGCAAGGTCTTTATGGACAAAAAAATGACTGGATAAGTATTCCATTCCTGCCGCAATTTGAACTGCAATATGCAGGAAATCCCCATGGTCCAGACTGGATTTGACAGTACCGTCCTCATCACTGCTACACCCAACATCTGAATGTGGCGATCGCATAATAAGGAATTCATGGAGATCTCCCTGGTTCATGTACTCAAAAAGCATGCAGACGGGTTGTTCCTGAGTCACAACACCTAGGAGACAAACAATGTTAGGGTGATGAAGTTCTGCCATAAGAGATGCTTCTTGCTGGAATTCTGTCCACTGCTGTGGATTGTTAAAGTCTTTTAATGTCTTGATAGCAACAAGCTGAGCATGATCCATGCCTGGAAGATAGAGGTGCCCCTTGTAGATTTTTCCGAGAGCACATTCACCCAGTTCTTCCATGAAACGAACAGCAGAAAGAGGTAACTCCTTAGCTTTGCTCTGTTAAAACAGCAAATCAAAGAGTAGGTTATAAAAATAGAGTCAAAAAGGTACTTAAATTAGAGACCTATTCTCTCAGCAAGGCCATAAACCTGCAGCTCCCTGCAATAGTATCTATAACTCAAATGGCAGTAGAAATATTGTGCTTTTGCTGTGTAGGGAGACCAGGCAGTGAAGATGCCATGTAGGGACACTCTGTATTGTTGATCCAAGCTCTGTAGTGGCTCTGTCCACAGGAATGTGGGCTGCCACCACTAGGAGAGATATTGCTGGGACCACACTGCAGATGTATTGGGAGCCTGGTTGAGACTGGGGATTCCAATACTCTAGTACCCATGCAGTTCCTCACTGAATGTCTCTTTACTCCCGCTGTGTATGAGGGAAGAGGATTTCCCCATATCAAAATACAGAATAACTTTCCATCCTTTACACAAGACTAGATGCAGGTGAACAAAGACTGAGTATAGGATCAGTTATGGTCACAGTGCGGCAAAGAACTTCAACATGGACTTAATTTTAATCACAGGACTAGTCCCATTGATTTCAGCTGGGCTACACACATGCTTAAGTTCAGCTTTGAGAGACCGGGGCCATATAATGTTAGGTGCAAATTTATGTTTTAACCCTGACTTAGGACTCCGTTAAGTTTCATCCTAGAGTTAGTTATTAACTCCTTGGGGTACAAAAGAGATTAGTTCTCTGTATACTTGAGGGAGTGTACAAGCCCTCCCCTCCCCCCAAATCAAGAAAGTAGAATCAGCTGGAAAAACATCAGACTTTGGTCAAAGGAGAATAGAAACGAGGGCCAAATCTTTTTCAGACTTGGTTGCCTAATTTAGGCAGGTACATCCATATTTAGACACTTAAATAAGAGACCTTATTTTTAGAAGTTAACATCAGTGGGTGCTCAGCACCTCTGAAAATCAGGTCACTTACTGACATGCCTAAATTATGGACTTGGTAGCCTAAAGGTAGGCACCTGAGTTTGGAATCCACATTCAGTAAAACAGCGTAGTCAGAAACATTAGCATTTGCTTTCCTGGAATATTGTCAGTGTAGTTTTGCATGAGTAATATGGAAAAATTGACATTAAAAATCATTTTAAAGTTGCGCACTCAGAGTAAACAAATTCTAGTTGTACTGACTACTTACAAATTGTAGACAAATATTTCATAAGTAAAAAAATAAAATCACAAAGACATTTAAACAAGCAGCTAGTAGACTGTATGGTGATGGCAGGAAATTAGCTGTATTGTTGAAGAACAGATGGTTTATATTATATAAATCCTTTAGGCTAAAACTTGTTTAGGTCTGGCATATTGTAAATTATATTTTAGTAATGAAAGTGAAATGACCTCTGTCTGACCTCAGACAGGGTTTGTCTGTTTGAACCAACATAGTGGAAAACTATGAAAGAAAATGAAGTCATAAAGTTTTGGCAGGAAGGGCTCATTTCAAGTTAAGCGGTTATAAATCTGCTTAGTTTTTGTTTGACAAGTATTTGTCATACAGTGGTGTACAAAATGTAAAGAAGTGTAAAATACATACGAGGCATCACGCCAAAGTAAACCAAGTACAAAGGAAAAATAGAAAGAATGAAGCCCACCGCTTCTATCTCTTTATCAGTTGCCTCCATTAGTTGAATGACAAGATGGACTCAGTTTATTATATTCTCTAAGGCAATTAAGTACCTTAAAACTGAAACAGGCTTTTGGTTTAAATGTTAACATTTTTATTTGGAAGAGTAAACACACATCCACCTCAGTATGAGCTAGAACGTTTTTAACCAATGTTGACATTGGTATTGGATACAATATTTTAAAATAGAATTCTACTTCCTTTCTTTTTTAAAATTTTGTTTGAAAGGCAGCCAAAACAGTTGTGTCAGTGGGACAGCCAGCCACACTCCCAACAGGAAAATATACAATTGTCATAAATGAAATCAGGTGTTTTCTGCAGCATATCATTTTAAACATGAAAAGGAAACACTGTGGTCTATATTTCCAGACATTTATGGGCAAGACACTTTGCCCACGCTCTGTGCATAAAGTATTAATATGTTGGTGGTCAAGAGTAAAACCTGAACCCCACAAAGTCAATGGCAAAACTCCCATTGACTTCAGTGGGGCCAGCATTTCCTCACAAGTATCTAATACAGAGAAAGGAATAATATTCAAAATTTGGATCCAGTGAAGGGGAGGTTTGGACATGGGGTTTGGTTTAGGCACATCTTTAATCTAATGTGTACTGCACACGAGATTTACATTGTGATTTTCTATGGGTATTAACAGATAGTCCCTCAGTTTCATCATTCTGCCCCTTAAAGTAGAAGTCGGTACTTTGAAAAACAAAAACTAACCCCCTGCGCTATGTGTTTATTGGACTCAGTTAATTTGTAAGGTAAAGTACAATAGATCAAATTCTGGCTGATTTAGCACTTATGTAACACACCAGCGAGAGACTGCATGTATGGTTTATAAATTGTGTAGAATAGTGCATCCTGAAAACAAACATTCCCCAAATGGTCTAATACCTGGTTAGAACGGACTGCTTTCCAGCAGCAATAATAACCAGTTAAAAACAAACAGAAATCTCATGAAGAAGGTTTCTTCTAGACTTTCCAGCTAATGTTTGCAGATTCTAGAGATTAAAGACTAAGACTTGGTTAATATTAGAACGTTTGAGTGCTTTGCTGTAATGAAACCTCTGAACCTCTTACTGTTCCCTGTCCCTGGTCCAAATCTTGAAGAGGAGGACCTGGCATAGTTTTTTGACCCATGAATGATAAAATGATGGTATAAAGAGTCACATGGAATCCCAGGTAAGAAGGATTAAATAAAATATGAACCAAAACCAGTTGTTTGCAATACATGTGTAACCATGCAGGTCAGCCATGGCATGCCATCTTCTCTGCTTTCTTCAGTTATGTATTTTCACTAATGAGTGACCCAAATGAAAATCCTGGATTCAAACGCTTCTGAAACCTGGGGAAGTTCAGAACCAGATGCTTACTGGTTTGGGCCCCAACTCTGTATTTTCACTATCCTTTTGTTTTCTTATAACCCATCTTTCTTCTTGAATCCACAAACCTATTTTTCTAAATAAGGTTTCACGGTTAAATTTTTCTAAGTAAGGTTCACATAATGAAATTATAACAAGACTTCACAATACAAAATGAATGACTTGAACTGAGAAAGTCAGCACTCTGTTCTCTCCACACAGTGGATGCTGTGGGATTACCTTTATTGTTAACTTAATGATGAAATATAAACTTCAATCTAAACTTTCTGCAGAGTTGGCTTACTCCTAGGATTTGCCCTGCAAGGTCCTTTTATATCTGTCTCTTCCCACAGTTGCTTCTGCCCATGAGAGAGAGAAAAACTATCCTTGGTCAGACCTCCAGCATGAGTCAGTAGAATAGCTCTGCCTCCCTCTCTCTGAGAGGTCCTAAAGCCTAACTCCCTGTCACATGAGCATATTGCAAATTCAAAGCACAATGGATTATTTAAACAATTTTGCCTGAACCCTCTGCTGACTAATTCTTCATAATCTAAGACTATGAACCTGACACTCAAGAGCAAGCAGTAGGCACATCTCATGATTGCTATATCACACCTAAAACAGATCTCTACTTACAAACATATTCACATATGGAGAGCACAGGTCCTGAAATGTAAGCGTAACCTCCTTTTCTTAGGCTGAGCGACTAAAACTGCCGTCATTCTGAAAGAATATCTTTGGCATGTACAGCAATATTTACAGAAGGAAGGTTATGCACAGTTTGCATTGCTCCTAATGCCTGAATTTGGATTCATTTTGCTATTTTCTAACTAAAATAACAACCTGCCAACAGGTATGTCTAGACAGTTTGGTGTAAATAATTCTACACAGTTTTCTAATGCATTATTTTTTAGATACTCCGGATATTCTCCTGCTTGGATGTGGCAGAGGCTCACGTCCAGCCATGCAGGTGGCTTCTCTGGACATTTCCAGCACCTGCCCTGCTAATAAACAATGAGGTCATCGCTAATAATTTTTGCAGTGTCTTAACTGCTTGGTGAGGCTTTTTTTTTTTTAATTGGAAAAAAGTGCTTCATGAATTTGGAGTTTCAATAAAGAGGAACAATATTAAGAGTCAGTGAAGAGAGGCCCTATGTTTCAATAAGGCAGGCTGTAAATATGAATAGGTTTTGGTGCTTCATTTTGCAAGTATCTCTAAAGAATGTGTAAACTTGAACATACAAGGAGGAGATCATTTTAAAGTGATTTCAGCTGACTAACACGTGAGGCAAGGATACAAATTATCCGTTAAAAAGTGCCTTCTGAAACAGCCAATCAAATGAAAGAATGCATCTTCCTCCCCGCTTACTTACTAACTAGAACAAGGCCTCCATGCCACTTCACAAGCAGTTGCTTACTTCATTAAAGTTTCTTTTCATCCAAAGATATATAGACCATTAGCTTTATGCTGCACAGTACGACATATAGTACGCTGATGACAACAGAAGCTGTTCAAAAAGTGCAGCCAACGACAATGACAGAGACTATGTGATGGAAATCAATTGGGTAATGTTCCAATTCTCGATTGAGCAAAGCATGCTAATTCCATGATCTTAGAAACAGCAATTTACAAGGCAGAAATCAGGTGCACGATTACCTTTGGTTTGTATGCATTTAGCATTGACATCTCTACATTTTGCCCTCTGACGTGTTTGGGCTGTCTTTGTACTGGAGGGGAGGAAGACTTCTGGTTGTTGCGGCAGACGCAGATGAAGAAGAACAACAAGGCTATAGCCAGGGGAATAGTAACACTAGGCACCAATATATATAGGATTTCCATTTTACTCTTCTCCTTGGAATCTTTGGTATCTGGATCAGAAAAGAAAAAGAAGGTGAAAATAATGAAAACACATGATGCATAAAATATCTCATGCAAAATAGTAAACTCCTGTATGTGCTGGAAATGCTTGAGAATGATAAAACAAATGGTGGACATTATTATTATGATATATAGTGACTCCTACACCAAAAACATTTTAATAGGAGGAGCACTTACTGCTGGCGTTGTATTGCTATATTAACATAATTACTTTATTTGTTACTCAACAATTATATATCAGCAGGGTGACTTAGTTATAGGGTCAAGGAGACATTCTTCTCTGGGTATCACTTCGAATCTGGTCCTGGTCATAAAATGGCTACAAGTCATTATCATCTTAACCACTTAATGTGAAATGTGTTGATAGTAGGGCTTTAGTTCCTAGTGGACCGAGGCCTATGGCAGAAGTAACTTCAGAATGAACACATTAATTGGCAGCCTCAGTAGCGAACAGAGTATCAAGTCCAGATTTTATTTATTATGTATATCAGTAGTGCCTAGAGGCCCCAACTGAGATCAGGGCCCCATTGTGCTAGGCACTGCACCAATACCTAAGAGACAGCCCCTGCCCCGAAAAGCGGATAACCTAAACAGATAGGCCAAAAGCTTCTGGACTGAAAGCTGGATTGCCACTCTCCCACCAGAGTTTTGTCGTCAGGGTCACTAGGCCCTCTTCTCTATCTGTTTTCAGAAGGGATAGGAAGTGGGTAGTAAATAGAAGCATAGGGAGAGCAAGTCACTTGCCCAAGATCATAATGACCCATGCCTGCCGATACGGGGGGGGGGGGGGGGGAGGATGAGCGAGAGCCACTGGCTTCAGCAGTATTACCGAGCTTGCTCAGACCATGTGAGCATGCTCAGTAAGAGCCAAACAGCAAATCTTGGGGTGGGGTGGGGGCACATGACCATGCCTCTCCCACACGTCGCCTCTGAATACAGCAAGTCAGTGGAGGGCTGGGAACAGACCCCCTACATCTCCTGAGTCCCAGTGAAGTGCCCTTTCCAGTGGACTATGCTGCCTTTCATGGTCCCAGCATGGAGACAACTACCATGGAGGTATGCAGTGGTCTCCAAAGTAGTCAATCTGACACTTTGCAAGAGCATGCCAAAAAGAGCTTAGAGTGGGATTATATATAATGAATTAATATAGTAGCTACAGGGTACAAAGTGAACTTTGGAGAATATCTTTGAAATCCCCAGCAAATAATTATTCACATTATTAGTGTCAGATTTCATGTATCTCCAATAGGACATGACACATGCTGGAGGCCATATAGTGTATTTCTCTGGTGAAGACTTGACAGTTGTTGAGTTAAAATGAGATGAGGTAGGCCAAGAAAGCCCTTCTTCCTTCCAAACAGGATGTGGTTGCCCTGTGACAGTAGTCAGTAACAAGGCTCATTTAGCGCTAAATGCAAAGCTAATTATTTTTATAATGCATGTTTTGGCAGAGAAAGTTGCAGCTTATAACTGACTTACTAACAAAGGAGTCTCTTCTCCTCTCAGTGCACAAGGGACTTATGCAAGCAACTCCTCTTCAATGCTAACATAAGCTACGTATATAAATCCTGTATGCATCCCACAGGATGGCCAGGTGCCTAGGAATCCATATCCCTTACACACAAGTCAAATTTGGCTGAGACATTTTGATTCCACTGGGGATATGTAAATAAATTCAGACAAGCCCAACAGTCTGTTAATGTTTAAGCCAAATCAAGTCAATGGGAAAAATTCCCACAGTTTTTAAAGAAAACCTGTAGTGAATAGTTATAATGCTGTAGAGAACTAAATGGACATTGGCTGGCTCATATACTGAGGTGGCCAAATAATTTGCAGACAGCTATTCATTAGATCGCGTTCATCTCTCTTTCTAGTTCCCTCTGGAGGATTCTGACTTTAAATTTACATTACCTCCCCAAAAGCATGCCACAGACTCTCTATGCATGTCTATTTAGCTATGGACCGGCTCTTTCCTACTCCAAATGTTTCTGGATATTAGTCTATCTATACCTTTGAGAGTGCTGGCTCTGCACTGCTTTCCAAGTTGCTGGTTCTGCACTGCTCTGCTTCCTCTAAAATCATTCCATGCCACCCACTTCAGCATTCAATCTCTCTCTTCTTTCCTTCATGCAAGCCACTGTTTCCCTACCTCCCAGCACTGACAACTCCACTCATTTGACTCCCCTTACTTGGTTTCCCTGCTCACAGAAAATTTTGCTTCTGCTGTCCACACTTCACTTTTGGATTGCTAGCTGTTCTGCCCTATTGCTAGCTGCTACCTATTCCCTTGCAGCGGGGTTTGACTGAAGAGTCACTACTAGTCCCTCTGATCTGGCTTTTTGCAGAAGGGATGGAAAGGGGGTGCTTTCTATAGATAATGTTTTTGTGTGTACATGCGTGTATCAGTGTCCCTCCCATTAAAAAACACTCTGGGCAGGGGCAAATCCCCCAGTCCATTTGGGGATAGTGGAGGAATTTGCCATCTGGAAGAGCTGCCTCAGAAAGAGCAGGATAGAACGTAAGTGCCTGCTGCCAAAAGTGTTATGCTGCCATGTTGCTGGAGCCCAGGCTAATTCAAGCTCTACCCAAAGGAGGCTGAGTGAGAGCAGGGCCATTATGACATGACACCTGGAAACATCAGCCAGTTCAGTAGGAAGAGAATGTCCAAAGTACTAAGTCAAAGAAACCACAGGTGTTGTGGCAACGAAGGAGAAGGGACAGATCACCAGCACAAGAAGCAGCTGATAGATCACCAAGGATAAGAAAAGAAGTGAGACCTTTGAAATTGTCAAACAGCTTTTTGCCAGGAGTGCCATTTCAGATTTTGGTAGGTGGGGGCAACTTTAACAGTGATTCCTGGGGCTACTTAGGCATTTGAAAACTCTAGTTTTTTGGCAGATAACTTAGCAATTAGCTGACAGGAGCCCTGTATCTACTTCCTTTATACAAGAAAGAAAAGTAAATAAATATTAGACCCACTCAGCTCTACTAAGAACATGTTCTGACATCTTGTGGCAAGTCATTTAAGGGACACTGGTTAGGTTTAAAACGTTAACATGTATTTTTACTTTATTACTAACTCTGTGGAGAGAGAGACCCCCGTCAGGATTCCTAGGTTCTATCCTAGCTCTGGGAGGAGAGCAGGGTCTAGTGGGAAACAGCAGGGAGCACATACATCTGGGTTTTATATAAGAACATCAGAATGGCCATACTGGGTAAGACCAATGGTCCATCTAGCCCAGTATCCTGTCTTCCAACAGTGGCCAATGGCAGGTGCCCCAGGGGGAATGAACAGAACAGGTAATCATTAAGTTGCCCTGTTGCCCACTACCAGCTTCTGGAAAACAGAGGCGAGGGACACGCAGAACATGGTGTTGGATCCCTGCCCACCCTGGCTAATAGCCATTGCTGGACCTATCCTCCATGAACATATCTAGTTCTTATTGGAACCCCGTTATAGTTATAGCCTTCACAACATCCCCTGGCAAAGAGTTCCACATTTTGACTGTGAAGAAATAATTTTTCTTGTTTGTTTTAAATCTGCTCCCTATTAATTTCATTTGGTGACCCCTAGTTCTTGTGTTATGTGAAGGAGCAAATAACATTTCCTTATTCAATTTTTCCACACCATTCATGATTTTATAGACCTCTATCCTATCCCCCCTTAGTCATCTCTTTTCCAAGCTGAAAAGTCCCAGTCTTTTTAATCTCTCCTCATACAGAAGGTGTTCTATACCCCAATCATTTCTGTTGCCCTTCTCTGTACCTTTTCCAAATCCAATACATCATTTTTGAGATGGGATGAGCAAATTTGAATGCACTGTTCAATATGTTGGCTACCGTGGACTTATACAGAGGCAATATGATATTTTTTTCTTATTATCTATCCCTTTCCTAATGGTTCCCAACATTCCGTTAGCTTTTTTAATTGCCACTGCACATTGAGCAGATGTTTTCAGAGAACTATCCCCAATGCCTCCAAGATCTCTTTATCGACAGATTCCGCTAATTTAGACCCCATCATTTTGTACGTATAGTTGGGATTATATTTTGCCAAGTGCATTACTTTGCATTTATCAACATTTAATTTCTTCTGCCATTGTGTTGTCCACTCACCCAGTTTTGTGAGATCCCTTTGTAACTCTTTGCAGTCTGCTTTGGACTTAACTATCTTGAGTAATTTTGTATCCTCTGCAAATTTTACCACCTCACGGCGTACGCCTTTTTTCCAGATCATTTATGAGTATGTTGAAGAGGACCTTGTCTCCGTTGCCACTTTATAGCACTGAAACTGTCTCGCTCAGGGGTGTGAAAAAACACCCCCCTGAGCGCTGTAAGTTTCAGTGCTGTAAAGTGGCAGTGTAGACAGTGTGCCAATGCTGATAGCTATTCCCCTTGTGGAGGTGTTTTTTTATAGCACTGGGAGAGGTCTCTGTGTAGTGCCGCGATTACACAGCGTTGCTCGTGAAGACCTGCCCTTAGACTGGTCCCAGTACAGACTCCTGAGGGACACCACTATTTACCTCTCTCCATTCTCACCTTCTAGTCCTACCCTTTGTTTCCTATCTTTTAAATGAAGTGCTTTGCAGTGCTTTCAGGATCATCTAGTGATCCTTAATTTACTTTAATGATAAGCCTTTTGTTATCTTAATCACTCTGCCTCTGTTTACAAACAAACTCCCTGCCGCAAAGGCTGTGCTTCTCCCAGCTTCAGAACTCATTACATATCATACTCAAGCTGTTGCAGTTAAGAGCTCTGTCGGGGGTAGGGTGAGTAGACCTCCTCTCTGAAACTCGGGGGGGGGGGGGAGAAGGGAGCTAGAGCCCTCCCCTGCTCCCCCTAAATGGCGCCCCTGCTTTTTGCAGCAAAAATTGTGATAATTTTCACCTGTGTTCTCCCTTCTTCCTTACTTTGCCTGGCAGGAAAAAAACAAAAACGAAACTATTCTATTTTGGAAGCCTCCCTAGTCTAACATGTTCTTAGTGCCATACTGAAGGCCATCATCTTTCTTGGGGAGTTCTGGTGTGTCCTACTGTCTTTTAAATCAGTGTTTTTTTAGGGCAACTGCAGTGGATTTTATTGGCTCAAATGCAGATCATACACATTTTGTCAGCGTGTAAGTCTCTTGACCTGTAGGCCCCAGCTTTTTCTGAGAGGACTAATTCAGTGGGGTCAATAGGCTGAGGCAGGGTAGCATGTAGTATTTTGTGGAAGGGCTGGGAGGGAGTGTTCTACCGTTGACACTGGACCAGCTGAGTGTGTCTGTGTTTTCAAAGCTGGATTTGTGCAAGTGCTGAGAGGGCCATACAGATGCCTATTACAAATCTAATTAAATGCACACTTGAGCTGAAATTTGGGATCCGTTCAGATCATGAGGGTAGCAAAGTTCAAATGACAGGTTTCAGAGTAACAGCCGTGTTAGTCTGTATTCGCAAAAAGAAAAGGAGTACTTGTGGCACCTTAGAGACTAACCAATTTATTTGAGCATGAGCTTTCGTGAGCTACAGCTCACTTCATCGGATGCATACCGTGGAAACTGCAGAAGACATTATATACACACAGAGACCATGAAACAATACCTCCTCCCACCCCACTGTCCTGCTGGTAATAGCTTATCTAAAGTGATCATCAAGTTGGGCCATTTCCAGCACAAATCCAGGTTTTCTCACCCTCCGCCCCCCCCCCCCTCCACAAACTCACTCTCCTGCTGGTAATAGCCCATCCAAAGTGACCACTCTCTTCACAATGTATATGATAATCAAGGTGGGCCATTTCCTGCACAAATCCAGGTTCTCTGACTCCCTCACCCCCCCTCCAAAAACCACACACACAAACTCACTCTCCTGCTGGTAATAGCTTATCCAAAGTGACCACTCTCCCTACAATGTGTATGATAATCAAGGTGGGCCATTTCCAGCACAAATTCAGGCTCTCACACGCCCCCCCCCCCCCGAAACACACACATACAAACTCACTCTCCTGCTGGCAATAGCTCATCCAAACTGACCACTCTCCAAGTTTAAATCCAAGTTTAACCAGAACGTTGGGGGGGGGGGGTAGGAAAAAACAAGGGGAAATAGGCTACCTTGCATAATGACTTAGCCACTCCCAGTCTCTATTTAAGCCTAAATTAATAGTATCCAATTTGCAAATGTTCAAATGGATTCAGATTTAACTTTGCAGAGCTCTTCTTCCCATATTTGCCGTCTTATCCCATTTTATGCCCTCTCCCCTTCCTTATGCTGCCATTGTATCCTCTCTCCTAATTGCTCCTTTCAGATCAGATTGTGGCATCTAGGCACTGGCCGAGGGCCACAACACCACAGCAGTGGGTGAAGAGAGGAGACTGAGGCACAGTCCTTCCTCCAGTGCACAGTTCCCCATGCATCTGGCTGGCTCTATGGACTGGTGAGGGGTGGCTTGATCCACAGCCTCATCCCTTCCTTTGGGAGTGACTTCCATCCCCAGGACTGCTAGAAGGGAGCAGTCCCTGTGCTCCCACCTAGTACAAGGACTGCAACTGTCCCTGGCTCTGCTTCCCCTCACAACTGCATTAAGGAAGTCTCTACACCACACTTTGCCTCATGTGTCCTTTCATGCTACTCCACACTGGTGCCTGTACACCCTGCCCTTCCCCCCGCTCTCCTCTGGCGAGGCTTCCTACACTTGTCTCTCCACAGCCTCGCACTTGGATTATTGTCCCTTGCTACAGATTTGTCTGCAAAAGACATCACAGGCTTTATCAACTACTGCATATGTGACAGCTGAAGCGGCCCGGTCACAACGGGTCACAGACCTGGGAAATAAAATGGCTAAAAAGCCAGCAAGGTTGCTAATGGGCGCCTGTTTTTAGTACTCCTGAGGGGGAAACCGCCTCGGGGTGGCTGCTTTCACCAATTACCCACCTCTCCTGAGGTAGAGCAACCCATTGGAGCAGCTGCAGGAAGCAGGCAGAGCTCTCCTCCTTCCCCTTAGAAGCCCAAGCTGTTCTCACAGGAGGGGAGGAGGAAGCAGAAAGAGCCCAGCAGCTTAGGGTAGCTCCGCTCCCTCCTCTTCCCTCCTGTGAGGTGAACAAGGGGATAGCTCCTCTCCTTCTCCCCATTTTCAGTACCCAACCTGGGAAGGGGGAGTGGGAACTCTTGCAGCCCCTCCCCATCCTGGGAAAGAGGGGGTTAAAAGCCCCAGGAGCTGAAGGAGGAGTGGAGGTGAGGTGTGTGTGGGGCAGTGGGACAGAACAGATGTGGGTGCAAAACTGATTGGGGGAAGGATTGATTTGGAGTTGGAGGTCGTTAATTGTTGTGCAGATGTCACGGTGATGCTAGACCCCCCCACCACCACCACTTTTTTCAGGCCATTTTAAGCCCCGGTTACAACCAACATGAGGCAAACACGCAGAGACATAGGCACCAGTTCATCTCCTGCAGTGTCCCAATCAAGTGGAATTACCATTCCTATTAAGCAGCAGTCACTACCATGAAGTCTCATTAGGCTTAAATTGGTTCCCTGGGAGACATCCCAATTAAGTTAGTTTCCAAATTAAGAAGGTCCCAATTAGGTAGAGCGTATGATATTTTTTAAAATGTGCCTGAATTGGCTTTTTCAGTAAGTACAAAAAGAGCTGAGTAGTAATACTTCTTACCTACCCAGCTCTTTACATTTTCAAAATGCAGAACAGCACCTAACGATTGCACCATTAACTAAACAACAAGCCACCTCATAGAATTCTGTTTATTTATATTTTAAATAGGGACCCCATCTCAGGATCTAGACACCCTAATATTATTAATCATGCAGTAAATACAATTAAACCTTAGCAGCATTAAAATCTTTCTACAGGAATTTTGTGGGCAGGCCCGCCAGACACCTACCCCTTCATCATCTAGGAAGCACCACCTCCTTCTCCTTAGACTCTATCAACCAGATGTCTTTTATAGCGTACCCTAGAAGTCACCAAATTTGGGCTATTTCAGACTAGAAGGGAGCAAGTTCCAGACTCTTGCAACCCTCACAGAGAACAGCCTGCCAGCCACCCTATGAATTTAACACAGGGCATTACAACTATTAAGAGAGACAGTTTTGACTATGTAATGTATATGTTCCCTTTTTAACAAAAAATCTCAAGTACGAACCTGAGCCAAAGCCCACTGGAGTCACTGGAAACCTTTCCACTTACTTAAATGGGCTTTGAATCAGACCCAGAATGCACAAGATCCATAAGAGAGTCTGATTTAAAAAATGTTCGTAACCATAATCAAAATTAATTTTAACTCAAGATTGGCTACTGAACGTGAAAAAGCACCTTACTTCCAAGGGGAAAGTGATCATTATTGCCATCACTTGTGTGCAACACAATCATTTGCATGAAACCTTTTACCATAAATTACCAGAACAAGAGTCTATGTCATAAAGCTCATTGCTAGGTGCATTTTCCAACATGTACCCGCAAGTAGCAGTGTTTTCTTCTTTACAGAACCTCTGTATTATTAGTTTTAATGAAGACTTAATAAAATGGGAACTATTAGTCAGATCTTCCTTCCACTCCCTCCAAATATCAGGAGTTCAGAAAAAATGAGACCTGGCTCTCAGCTAACTCTGAGTTTGTAAAACCCAAATCCAGGTGCTGAAGTTTTGCAAAATCAAAACCCAGCTGGACATGTGTTTTGAAAAACCATCTCCCCCCATTTTTTTTAAACGAAGGCTGAACTGTATTAAGCTAGACTTGCATTTATTAAAATGATTAAGAATAAATCAAAGGGAAACAATTTTATAATGCATTTCGGATCAGTGCCCACAAAGCCAATTCTACTGCACTAAGAAGCGATATTAATTTTAATGATAACTTTGAAAATGTAGAACACATGACATGCTAGAAACACTTGTGCTTCAACATATCATTGAGGAGGTTTAATCTTTACAACCTTTCCTACTAAAATATTTTCATGCTGTTGCTCCAGTTGCTTACCACATGCACAGGTAAGAACTGTAAGATTTCCCTTGTTGGGGAATTTCCTGTTTCAGATGCTGTGGCTTTAGGTAAAAACACTATATGTAGTCTTCTTTACCAGAGCTCCCTTTCCAGACACAACAAAGGCGTTCTGTGCACAGCTACACGGAACATATGTGATGGAGCACAACTGTACGGATCAGACAAATGTTACACTTATTCCTTCAATAAAAATAATTCCAATGTTTTCCCTTTAAAAAACAATTAGAAATAAAATGGGACAGTGCAGTATTTACCACATGCTGGGATGTCACAAAGCTCAGACTTAAAATTTTCATCTAAGGTAAAGCACCATGGGGCTTCCTTCTGAATCCCTGGATTTCGGCAATACGAATGGCCCCCGTTTAACTCTGGATATCTGATGGCGGTGAAGGTATGTGTGTGCGGATACTGAGAATTCCATGGCTGACACTGACGGCCAGACTTTGTTACGCTGACGGTCCCACGGTAATCTACTCCAGTACTGTTGTAACATTTGTGATCTGAAAAACATTAAAGCAACAGGTTTCAGAGTAGCAGCCATGTTAGTCTGTATCCGCAAAAAGAAAAGGAGGACTTGTGGCACCTTAGAGACTAACCAATTTATTTGAGCATAAGCTTTCGTGAGCTACAGCAATATTAAGGCAATAGATGATCACGGCGAGTCAGAATGCTACCATACATACTGACCACCAGTTGATCTAGGAGTGCATAATTAACCTCCCAGAGACTAAGCACAATTCTGCTGGCCTGGGGCCTGGAAACCCAATTCAAGAGGTAAGGGGTCCCAATTTGTTGCGGCTGTAACACTGGGCCTGCCTTGCATTCACATTCCTGGGAGGATTTAAAGCTTATGCTTCAGTAATGAAAACAGCTTACTCCGAGTATTTTTAATATAAAATACAGAAGAAGAGTCAAAACTACAGTGGGAACCTGAATCACATCCATTATTTTGAAATAAAGGTAGAGAATATGTGGGACACAATAAATAAATAAATATTTCCTATTTTGGACATATTAACATTTGATGTTGCAGTAACTCAGTGATCAAGATTGTGCTCCTGTGAATGCCTGTAGTTATGCCTTAGAATAACATCTTAGGCAAGTACAGTCATGGGCCTGATCCTGTGAGCCTTACTCATGTTGAGTAGTCCTTAATCACACCAGCAGTTCCATTAGAATACATAGAACTACTGCGGCAAGGATGTCTTACATGTGTAAGGGTTGCAGGACCGGGACCTTAGATGTTCACTGATCTTAAAATGTGACAAGTGAAAACATCCTTTTTGTTAGTTAATATTAACAAAAATAATCTGAAGCCAATAAACTGCTATCAGCGTAAATCCAGAGGCAATTTAAGAAAATACTGAAAAAGTTATTGTGAGTTTCCGTGGGTTCTGGAATAACCAGCTCAGTCTTCCACCAACCTGACGCAAGACTATAATGATCGTGAGTTTTCAGAGTTCATGACTAACCCATCTGGGGGCAGAGAGTGATTAGATAAAACCTTTACATGCTGACCTGATAATTCTTGCACAGGGCACTAAGTCAGCAACTTTCACTTACTTTTATTTATAGGATCTGCCATGGGGATTCCAATCCGGATACAATTTACAGCTTCCGGGCTATCTGGCTGAGGAAGATCTTCACAGTTCGGCAGCTTTAATCTCATCAGAATCATAGGATTGGACCTTGCAAAAATATACTCTGTCTGACAAAGGACATTTTCCAGAATTTCACATTCATCACGGCACAGATCTCGGGGCTTTGGGGCTGGTGAGGTCTCGTCACAGTATGGGAAAGCGTAGTGGCACAAAGAAGGAATGGCAAACTGGGAGCATTTATCAGATAAGTGACTGGAAGTGCCAATCATAGTGAAGGCAGCTGTAAGACACACAAAAGGATTTTATTTAACATGACAGGATTTTAGACTCAACAGCATAATCCCTACTTTGTACACATTTGACAATGGCAAATAACGAAAGAAAGAAGAACAAACTCTTTTTCTCAAGAATTACAGTAATAACTATTATTACAGAACTCAAAGATTCCAGCAGGGACAAATGCACATTTGAGAAATACAGGATAACAATTATTTTAAAAGTTGGTATGACATTCATTTCAGTGAAAAAGAAATTGCATTTGGTGTCAACATTGCATTGATTTTAAGCTGTCTCAAAACTACAAATTAAATTTTATTTTTATTTTGCTTTTTTCCCAGATAGTTCATAAAGTCGTCTAAATATTTTGTTTCTTGGATTACTTTTACCTGATAGGTAAGAACAGCAGGTTCTACAGAATGCATTATAACAAAAGTATTGTACGTTTACATATTGCATCCTTCAACCCAAAGGATCCCAAATCACTTTATAAACAAACTGATCAAGCGTATGAGCTGCTGTATATTTAAGGAACATTTCCATCACCGCTGTGTTGCAATGTTTTAACAGCGCATGGCAATGCTGCATAACACTTTATGGCAAGAAGTCAAGCACAGTATCCAGTTGAAACCACAAGAGGGTTTTAGACCACTGGAAAGTCATTAGCTTGGCTGGAATCTGGCCATGGGCAACACACCTAAAATTGTGGGAAAGTACCATGAAGTCTTTACAAGAGATCAAGATCTTTGTTTTATGTCTCGTAGCACACAGGGCACTTCCCTCAGCACAGTGCCCCCTATCATAGTGCTGGGGCATCGGTTCCTTACTAAGTCAGAGGCAAGAATGCCACCTGTTGAATTACTTACACAACCTTCTTCAGTACCTGGGGTTTTCCTTAACAGTCTCTCAACCAAGTAATGACCCAGCTTGGCTTTGCTTAGCTTTTAAAATATGCTGGGATCACTCCACAAGATAGACCAGATGTGAGCCATACCTACTCTTGTTCTTTTATTTACACACACGCACACAAACACACACACTTTTTTTGGAGGAAGCCTATCAGCAGAGACACACAGCATATTAAAAAGCTGTGCATGTTTGATATGACCCATTCCACTGAAAACATGTTATATACCAGTCCTGATTAGGCTTTGCTTTGGCAAAACTCATAGCAAGTGGGAAGGTAGCAAAAGAAGATATAAGGAAAAAATGTCAGTGGCAAGAGGCTGTAGCAGTTCTCTGGAAAAAGGTGTGTATTTTTGAGAGCTAGGGGCAACATACTTTACCTACCTGTAATCTGATTTTCTATTTCACCCTGCATATGTAGAGACTCCATATAAATTGTTCGATTCCCAGTAAATCTTGCACAAGCAATCCCTCTGTATGGCTGGCAAAAACCATCCTCCTCATACTCGTCACTAAAAACAATCATACACACAAAAGGCTAAAAGACAATATATTTTAAATGGAATCAGTAGCAAAAAGTCACTAGAGGGAGTTCACATTTATATTATTATAGGTACCTTTGAGGGTTCTACTATGTTTGTCTGGCAGTGCAGAGAGCCTGCATATGGCCTACCACACCACTTAAGACTGTGTTAAAGGATTAAATGGTATTTAAGTGGTGCAGAGGGCATTGCACAGACTTAATACCCTGGCTGAATATAATGGTAAAAGATTCTGTTGGTGGTTTTCAATATCCCAAAAAAGCACCACAGAGTGAAATACACGGAACATACACATTTATTCTTCAATCTTTAATCTTTGTGAATGCAGGTAACACAATATTACAGGTCAGACAAAACCCAGACTAATGTTGTCTTAAGTGTATGAATTGTACATTAGGGAAAGACTGTATTCAGGCAATCAGAAAAGTAAACTTGGATTGGTTGAAAAAATGGATTTACATTTATTTTAAATAACAGAGATGCTATTTCTACTACTTAAACTGTGATGTCGGGAAAGCATTTTCCAAATCTTCTACTTTAATCATTTGAACCTAAATGCAGCAGTAAAAGCAATGTTGGACAGAGAAAGAAACAGAAGGGTGTATAAAATATCACAGTCCTCTCATTACTCATAGTTAATACTTATAAATGGGGAGGAGCTCCTTCCACATTTAGCAAATGCTATAAAATTGTTCATAAAACAGGGCAAGAGCTAGAATGGGAGCACCACAGACACATTTGCTTCATTAATTACTTTGTATTTAGGCATTTAATACATAAATACAGATGTGAAAATATTTGCCAATATTCTTGAAACAAGACTAGGAAAGGAAGTTACCAAACCTCAGACAAAGGGACCAGACGCTGCTTAGGTTGAACAGAGAATCAACAGCTAATAGTAGGCATGTAATGCAATTCCTTTTTGGAAGGAATCATGGAGAGGGTTGTGTGGGTCACTTGATGTGGAAAAAGCACTTATGTGCACTGTGTGGCCCTTTTGATTTCACATTTTAAAATCTGATATTGAGGGAAAGCCTGCAAAGATGGATAAAACATTTATATAGAGACCTCAACACACAGATCATGCCTAACTGAATATATGAGCAAGACACCTGGCTACCACCCTTATTGTTCATGCTGGCATTTGAATCCTGGGCAGGCAGGAAGTACAATCCAAGTTATCCATGGGTTACAAATGGGGAAAGAGGGCATTGATATAGCCCTATATATACATAGACCATGCAAAATCCATCCTCCTCTGGGTGCAGGTTTTTATAAACATTCTATTCATCATCAGGTTATGACATAGATAGGAAGAAATCAGATGCTTTTTTAAATCAGCCTGCCATTTAACAAAGATACTTTCCTCCTCTCCCTCACAGACACTGGATGCAAGTGCTTGGAAATAAAAATTACAGCTTGACTCCTTGATGCCTTCCACTTATATGCACAACTTATTACCTAGATTGCCCAATGTCTTGCCCAGTGACCTGGGGGAGTTAATGGGACTAAAATGGAAGTGGCCTTAGGCATCTTTCAGGCCACCCCATATATTTTTCAGCACTTTCTGGTAACTATCCCGACAGCAGTGCCTGTGGATGAACACAGCAGGCTTTCTACATTCAAATGGAGACACCAGAAGCCACAAATCAAATTAAGTAATGAGTAACTGTGAAGGAAGGGAGGGGATTGAGGAGATGCTCTCCCTTATTTAAAATTACTGGGCCTACAGATTCAGCTTCATGGAGCGATGGATGCAAAGGGATCGAACAGTTGTGTTGCTTAAGCATGCCTGGCATGTGAAGAGTTATATAAGCTACAATTAATGACATTTTTCATGCCTTGTTCTTCTTTTTCTATTAGAAATAATATCACAATTGACATGTTTTGTCTCACAGTAAAAATATAGAAGCGTGGTGAGAAAGGCTTAGGTGGCGTTTCACCTCTTATCATTACATTAATAAATCCAGACACCTGAAGATGCAGAGAGGCACCTACTGGGATTTTCAAAAGCACCTAGGCACCTAACTCCCTTTGTTTTCTGTGGGAGCTAAACACTTTTGAAAATCCCACTAGATGTCTGCATCTTTCAGCACTTGAATACCTTTGAAAATCTAGCCCTTAGGGTCCTAGGGCACTTATGTACTTTTGAAAATGTGACCCTCTGCTAACTTCTGAAGAACTAAAGAAAGAATGTAATTTAAAACCTGGACTGAAACAAACAAACATCTATTTTAGACTCTAGAGGTGATTTTCCCAGTCAATTCTCCATCAAATCATACATATTTCTAGTTTATACTGGAGTTTACCTAGCGCCTAGGTAAGTTAGCAAGTCCTTTTGAAGGTGATCAAGCATTGGAATGAAACATACAACCAGAAAGAAATCTGATGGATGTATAAAATACTTCAATTCATAGCTAAAGAAAAGTTTTATTAACAAGGCTGCCCCACCTCACTCTCAAATTCACACTTGTACTAAAGAAAATTTAACCTAATGTAAGTGGCTGAATGCTGAAAGGAATGTGAATGAGTAGGGAGTTTTGCTATCTGTTGGCAATGCCACGAGGTACAGAATTTTAAGAAAAAGAGTTAACCTTAGGTATATAAAGGTTACAGATAAAGGGAACAGACTGGATCCAAAAGCCCTCCCGCTGGATGTTGGCGACCAGAGGAGAATTCATTTACACAAAACAGGATTAGTAGCTCAAATGGTACATGCACTATTTTGGGGTATTTTGGAAATGAGCTTCAGTAACAGGGCAGTGGAGTAAATCAACTGGAAGAAACAGGAGTATTGAAGTCTGACAGACACATCCCTGGGAAAAAAAGAGAGGATTATAAAACCACCTGGACTTCATTTTGAGAGCCCCCCCCCCCCCCCGAGCCTAAGGGGGGGAGGCGTGAACTGAGATAGTACAAGAGAAGCCCTAGGAGGTAATGGACTATGACATGCATATCTATTGTATCAACTACCATTAACAGTTCAAAACTGGACTCTTGATTAGATTCTGGTAATACTTGATTATGCTTTATGGATCTTTATGTTCCAGCCAACTTCTTTCACTTAAACAAAAATTACATGTTACATTATGAGTATGGAAAGTTATAGCTTATTCAAATGTGACTGGAGGGAGCTCATCTTTGGGGAAAGGTGCAGTGTCAATGTTCCTTGGAACTGAAACTATTTATTTAGCCATGGAACAAAGACCACACTAGCTGTGCAATGCACATTTCCCATCCCCAGTCCCTCCCCTGATTGAGAAGGACCGAGAAATTGTGATGGTTGGCTTTAAGACACAGATATCTGTTCACTAGGAACTGGACTGAGATCACCAATTCATTTTACACACTACGTATTTCAACCCCTTTTTGGTAATCTAATCACTGCTTCGCTATTTAAAGGTTGATATGTTTCTGAGGCCTGATCTCTGATTCCTGTGAAAAGCAACAGAACGGATCCCATTGGCTTCAATGGGAGATGGATGAGACCTTTAAGACCTGATTCAGCAAAGCACTTGAGCACATCTTAACTTTATACACAAGCTTAAGTCCCACTGAAGTCAAAGTCAATGGGACCTAAGCATGTGCTTAAGTGCATTGCTGAATTAGAGCCTTTAAGCTTATTTGGCATTTAGAAGTCACAAAGGTCAGTTTACAGTAAGTACTTTCCACCTCTATTTCTCATTTATTAGTTTAAACGATTAATATTTCAGTAGCACTCCGAGGACCCAATCAGGATCAGAGTCTGATTGTGTTAGGTGCTGCACATATACATATATAAAAATAGTTGATTTTGCATCTCTTACTTCCAGTGCTCCATATGTCAATGGCAACTTATATGTTGTTCCCATGTCAGTTTAGAGCAGCAGAGTAAAAGGGAAGGCTTGAACTTTAACTACAGACAGATGATCCTGCATTGCTTTAAGGTAGTGGTTCCCAAACTTTAACAACCTGTGAACCTTTCACTAAAATGTCAAGTCTCGCAAACCCCCTTCTAAAAATGAATATTTCCAGGGATTTTCTCCTTTACCTGAGTATAAATTATAATAGCAGTGATCTTGGAAATATAAAATTTGTTTTCATGACATGTCATGACATTATTACACACTATTTATTATTAATTATTATTTATCATTACAGTATTTTTTATTACATTATGAAAATGGTAACAATCTTCCAAGATCTCACTTTCATAGCTTGTATCATTTTGAATAAGCCTGTTATAAGACAAGGCTCCTATGTTTCATCAAGGAGTATCAGATGTGAAACAGCATGAAGGTATTTAAGATGCCAACTCAAAGGAGTTCCTCCTACGCAAGCATTCAGGTCTTGAGCAGTCCAGGCAAACAACACATATTGCAACAAAGCTTAAACATGTTCTTCATAATAATTTTAAAAACTATACTAGCTGCCTATTTAATTTTAAAAACAGCAGTAAATATCCACCTCCCTTTACATTTCTTATAAGGAGTCTTGAAGTTTAAATCTCCTCAGTGTGATAGATATGCTTGCTTTGATCTCCTTAGCTCTTGGAAGTCGAGGGGCTCCAGGCTGCTGGCCCCATGCTGCCTGGGGTCCTCAGGGACAGCTCTCTCCGCCATTAGGGATTTTTTTCCCCCGAGAACCCCCTGTAACATTTTACGAACCCCAGTTTGGGAACCACTGCTTTAAGGTGATTTTTTAAAAAATTACTTTCCATTTCTTTTTCATTTGCTTCTTCTAATATTTTTGCAAAAGCATGGATGTTTATCTTGGAACTTTCCCACTGCATTTGGATTCTGCTGGAGCTTCCCATGTGTCATTACTTTTAGCTACATATAAGAGCACCCTGTATTGAATTTACACTATACTCAGGTGTCAGTAACATTTGATTGAACAAAGCTTGCTAAAGATAGCTGCTTGCATATTATTCCTTATGTCTCATTTGGTATCTCTGAAAAATGACCCGCACCTTTCTGATTTAAACAAAAATGCACATTCATTTTAAAAGACCAAGAGTAAAAGTCACTACTTGGAGCTGCACTGTAGATTTCTCAACTTAGTATGGGTTTTATTTGAATATTCTGCACTTATTACATTTATGGAATTCCTACTGATGGTGACAGAAGTCCAGTAAGCAAAGCAAATGCAGAACATGCAGCAGAGATCTCTAGTGCTGAGTAGAGAGGAGAAATTTGTCTTCACATTGCAAATGCAACATGTTCCATGCCTACTCTACTGCCACACAAGATCATCATACAAAGCATGGGTTTGCAAGCTTGCAGTTGTGAAAACATGTCAGAGGGGTCGCAAACATTTCTCCCTTCTCCATATTGGTAGATACGAGGGTAGTCCTGACTACATTCCAGCTAGATGGGCCTGAGGAAAGGTCACGGCATGTAAAAGGCTGAGAACCATTGGCAAATAAATTACTATAATTTCTTGGGATATTCTTTTCCCATTATCTTTCTTTTGATTTTTGGATAAAAAAAAAAAAGAATTCTCTTCATTGGCAACATTTATATCAATCTTGGGCACTAGCTGCCTTTGCTGTAATCACATAATCATAGAAGTGTAGGACTGGAAAGGACCTCAATAGGTCATCTAATCCAGTCCCCTGCACTTTAGGCAGGACTAAGTAATAACTAGACCATTCCTGGCAGGTGTTTGTCTAACCTGTTCTTAAAAACCTCCAATGTCAGAGATTCCAAAACCCCCCTCGGAAATTTGTTCCAGTGCTTAAGTTTTTCCTAATGTCCAACCTAAACCTCCCTGGCTGCAATTTAAGCCCATTGCTTTTTGTCCTATCCTCAGAGGTTAAGGAGAACAAATTTTCACCATCCTCCTTGTGACTATCACCGATTAGTTCATATCTTTCTTGTAATATGGTGCCCAGAACTAGATACAATGCTCCAGTTGAGGCCTTACCATGTAATAACACACAGATACACACAAAATAAAGCCCCCAAATCAGAAAATGACCAATCCAGAATATTTCACACTCTCAGTTTCTCTCTTTGCTTCTCACACAGGGACGCTCCTAATGCTTTCCCAGTGTTAATATGTTTTGTCGTTTTGTCCTGCTCTAATTTCTCCCATTTCGGATATCCTGTTTCACTCCATCTGAGTTTGACAAATTAAAAATGTAAACAGGAAGGATAACAAAGCCCAATGGCACTTATTAGCTATAGTTCCTTACATAAGGGTCTTATGAAGAATAAAAAGGCACATTCAAACAGGCAAAATGGTTTCAGACTATAAAGCCATCCATCACTGGGTTTAAACACTATTATAGCTCAGCTACATCACTATGATGTCAAAATGCAAAGGTGCTTTGTGATGTGAATTCATGGTGCTGTTTCTTAAAAAGGTTTTTCAGTTGCGAATGACTCCAGTTCCATTCAGTCCTCATAACTTTCTGGCCCTTTTCCAGGTGAACCCTGTGTAAGTAACATACAAAAGAAGTAGAAGGACTGAGTGCAGCAGGCACTCATAGAAAGGCAGTCCATAAATAAGGGCTTTTCATAAGGGTCATTTTTTATTTGAAATGGAGACGTGATATGGTTTAAAAAGTAACAAAAAAAAATAAAATAAAAATCAAAGGGGGGTGAATGGAAAAAGATATAAGGCCAAATTCTCCTCTTACTGAAATCAATGAGTTTGTATTGGTGCACTGTGACAGAAGTTAGTCCAATGGTACAAATAATTGGAAAGCTCTTTGTCAGCTCAGCATACTGCACTATTGCTCTGTTGAACCAAAACTGCCTCACTGCCTTTTTGTTGCAGTGTGACGCCACTGTGAACGTTTAAATGGCCTTTAGTGTACCTTGTGACATGAAACAACTGCTCCTTTATTAGTATCCTCTTAATAGTATCCTATTAATATGCTGATAGCAGAAAATAAGTTAAGTAGAAATGGGCTGAAATATCCAACTTTGTAACATGTTTCAGTGACAAACTGTTCTCAATATTAAGTACTCCATTTATTGTTTTCTATTCAATGATGTAGTCTGAATTTAGATTAGCTCTCTCTTAACTTTATGCAACAAGTCTGCCAACTCCGTTTTAGAAATATGAATGCCACTGCAGATCCAGATTTGTATTTTAAAGTCAGTTTTTTTAAAATACTTCCTTTCTATTCCAGTCCTTTTCTATATTATCAGAAATGGCCAAACTCCAATTAAAGCACATCCGATAAAACACTGTTTTTCATATGGTCATTAATTTCAGCAACAGTTAATGCAAGGAACTAGATCTAGGGATTTGCTTTAGCAATAGTTGTTGTTTTAAGATCAAGATGTTAATGTGAGTTAACTTTAGATGTATTTACTAAACCAATAGAGAAACTGGAGTTAGAGGGTTCAGGATTTTTTTTTTTTTTTTTTTTTTTTGGTGTGGACTACTGAATTCCAATGCATTAAGAGCAAAAACATAGAAACCAGCATAAGCAGGGTCAGTTATTTTTGTCATATCACTAATGAAAGTTGGAAACTTATGTACTTAAGCTACTGACAGTACCTGAAGATAAAAAGTAGAAAAAGAAGAGGAGAAGACATGGAAGAAAATACCCCAAAGATCTTGGATGAACTAAGGAAGAATCTAGGCCTATTATTGTGTTGAGCTCAGATACTAGTGTGATGAATAAGGTGTAAATGCTTGGATATATAATTGGTCAGTTAAATTAGACAGCTGGGCTGCCAATACTGAGGTGGCCAAATGAGCAGCTAGCACTAAATTATGTAGGCTATATTAGAGGAGACTGAGATGAACCTCAGAACCATGTAACAAAGGTAGGTGAATGGGTAACATGATGGCCACTGAAATTCAACAATGAACATGCAAAAAACACACAGACAGCTACAATACATGTGCAAAGTAAAATGCTTTATTTTTAACTGTTTTGAGGGCAAAAGCAAAGAAACAGAATTTATCCCTGAGATATGCCAAGTGGATAGATGGAACGACTTTAACCATAAATATAGCCTATTTGCTTTTTTACCCCACTTGTAAATCTGCAAACTGGAGGCACTGTTTATCGACGGAGAAAAACAATTAAAGAATTATTTTTGTCTTACTGCACCACTAAACTAGACAGACCCAGGCATTAATATGAGTTATTTACATCAAGCAGCTGAGCCTTGATGGGAAAATACATCCTATTCTGCCAAGCACAGATGACTGAATGTTCTAATTCACTTTCTATGACTCCACTTCTCTCAGGGAAAAGTGCAGAATATTTCAAGAGAGACAACAGACAGTTCAAGAGCTTTAAGGGCTCAGATCCTGTAGTCCTCGCATCAGCAAACCTCCTAGTGCAGTCAAAAGTCACAGTAAAACTGATGGGAAGTTTGGCTGCATGAGGACCACAGGATTTGAGCCTTCAAAGGTCTTGAACTTTGAGTTGTCCCAATTGAAGCATTCTTTACTTTTCCCTTGGAGAAGTGGGAGTAGAGGGTAACTAAGAATTAGTTAATTTTATTTCCCAAAAGTTACACACTTAAGAACATGTGACTCGAGACAAGGGATATTTTGCTTTAGAGGAACTGAGTTCATAATAAATAGTAAGAAATGACAGAATGGAAAAGAGAAATCTGCTCCATTTAACTGTATAATTATTTGTATGGGCAATCAGATGGGCTTTTTTATTATTATGTATGGCACAGTATACCCATATATACAGATTAATCCTGCATAATTTATCTTTACATTATTAACCACATCATACAATTTATCTATATTCCTGTTCCAACTTTATATAAAATAAAATTTATATGTTTTTATTTGGCAGGAATCCATTAAAGCAAACAGATGAATAATATTCTCTCATACTTTCCAAAGGAGCACAAAACAGTTACTTGTGTCTAATTTAGAAAATGGGAACATATTGGCCCTATTTCATAACAATATTTCAGAAATGCAAGGGTTGCATTCATTTTGGAAAGGGAAAAGAATTGTCCAGGCTTGTATGTCACTATGCAATTTCAGGGAAAGTGATATCTGGGGTAATATATTCTGTTCTAGTTTAGAAACCCATTTAAAATCACAAGGCAGTTATGTTTTAGTGTCCAGGAAAAAAAAACCTACAACAGAGGGATACCAATAACAAGAAGAAATAATGTTGCTGTTTTGTCATCATTAATGTATTGGGGTGGGGGTCCTATGGTACCAATGAATACTCAGGCTCCTAACTTCAGTGAATTTTACATATTACCTTGACAGGTGGCTTCTTTATTATTCTACTTAGCTGTTGACTGTTGCACATTACACCTTGATAGGCACCTTAAACATGTTGCCTCAGATGCATGGGCAGATAGAGCATCTAAAAATAAAGGTGAGTTCAGATTCCTATTTAATGAACAGTGGTACAGATCAGGATCGGGACCTTCATTGTGCTTGGCCCTATGAAAACACAGTCACTTACATTTCTTACAGTTTCACCAGCATATTGTTCTGAGTATTACTCAGTTCTACCTAACATTTCACTCCCTCCCCGTAACCTGCAGTCATTTCTAGTTAGAGCATTTTTCTGCTGAAAGAAGGCAGGTTTGTGCAAAGACATAAACATCACTGGTGAGAGCTGACATGTGTTTTCTACTAGTGAAAGCAAGGCAGTGCTGGAAGCTGAATAAAATATATTTCTTATGCAATTAATCTCTTGGCAAGGATATACTAGCAATTACTGTATGTTTTTCTTTGTCGTCGTTAGAAAGTTTTACAGTACCTCTATCTACATAATTCATTTTTGGAAAGAAAAAGCTGCCAAGAAAATCCCAGTAACATTCACAGGTAAAAACATTTAGTGTTCATGCATTCGATTTAAATATTGACAAATTTTTTCAGTTGGAATTCTAGATCTGAGATTCACTCCTCTAAAATGCTTTACAATAATTTCTTCCCTACTAAAACTCTTTCTAGAAACTCAAGTCACATTCTTGCAAGCAGGAGAGGCACAGAACATGATAGCCAACTGCGTTCTTACTCAGTGGAGCAGCAGCTGTAACTGGTTATGAAACAGCACTAGTAATAGTATTTGGATCTTTCCTGGTAGATTTCTTACATCATGTGCTTGCAGTTATGAAAATGGCAGGAAACTCCTAGTGCTCATGTTTTATTTGACAAAGATATTTTAGGGTTATGTTGGAAGGTAAATTCTGGATGTAGAAGAAAAACTAATATACAAAGATTCTGAGGACTAATCAAATAGGGTAAAATTATAAGTTCTAACCACCGTGTCTTCTATCAAAACTTTATCCTTGGCTCTCTCTCACACAGTTCTGATGATCCCACATATATGTTACTGATCCAACTCTCATTGGACATTGACCTGTAGATAGGACTATTTGATGGAACTCCAATCAACTGGCTGCAATGAGTCTTAACTGAGTGATACCAGACTCACTTTCCACCCATTTTGAGATGGGCTCCTTGATTCTATAGCACTCCCAATACCTGATGGACTGCAGGCAAGTTCAAGCCAGAGTCTCTTATGTGACAGTACGAAATGCTTCCACTCAGCCTAGGAAGTCTAGGAAGTCTAAGTTAAACACCAATTAAAATGGAAATTTGAGAGAAAGGAACTTCCCCTGTGTAACTAGTTAAGCTTTACCCCTCGGAGGTTGTTTCTAACAATGAATTCTTCCAAAATCCTTAATAGCTGACACATGATACATTTTAAAACACTTTTTATTAACAGTGACAAACTGTAACAACTTTACAGTCAAACTGCTGTGTCTTCAACGGCCACCCAGATTCAAATCTTTCACGGCTTGGTGTAGCTTTCTTAAGACAAATAATATCAATCTAATGTATCTGAGGATCTCCTTAGTTAAACATTTAATTGTTTTCACATGCACAAAAGCTGTTTAAAGGGCCTGTTTGACCAGGAAGCTGATATTCCCTAGAGGGATACTACACATGTATACTATTGCCATATGTGAGAATTATTATACATGCACTTAACATAGTGTGAGACTTGCACATTTTTTAGCATAGGAGGTGAAGAACAGGATACCTTTTACCTCTCAAAGTTTTCCCAGGAGGATATCTATATCTATATATATCATTACAAACACTGGACCAAATCCCTCAGTACGTACTTAGATTTTATTCAATCTTTACTCAGACAAAACTCCCTTATAGTTAGCACTGCAGGATTTGACCTTTTAACTATCTAGTCTATAATTTTTATAATTCTGTTTTTGTAATAGATATTAATATAGTAATGACTGCTTTCACCACATGGTAAAGGATAATATTAACTAGGAAGAGTGGTAGATAAGGCCCATCTTTCTATCTGTATGCAAACAAAAAGGAGTTCAGTTGGACAAGACTGAACACAAAAACAAACTTATTTGTAGAGTCCATGTTTCTCTCACAGATCCCATATTTCTCTTGGAATTTACATAAAATGTCTCAGTGAAACATATAAATCAAACCCTTAAATACTACAGGAATGTTAGGAAACATGAAAAAATTCAGATACATTTTAGACCACCTTATCAGTAAGGTGAATCTAGGCCTTAATTTTGATTTACACTAAAAGAAAAGGAGTACTTGTGGCACCTTAGAGACTAACCAATTTATTTGAGCATGAGCTTTCGTGAGCTACAGCTCACTTCATCGGATGCATACCGTGGAAACTGCAGCAGACTTTATATACACACAGAGAATATGAAACAATACCTCCTCCCACCCCACTGTCCTGCTGGTAATAGCTTATCTAAAGTGATCATCAAGTTGGGCCATTTCCAGCACAAATCCAGGTTTTCTCACCCTCCACCCCCGCCCACAAATTCACTCTCCTGCTGGTGATAGCCCATCCAAAGTGACAACTCTCTACACAATGTGCATGATAATCAAGTTGGGCCATTTCCTGCACAAATCCAGGTTCTCTCACCCCCTCACCCCCCTCCCAAAAACCACACACACAAACTCACTATCCTGCTGGTAATAGCTCATCCAAAGTGACCACTCTCCCTACAATGTGCATGATAATCAAGGTGGGCCATTTCCAGCACAAATCCAGGTTTTCTCACTCCCCCCACCCCCATACACACACAAACTCACTCTCCTGCTGGTAATAGCTCATCCAAACTGACCACTCTCCAAGTTTAAATCCAAGTTAAACCAGAACATCTGGGGGGGGGGGGGTAGGAAAAAACAAGGGGAAATAGGCTACCTTGTATAATGACTTAGCCACTCCCAGTCTCTATTTAAGCCTAAATTAATAGTATCCAATTTGCAAATGAATTCCAATTCAGCAGTTTCTCGCTGGAGTCTGGATTTGAAGTTTTTTTGTTTTAAGATAGCGACCTTCATGTCTGTGATTGCGTGACCAGAGAGATTGAAGTGTTCTCCGACTGGTTTATGAATGTTATAATTCTTGACATCTGATTTGTGTCCATTTATTCTTTTACGTAGAGACTGTCCAGTTTGACCAATGTAAATGGCAGAGGGGCATTGCTGGCACAAGATGGCATATATCACATTGGTGGATGTGCAGGTGAACGAGCCTCTGATAGTGTGGCTGATGTTATTAGGCCCTGTGATGGTGTCCCCTGAATAGATATGTGGGCACAATTGGCAACGGGCTTTGTTGCAAGGATAAATTCCTGGGTTAGTGGTTCTGTTGTGTGGTATGTGGTTGTTGGTGAGTATTTGCTTCAGGTTGCGGGGCTGTCTGTAGGCAAGGACTGGCCTGTCTCCCAAGATTTGTGAGAGTGTTGGGTCATCCTTTAGGATAGGTTGTAGATCCTTAATAATGCGTTGGAGGGGTTTTAGTTGGGGGCTGAAGGTGACGGCTAGTGGCGTTCTGTTATTTTCTTTGTTAGGCCTGTCCTGTAGTAGGTAACTTCTGGGAACTCTTCTGGCTCTATCAATCTGTTTCTTTACTTCTGCAGGTGGGTATTGTAGTTGTAAGAAAGCTTGACAGAGATCTTGTAGGTGTTTGTCTCTGTCTGAGGGGTTGGAGCAAATGCGGTTGTATCGCAGAGCTTGGCTGTAGACGATGGATCGTGTGGTGTGGTCAGGGTGAAAGCTGGAGGCATGCAGGTAGGAATAGCGGTCAGTAGGTTTCCGGTATAGGGTGGTGTTTATGTGACCATTGTTTATTAGCACTGTAGTGTCCAGGAAGTGGATCTCTTGTGTGGACTGGACCAGGCTGAGGTTGATGGTGGGATGGAAATTGTTGAAATCATGGTGGAATTCCTCAAGGGCTTCTTTTCCATGGGTCCAGATGATGAAGATGTCATCAATATAGCGCTATATTATATATAGCTACTTGCGCTATATTCAGTGAAATGGCCCATTGTAGGGAGAGTGGTCACTTTGGATGAGCTATTACCAGCAGGATAGTGAGTTTGTGTGTGTGGTTTTTGGGAGGGGGGTGAGGGGGTGAGAGAACCTGGATTTGTGCAGGAAATGGCCCAACTTGATTATCATGCACATTGTGTAGAGAGTTGTCACTTTGGATGGGCTATCACCAGCAGGAGAGTGAATTTGTGTGTGTGGGGGTGGAGGGTGAGAAAACCTGGATTTGTGCTGGAAATGGCCCAACTTGATGATCACTTTAGATAAGCTATTACCAGCAGGACAGTGGGGTGGGAGGAGGTATTGTTTCATATTCTCTGTGTGTATATAAAGTCTGCTGCAGTTTCCACGGTATGCATCCGATGAAGTGAGCTGTAGCTCACGAAAGCTCATGCTCAAATAAATTGGTTAGTCTCTAAGGTGCCACAAGTACTCCTTTTCTTTTTGCGAATACAGACTAACACGGCTGTTACTCTGAAACCTGTCATTTACACTAAGGCTCTTTATTCCACTCTGGCAATGTAAAGGGGACTTAGAGTGGGTGTACATACAATTAACACCCATTTTAAGGGGTCTTAGTATAAATGAGGTTAAGGCCCTTGAAGGTCTGATGGAATAATGGACGCAAGGATATTTCTAAGGCTTAGTGAAAGAGCTGGTCAGAATAATGGGCACATTTGAAGTAAATAATTTTTTTGTGAAAAACTGTCTCTATTTGCATTAAAATGCATGAAATTCAAAAAAAATTTCCGCCAGCTCTAGTACTGATTTCTGTCTCTCTCAGAACTACTGTACTCACTGCTGACAACTGACAAGACTGCGAAGTTAGAACAACACAGGTTTTTGCAATTATCAACACTAATGATTTTTGATTTACAACTCTATAATAGCTTGAAACACAATATACAGATATTTCTGTAAACCTTAATAAAACCTTGGAATTTGTAGAGGTTTAGGTATAACAGATCTATATCAAAAGGAAGGCACATTTAATCTAAGGCAAGTGCCAATTTTTAAATAAATACATTGTAAATACACTTATAAGTCTCAGTGGAATGACAGTTTCTTACTTTCATAGGATTGTCCTGCTTGTCTACCCAATGCTTTTGTTTCCTCCTCTCCTATGAAACAGTGATTAATTATCCCACTTTTTGATATTGCCATCCTAAAGTTCTTGTCCTACCTTGATAACAAACAATCTGCCTTCGGTTATCTGTGGAAACTGTACCTGAAGGAACCATCTCTAGAGGTGAATGGTCCACTCAGTCATTGGCCCCTGGTGCGATGAATAATTCTGTGATGTCACTAGCTGACACTAGAAATTAGATTGACCTGAGTGAGCCCATCTGTTTCTAACTTTTATACCTCATCTTATCATTTTGATTAATGTTATTGTCCTTCCTGCTCTGTTTTTGGGGGGCGGGTAAGGGGGGGAGAATTAATTTGGTCTTACAGCTAACTTTTCATTTGTATTGTGTGCTGGTGAGTCAATATTTTAAACTTAAACATGATAAACAAATGACATAAATCTGACACTTGTATTAGAAGTGAAATACATGCATCAGCACAAGTTAATTAAAATAATATATATGTTAACTTGCTTAAACTATTATTCAACTGAAAAACTGCATCTACTGGTAACTTCTATAAGCCAGAATTACTGAAAAAAATAACAGTTACTACCGTAAGGAAAAGCTAACTGCAAAAATTAGCTATTTTTTAACCTCTGTTTTTTATTTAACAGTAGTATTCAGCTCAATTTTCAAAGATTCCTTTTAAGATACCCAAGCACAATCCAAGATGCATCTCCAAGCATGTCCGAAGGTATTCTGAAATGCACAGTGTATTATAAGAGCTGCCTACATGTGGGAAAACCTGGTTAAATTAGGCATTTTAGCAGACAGACCTATGAGGGTCTCGAGCCCTTTTACTGCTGCCAGAAAAGTTCCACAAGCCATGACCTTGCTGCCTCTGTGGGAGTGGACAGGTAGGATCTTCTTGCCTCGTTCATGGTGGTGGCATAGTTTTGTAGAAATTTCTTCTCTCTGAGTCTGCCGGTACCATACTGTGTTTTTTGCCAGTAAGGCTTACTTTTTTTTTCTTCTGTGCTCATTGCAGAACCATGGCAATGGGTGGACAGTGGGCATGGAAGAGGATGGTTTGAATAATTCAAACAGAAAATATCTTCTAAGTGGTTTCCTCAGTAGGAAATGTCAAGACGAGACTGTGTTTTTTGCAGTTGACAAGCAATCTGGGATTTGCTTGGTTTACACACAGGGTTTTCAAACTTCAGCTGAGCAGCTAGTGAGTCCAAAACTGTTCTAAGCAGTGACTGTTGTTGAAATAGTTGGACTAGTTTAACAACTGCGAAAACATTTAAAGTTCACATAACTTGTGTATCTTTCATAAATTCTGCTGCTGATAGACACATATAAATAGAGGCTACTCATTTGGGAATAAGCAGTCTACTCTGAGGATCTCATGAGCGCTATTAAATTGAGGTAGAATGACTTGTGAAAAAGATTGCTCTCTAGATAAGAAACTCATTCTTAAAGCAACAAACATCTGTAAAAACATGTGTCAGTGAAAATTAACACCTGTCTATCCACTCACTACTGGTAATTGGTTAGGGCAAGAAGAACGTATTTGTTTTCTCTAAAAGCACTATGTTGCACTACTTAGACTGCATGGACCAGTATAAAGCAGCTACATTTAAAACCTAGTTTCATATTTCAGTGATCCCTGAGAAGACATGTAGTCTTTAATTCTGAAAGAGTGCTAATGATTAGAAAAGTAACCATGTAAAAAGTGGCATCTTTCTGCTCCCTGAATTTATAGTATTCATCATAACACTTGTTTATATCAGACAAAAATAAACATTTCCTGCTTTTTTTTACTCCTGTTAGCACAAAAGAATCAATATTGCTATTAGAAAACAAGTTAGATCCTGTTTCTGACTTGTCCAAATAAGTTCCAATTGTAAAATCTTTATTGATGGTTGGGGTAAAATGAAGGAGAAGAAACCAGACTTAATTTTTCAAGATTGACAGATATTATGAGCTTAATTAGCTGTAACTTAGCAAAAAGGGAAGACATAGCAATCCACAACAGTATTTTTACAGCAATCATGGAATACAATGCTATTTTTATAGGCCCTCTTCAAAATATAATTTCCCTTTAAGCAAGAAAAAACAAAGTACTTGAATGAATTAAAATGGCACCAGAAAGAACTGATTAATGTTTTACTGGACATAATAAATGTCACTGATTTCCACCACCACAGAACATCATCCCAATGATTTATTCCACTAGAGTAGGGTTTTTTTTTTAAATTTTTGTTTTAATTTCATTTTGTCAATATGTCAGCAGTATAAAGTAGTGAACAGTTAAGATCTTGTGCACAGGAAACAATTCCATTATTTTGCCACTATGAAGTTTATAATAAAGTTTTAGCACATTTTACAGACGATTATTTATCTTGTGCTCTGATGCACAGTATGCTCCTGAGTATTCGTCATGTCAGCGATTTCGCAGTAAGTAAGTATTGAAGTGTCTGTAAAATTTGTCACATGTACATGGTGGGAAAAGTATTGCTTAGTTCAATTTGCATGATAAGGGTAAATTCTAATATAATTCTGAAATCATTTGCTACTGATAAGACTATCTGCACATTAATCATTTTATTAATCTGTCCTTTCACTGGAAAATTATTATTAAAGTTAAAAGTTGCTTCAAATAAATTGTTCTTTAAAAATCTTGTTTTAATAAAGTTTGTTGGCATACTTTTGCAGTTGGACGTTATCAAATCTGAAAGCTGATTTCTATCTACAGCTAGGTGGAGAGCTGGTTCATATCAATGTTAATTCTTACCATGACCTGGTAATAGAAAACATGTGTTTTACAAATGCTATTCAGGAGACACCATCATAGGGCCTAATCACATCAGACACACTATCAGAGGCTCATTCACCTGCACATCTACCAATGTGATATATGCCATCATGTGCCAGCAATGCCCCTCTGCCATGTACATTGGTCAAACTGGACAGTCTCTACGTAAAAGAATAAATGGACACAAATCAGACGTCAAGAATTATAACATTCAAAAACCAGTCAGAGAACACGTCAATTTCTTTGGTCCCTCGATTACAGACCTAAGAGTGGTAATTCTTCAACAAAAAAACTTCAAAACCAGACTCCAATGAGAGACTGCTGAATTGGAATTAATTTGCAAACTGGATACAATTAACTTAGGCTTGAATAAAGACTGGGAGTGGATGGGTCATTACACAAAGTAAAACTATTTCCCCATGTTTATTCCCCCACCCCCCAACCCCCACTGTTCTTCAGACGGTTCTTGTCAACTGCTGGAAATGGCCCACCTTGATTATCACTACAAAAGGCTCCCCCCGCCCCGCTCTCCTGCTGGTAATAACTCACCTTAGCTGATCACTCACCTTACAGTGTATATGGTAACACCCATTGTTTCGTGTTCTCTGTGTATATAAATCTCCCCACTGTATTTTCCACTGAATGCATCCCATGAAGTGAGCTGCAGCTCATGAAAGCTTATGCTCAAATACATTTTTTAGTCTCTAAGGTGCCACAAGTCCTCCTTTTCTTTTTAAAAAAATTAAATGAGGTTTAAGCCAAATATTATTTTTAAAGGAATACATATATACTATCAAGACAGCAGAGCAATTTATGCTTACTATGTTTGAGATGCAAATTAAAGGAAGCACCGATATTTACATACCTTTGCTCCTGTTATCCAACCGTGAGGCTTGATTTTGGCATGACTATGTAAGCGTATGGGCCAGGCATAGTCATAAGTTAAGGCAGTAATACAATGAGCCTACAAGCCTCAAAACCTGTAAGATAATAGTTTAGCTAAAGCAATCATGGCAAAAAGCTTTAGCATAAGCAAATAACCTGGAGTAACACTAGATCATAAAGTATCAGACAGAATGTTGTAATGACTAAACTCCTGACAGGTAACCACCGGATGTTAGTTTATACCAGCCTGTGCTGTTTTAAAGTTAGGAACAACAGCAGATGTCTGACCACAGGAATAGCCTGGTAACTGACTGATGTATATGCTAATAAGCTTGAGGTAAATGGATGTAAACTGTGGGAGAAGTTACCCCACTATTAGTAAGGTGAGGAAATACAAATAAAGAAAAGGGGATGAAACCCTTACTGAATATGCATTAGGCATAGAGGCAGTAGTATAACACATTACACAAGTTGTATCCTGGCCTGTGTGCCTTGAGAGATTCAGCTCTTTGGAGATGCCATGAGGATGCCCACTGACGATGATGACGAGGAAGCTGATAACTAACACTTCAAGTTATTTAGTAAGGGATGGTGTGTGAGTCTACGGATGCTCAAATGCATATTCTGTATTATCTCTACCTTGCTGGGTTGGAGTGTTTGTAACTTTGCTGACTGTTAATAAAACTATTACAAATACAGCAGGTTTTTCCTAAGTGAGAGTGTTGCAACCATGCACATCGGGATTCCCAACTTAACAGTAAATTTTAACACCGGGCCTGATCTCAGGACCAGAACCTACCAAGCCTCAGTGTTAATTGGGAATTCTTAAATAATTACCGGTAATATAATTCATACACAATCAATAGATCAGGCAACAATCACTATTGCCTATTATTCTCACAAAGGTTCATTCGATGTCAGGGATGGAGGAGCAGATTCTTATATCATTCAAACGGTTGCAAATATGAAGCAACTCCACCAAAGTCAAAGGAGGTACTCTTGATTTACACTGGTACAACAGAAATTAGAATTTGGACCACAGTGGCAATCTTTAACAAGACTCATTGCCGAAATCAAAATTTCAAATGTGAGGAAAATAGATTTTGTCAAACTAACTTGATTTTTTTAAAAATGAGATTACAAGTTTAGTTGGTAAAGATAACAGCACTGATGTAAAGTACTTCAACTTCTGTAGGGCATTTGACTTGGTCCCACACAAAATTTTGATTAAGTAGCTAGGATGATACAAATCAACATGGCACATATAAAATGAATGAAAAACTGGCTAACTGACAGGTCTCAAAATGTAATTGTAAATGGGGAATGATCATTGAATAGGTGTGTTTCTTGTAGTGATCTGTTCTTGGCCCTATGTTATTTAATATTTTTGTCAGTGACCTGGAAGAAAACAAAACCATTACTGATAAAAGTTTTCAGATAACACAAACATTGGGGGAAGTGGTAAATAATGATGAAGACAGGCCACTGATAAGCAATCAAACAATATCTGTTGCGGTGTCTAATAAGTGTGAAGTCATACATCTAGGAACAAAGAATGCAGGCCACACAAACAAGATGGAGAACTCTATCCTGGGATGCAGTGACTATGAAAGAGACTTGGGGGTCATGGTGGATAATCAGCTGAACATAATCTCTCAGTGCGATGCTGTGACCGAAAGGGCTAATGCAATCCTTGGATGTATATCTGGGGAATATCAAGTAGGAGTAGGGAAGTTATATTATCTCTGTACTACCTGTGGCTACCCTGCTATTTTTAGTGTGCTACCTTAGGTAGAGCTAGCATGTATCTGCCTACCCGTACTGAGAAAAGGAGTACTAGTGGCACCTTAAAGACTTATCAATTTATTTGAGCATAAGCTTTTGTGAGCTACAGCTCAATGCATCCGATGAAGTGAGCTGTAGCTCATGAAAACTTATGCTCAAATAAATTGGTTAGTCTCTAAGGTGCCACTAGTACTCCTTTTCTTTTTGCGAATACAGACTAACACGGCTGCTACTCTGAAACCTACCCATACTGAGAAGCTCACTCCATGCTGCAGTGCAGACATACCCATAGTGAAATTCTCAATCTGTTTATTTTACCAAAGAGCTGATTTGATCACAGTCTATAAAGGGCTGATTTGATCACAGTCTATAAATATCTACATGGGGAACAGAAATTTGATAATAGAGGACTCTTCAATCTAGCAAACAAAATGCAAAGGCTAGAAGTTGAAGCTAGACAAATTCAGGCTAGAAATAAGTTGCAAATTTTAACAGTGAGGGTAGTTAACCATTGGAACAAATTACTAAGGCTCGTGGTGAACTGGATGTTTTTCTAAAAAGATATGCTCTAGGTCAGTGGTTCCCAAACTTGTTCTGCCACTTGTGCAGGGAAAACCCCTGGCGGGCCGCGCCTGTTTGTTTACGTGCTGTGGCCGCAGGTTCGGCCGATTGTGGTTCCTGGTGGCCGCCATTCGCTGCTCCAGGCCAATGGGAGCTACTGGAAGCAGGGGCCAATACATCCTTTGGCCCGCGCTGCTTCCAGCAGCTCCCATTGGCCTGGAGCAGCGACCCGCGGCCACTGGGAGCCATGATCGGCCGAACCTGTGGACCACGGCAGGTAAACCAATTGGCGCCGCCCGGCAGGGGCTTTCCCTGCACAAGGGGCGGAACAAGTTTGGGAACCGCTGCTCTAAGTTCAACGACATTGGACTTGTCATGGGAAGTAATTCAAGGAAGTCCTACAGCCTGTGTTATTGAGGAGCCCGGACTAGATGATCACAATGATCCTATCAGGCCTTTAAAAATCTATGAATCTAAGTTCTAGCCCTTAGTCTTAACAACGTTGCTACAGATTAAAGGCTAAGAATTTTTGCCGTTGCCATTACGTACAGGACAGAACTGTAGCACAAGAATACAAAGCTTGGTCTTGAAAGATAGCTTGTGCTGATTTTCCAATGCAAGGACTCTGGCAGGAAACGGAATGGAATAACAGTTGCAATTCATTTTTGATTAGCATGGGTCCTTGTTGGCTTGGGAATCCTACTAGTAACAGGTCAGATACCTGTTTTTCTTTCCAAGAGAGGTAACCACACACATTTTTTGCTGTTAACAAGATCAGTAAACTTGCCACATTCTGAAATCAATGATTAACCCCTTTTACAGGATTTGAACTTACACAATTTTATTACTTTCAGTGGCCAAGCCTGTAGCATCATGCATGTTTTTAATTATCAGAATCAATGTAACACCTTATAATCTTCCCCCTTGCCCTTAATGATTTTGTGATGAAGTACTATAAGTTGCAACTGAGCTCTGTAACTACCACTCAAGGTCATACACTCTGGCTATGCAAACTATATTATCTTTACTCTAAACTCCTTTCTAAATGTTTTATAGTTTATAGTAGTAATGAAAAGCATTTTGGGTCAGTGAAGATTTATCCCCTTTTTTAATGTTTTTACTAGACTGAATAAACACATTCCCCAGGATTGAAACCACTGCCTACCCTAAAGACTGCAGAAGCACAGGGGAAAGTTTTAAATTGGGGACCACATGACTTATACTTCTTTATAACGAGAGGCATTGTTAGCTCAAATTGAGAATTGTTCTTTTCAGTTTCATATTAGGTTTTACAGCACCTTCATTGCAAGACTCTCTATTATAACACTCACTGATGTTAGCTAACTATACAGGATCTGCCAATGGCACTACACTCCAAAAGACTGACCCTTGTATAATGCTCATTCTGATGAAGGTGCAGTGCATTTTTGTATTCTAGTGGTCTTCAGAGAAGAAATACTTTCATTTAGGTACATTTGTAGTTGGGTCTGTAATGATTCTCTCTCAATGATCAAGGGATCTATTCTCCTGTAGAAATGGATGTGAAAATCCTGTTGAGGGTAAGGGAGTTAGCTGCCCCACTGAAGGTAGAAGAGACCCCTTCTGTCACCCCATGATCATTCAGAACAGCAAGAACATCTATATTTATATAGGGAATGATGAAGGCAGGAAATTTTGGATCCATGTCCTATGACTGCAGGGGACCCAAACACATTTCTCATTGCTCTTGCATTCACCATGACAGGAAGTGAAAATAGCAAGAGAGAGGAGCTTTTTATTAAACATCCCTGACCCAGTCAACACAGTATTTCAACCAGTATTTTATTCCTTAGAAAAGAAGGAGTTAAAATTACTAAGGACATCAGAATTCTGCTACCCCTTTACCTATCACATTTTGTTGCTATTTCAGAGTGCTCTAGGCTTTTAAGCAAAGACTTTCATTAACATATTAATGCTCACAAATGACAATGCCACAGCTAAACATCACTTCAAGGGCGTAACTTAAGAAATTAATTAGCTTTGGTGACTTTCAACCACCTCTCTGTTCCTCTGTTATCCCTTGTGCCTGATCCACAATCAGGATCACTGCATTTTTTTGTGTTGTTGGAATGGCAGGCAACCTTCTTCTCAGCTGTAAGAGCACTGTGTAACCAGATACTAGAGCAGGGATCGGTAACCTTTGGCACGCGTCCTGCTAAGGTAAGCCCCCTGGCAGACCGGGCCGGTTTTTTTACCTGCCGTGTCCGCAGGTTCGGCTGATCGCAGCTCCCACTGGCCACGGTTCACAGTTCCAGGCCAATGGGGGCTGCGGGAAGCGGCGCGGGCTGAGGGATGTGCTGGCTACTGCTTCCTGCAGCCCCCATTGGCCTGGAGCGGCGAACTGCGGCCAGTGGGAGCTGCAATCTGCTGAATCTGCGGATGCGGCAGATAAACAAACTGGCCCGGCCCACCATGGGGCTTACCCTGGCGGGCCACGTGCCAAAGGTTGACGATCCCTGTACTTAGAGGTTATGAAAGAGCCTTCCCCAGGCAGAAGGTGAGAGCATCCAAGACTCAAACACGGTTGCCCTCATTGGACAAGCTTGAATTTTATTATATGGAAACTCATAGGAAAATGACTGATTGTCATTTTCAACAAGCCAGCCCTTTGGCCCACTTAGCTATACTTGTCACTGTGTTCATTAGGTGACAACACCAACATTATCCAGGAAGGAGATACAACAAATTGCTTAGCACATTATTTCCTTTCCCTCCCCATATCCCTAAGGACTCTCCACTACTATATTCCCCAGAGATAACACCTGGATTGACCTGCAAACATTGTAATATGCTTCCAATGTGGCAACTGGTAGAGATAGAAGCTAAATAAATGTGTTTCCTTACACAGTCAAAAAGGTCAATGGCAGGTGTTATCACTGGGGAATATAGGAGTGGAAGGTCCTTCGGGATATGGGGAGGGAAAGAAATAATGGTATTTACTATGGTGATTGCCAAATTTTTTTGGCAACAATTCAGAGATAAAACCCTGGAGAAAAACAATAGAATAAAAAACTGGAGAAGAAGGTGGGGATAAACAAAGAAGCTTTCAGCTTTTTCTAAACTTTTTTTTTCTGTTTTGCAAGCTCTATAACATTCTTGTTCTGAACCATTCTAAACACACCAAAAAAACCACATATAATCTTTGCCTTGCCTTAAGTACAGATGTCAAATATATATAATTATAGGATTTCCTCAGTGTTTGTATACTCACTGATGGTGCAGCTTGCTAGCTTTTGAAGGGATTGGTTGAAACTCCTTAAAAAAAATGAAAATCTAACCTTTGACCCTAACTTTGTGTGCCAGTCAGTTACGGGTCATGTTGCCTTCTGTGTAGGTATGTGTATATACACTTGATTTCAAAGTTCCTATACATCGTGTTAAAAAGTCACTGTTCAGTATTATCCATTACGTTTGCCAAACAAGACTAAACAGCGTAAGGGCATAAATATACCTGAGATGACTTCACCCTGCCAGTGGAGGGACACACAGGTATTCTGCAAAACCAGTTAAAGCACAAAGAAACACAAGCACTAATACAATGTTTCCCAAACTCTTAAAAGCTGAGCCTCTCTCCAAGAAAATAAAACAAATTGCTGCCCCCATTCCCACTGCAGGTTATTACAGGCCTACATATTTTAATTTTTAACACTTTCCACATCCCCTTCCAGCTCCGCTTCTCCTTTGTGTCATCTCTTTCCACTCAGAGAAACACTAGCGTAGTTCTTCATAATATGATACTGCCTCTTCATTCTTACATATTTTGATGGGAAATGCAAAGTTAACAATACTGACAAAGTATCATTACTGCTATCTGTGACAGAACTAATTGAAATGAATGGGGCAGTCAACATCTCAAAACTCTTGTTTTAGGCTCTTAGCAAAGTCAGACAGACATCCATGTTTCAGTTATTCTTGCTTCACATTTCAAAAGTTTTCATTGCCACCATAACTGCTAGAGACATGCTTTGCTTTTTTAACGGAAGATGAAACAAAAGAACAATTCAGAGGTCTGTCAGCACCACCCTGGCCAGTTGTGTCTCACAGCTTGGGAAATGCCAGATCAATCTCAGCTGAGTGGAGGATATGAAAGAAAGGAAACCAAAGAAACATGTGACAAAAGGACAGGTGCTGTTTGGTGACTATTAATATGGTGTCTGGATCTGTCCTGGTATATCTGTCCCATAAATGGGGGTGGATATTTCACCCTTGGGGTTCTGACTGAGTTGGAGCCAGCCTATCCATCTAAGCATAGAGAGAGGCAAGCATTTCTAGTAGTCACCTAACAGCTTACATTTAAAGATGCTAAGAGACAGAGTCAGAGCAAGTAGCATTAATGGCTCTAGCCTTCTCTTCGATTGAGTGCTCAACCCAGTTTGAACAGGGTGGGTCAGACAGAAAGCCAGGCTGACACACTCTCAGACAAGCTGGAGGTGGGGAGCGGCAGTGAAGAACAGCTGGCATGCTGAGCGTGGTGACCATTGTGGGTCACAGAAGGATCTGGCCTTGCTAGGGGAATATAAATCAGTTCTGTTCCTGTAACTGAAGAGGAAAGCCTGTCTAACATAGTTTATGGCAAAATCAGACTAGCTGAGACTAAATAAGTGTGTAGGCTTATTTAAAGTCCTTTGCCCTCTAATGCATTGTTCCAGCTGCTAAATAAAAAACACTTTGTTTGAAGTAGGCTGTTAGTTAACAGCACTGGTTCCTGAAGGGAGGAAATGCAGGGATCCACAACCCAGTCAGAGCGGAGGATGATAAGCAGGTAGTATTGCCAGGGCAGTGTACCCTAGTCCTCATCGAAGAGGGGATGAATTGTGACATTCTTCCCTAAGCCAGGTAAGGGTAAGAGGCCCAGGTGTCAGAACCTCCCTGTGAATGGGGGACTGAGGGATAGGAAGGGAAATGAGGGGAGCTACTGAGGCCCGGGTTGGGGGAGTCAGGCAGCTGGCTGTAGGCTGGGAAGGGGGATGGGGTCCTAGCAGTTCCTACTGATTTTCCTATGGCAGTTCCTTGGTGCTTCCCTCCCATCCCCTGATAGCTGGCATTCTATGTGCCAATGCCCACCTGCCACCCCCCCTCTAGGTGACTGTGTCATGTTCTGTTCCGTACCCTGGCAGCTGGCTAAAGTGCCCCTGTCCCTCCCCCGGGCCAGGTGTCTTCGCCAGGACCCATGGTGGCTCTGAGGCTAGACTGGGTAGGGCCAGGGAGTCCTTCCTGCTTCCTGGTGGCTGGCTTGATCTCATGCATTGCAGTGGCTGCTCCAGCCCCTCCGCCAGTCGCACTCTTATCTCTGCCTCCCCACCTCACCTCTGGCACAAGCGAGCAGCAGTGAAACATAGCTGGGTCCCGCTCTGGCCTCTCTGGGACATTAAGGGTGTTGAAACACAGATCCACTCCCTGAATATTTCCATTACAGAGGCTCTCGCCCTCCCCCCGATTCTTCCACCCTGAAGAAGAAGTCTAACATCTGAGGCGGTGCACTCAGAGAGAACAGAAGGAAAATAGGTGCAGCTAGTCCTGCAACCATGCCATTTGCATAAATAAACCTGGATAGTTCCTGAATACCTTCTCAAGTCTGGCCGTGCTCTTTACTGTCTGCATCTGTTTTCTCCACGATGTATCTGATTGCTGGGAAAAGGCCTGGTGGGCAGATAGCAGTGTCATTTTTGAACTAATGTGTCAGCTTCATAATAAAGATGAAATAATTACGGTCAATTTTCCTAGTATCAATCTCACAGCACCTGACTGTGATGTGTGCGTGATGGTACATTTAAGTCAGGAGTTGCTGAAGATGCAACTGAGTTTACTGAGAGAGTAATAGAAATAAACATACAACTCCTCTTCAAGTACAATGTACAGGACTCCAAGAAGGTAGCTTTTATGAGAAACATTTTTCTCTATAGATGGTGTTAAATGTGGGCACTTGGGGTGGGGTGGAAACGAATACAATTCCTATTTCCACATTCCCTGAGGAAATGTGGGATCCTGCCATCAAAGCCCGACAGTAATTTACCATCCTCTCCTCACTCCCACTTTTATTTACATGAAGCTGGTTAATTCATCTTCAAATAATACACCTCTCTCTCTTCTACCCTTTCTCTCAAGAACTGCTGCACCAAGACAGAAGGGCTTCTTATTTGCACAACAGGGGAAATTACCACTGGAACATTTCAGTTAAAAAGGATGTGAAAATATTTATCAAATCTCCCTTCAAAAACGAAAAACATTCTGTGGCCCACATTTTGCCCTTGGCCATGCTTCAGTGAAGTTTCTCTGGATTTGTATTAGTGTCATTGAGAGCAGAATTCAACCCAGTGCACTAAATATGAACACATTAGCACCCTGTGATGGGGTGCATTCCCCACACTGGACCTGAGAAAGTTGAATTAGGCCAAGCAGGCCCAATTATCCATTTAAGCTGCGAACAGGGGAGATTTAGGATATGTCTACACTACCTGCCAGATTGGCGGGCAGCGACTGATCCAGCGGGGGGGGGGGGTCGATTTATCGTGTCTAGTCTAGACGCGATAAATCGACGCCCGAGCGCTCTCCCGTCGACTCCTGTACTCCACCGCCGCAAGAGGTGCAGGTGGAGTCAATGGGGGAGCAGCAGCAGTCGACTCACCACGGTGAAGACACCATGGTATGTTGATCTAAGTACATCGACTTCAGCTACATTAGTCACGGAGCTGAAGTTGCGTAACTTAGATTGATCCCCTCCCTAGTGTAGACCAGGGCTTAGGCTGTGAGGAGGCTGCTAATTAAAAGGAAGATCACCTATGAGGGAACAGGCTGGGATTCCATAAAGTTAGGAGGCTGGCAACAGTAATTAGGCCACCGGGAGGAGGTCTGCCATCTCTCTCCCCAAGGTAAGGGAGAAGGAAGTGGGGGAAAGGAATCCCTGAGAAAGAGTTTACCTAGCAGGCCTAAGAGAGAGGGGTCTGACTAGGAAGGCTAGAGAAAGAAAAGCTTAGAGAAGCACAACAGGAAGTACTCCAGGGGAAAGAACAATTAGGTAGATGTAGCTACAGACCTGAATGCCTCACTAAAGGGCCCTGGACTGGATCTCAGAGTAGAGGGCAGGCCTGGGTTCCCCTACTATCCACTACAGAGTGCTATGGCATAGGGCAGTGAATGGAGACAACTGCCCGAGTCAATACAGGAGTGACATAGTCAGGGCAGCGGGTTTAAGGACTGCTGGAGGCTGCTAGTGGAGAGAGACTTTGAAAGACACCCCGGGAAGGCAAATCACAGTGTGACCTGGCTGGAGGGCTTGGTCACAAAGCAGCTATGCTGTGACTCTATGGACAGAAGGAAAACTGCAACGGTGGCAAAGAAGAAAGGGGGCTCTGAACTGGGTGGAGCTAATCCCCAGAATCACCAGAAAGAGGCACCACCCTGTGGAGAGTAGAGCACCTCATGACAGACCTCAGATGAAAACATTTGACTGTTGTAGCAGAGAATTTTCTCTGAATTGCAGGCACAATTTACACTGAAAATACCCCCATGTTTTAAAAGGGATCTGCAGGGTTTTAGCAGAGTGACCCTCACTAAAACCAATGGAGATGCATGGTTACAGGTGCCATGAAACACAATAAGAATGCACTTGTTATAATACCAAAGAATGTTTTCCTAAGTACAGTATTATACTTACTGGGGGAGTTTCATATAATGTAGTTTGCTCCGAAAGGCCAAAGGACATGCCTCTGTCCAAAATGTGCACAGCTGAGGCATAGGCTATTACACTCCTGTGCATGCTGGGTGGTGGAGGGGAAGGAGGGCTGGAGAAGGAATTTCATGTGGAGTTGGAAGAACAAACCAAACGGAAAGGTGAGGAAGTGGCATACCGAAGAAATGTGCACCAGCGCAAACACATTCCCAACTGTGCGAGTTCAGCTATCTCCTGGGAAAGTTCAATTTACATGGCTGGGACTCTCACAGCAAGTAACATTGGCTCGCTGAGACATTGGCAGGGCCGTGGTATTATTATTTTTACTAGGATGAAGTAATGTATTAGAATAGAACATGGTTTCTCTCAGCATCAGGCATTCAGTCTTCGTTTTCACGCCACTTTATTTTATTGCACAAATATATTTTATTGGCCTCTGCCAAGAATACTCCACCTTCCACTTGTAGCTGAGATCCCATATGTCTTACATACAGGCTACTATATCACAGTGCATTAAGGCTGTAAAAGATCTGGCTCTAAAATGCCAAGCTTCAATCCCCCTTCAAGTCTTCACTGTCACGGAGAAACAGTGACTATAGATACATTTTCAGCAACAATATTTTGTATGTCTAGAATTGGATAATCCTCATCAGCTGATGATCTGTGCGATGTCACCTTGATTCACAGCCCAAGTGAAGAGGGGCACTAATGGCAGATGTTTGGGAAGTACTAGTTTTGGGAAGCCTGACAAACATCAGAATGAGGAGGTCAGTTGAAGCTAATCTGTTGCCTCTTGCACATGATTGAAGTTTGATTCTTTATCAGTATTCTTTCTTCTATAAAGAGTAGCTTCTGTAGTCAACACAGATGATTCTATCTGCTTCTCTTTGAAATGCATGATGAAGTACATAGTTGGCCAAGCCCCACCTGGATGCCAGCCAGTGGTTATGCATTTTCTTGTTGAAGAAAGCCATGCTGACATCCAAACACAGAAAGCCACTGTGTAAAAGCAAAGACACTGCAGATGTGTTTAACTAAACAAACACTGATCATTAGAAAATAGGGATGGGGAGACCATATGGAGCTTGTGGTTTCTGTGGTTCACAAAACAAGTTGGAGATTAAGACGCAATTCCTTCTTTGATTACAGCTCATACCTATTTTTCCAAGGCACTTAAATTTAAAAACAATTGTTTTGCTAATGTGGAGCCTATGCTATAAATTAAGGATAGGAGAACCCCTCAATAGCTAAGCGAACACAAGAAGGTGCCCTATGCATGATATACACACTTGACTTAATTTTTGGAGGTGCCCTTGTGTCTTTTCAGTGCATTGCAGTTCCAAGAGTTGGTTAATAATATAGATAAACTGGACTGTTTTCTTCTTCAAAATATAAAACTGTGTGTGACCTACACCTACAAAATATGTGTAAGTGGCACCACATCATTAATGCAATGTTAGCAGGATGATGAAATCAAAATTCCACTTTGGAAAGTTAAAATGTGCAGTCATAGCAGGATAACAGGCCTTTCTTTAGCTGTGCTTGGCATGCAACTGTAGAAAAAGTTTCCAAGGAATAGGCAGTCTGTGATTTTTGTACAGTTTGCAGAGCTTCTGCACAAAACACATACAATGTTTTTTAAGCTTCCTTAAAATGAACCTCTTCACGATCAGGTAAATGCATGCATGTTTAATCTTAATTGGTTTTTAAGTTTGATCTGATTTTAAATGAAAATGTTTTTTTCCATGCTGAAATTGTCAGCACCATTAGTTCCTGACTGAATTTCATTCTGCACAGAAACTGTTGGTTTGAAAATGGAGTTCCCGTCCCGAGCCAACTTACATTCTTGAAATGACAGAGGTTGAAACAGAAGCATGGTTACTAGGTGAAAGGGCTCATTACAATGGGCCTGATTCTCCTCTCACATCAGTTTTACACCCATGAACTCCACTGGGGTAGATCTGCTCTCAGTTACACCAGCGTAAATGTGTTACATCTCTTTTGCCTTCATAAGTTACTCCTGATTCATCCTGGAGTGAGCAAATACATAATCAGAACCAGTGTAAAAAGATCACTCCAACTAATGGAAATCATGAGAGGTGACAACAGGGGGCAAAACCACCTGACAAGGGAGGTGGCAGGGGATTCAACTACTTTCCAGGGCTGAAGCATAGGCGCCAACTCTGTGGGTGCTGCAGGGCTGGAGCACCCACGGAAAAAAAAATAGAGGGTGCTCAGCACCGATTGGGACGACCAGCTGTTGGCAGCCAGGGATCAACTGTTTTGTGGCAGATGAGCTGTTTCCTACGGGTAGCCTGCACGCAGCTGCGATCAGCTGTTTGGCGGGCAGGCTCAGATCAGATGTTTCCCACCTCCCTGCTCTGGCAGGGGCTGAGTGAGTCTCACACACACAAAAAAAGCCTGAAGGTTAGGCATGGGCGGGACTGCGGGGCTATCATCAGCAGCACAGCCAGCCCTTGCTCACCTAGGGCCACCCCACACCTCTTGGGCTGATGGCCATGGCACCCACGTGTATGGTTGCTCCCTGCCATCCAGGCTTGACTCCGGCCATAGCAGGCATCAGGTGACCCAAGGGAGCCCAGCTAGGCTAGGGCTGGGTGCACTGGTGGATTAGGGGGAGGAGAAGCCCTGGAGCCACACTGTGGGGGGAGGGAGGAGAAGCCCCGGCAAGAGCCGCACTGGGGGGAGTGGGAGGGAGGAGAAGTCCTGGACCCTGGCAGGAACCGCACTGGGGGTGGGGAGTGGAAGGAGAAGCCCCGGGCCCCGGTAGGAGCCGTGGTGCAGGGGGAGGGGGAAAAGCCCTGGACCCTGGCAGAACATGTGGGGCTGAAGTCCCTGGCTCAGGAGCCCCAGCTACCCTAGTGACAGAAGCTGCAGGGCTGAAGCCCCAACCCCATTGGCCTGAGCCCCTCTCTCTCCCATCCCCCCTGCGGAGCTGGCTCTCGCTCTCTGGCTGTGCAGAAATTCAGCCCAAATCTACCCACATTGGTATCTCCATTTCCCGCATCATCATACAGCCATGAATGGATTTAGCCTTGGAGGCAGGGTCACCATTAGCCCCATTTGGCAGGTGGGATCTAGGGCACATAGAGGTGAAGTGACTTTCCCAAGGCTAAGCAGGGAGTCTGTGGCAGAGCAGAGAATCATACCCAGAACACCTGAGCATGAGCCTGGGTATTAACCACTAGGCAACTTTCCCACCCAAGGAGGGGGAACCTCCTCTGTCACTTTGAGTGGGTGGGTGGGTGGGAGCAGGCACTAGACAGAGCCACCAGGAGGTGAGGAGCAGAGGGATGGGAAAAGGGACATGGGTGGGAAGCAAGAAGGGGGAATCATCAGGAATGGGAGCAAGAACTTAGAGAAGAAACAAGAGAAAGGGAAAGGGGCAGGGAGAGTGAAAGGAAGGGAGAGGAGAAAGGGGCAGGGAGAGGAGAAAGACTCTCCACTGCTTATCCCTCCCATCCACCTTCTTCCCACAGCCATCAATGGCCTCCGCTCCCAAACAGGCCCTAAGTGGTGTGAAGCCCAGAGCAAACATAATGTCTTTACACTGGGATATTAGTGAAGACAGCTTGTAGCTGAGTGTAATGATTTTAATACATTGTAATTCATGATAATGTAATGATATATTTCACTACTATTTTAATAATGATTACATTATTAAGTTGCCAATGATAGACACACATTTAATAGAAGAAGAGTATAAATATGCTGAACACTGCCAGTTTTTTTGGGGGGGGGGGCTGAGCCCCCCCCAAACACACACACCTCGCCTTCAAGGCAGGAGAGGGCAGAAAGGCATGAGCAGTGGGCAGGAGATGCTCAGGGGGAGGACCTAAGGGGAGGGGGGTAAAGCGGGGCCAGGAAGAGGTGGAGTTGGGCAGAGTGGGGGTGGGGCCTTGGGGAAGGGGGGTGGAGCCGGGATGGGGCACCCACAGGCAAAACCAAAAGTCAGCACCTATGGGCTGAAGTATCTTACATATTTTAAATCCTCTTATCTCCTGGAATCTGCTGTGCCATGTCTCCAACGTCTGCTGCTGTACTGAGCTGTTCTGTCTCTTCCCTGTCTGCTACTCTTATCACAGCAGCAGCCTAATAGCCCAAAGATTAAGTGAGTGGCACAGTTCAGAGACGCTTAAAAGAACAGACAACTGAATATGCCATGGAAACTAAAGAGAAATTTCAAGAAGTGTTGTAATAATTCGTTTCTGTAAAGCATACTTACACCCACAATCCTGGGAGCAGAATTGTGGCTTAGAGCCTCTTTACTTGGCTGAGAATTTATCCAAACGTGTCTGTCCCAAAAACAAATGTGAGACACAGCAGCTCTGTGCAATTAGCAGGTTTTAGGCTCTTTTAGGACATAGCCTTCAGTGTGCTGGAGTGGGAGGTGCTGAATGATCCTAATTCCAACTGACTTTAAAACACTTCCCCAGGAACAGTGACAGCAATGGTGGCTTAGTTACTCTGATATTGGGGGACGAGCATGGGATAAAATAGAATGAAGTTGTTCTTGATTGCACATGCGTGCACACAGTTGTCAGTCTCTCTCACATTGTCCCATAGGGCCTGCTCCTTTTCCCACCAAATCTAAGCTCTCAAGCTTTTCAGTTAAAAAAAGAAAATTTAAGAAACAGAACAAATGTCAAGTAGAAAAATAATTAGGGCTCTCAAGCGATTAAAAAAATTAATTGCAATTAATCGCAATGTTAAACAATAATAGAATACCATTTATTTAAATATTTTTGGATGTTTTCTACATTTTCAAATATTGATTTCAATTATAACACAGAATACAAAGTGTACAGTGCTCACTTTATATTTATTACAAATATTTGCACTGTAAAAAACAAAACAAATAGTATTTTTCAATTCACCTAATACAAGTACTTAGTGCAATCTATTAATCATGAAAGTTGAATTTATAAATGTAGAATTATGTACACAAAAATAACTGCACTCAAAAATAATACAATATAAAACTTAAGAGCCTACAAGTCCACTCAGTCCTACTTCTTGTTCAGCTAATAGCTCAGACAAACAAGTTTGTTTACATTTGCAGGAGATAATGCTGCCTGCTTCTTGTTCATAATGTCACCCGAAAGTGACAACTGGTGTTCGCTTGGCACTGTTGAAGCTGGTGTCGCAAGATATTTACATGTCAGATGCGCGAAAGATTCATATGTCCCTTCATGCTTCAACCACCATTCCAGAGGACATGTGTCCATGCTGATGACGGGTTCTGCTCAATAACAATCCAAAGCAGTGCAGACCAATGCATATTCATTTTCATCACTGAGTCACATGCCACCAGCAGAAGGTTGATTTTCTTTTTTGGTGCTTCAGGTTCTCTAGTTTCCACATCAGAGTGTTGCTCTTTTAAGACTTCTGAAAGCGTGCTCTACACCTCATCCTTCTCAGATTTTGGAAGGCACTTCAGATTCTTAAACCTTGGGTTGAGTGCTGTAGCTATCTTTAGAAATCACACATTGGTACCTTCTTTGCATTTTGTCAAATCTGCAGTGAAAGTGTTCTTAAAATGAGCAACATGTGCTGAGTCATCATCATGAAATATATGGCAGAATGCAGGTAAAATTGAGCCAGAGACATATCATTCTCCACCAAGGAGTTCAGTCACAAATTTAATTAACATATTTTTTTAAACAAATGTCATCAGCATGGAAACATGTCCTCTGGAATGGTAGCCAAAGCATGAAGAGGCACATAAATGTTTAGCATATATGGCACGTAAATACCTTGCAATGCTGGCTACAAAAGTCCTATGTGAACGCCTGTTCTCACTTTCTGGTGACACTGTTAATAAGAAGTGGGCAGCATTATCTCTTAGCGATTGGCTGAACGAGAAGTAGGACTGAGTGGACTTGCAGGCTCTAAAGTTTTGCACTGTTTTGAGTGCAGTTATGTAACAAAAAAAATCCACATTTGTAGGTTGCACTTTCACGATAAAGAGATTGCACTACAGTACTTGTATGAGGTGAACTGAAAAATAGTTTCTTTTGTTTATAATTTTTACAGTGCAAATATTTGTAATAAAACATAATAATATAAAATGAACAGTGTACACTTTGCATTGTATGTTGTAATTGAAATCAATATACTTGAAAATGTAGAAAAACATCCAAAAAGTTTAATACATTTCAATGGGTATTTTATTGTTTAACAGCGCAATTAAAACTGCGATTTATTTTTGAGTTAATAGCGTGAGTTAACTGCGATTAATCGACAGCCCTAAAATTTGTTAATCTGTATGGTTTTATATTATATTCTTCATTAACTCAGTAGAAAAAGAACTGTACAAAAGTTGGTTTGCTGGTTTGCTTGAACAATTTTCCCACTAGAAGTCAGAATGGATGGCTTAGTTCTCTAAACCAGTGGTTCTCAACCAGAGGTCCAGCCCCCGCTGGGGGCTGCAAGCAGGTTTCAAGGGGTCCACTAAGCAGGGCCAACATTAGACTTGCTGAGCCCTGCCGCCCGAGGCTGAAGCTGAAGCCTCAGCAATTTAGCTTTGTGGGATCCCTTGTGGTGTGGGGCCCTGGGCAATTTTCTGCTTGCTTCCCCCTTAATGCTTGTCCTGGATTTTATATGCAGAAAAACAGTTGTCACATAGCTGGGACATGGAGTTTTTATAGCATGTTGGGGGAGGCCTCAGAAAGAAAAAGGTTGAGAACCCCTGCTCTAAACACCAGAGGACCAGCTCATACTTCCCATTAAACTAGTGGGAGTTCATTAATTGACATCACTGGAAAAATGCTCCAGCTTCAAACTATTTAGATTCCTTGGTACCACAGGTTGAAAGTAGAATAGGGCTGACTAGCCCTTTCACCGTTCTTAGGAAGATCAAGTCCCATGCAGTTTGTCATATGTAGGCATTTCAGAGGGGTCTTTAACAACTGACGTCCTGTCTGCTCTGTTTGTACCTTAACGATCCTTTGGCCCTTTTTAAAAAAATTATTTTGAGTAGGCATTTCTTCAGGAGTCCACTTACATCCACTGTTGTGTAGACAGAATTGCTTACCTCCAGCACCAAAGATGGCTGCATTTCAGTGGCTGCATGTATATCACTTGCAAAGTACCTTCATTCAAAATGAAAGATACTATGTAAACTCTAAAATAATACTTGATTTGTAAAGAAGGGACCTTCATTTTAAACTCTTTAAAATACAAGTTTCGTTTGCAAACCAGGGTATACACAGTAGATAACCACAGCATGCAGGAATGTATCCTTAGAACATCACAAATAAAAAGAGCATTAAACTGTGTTAAAATAAGAGACGACGTGAAAGAAAGGACTGTCAGTGCCGTAGCACAGAAGTACCATGGTTTCTTGGATTGCTTATAACCTGCAGTGGTATGCTCTTGTTGGGGTTTCTTTTATTTATTTGCTTTTTAACTTAATGAATGATTACAGGCATTTGGCAGTAGTGTAAGTGGAAATGCAATTTGTTCATGTAAGCAGAGAGAATAACAATGTAAAGCATACATGAATGGTCAAGACATCTATTACTGCTGCCATCTTTTACAGAAGAGCTTTCTAGCTCCCTTTTAAAAAAATCTTATGCAAGAGCTAGGCCATCTTTTTTTGGTACCACATCACTGCAGAGTTATGCACCTATATATTATGTGAAGAAAGAGTGCTGAGCATGTGGCTTTTAAATATTGCTCTCAAAAGAAATACATGAATGACCAGGCATTTGTGGAAGATAAATAAAGACAACTGGGGAAAACATGCCCACTAAAGCACATCACTATCCTCAATCTATTTTGTTACCAGTGCAGCTTCTGTTATTGTAGGTGAGAGGAGACACACAATTAGATCAGACTGAACTGTTGTTGAATTAATATCTTTCATGTATACAGCACTCTTCATCCAGAAGGATCCCAAAATACTTTACAAATTTAAATGTTGATTCACAGAGACAATCACCGCTAAATACTGGTCATCAGTGCACAGCAACACTACACAACAGTTTTGGACAGCCAGGGAAGAAGAATATAATCTTACTGCCATTTCTATGGGGATCTTAGGTTAGCTGAATGCACTTACCCAAACTGAATTTGGCCAGAACATCAGGACTAATTCCTGCCATGTGATCTATATGGTCCAAGCAGCCAGGACCTCAGTTCTGGGTCCCATCCGGAAGAAAGAACCTCCAGTAGCAAGGTAATACACTTCCTAGTATCACATTAACTCACAGGGAAGCAGACCATCGACCAAATCACAGTTCTGAGTCAGACTGAGTCGGGCTGAATTTTCTGGCCAGTCACAGATGGAAGTAGGCATTACTCACACTCATGACTATCTGGGCATCCAATAGCAGTGAAGTTTCCAAAAGAACCTCACGATTGTGAGCTAATTTAATAATCTGAGGGCAGATGCAATCAATGGAAAAGGATGTTACACAGAAGAGACAGGCTCCAGAACTTATTTGTCTTTGAAGAAGGTGTCAACCAAAATATCAGGTTTCAGGGTAGCAGCCGTGTCAGTCTGTATTCGCAAAAAGAAAAGGAGTACTTGTGGCACCTTAGAGACTAGCCAATTTATTTGAGCATAAGCTTTCGTGAGCTACAGCTCACTTCATGCATCCGATGAAGTGAGCTGTAGCTCATGAAAGCTTATGCTCAAATAAATTGGCTAGTCTCTAAGGTACCACAAGTACTCCTTTTCTTTTAACCAAAATATCAGACACTCCAGGACAATTTTTGTTTCTACACAGACAAACATGCCACCATGAGATTTATCTTACTGAACAAAATGCTCAGTGTTCCTGTACAGGAGATTTGCACTGTGTTCTTTAACTCTGCAGATCACAGATTCAGGCAAGAGACATGGCACTTTACTTATACACTGTGCTTTTACTTTTAAAACTGGATCTTCCCTACTGAGGAGCTAGCATTTTGGTTTAATTCAAATTTTAATCAGACTGGTTTAGTTGCTTGGTTGCGATGAGAGGAACATGTTTGAATATATTAAACAATTTTCTAGAAAAACATGTTTGGAAAAATAATAAGAAAAACAATGTTGATTTCATTTTTGGGGTCTACTATCCCTCTCTTTTTCCTTAATTTTTCCCCTCACACTAAGTTTTCCCTAGTTATCGAGTTAATACTCTTGGAACCAAACTTTGCTGTCATTCACATAAATGTGCACTCATGTAATTGGCAGCAAAATTGTCCCACTGAGTTCAGGAACCCTTGTCGAGGTTATTCTAGTTTAGTATGGATTATCAGTTTACCATTCCTTTTTCATAAGCGTCTTCCCTGATTGGCCCCCCACCCCCTATAAATATACTATATAGTTAAATTCGGTGTAGCACACATTTTTTACAGTCAAAGCACATTATATTTACTCTTCATATTTCATATTTTCCGCAATGTGTATTACAGCATAATCCCCTTTAGGAGTCAATCTACACTTTTCTGATAAAAACCCAGCTATTGGAAATAAAGTCTCACTTTAATTTCCTCTTTTTAACACTTTTGTATTTGTACACATGCAAAATAATGGGTCATGTGTGCTGAAAATTAAATGAAATAATTATTAAGGAGAAAACAATAAAATTTTCACTTCCTAAATTAGTGCCCGATGTAATGTACTTTGGAGTTAGTGACTATCCTTCCATAGACTTCAATGGGTTTTGGATTAGTCCCTTAAACTCAGAAAGCACTCGCTGAAATCTGTTGGAACACTCCCATTTATTTCAGTGTGATTAAATCAGGGCCTTAGCTTGCTGCACATAGAAACTGCCCATGCCACCCTGTGCCAGCAATGCCCCTCTGCCATGTACATTGGCCAAACTAGACAGTCTCTATGTAAAAGAATAAATGGACACAAATCAGACGTCAAGAATTATAACATTCAAAAACCAGTCGGAGAACACGTCAATTTCTTTGGTCCCTCGATTACAGACCTAAGAGTGGTAATTCTTCAACAAAAAAACTTCAAAACCAGACTCCAATGAGAGACTGCTGAATTGGAATTAATTTGCAAACTGGATACAATTAACTTAGGCTTGAATAAAGACTGAGAGTGGATGGGTCATTACACAAAGTAAAACTATTTCCCCATATTTATTCCCCAACCCCCACTGTTCTTCAGACGGTTCCTGTCAACTGCTGGAAATGGCCCACCTTGATTATCACTACAAAAGGCTCCCCCCGCCCCGCTCTCCTGCTGGTAATAGCTCACCTTAGCTGATCACTCACCTTACAGTGTATATGGTAACACCCATTGTTTCGTGTTCTCTGTGTATATAAATCTCCCCACTGTATTCTCCACTGCATGCATCCGATGAAGTGAGCTGTAGCTCACGAAAACTTATGTTCAAATAAATCTTTTAGTCTCTAAGGAGCCACAAGTCCTCCTTTTCTTTTTGTGGATACAGACTAACACGGCTGCTACTCCGAAACCATAAAGAGAGAGGCTGGAAGAAGTCCAAATATAGATTTCACTTAAAATTCTGAATGAAAGAGAGTGAAAAGCTAGTCTTTCTTCCTCTTATCTCTTTGCTCCACCTCTGCTTTCTTGCACGTTTTCGTCACCAGACAGTGACACCCAGTTTAACTCACTCAAACCACAAAACCTCTTTTCAATAGAAGTCCAACACAAAAGTACAGAAGATGGTGTCTTTGCACGTCACTAATCAAGTTTCCTGAACTGCAGAGGAACACAACCTTACCCAGCACTGGGATTTAAGGGGCAGTTAACAGTACTTTCCTCGAGGTTAGAAAGCTACAAAAGTAGTCTAAGTGGAAACAAAAATCTCTCCCTTCCTAAACAAACCAACGTGCTTTTATTTAAATTACTTTCAGAAAGAGGGACAAAGACACATTTTGTGATATTCCATTAGAGGGCATCATAGCATGTCATTTTGCGGTTGCAGGCTTCCTTTCCCTAGATTGCAACAACCACATTTATTCTCTGCAATATGCCCAAAGTTACCTGATCATCTTTATACATTGAATATTCACCAGCTTCAAGATTTCACACACCTATAAATGTATTTAGTGGTTTAGTGTATTTGTTTTGGTTACTCTTACATTTGTTTTTTAACCCATGCAGCTTCTTCAATGTCACAATAGGTCAGGTTTCAGCTTTATTCCCCCTGTGCACGCAGGTAATAAACTGAACACATAATACAGTGCCAGCAACTTGACTTCAAACTGTAGAACAGTTGAAGATACTTTTTAAAAAAAGAAAAAGTTAGGGTAATAATACAAGATCAGCAATTTGCATCTTTTATCCTGTAACTGGATCCATGTGGGAGGATCCTTATGCCAGTGAGAACTACTGAAGTCAATGGCACTGCCTACAGATGAGGGTACATCTGTGTGAAAAAACACCCCTCTGAGCAATGCAAGTTTCAGTGCTGTAAAGTGGCAGTGTAGACAGTGCACCAGCGCTGGTAGCTATTCCCCTCGTGGTGCCACGACTACGCAGCCATGTTGGTAGTGAAGACATACCCTAAGTTCTAGTATGTAATGTTGCCATGACATAATGAAACACCACTTCCAAGTGCACATTTCATGCGTAGCACCTGCTCCAGTGAACACTTCTAATAGGCATAGTGCTTACTACCATCAGTCCCTCTAGTATCAGTATGACTACTCGCGGTAGTAAGAACTACGCCCAGTAGCAACTGTTTGCAAGATTGAGCTCTAACACATAGTAGGGCCATATTCTACCCATATACCATGCTCGTTATGCCAACTGAAGTCCATGGGACTTCTGTGAGAACACTAAGCATATCATGTGGTCCAAAGCATTTATAAAAGAAAATAATGTTGAAAATTAAAATAGTCTGGTGTAAGAAATAGGAATCAGTACCATACTGGAAAAATGTACCCACGGAATAGATCATACAGTTATCCTAAATTACTATATATTATCTGAATTTAAGCAGAATGTATAACTGCTTCTATGATAGAAAATGGTGAGTTAATGTTTGACTGCTCAAATCCAGAATTAATAAACCAGTATCATAGACATGAAACAACTTACGATGATCCCGGACTTGCTGTTGGTGGGGGACCTGGTGAAATGACACAATAAAAACAGCAGATATTAGTTATGAAGGGATAACTGACACACAGTTTTAGCAAACCTTCTTAAAGATGAAAGCAATGGTATATCACATGGAATGTGGTTTATTTATTTTAGCAGACCATTCTCAGTTTCCAAAAGCAGAAGACAAAACTGTATCATACACCAGAAGTTGTCTAACAAATTGTCACAGTTCAGGGAAACTGCACTTCTATTCCCGCTCTGTGGTCCCTCAAGAAAGCACACTCTAGGCTCCCGGATCCTCAGCCATGACTTCTCTTGGGCGAAAACCTGCATCTCTCTCCCTCCTGACCAGAGTTCCCTGTCTACATTGTTATAGCCCCAGCAAGCTAGACTGCCTGAACAGGCCAGCATCTCTGCTTTGCTGTCTCTCCAAAGGCTATGCATAGCTATAATTGCCAGCAATCACAAGTTACCACAAAGCTCTTTTTAAGAAAGCATATTTATTATTAAGGTGAAGCATTACAGAGAAAACACATTACAAACAATAAAAGAATATACATGCACACTAAAAAGCTTACAGAAGGTCACCCCAACTCCAGCCTTGGACTCTGGTTGGTGTCAGTCCTTCAAAATGCACAACTGGGTTTTCCCCAGAGTCACAGGTTCATAACTGTCTCAGAGTCAGAACCACCATGAATAGTTCAATCTTTCCTTAATACAGTTTTGGCATTTGATCTTAGCCTCATGTAATCACAGATAATCAGCAGATAATGGCCCCCTTTTCAGGGCATAGCTTCACCTCTCCCTAGACATTCCCCAGGAAATCCATTTAACACTTTTGTTCCAAAAGTCCATACTTGTGTAGCACACTGTTCAATACAGTCCTTTCAGTCCCCAGGTCTTATATCTCACCCTCACTACCATAAGAGGAGACGCAGACAGCTGCATGGAAGCAACTCCTGTCTGGGAGTGTGCGAGCTGCTTGAACACACGAGCGTGACCAGGGACAGCTGTCAGTGAGTCTGGTGCCCATCTCAGTCTGCAGGACTAGGGGCGGTACAGCTATGCCAAAGGAGCTGCTGGTGTGGGGTGCTGGCTCCTGGGAGTGGTGGCCTGACATGCTGCTCCTTTCCCCGCTGCGGTTCCCTGTAGGGCCCTGCACCTCCGTGGACACAGATTTATATCCGCGGATACAAATGTGTATCCATGCAGGACTCTATGCACTTGCAACACCTAGAAACTATAACTGGATGAACAGTGCATCATTTTTTCATGTGACTATTCTTTTGAATTTTTTAAAAAAAATCTCTTTAGGTTTGATTCAAGTCCACTAAGTCAATGGATAGATTCCCATTGATTTCAACAGGCTTTGGATCAGGGCCTTTGACTGTTTTCACACCCCTTTTTGTGTTTGCTTCCTGCAAATATTCTAGCAATTGAGTTCACTGGTGGGAATGCTCACTGAATCAGCAAATTTTAATCAGTGTTGCGTAATATTTCAAATTGATATTATTAAGTATTTGCTCCAAAAATCTGATTATGAGATTTAGTCTGCTCCTGTCAGAAAACAGAAACATACCAGGTGTCTGTTATTACCAGAGTGCTCTGTAAAAGTGAGAATTCTATGTATTTGTCCAAACAAAATAGCCTGACTTTCAAATACTGCATCCTCAGAAGCAACTATTTGTGAATTATCTAAAAGACAAGAATTATTCACAGACATTATTCAGTGAAAATTTTTGAACCCCCCCCCCAGTAAATTTGAGGAAAATCTGGATAATTTATGAATTTTTTTAAAAATTAATCAAATAAGTTATTCATACATATTATTTGCCTAGTTCTTCAAATGAGTAATTGGGGCTCTGTGTAACGTTTTCAGCTAACAGGACTGTTGTGTCCAGAGTTGTTCACCGGGCAATTTTCATAAGCAATTGTTTAACAAGGAAGTTTGAAGAGAGAGAAATCTTACCAAATTTCACAAACAACACGCCGGTTGTGGAAACAGTCTTCCTGCCATTAGTAGCAACACACTGAAAGTAGCCAGTATCCGTAGTGTCAAGGTTTCTTATTCGTAATCGAGACCCATAGGTTGTTGCACGAAAAGATATCCTCCTGGGTTCTTGAACAACTGGGGCATCATTTTTCAACCAACGCACAGTTGGAGAAGGATTGCCGGAGACTTTACAATGCAGTTCTGCAGTTTGGCCGAGGGTGGTGGTTATGTTATTCATTGGCTCATCAAGCGTCAAGAAGTAATCTAATAAATACAGGGAAAGATGGTGGACAATGAATTCCAACTTACAGAACAATGTTTTAAAGAAATCTCATTTTTGCCTTATGTAGGCAGACGAGAGAACTGAGTATAAACAAAATCAGACAATGACAAACTTCAGTATTTCTGAGTAGATCGGCCATGCTTTTCACAGCCAGCATTATATCCAGTATAACGTTGTGTAGTAGTAAAAGGAACAAGCTCAGGTGCCTTCACTAGGGACAATGTATCTTATTTAGAGAAGCATACTATACTTCTTGCAACCTTTCTTTTCTCCGCACAGATATGTAGTCAGAAAAATGGGCACTGTGAGCGCTCTCTCTCACCTTTCCCCAGTGTTATATTACTTCACTTCATTCAACATAACAAGCATTGAGTAATTTGTTCATTGCTCCTCATTGCACTTCTTGCCTCACTTCATAGCCTTACAATTATGGGGAGATTTTCAAATAAGATCAGGACCACATTTTCAAGCGCTCAGCACCCACAACTGGAGCCAGATGTTCAAAGGTGCTCAGCACCCAACAGCTCCTAGTGTGACGCTTCTGGACAGATTTTCAAAAGAGCCCAGCGCTCAATATGCTGAACTCTTTTGAAAACTGACCACTTAGTTTGCTGATTAAGTGGATACTTAGCTCTTCTAAAAATCTGGAGCTTTATTCATTAGGATCTAAATATGAAATATGAAATGACCCTAAAAAAGAGCAATTTTAAAATGAGTTGCAGTATAGCATACATTTTAGAGAAAAAATGAGATTTAAACACATCTTCATTAATGTTTGCAAAGCACTTTATAAGTGTTATAATCTTTAAGTGTCCTAAGGAATAAAGGCCAAAATTCAAAATGGGAGAGATGGGGACATATTTTGGTATTTCAGGATATTATCTTGCAAAGACTGTTTAAAAGTCAGGTTTCACTCTGAAGTAGCTCACATGATAGGTGTAATTATAAGATGAAGAGTTCTTTAATTTTCTGGAGATGAGTAATGTTAAATAAAAATTTGGAGACGTTAATCTTTTCTAATCCATTTGTGAACATTGTCTTCTTCTGTCAAGCGGCTGTTTTATCCAGCATCTCTCAGTAAAAATACTACTTCTGGTTAACAGTATTCAAGGTTTAATTAAGTCCTTTCAAATCAGAGACCTAGATGGATTGGGGTATTAGTAATGGGATACACAGCCTTTCAACTCAATGTCACAGGTTCAAAGCCAACTTTGGGCACTAGTGCCCAAAAGGTATTACCATCTGTCGGCTGTCTCAGCAGCTAGGCCAAGGAATGAATGAGACGTAAGACGTATACTTGGGAATAAACCTTTCAGGTCAAGATTGAACTTTTCTGGGTATCTATAGAATGGGCACCACATAAATAACGCATCAGAAATTTCCCCACCAGAATGCTTCAATCTCCTTGTTTGCACTCTAACCCCACTTAATTACAATAAAAAACCCCTTTGATTATCATGTATTAATCTCAGAATTAAAAACCAATGAAAAGGTTGGTAAAGCAGCATATACTGACTACTGGCAAAATGATCTACATGGTTTGTACAACTCCATTAAATACCATCTTTGTCTTTACAGGAATGATGAACACACGTGTCTTAATCTATTATTAATTACTATTATTATTATTAATTTCTATTGTGGTTGCTCAGTCTCATCACCTCAGTCTCCCTGCCCTCTATGCTGCCCCCCTCCCTTCCTTCACCTTTCCATTTAGCTAATACCTTCCTAACTAAACCACATCCAAAAACTGTGGCGCCAATATGACGTTTCAGTCCACATTGTTCACTCCGCTTATGTGTTCCACCTCTTCCCCCTACCCTTAGACTATTTAGGCTGTAAGTTCTTTTGGGTAGAGACTGCCACTGTTTGGACAGCACCTAGCACAATGGATCCCGACTCTTGGTTGGTCCCTAGGCATTATTAATTTTAATAATAAGGAAATCTCCGCACACTCATTGTGCCAATTAGGTGAACTTCTAATGGTTGACAAGAGCTATGCGAGACAACAGTGGATCTGTGTTGTCATGGATATGGTGATCCAAGAACTCCAGTGTAATGAATACAAAGGGGCAGCAATCCCTGTTCCAGCCCACAGGTAAGAGTAGGCACCAAGGTGGGTAACAGACGTGCTTCTCTGCAATTCTGACTCTGGGCTGGGAAGGAGGATTCAGTTCCCCGACTCCCAGTCAGTTCTCTGCACAAGCCTAATATCATATTTAATCATTTTGCATGCCTCTCTGCAGGACTAGAAATACTTTTGACTCACTATCTTACAAAACACAAAAGTGTAATCTACATCAGCTCACACATTCTTGGGTTCTCACTGCAGTCTGCTTTAATAAAATCACATTAATAGTATGAAACTTCTGAATAACCACATTTAATTATCCAATATAACATTTCTATACCATGCTAATCTATACAATTCTTCATTGTATTCAAAGGCAGCGATTCAGCTGCTTATTATACAATACAGTCAGAAAGTGGAATATTAATTTCCTTGTGATCATCTTGCTGACCACACCATAGACAACTAATACCATATACACAATGTTTCTTAAGAAGCAAGGCATGAGATGCCAGGAATGAAGTGAGTGTTGAGTAGATTTCAATAAGCTTGAGAATCAGAGTATAAAAACCAAGGTAGTAGTCATAATTGACAGTGATGTAGTACTGGTTATATGGAGGGTACAGAAAGGTTATCCTGAAGTTATAAATGGAAATAAAAAACGGTGATTTTGGTTTTGAGGAATGTCCAACCCGTTTCTAAGGATTTCTGTTTGTTTTAGTGCTTAGCTTCTTCCCTCCCAAGTATCACACTAACCGTAAAACACAGTTTTAGTAAAGTTTCTAGTAAAGTTTGAACCTTGGAAAGTTTCATGTGATTTGGCATTTCGTAATGACAGTTTTACATAGATTAAAGTAGTTTTATAAGTGAAAATAAAATAAAGGTCTGACAACACTTCCAAAAATCCCACACTGTAGTACCTACTTACTGAGAGAGGTATGGTAAGAAAGATCTTCCACTGGTATATGTCAAAGGTATTATACTATTGAATTTACCCAGATTGGGGAAGTATGAGCTGTGTTCCATTTTCTTTTATTAATCATTATTAAGGATTAGGTCTATCAATTAATCGCAGTTAACTCAAGCAATTAACTCAAAACAATTTAACTCTATTAAAAAAATTAATCGTGATTAATCAAAGTTTTAATCGCACTGTTAAACTATAGTACAATACCAATTTAAATTTATCATCAATATTTTTGGATGTTTTTCTACATTTTCAAATATATTGATTTCAATTACAACAAAGAATACAAAGTATACAGTGCTCGATTTATATTATTTTTATTACAAATATTTGCATTGTAAAAAAGATAAAAGAAATAGTATTTTTCAATTCTTCTCATACATGTACTGTAGTACAATCTCTATCAAGGAAGTGCAATTTACAAATGTAGATTCTTTTGTTATATTACTGCATTTAAAAACAAAACAATATAAAACTTTAGAGCCAACAAGTCCACTCAGTCCTACTTCTTGTTCAATCAATCGTTAAGACAAAGAAGTTTGTTTACAATTACGGGAGATACTGCTGCTGCTTCTTACTTAGAATGTCACCTGAAAGTGAGAGCAGGTGTTCCCATGGCACTTTTGTATTTACGTGCCAGATATACTAAACATTTTTATGCCCCTTCATGCTTTGGCCACCATTCAAGAGGACATGCTTCCATACTGATGATGCTTGTGAAAAAAATAAGGCGTTAATTAAATTTGTGACTGAACTCCTTGGGGAAGAATTGTATGTCCCCTGCTCCATGGTTTTACCCGAATGCTGCCATATATTTTGTGTCTCGGATGATGACACAGCATATGTTCTTAAATCAAATAACACTGTAGATTTGACAAAACACAAAGAAGATATCACTACAATATTTCTAAAAATAGCTACAGCACTTGACCCAAAGCTTAAGAATCTGAAGTGCCTTCCAAAATCTAAGAGGGACGAGGTGTGGAGCACACTTTCAGAAGTCTTAAAAGAGCAACACTCCAATGCAGAAACTACAGAACCCGAACAACCAAAAAGAGAAAATCAATCTTCTACTGGTGGCATCTGACTCTGATGATGCAAATGAACGTGCGTCAGTCCACACTGCTTTGGATCATTATCGAGCAGAACCCGTCATCAGCATGGAAGCATGTCCTCTGGAATTCGGGTTGAAGCATGAAGGGGCATACAAATGTTTAACATATCTGGCACATAAATACCAATACCCACTACAACAGTGGCATGCGAACGTCTATTCTCACTTTCAGGGGACATTGTAAATAAGAAGCAGGCAGCATTATCTCCAGTAAATGTAAACAAAATTGTTTGTCTTAGCGATTAGCTGAACAAGTAGTAGGATTGAGTGGACTTGTTGGCTCTAGAGTTTTACACTGTTTTATTTCTGAGTGCAGTTATTTAAAAAAAATTACATTTGTAAATTGCACTTTCACAATGAAGAGATTGCACCACAGTACTGGTATGAAGTAAATTGAAAAATACAATTTCTTTTATCTTTTTTACAGTGCAAATATTTGTAATAAAAATAATAATATAAAGTGATCACTGTACACTTTGTATTCTGTGCTGAAATTGAAATCAATATTTGAAAATGTAGAAAACATCCACAAATATTTAAATAAATGGTATTCTATTATTATTTAACAGTGCAATTAAATCACGATTTTTTTTAATCTCACAATTAATTTTTTCAATTGTTTAATAGCCCTAATAAGGAGACTTGTGACTCATAGCATCTATTCTAGACTACTGACTCCCTCCCTACTCCACCCTACAACATTGCTGCATCTATCCCACTCTTTCAATGAGCACTGATCAACTAATATACATAGCTCAATTCCTCTCTTGAATTCAGGCATCTCCCAAACCATCTAGTCTCCCTCTGATCCCCTTTGCACCTCCATCAAAGCGCTACCTAATCTCACCTGTTCTACAAGCAGAGGCCCTTCCTTGGAAGGAGAACCTCCTTCAGTGCTTTTTAGCAGCAGACTGAAAGGTGCTGATGAAATATTATTATGATGGCCAGTGCACAGATGATGACAACACATAGCCATAATGCTATATTGTTATACATTTGTGCATTTCACGGGGCAAACAGCACAATGCCATATTGTGACATGGCTAATTTGATGGTCTTTCCTGTGATGAAGCAGCCCTCTAGATGCTCCAGGTTGAGTGTCATTGCTATATATGAGAAGCTACTAAAAATGAAATTGAATTTTTCTGTGCGAAGTAATTACGGTGAGAACTTAATGGTGTAGCGGCAAAACTGGGAACCTGGAACTCCTGAGTTTTAATCCTGGCTCTGAATGGATGCCTTCTGTGGCCTTGGATGAAGCACTTGAGCTGGGATTTTTTAAGTGGTCTAAGGGAGTTAGACACACAAATCCACTTGAAATTCACATGGGATTTATGCACCTGTCAAGCTCCTTTAAAACAAACAAACAAACAAATAAATTAGCTTTAAGATCTCTGGCTCAATTTCTCTAACTGTAAAGTGGGGATAATAAGCCCTCCCTGCATCACAGACACTATGCAGATGAACTAGATAATGCTTGTAAAGCACTTTGAAACTGAAAAGTGCTGTACTGTGCAAGTACAAAGTATTCTGAGTTAAAGCTCTGCCTTTTCTAGCTTTAACACACAATGAAAGCTTGTCCGTATTTTAGAGTAGCACCCTATGAAACAATTTTTGAAAACATTTTAAGTGAGAGAAGTAGAAGGAAATGGTTTGAAAGTAGAAAATTTCAAAACAACAATTAACCCACCTATAATTTAAAAATATTCTATTTGATTTTTTTAATCTGTAAAAATAATTTGCTGCTGGACATCCAGACCCTGAATGCCGAGTTTCAGCCTACGGAGATTTTTTTTTTTTAAAATGGCTGAGTTACAAACCCTTGAAAAATGCTGACAGATCCTTTACTATAGCAGCACTAGCGGGTGCCCTATAATGAACTTTTAAATGACTTGAGATAATATCTGCAGAGCTTAGCCTGAAATATATTTCTGGTTTTGAGCCTTTGCCAATGCAAACACAACACATCATAAGTCATCTTCATGATTCCAAGAACATAAATTGGAGACACTGCATATAAAATCTAAATATTATGTATCCTTTATATTGAAACGTTGTGCTGTTTTGATGTTATAGAATAATGACAGCTGTGCTCTAAAAGTAACTGTGCAAAGACAAAATATACCACATTATGTGTCATGAAAGGCAAAACGTGCACACGTTGCCACAGTTATGTCTTGACTTGGTTAAATAGGAGACTTTCCCAGTCATAATAAATTCTTATATATTTTACTGCTTTAAGTGGAGCCCAGGTGGCTTTCAAAATAAAAGTTTGCCATTCTGCCCAAGGAATGTTAATCTCCACTGCAATCCCCTAGTTACTCTATTTTAGCTTTCCAAAGTCACATCTTAAAGCAATAACACAGGTGAAGGATTTTGCCTGCCACACTGAGATAGTCTTTTCAATAACACTGTATATGATGTATCTCTCAAAGTCTGATCTTACAGTTCTTCTACAATCAAAACTCCCATTGACTTTAGTAGGAGTTTAGGGCATGATGGGAATGCAGGATTAGGCCCTTTTATGTTCATTTTGTGAGTAGAAAGGTTGTCTGATTTGTCCTTCTCTTTGTGTCTTTTTTTAAGGTTCAGTATGCTGTATCCTAGGGGTAGGATTGTGCACAATGGACAGGTCCATACACCAAGCTGGCTCAGAATTCTGTATACATCATAAAATGTCCCTTTGGAGTTGCTCTCCAAATCCTTCTTCCTGTACTCAAAGAAAGAATGACAGACCAAATTCTAAACTCAGGAGCCTGAAAAAATGTTTAATTCTGGATTTGGAAATTCAAATCTGCATTTAGAATCCTAAAATAGTTACCTGATCAATGACGTCTGAAAACTGGCCCCACATACTAATCATGAAGCTTTATCTTGGTTGTACCATAGAAACTCTAATTTCTTTTTTATAGTGTAGGTTGATGATAAGGAGAAACCAACTATCTTGCTCAGGGCTCAAAAGATGGATTCATCTGCGCATCAATAAAACTTAAACAGAAGAGATCCTATGTCTATACTGGTAAATGCTCGTTCCACTATGGCCATTGGCCATATCATGGGCTGTCAGGAAATCTGCCTCAGTTGAATAGACTTCTTAGCAACAACCCGGAATTCATCACTGGCATTCATTTAGCACTGTGGATTAACCATGTTAGTCTCCTCAGCTGCTGCATTTGGATGCAGAGCTATTCCTACCATGATTCTTCTCCAATATCCACATGCATCGGCACTACTACACTTCAGAGCTCATCAGTCCAGACTGGTGGAAATTTCTCCATGAAAACTATGTTAGTCTGACAAGAGACAACAATCTGGAGTCATCCAGTCCGAATGTGTTGGATGGATTTGTTGTTTGTTCCATATGTTCAATAAACTCTTGGTTTAAATTATTCCAGTTATGCTAAGGAAGGAGTCAGCAGGATTTCTCATTGAAGTGTGAAAACAGGGGTGAGCGTTCTTCTCAATGGGGAAAAAAAATTCTAGCCATTCATTTGTCCATCTGCCTATCTATCATATTTGAAGGGGATCAGCCCAAAGTAGTGGGTATGATCAGCAGAAGCCATGTTTTTTAAGGGGTGGGCGAAAGAGTCCTGGTTGCTCTCTCCATTGTTTTAAATTAATAAAAGTAGAGCAATGACTATATACAGGAAGGGGTATTGTACTTTTATTATTTTGCAACTCTGCCTGAAACATATCAGAGAGTTAAAGAGGCCCAGAGGACTGAGCTTAAATATTTGATATGAGCTGCATGGGGACAGCAGGAAGTTCACTACTGGCTGTGCTTGCCCAGCTTAGTTTTGTTTGTTTAAATAAGGTCCTCAGTAAAGCATGTATGTAACACTGTATGCAGAACACTTTCTAGAGCTTTTCAAAAGCTCTATTGCTTTTCTCCTCCTTCAGATCTTATTTATGGTAGACTGTACCATCTAAGGATCTCTCACCGTACTTACAGTTCTTTTGGCTGTGCAGGGCTTTATGACTTTTAGATGCACAGTGTATGTTACAATTGTTGCTCAGAATTAATACAGAATACCACTTCTATATTTATCTAGGGTTTCAGTTTCTTTTTTTAGACAAATGAAAACAAAATGCTATCGTGTAAAAACCCCTTGGGATTGTCAAAGGACGCTGTGGGAGTAAGATGCCCAACTCCCATGGACTTTCTATGGGAGTTGGGCAACTCACTGCCCCTTGTGCCTTTGGAAAGCTCCCACTTAATATGCATTCTGTCTTTCCATCTATAAGTTAACTTTCAGGTTTAAGGTCTGCTGCTGTGGTTATAACTTTGACACTACAAACCAGCAAGGGGGAAATGAAGCTTTTCTTTACTCAGGATCTAGTTTTACAGCACAAGTAGGAGACCTCTAAATTTTAATCACAAAGAAGTGATTTGGAATAGGTAAACAAATGTCCATATCAGGCTATAAACCAAACTACTGAAAACCATCAAGGGATTTTGTTGTCACTTTAGAAGTCACTCTGTAGTAAATGGTCACATACAAAAACTCAACCTATTAAAACAGTGTGTATGTAAAAGTATGTGCCTTAAGATTAATGTTATGAAGTCAAAGAAAAGCTGTTATTTTTGACATTTTGACATACAGTCACTTTAGGATCTGGTTCTTATTAGCCCCTATTCTGCCTTTTAGAGGTCCTTTTTTTTTTTTTTTTTTTAAAAAACGAAAAATGTCAGGAAATTTGGAACAGAAACTTACAATAAAACACGTCCCTTGACCCTGTGATCTATCAATCTTTCAAACAAACAAAGATAGCTGGATGACCCAGGAAAAGGTTATTATATATAGTTACCTTATGTAGAATGGTCAGACTTTCATTACTCACACTGGGGTTGAAAAAAACCCCAATACAAATTAAACGTTTTGTGAAAGGCTTTAAGATGAATTCTGCATGCTACTTAGGGTGCTTTCTTTTTTAGGTTTTGTTCTACGACCTTCCCATTTTACACCCTATATTATTCATAAATGAGACATTCAAGAAACAAATTCTCAAATAAAAATGTACACTCCATCAGTGGAAAAGCAAACAAAAGGGGCTAATGTACTGTAGCTAAACAAATTTTCAAACACAGCAGCAGTAATTTACTGCTTTGGCTACTAATGGGACCCCACAAATAGAATCAGAATCCCTAGACGTATCCGGAGAACTTGATTTACTGAATATCCCCCGATAATAAAAGAAAATAAAAAGGTAAATTGTGCATGAATGTGAAAGCTGTAATTCTTTCCCTTTCATCACGTGAATCAAATTCATATCCAGAGATTTCAGGGGAAAAACCTAGAGTCCCCAAAGGATATGGAGCCAAATACACAGGGTCTTACTCAATTTTTTTTTTAAAGGCGTTCCTCATTGAGGCCTAATTCTCACTGAGATCAAAAACTGATGGTCAGATACTGACCCTTCTTGGACATACTTGCCATGGGGACAGTCGCTCCTGAGTTCTTCAGTAGGGTGGGCAGGGTTTGCTTCTCACACGAAAAAAACAAATTAAGTACACCTCAGCAGTACAGTTACAGTCACACAGAGGCACTGCACATCAGCTTTGGCTCTGGGCCACCATAATTCTGAAACCACAATGCCAGCAAGCTCCCTGCTGGTGCCTAGTTCTGGGGCTCCCTTTTTAGAGGGATCCTCAGCATGGAGAGAGCTCTGCAGAAAAGTTAATATAGCATCAGGTTGTATTTACTTTCCTTGTGTGTAGGCTTTAGGAACAGGAATGAACAACACATCTCTCCAGCAGATGTCATCCTCCACTTCCTGCTCTCTTCCCTCCCCTTCCCTTTCCCACTCATGCTTAAGTGTGGGATGACTGCTACGGAGATGAATGAACCTGCATTCCTCATAGGGAGGGTGTGAACAATGCATTGAGGGTCCCTTGGGTGCACATACCCTTGGGACCCAAAGATTTGGCCCATGCTAGCTTTACCAACTGTTGATTGATTGTGGCATGTCCTTTGGCCTCAATGGAAAATCTTGAGTCTTGCCATCACGTAATTATCTTTCTGGGGCATGGCCTGTCAATTATTATATGTCTGTACAGCACCTTGCACAGTGGTTCTCAAACTTTTGTATTGTGACCCCTTTCGCAAAGCAAGCCTCTGAGTGTGACCCCCCCTTATAAATTAAAAACACTTTAAAAATATTTAATGCTATTATAAATGCTGGAGGCAAAGCAGGGTTTGAGGGTGGAGGCTGACAGCTTGTGACCCCCCCATGTAATAACCTTGTAGCCTCCTTGGGGGTCACCACCCCCAGTGTGAGAACCCCTGACCAAGCACAATGACCAAGCATAACCAACCCGATCTGGCTGACCTGTAAACACAACAACAATATAAAAACTTAGTAATAATAATAATGAGCCTGTCAGATAGAAATGGGCTGAAAACAAAACCCTAGCTCTGGACAGTTCTGAACTTTGGGGAGTTTGAATTCTGTGGCTTGGGCCCATTGCTAGTCAGAAAATAAAAATGGTTCCTAAGCCAGGCAAGGTGGTCCAATTTCACACCTCCTTGCCAAAACAGATGAGCGATGAAATACAAAAAGTAGATAAACAACAGCTGCAAAAGTCACAGGCCACTGCTTTGTTGTGGAAACTGGAAACACAACTAAATAGCTGCTGAGACTGCAAGGAGTCAATGATCTGAAAACATTCACCGTATTATTGCAACACTGATCCCTAACTTTGGGGCCAATCATGCCTCCAAGACCTGTAGGGCGAGGTCACAGTCTACATGAGCATCTCCCTTTCCCACACGCAAAGAAGGGATTCCATGATTCCATGGCAGGGTGCACAAGGCAGCTCTTCAAGGATTCAGGGATCTGCATGGAGGAAGCAGAGACGCAACAGATGGGCTGAGGGGAGGAAGGAGAGTCACTATCACCAGCCCCATGGAGATTCTCCCATGAAGATAAAGACTCAGCAGAATTTGGCCCATGAGTCCTGTCTGAGCTGGACATGCACTCTGCAGAAATGCAGTTCACATTCAGTGAAAGAAACAGAGTAGCAGAATGAGATTGCCAATTGCGTCACACTAAATTAGCTTTTCCTGCAGAATTCTCAAAGAAAGTATGGAGAAGAGGAGGAATATCCAGCGTGAATGGACCAATTACTCAGATGATTCGTAAATGCAAACCTTTTAATGGCTACCCGAGTGGATACTGTCCCTGGAGATCTTTCACTTCTGTGGGCAGAAGCTCTGTAGCAGGTAATGCTATTGACCTATTCTTGTGTCATTTTAAAACAGAAAAGTGACCAACCATGATTCTCTTTTCTACTGTGTCAGAAAGTAGCAGTCACTCTGGCTTCTTGCTGCACAATGGGATACTCGGTTGGTATGTGGAGAGGAATGCACAGCTCAGAGATGCTGGAGACAAATGAAAACAGAGAGATGCCATTCCCAATCTTCAGACTAGCAAGGGTGGGGGAGTGCTGTGGAGATGGAAGGTGTGGCTCTTGGGATGAGGGGGATGGAGGGTCTGGCTTTTCTCAGCAGCGGCCCCTCTGGTCCACTATAGAGTGGTTGTGAGTGGCTCAGAAGTGCCAATTTTCCAATTAACATCTGCAAAGGTTAAATGATATCTACAGTTAAAGAAGGGGGAGGGGGGCCGATATTTCAAAGGTGACTCTTCCTTAGCAGTGTTACTGATGTTATCTTTATCTAAGGATGTATTGCTCCTGAACAATCCCTCTACTGTATTAGGCACAGACAGACTGCTCTTCATATTCAGGCCTCTCTCTCGCCTTTTAAATAAACAGGCATCCAATGAAAGGAAAAGCCAGCTCTTCCTTTTCAGCGTGCAGTATTTTGTGGGAGGAGAAGCAGCTGAATGAAGGTCACCAACTTCAGTTGTCTATTCTAATGCGGGTCAGAAAAGAAAAATCCATCATACCATTACAATATTTTCCAGTACAGAGAGCAGAATGTACTCCCCTCTGGCCAGTGAGTTTATCTTTTGGGGCAGTGGAGGCTGATGGGGCAGAAAAGAGAGAAGCCATCAACAGATGAGCCGAGAAGAGAAAAAGGGATCGCGGGGGGGGGAAGGTGGTTGCGGGAGGGGATGTGAGAGATGGAGGAAGAGAAAGGAAGGAGTGAAGGTAGAGGAAGGGAAAGAAAAGAATGAAAATTGGAAAATGCACAGGAAAGAAAAAGACAAGAAAAAAAAGAGAGGTAGGGAGAAGGAGAGGAAACAAAAAACAAGTAAGACTCAGGCAGGAAGTGGTATGAGGGTACATTCTGGAGACCAGAAGTGGTTACATCAAACAGGGGGCTCCAGTTCAAGAGATCGGAAGAACTGATCTAAGGCATCAATCACCCTAAAGCTAGATCCAAGTGAGAACATATTCTACTTCATAGTGGTCTCAAAAAAAAAAAAAAAAAGAGTTACATAAAAATCTGTCATTTCTGCATGAGTTAGTGCCTTGTAGCAAGGGATAACTTGCAACAACATACTAATGACTTTTTGTTGTTGCTGTTTTGAATTAAAGAGCTAGAAAAAATCCAAAAAGGGTGATATTTAAACCTGTAATTGTGACAAGACCTGCCCTGGAGTAATATCATTTTGTTCTAAAGATATGCTGTAATTAACAGGCTTCTCAGGATTTATGTAGGAAATCTTGCCTGGCACAGGAATGAAGAATTTCCAAGCCTGTCTTAAAAAGTATGTTCCCTGTGCGGATACATCTCATTTTCTATGTGAAAGGTGGAACGTACACCCATCAAAACGCTTCTTCTCCAGGTTCTTGAATTCCTGCTTCAGAAATGGTGAAGTATTTCCCATTCTGAGGGGTCTTTCCTTTGAAGATTGGTGTGCATCAGACTGCTTTTGACCTCATTGTGAGATGACCTCTGTGGGTCCAAAAGCCAAGATGGAGCTTAGAATCCAAGGCCAGGGCTTTCAAAAGTGACTAGTGCTTTTTGGTACCCAACCTGAGACACTTTAAGGGCCTGGTTTTCAGAGGGAGAGTGCTCAGCTCAAGATCAGGCTCCTTCAAGTTGTCTCAAGTTGGGCACCCAAAAACTAAGGTGTTCAAATACTAGTCACTTTTGAAAGCCTTGACCCAAGGCTCTGGCATGGCATTAGGTAAGCATATCAGAGAGAATAACCCCCATGAGCTACCATTTTAATCCACCTTCACACAGGCACAGCACCTTTCATCAGAGGCATTCAAAGCATTTTACATGCATTAATCAGCCTCACAATCACCTCAGGAAATGGGTGTTGTTTTTATACCTTTTTTCTGTGGTGTACTCCTAAATCTGAAGGTATTGGAACGGTGTGGGCTTGCCCCCAGCAGCGTGACCTCACACACTTAATCTGTAGCCCATAGGGCTAGCCTGCTTGTTTTATTATATATTTTCTTATGGGTTTGTTGTTTATTATAATTGATAATAGATTTATAGATAATAAATTTACGCCAATGGGGGAAGGACAGCATGCTCTGCAAAAAAGCGACCTCCATGTGGTGCACTCTGCAAAAAAAATCCAAGCAGAAAAATCCATGGGCCACTACCTTGGCAATCTTGAAATAGTATTGGAACAGTGTTCCAGCACATTCCAACTTGACTACACTACTTCCTGTTTTACAAAAGGACAAACTAAGGCACAGAAAGGTTAAGTATCCTGCACAGAATTACTGACTCCCAGCCCCCTGAACTGAACAACAATCCCTCGCTATGGCAAAGAAAACTGAAGCTGCAGCACTGTTATAACTATAGAGAAGAAAGGCTAGAGTGTGGCTGTTGGGAAAGTACAATAGCATTGGAAAATTAGACTGTATGTGTGAAGGTCCCACATTAATCTGCTTCCCATTCCAAAAATAATTCCTCTTACCCAGAGCTACAAATCACCTTAGTTGGAAAGTATGATTCTGAGATTGTACCAAGTGCACTATGGGAGGATTTTCAAAAGTGCCCAGCATTGGCTTAACTCTGATTTCCTAGATACTGTTGATTTCCATTTCCCAGATAGTATTTCTCATTCTCTTCTCCCTCTCCCCTGATATGTATTTTTTTCCTCTACCTTATCCTCTGTTATAAAATCTCTTTCCTTTGCAGGTCTCTGTCTCTGCAACTGGGGATCATTTCTGGTTACCTCTCAGGCTGTTGTACCAAGCAGGGTGACAGCCCCTCAGTGATAACAAATCAAAACTCTTTGGCAGCCAGTGTAGTATGGAACACTAGCGTAATGCATTCTCACTGGCCTGCCCTCCCTGTCAACCAGGCTACTACACATTTAAAACACTGTAGATCTGTACGGCCTTCTTGGTTATCCCCAGGTATATATTATGTTGCAACAGTCCAGATTTGACGATGTGCCAAACTTGTTGATCGGGAGGTGGACTTAGACCACCAACTTATTTCACCCAAGACACTGACTGCCATCACCTGGTGGTCATTATGAGCTGATGTAAAGAACAGATTGCAGAACAAAAGAAGTCATTTGCAGCACACAACAACAAGCAGTTTTACTGGTCTTACAAACCCGAAGATCTACTCTACATATTCTTGAGTGCCCTCTATGGGCACCTTGACTATTTACAGATATGCAGACATCTCTCCTAACAGTGTTAGCTTGTAGCTACTCCTCATCTCAAGTATATTTGAACTGGCAACCAAGGGATGAAGGGCTTTGTATCCTGTTACTGATTCCCCTGAGCCAGGCTGTCTCCCAACCACAAAGTCCTTTTTTCTGAAGTGTGCATGGGAGTAGTTTTCATTTGAAATAAAATATCTTTTTGATCACGTTTTAGTTTTTCAGTTTCATTCATGACATTCTTTCCCTGCAGGAAACACACCATAATTGAAGGGTAGAAGAAAAGAGAAAAATGGTACTGGCTGAGATTCTGCTACTTTTAAAAGTGATTATTTTTATTTTGATGTGTAGTTTGTTTGTTTTAAGGTTTTGGTGAGAAACCACGTTCTCCCTCCCATCAATCGCTGCTTTCAACAGCTCTTCACGGGTGACTGCGTCTCTTTTAAATTTCATTTCCTGTTAAAAAGAATAAACAGGCAACGGTTTAATGCTGTCGATTTGGCTTATTTAATAGAAATTGAAACTTAAACGAGGCTCAGTTGTGAGTCAATTACTGAAGAAGCCGGCAAGCTGGGAGAAAACTTTAAAATGATTACTCATTGAGTTTTGTAATATTGTTTAACAATACCGTGTTAAAAAAAACAATAAAGAAGAAATATTCAACCAAGAGATGTTAACTTCCAAGCAGCAGTAGGTACAGTAAGAACCACTTAATAGGAACAGTTGCTTAATTGGGAAACTTGGCTGGGAACCATAAGCTTTAAAATCTGTTTTATTGGGACTTCTGAGATCTCCTGCCAGATTGTAGGAAAGACAGGTGGAAGCTGATTTCTTGAAATCCTAGGTGCTAGTGAGGTGGAAATTGAAGTGCAAATGTAATTTCCTCCTAGGCTTCAACTCGACTGACTAGCATGTACTACAGTTCAATTTGCCTTACCTAAGCTAGCATTTTAGAGCATATTAGTTAGGAAATGGTAGTTAACATTTAAAAAAAAACAGCTTTTTTATCCTATACAAGACAAAACATGTGTTACTTTGTTCTCATGCATGTTTACAGAATCAGGCCCTGAGACTGTAAGCTTTTTGGGCAGCAAATGTTTTTTAATCCACGTCTGTAAATCTATCTTTTAGTTGTGTAAATGTATAGTTCTGTAGAAATGACAATAAGAGTTGAGGATAATGATGAAGTTGTAATCCCCTTGGAATGCAGAATTTACCTCAGCAGGTGATAACTGTTGCATTCCAAGTAGATTAGCACATTGAACTTTTTACCCATTGTCAGCCATGGATGTTATTAACAGGTGCCACTGAAACAATGCTGAAAAGAGTTTAACCGCTAGTGTAGACAGGACCCAATCACATTCAGCACCATCACAGAAAACTTACTCTGAGCAATAAAATTACCTGATGCTCAAAATGGTGGCAGCAGCCAGAGCCTTGTCTACATTAACACTCCCACCACCGCTTGCTGTTGGACCTGAAATGTTGGTAGCAATAGCAGGAAACATTGACTCTAATTGGCATAACTTGCATGCTGAGGAGCTGGAAGAAGGTGTACAGTGAGGTAGGCAGTAGCCCACACTTTACCATTTCCACACCTTTTACTTTCTTCTGGCTATCAATTTAGATAGCTTTGAATCTCAGTACAAAGGCTGTAAATTGTCTAAGAGAGTCATAGGCCAGGTCAACACTGCAGACATCTTAAAAAAAAAAATTCTCAGCAGTATTAACCCTACTGTAGAAGAATGGCTGGTGGCTAGACCTATTTTTGCTACCAGCTGAAAAGTCTAATCAAAACAGTGATAAAAATGGCTCTGGTCAAAGGAATCTTGACTACACAAACTCTCCCATGGGGGCTAACAATAGTAAGAATATATAGGGCAAAGTTCTCCAGTGTAGACTAGGTTTAACTTAGTGCAAGGTTAATTTACTCTATCTTACATATAGCTTCTGAACTTTGCCCTCTGAATATGTTTTTGCAGAAGCACATAGGGAGGATGAGCTTCTGGAGTCTGTGCAAAAGCAGCAATTTAATATACATTATTACTGTTCTTTAACATAGTTTTCTAAATGTAAGACTGAAAAGTCAAGTGCTCAAAAGTTAGGTATATTATCCTTCTCCTCCTCCACATTTTACAGATGAGGAACTGAAGGACAGAAAGAATAAAGTCAAAAGTGTCCACTAAGTTTGGTACCCACTCTGAGTGCACAGCAGCTGGACATGAGGCCAGGAGCTGATTTTTTAGAATATTTAGCATTTTAAATATTTAGCATTTAGAATATTTAGCATTTACTTTTCTATAATCCAAGCACAGCACTCATCGACTTCAGTTGCAACTGCAAGTGCTCAGCACTTCTGCAAATCAGACCCTGGGTATTTCAAGTTGGGCACACAGAAAATGAGGTGGCAACCTGTGAAAAGTTTGGATTAAGGGACTCGCTTAGCATGATAGGAACTCTGCACTGGGACAGAATCCAATTCCTCAGGGCAGCATTCAACTGCTTTAGCCACAAGGCCCTCCTTACTCTTCTTAAAAAGAAAAGGAGTACTTGTGGCACCTTAAAGACTAACAAATTTATTTGAGCATAAGCTTTCGTGAGCTACAGCTCACTTCATCAGATGAAGTGTTGCATCCGATGAAGTGAGCTGTAGCTCATGAAAGCTTATGCTCAAATAGATTTGTTAGTCTCTAAGGTGCTACAAGTACTCCTTTTCTTTTTGCGAATACAGACTAACATGGCTACTACTCTGAAACCTTACTCTTCTTGCAGTCCTGTGCCTCATTGGCTATATACTTTCCAATTTCTGCAAGAAAGATTCTACAGACAACAGTCTCCTTCACTACACAACCCTGAATCATTCCCAGATCATGGTTCATCCTGTGTAAGGGTCCTAAGGAACAAAGTAGTATGGGATCACCTAATAAAGGTTGTATCATAATGCATACACGCAAAGGGCCCAAAGTAAGGTTGCATAAACAACCATAATTCTGGAATTTCCTAACTTTTGACTGCTTGACTCTGCGACCTTTACATTTTTAATGCACTTTTTCTATCTTTTCTATGTAGTTTCCTATATTCTAAAAAACCCAAAACAAATCACCCAACCCAGAAATTCCTTCATGTGGAACCATATTAACCTTCACATGGGCTATCAGCAGTGTTGGAACGTTTTACATCTATAGCACAGGCCTCTGCCACTTGAGCTAAGAGGGTAACTGATACAGTAATAGGTTGTCATCCTCTGTGGACCAACCACTGGAGGGAGATAAGACACATTTTGCCAGTGGGTTTCACAGCTATTTTTGCTGACAGCTGAGGAATATTGAGACTCAGGAATCCCGTGCTTTAGTGCTTACAAAACCCTTCTGATCTGTCCCCCAACAAGCCTGATCTCTTTTACCCATGTCCTCTTCAGCCCACCCAGTCTCAGTCCTCTTCCCACAAAACCAGTTCCTGTTCCAGTCTCCCTCTCCCCTCTCCTCACAACTCTTGCATCTTCCCCACTTGCTTCACACTCCTCTGCATCGCAGTCAAAGGCTACTTGTTTCTCCTCCATGCTGTCTTGGTGCCAGTGGTGGGTGCATTGAGAGTACATGAGAAACATCATCCTGCTCTCGGTTCTGCTGTTTGGCACTTCTCTCTCTCAGATGCAATTGCAGGGAAAGTCATGCTGAGCCCTTGCAGCACTTCGGTTTAACATTTGCAGTTGCTCTGTGGGGATGATGCATGTGTAGTCTGGCCTGGTCAGGACAAAGGAGCTAGGATGGTTTTGAGCATGCTCAGTTCAGATAGAATCTTTGAAGGATTTAGCAGCCAAACTCTAACAAGACTCTACTGAGAATATGTGAACTGTGATTTTTCAGGTTTCTACTGTGGTCAGATTTTGGCAGAATTTCAGAGGGATGGCAAAAAGTACATCTATGACAAGAGGATTAAACAGATGTAAAAAAATTTGAGAATGGGCAAAACAACATATTTTCCCCTAATTTTGTTCTCTGAAATGGCAGACACCTGTCAAGGGACACTTCAATCCAAATTATTAAAGTCTGACAAAGTTACAAGCAACTGAAAACAGGGTCTTTAAATGAAAGTGTTAGGCAAACTTAACTAAATGTGTTCTACCATTGCCATCTTAAAAAAAAAAATCACATTAGAAGTATTTGTGAGGCCAGACTGGTCCAGAAAGATGTAGGTCACAGGCTTCCAATAAAGACTAAAAGAGGCTGAACAATCTGTCTTAAATTATCTATGCTGCGTAACTCATGAAATGAAAAGGAATGAGAAATAATTTCTTTCTTTTCTCACAATTTATGTCCTTCTGTGTGTTCAAACTCTCACATAATGACTGTTTACAAATATTTAGAAGTACTTTTCTCTTCTACTGATCTAATGTCTTGAAATTTCATAGTAAACACATACAGGCAAACTGATTCTGGCCAATTCTTATTAATTTTGAGTCCAGATCCTAAGATCCACCAGCTGAAATGTCAGACAGGTCATAAACTGCTTTAATTCACATCTTGAAATATTTTTACCATGTGGAACATTTTATTGGTTGGTGGTGGGAGGAACCCACTAACCTAACATTCTTCAAAAAAAATCACAGAATTGCATGATCATGAGACAAACAAGGTTTGTCTTAGTTCCACTCTCCTCCCCTGTTTACTTGCGGATTTGAATAAGAAAGTCAAAAAGCATATGTGAGGAATAAAGCCTGGTTTTACGTCTTTTGTTTTCTCTCTCCACTTACCTTTGTCTAGTTCACTTGAAATGTTCCATGACGATGTAGGCATTAATTCAGCAGAGACTGACAAATTTGTGCCTGAAAAGGAGAGGAAAAATACAACAGTTAATATATTAATTTACAGAATTACTTGATCTTTCCAAAGACAATGCCTTATGAACAAGATAATTTGAATACCACTGTTTTTTAAAATCTAATGGATGTGTCACATTGCCATGCTGAAGTGTATAAACAACAGTACTGGTCAAGGGAAAAAGGCAAGGTCAGCCTGGAATTTTGTTTTCCAATGCTGTCATTGTTTAAAATGTATGACTGTGAGACCTCATATTAATTGAGCAACACATTTTTGGGGAAATAGTCAGCTTGTCTCTTCTAGTTGTTGGAGGTGGATTATTACAGTATCACACCCAGTACTCTGACAAGAAAAAAACGTAGATGCTACAAAGTGGCTGAACATGTTATCAATTAACATTTCTAAGGGGGCCACTCCTGCAAGCCCATGCTCACAGAAATAGACATTGCTTATGCAAATAATCCCTCTGAAGTCAATGGGACTACTTGTGAGAGCAATCCCCACTCACATGGGTAAGGGCTTGATCTGTGCATCAACAACATCCTATCTCACTTGGCTCTTGGAAAGTCTAGTTGCTACTACTAATTTATTTTTAAATAGGAAAAGGCTCTGGATAAGTTTTATTTTGCAGGGTCAAGCTGAAAAGTCTTCATTTTTAACATCGTCTGTGCATGTTTTTCAGTAACCTCGGCTCTTTCATTTATTGCTTCAGGGCTTCGTATTTATTTATTTATTTTTTTAAATCTTATACTATCAGTGCACACAGCAACATTACACAGAATCCTGCTAAAGAAAACTGACAATTCAGTTCAGTCCCCAAATTTGTTTTAAAAACACACCCCTAGTATGAACACAGATGTTTCCATTACATTTTAAAACAATGAAACCTTTTTTAAAATGTGCAAACTCCTCTGCACTGCTGTGAATCCCCTGCCCAAAGAATCCAGGGGGCAGAGTACTCCATCTCTATTTGGAGCCCACTATTGGATTCCACCTGCACAGGTCCAGTAGCAGGATCAGAACTGTAGGGGGTAACCCACACCTACAAAGAGTGCCCCCCTAACGTGGCTGGCCCAGAGTTTATGAGGCTGCTATAGCCTCTGAGCTAGAAGAATCATCTCTTTTAGCTGAAACATTAGAGGATCAAGCCAGAGGTCTAGGTTCACTGCTGATAACCCACCCAAGGGTGATGGAAGATGCATTACAGTGGCATTGAGTTAATGCATGCGGGAAGAACACAAAAATGAAACTGAATTCAGCTTCACTTTCCAAACTGAAACACAGGAAACTTCCAGAATAAATAGTGGAAAGTAAACAAGATTTCTACACTTCTTCAGTTTTAATACTGTGCATTCATTGTGCACCCAATGCAAGAGCCTGCATTCACTATGCACCCAAGCTTCAGCTGATTTCAGTAGGACCAATGAATAGAAGGCAGGATCAGGAAGCTAAGATGTTAACATAAATACAAATATATTTATTTCGAAGTATATGATTTGTATTCTGACACTGCCCTATTAACATGTTCCAAGCAATCAAAACAGAATAGGTCTTCTATACCTAGAAAATCATTTCATGGATAAAAATTGTAGGCACAAAGATATTCAAATCTATTCTACTTTTACTCCATCTGTTAAGTGGCTTTTTTATTTAATAAATTATATGTGTAAACTCACACAAATGTATGAAGTAATAAGATATGGCCACTACCCTTTCCTTATAAATATCCTCTTTCTTAAAAGCCCACCTGGTAGCACTGCTTATTTAAGAGTCTGTCAAGCATTTCCAATGTAAACACAGTATTTGAAGGCATTATAAGTCATCCATTTTCATAGGGCTTAACTAGATATATAAGATAGAAACACACTTTGTGGGGCCGGATCCTCAGCTAATGTAAATTGGCATAGCTCCACCTAAATCAGTGGAGGCATCTATTTACACCAGCTACAGTTTTGGCCAAGCCTGTACATCCCTGTGCACTCTTAGCTATGCTTCACAGCCTAAAGACGAGAGGTTTGCCTCAGGATGCCATAGCGGATCCGTCTGAATTTCTTGGATTTTGTGGGATTAAACCTAAATTTGACTTTGTTCCAGATTCTTGTATTATTCATGTTAACACTTAGATTTAATACTCAATTGCCATATATACCTACCATGCCATACTGATTTTAGAGACAAGTTCTCTGAATTTCTCATGGCTTCCCCAACAATAGTCTGTCTTGCTGATTGAATGCAGTGTCAGACTGCTGACAACTGAATAGACCCATGGCATTGCTGAGAGCAAACGTGGTCACCGTACACCTCCCTGCACTAATTGTACTACTCAGAGAGCCTTAGAACTGAGGCTGTAATGGAGATAATCCCTTTGGAGAGATACATTAAGTGACTGTATTGGACCTTGAGATAATTAGTTCTTGGTTTTCATGGTAATAGCTGAGAGGCAGCGACAGCTGAGAAACAGACAATGGGCCAACCTTGAGGTGAAAATGGTCCCTGTTCCCCACTCAGGGAAGCTCCACAGAAGCCTCATTCTCAGGCTTGGATGCTAGGTTGCACTCTGCAGGGATCTGATGCGGCTCAAAAGAAGTGGGCGGAGTTCATGAAAATGAGCTACTCTCTGTCCTCTCCACTGTCCATCCTTCATGGAACCTGACCCTTGGGTCATCCCTGCTCAGATAGCCTAGAGGCTTCTGTAAACTTGTGGCAATAATCTCGTGGACTCACATGCAGGAAAGAGAGAGGATAACACAGGGACTGGGGTGCTCTTTATGAGCCCTTCCCCCCAAATCGGTGTTTGTTTGTGTGATGTCGGAGGGGTTTGAGGTGCTTTGCTTCCCCCCATCGCCACGTCCTATTCCTTGGCAATAGGACATTCAGCTGCAGCTGTGTTTCAGATATCAGCCCTTCAGGCTGGGACTACTAGGCACCTTAAGTATCTCCTCAGTTGAGGAGATCCTTCCAGACAATAAGAGACATCCGAGGAGGATCTGCACCACTGACATCACTTCTTAGGAACCCCACTGGGGTGCGGGCGGGGGGAATTGCCTACTGTATTTTTCAGAGAAGAGAGGGCTGGTGTGTCACAGAGCATTAGCGGGTCAGTCACATACTTTCCAGAACACAGAACAACTCTTGTCTCACTCAGTACAAGCTGAGGAGACTGTGCCACTAACATGCAATCTTGAATGTCCCACAGGCCAGGGTCTGAGCTTTATAATATAGGCAAGCACTAAACAAACAGAATAGGAGAGGAGTGCGTCACCATTGCATTTCAGAGCATTAGCATAAAAACAAACACAACAAATAACCCATGAAACTAGGGATCATGTGAAAACTGATCTCATGAATATTTTCAGAAATACTAATGATTACATTTTACTGTGCAGTGACAACATAAGCAAATCAAAATGGGATTAACATTTGTTGTGTAAATGTAACAGCTTAAATGACTTCTGCAAGAAGAGCAAACTAGGAGAAAAACAAACAAACCTGTTGTTGATTACATCGGAAAGACCTACTATAAACCTGTGAACAACTGCCATACTGACTCAGATCAGTATGCTCCATCTAGTATCCTGTCACTGACAGTAGCCTGTATCAAGTGCTTCAGAGGAAGGTGCAAGAAATCCTACAGGAGGTAGTCATGGGATAATCTGCACCCAGGAAAAACAATATTGCTGACCCCTGGAAGTTCAAAAATCATGAGATGGGTTTAAAAATGAGATTTCAAAAATAATACATTTTGGGTTCCATCTATTCCCCTTCTGATGTCAAAGCATTTAGGGTTCACCTTTTCAAATTTTTATTCACAGCTGCAAGGGCTAAAAATGTACTTTTTTTTTTACAAAATTAAAGCCAAGATTCCATCATAATAACCTTATTCCACCAGCTGCAGTTTTAAGAAAACACCCCAGATATTATTAGACTTGTAATGAAATTGCAAGAGTTGGCAACACTGAAAGTTTCCTCCTAATCCCCAGAAAATATATACATGTTTGGTGGAGTACAAGCGCTGTGAGTCACGTTGTTAACTAAACTTGTGTATGATATTGCCTGGAGTATACTGAGAGATACATATTGCTGCTGCACAATTGGTCATTAGGGTTAGCACAGTTATAGCCTGTGATGCATGTACAGCACTGAGCAGTGTCTTTATTATAATAATATAAACTAGTCAGAATCCATCTGGAAACTTAAAATACAGCTGGGAAGCCAAAACACTTCTCATGGCTCAGGTTTATCCTTTTATGTGTTGGTCCTTGAAGGGAAAAAGGATTTTTTTTTCCAGTCAGCCTCAAAGATTTTGCTTCCTCAGAAATTACCATTCCCCTCTTTAAAGTTGCAGCCAAATGTCACATGTTGGACCTTCATTTCAAGTGCTGCTGTAATCTCAATGTTGCCAGTTGTTGCAATAGTTGGAGCTCCACTGAATGCCCCACCTTCCAGAGTGATGTGATTACAGAAGAATCTTGGCTCTCATTTAAAAAAAATTATGTTTTTAGTAGATCAGAGCAAAAAATTGAATTTCTGTCCTGTGGAAAATTCCAATAGTTTAGCATTTGTTTTTATCCCAAATGGGAAACATTGAAACTTTTTGTGGAATGAATGAAAAAGTACAAAACATTTTGTTTTAACTTTCCCGAATAGAAAATTCCAGTGAAACCTAGTCTTTCCTCATTGAAAATTTCTATTTTGACAAAGCACTAATTTTCCAACATGAAAATGTTTCACTGAAATTATTTTGACAAGTTCTAGCCCTCACGGTTGCAGAGAAAAGTTCGAAAACATGAACCCAGAGCACCATACAGGCTCAAAACATATAGTGGCAAAAAATCCCAAATGTATTACTTTTTTTAAAAAATGTCATGACTTTGAAGACCATTTCTTTGTTGTTTTGGGGCCTGAATCGTGATTTTTCAATGCTTGCGGTTGGTTGACCCCGTTAAAAAGATAGTTAGGACTGGGGTCACTTACAGCCCCAAATGGGCCTTCTGAACAAAAATAAATCCAATAAAACCTGAAAGGGTTACAATCATAAAATCATAGAAGATTAGTGTTGGAAGAGATCTCAGGAGGTCATCTAGTCCAATCCCCTGCATATCTAGTCCATATATACACAACCTTCAACTTTGCAAAAATTGTGTGGATGTAGCGTTGGTGAGAGACATTGGCTTGAGCGCCTGGTGAATGAAGTCCTCTGTTTACCTACAGGGAAGCAGGCATGGCAGCAATCCACATACGCTGCTTTGCCAGCTCTTTCTGATGGGCTCTCTTCTGATGGGCTCTCTTCTGGGACCCCCTCTGGGGTAGAAGTGGTAGTTCAGTCTCCCTGGCTACTTTGCTGGGTCTGCCAATTAGAGCAAATTTGTGGTGCTGAGTTCGTGATGTGGGAGTTGGAACTGTGAATCACCCAGCTCATCTCATGTAGGGATTGCCAGTCATCCATTAGATAGGAACAACTTTTAATTTCTGCTGAGATGGCCTGATTCAAACTGGTGAGCTACAAATGAAAAGTGCTGTAGCTAATTAGCATTGCCCTGAAGCATCCAGTCCTGCAAGCAGTGCTAATGTTACACACCCTCTGAGAATAAGGCTTGCTTTCTGGAAAGGCAATATTGCCAAGCATTCAAAAATCATGAGTCACACCACAAAATTCATGAGATTGGTTTAAAACTCACAAGATATATGAACTAATTTTTGAGGGTTTGTATTTGCCCTCTGGCTTCTGAGACTTTGGGGCACATTCCAGTCAAGTTTTCAAGCTTTGCTCAACCATCAAGAGGGCTAGAAACTTACTGTTAAAATGAAAGCTGAGATTCTCTAATAATCACGTACCTCCAGGAACTGGGGCTTTATGGACACCGCCAAGTATCATGAAATTTCCAGTAAAAGAATCATAAGAACTGGCAACACTGAGCTTATTAAAACAAGTTCTGATTTTTTCAGAATTCACCCAGATAGTATCTTCCACTCTGCACCCACAGGCAAAACCTCCCATACATCTCTCTCGGTCTCCTGAAAACACTATAACCAACTGCCTACAACCAACCCTACTCTTAACAGAAACAACTACCCCTAGTAAGCAAATATAAACACTGAAGATGCCCCCAAAACTAAATACTAATACAACACTCAAATTCACTTCTAAATAAAATGTTTTGCCATTCAAAATCATTTCAGCAATTTCACTATCCTCACATTAATGTATATTTTCCCAATATGGGTCATCAGCAAGTTTTGAATACACAACCTTCAGATCCTCTTTCACTTGACCTACAGGAGTAATTGGTGGAGGAAACAGGCTGTTATCAAGGAGGACCAACCGTCAGAGGCAGACACAACACATACTGTACCAGTGGGTTACGCCACTTTTTGTGAGATAGCCTTTAGAATGCTGGGCATTAGCTTAACACAGAGAAGTTTATGGGGTGACTTGATTTTACAGCTTATAAGTACATACATGGGCAACAAATATTTAATAATGAGCTCTTCAATCTAGCAGAGAAATGTAAAACACAACCAGTGGCTGGAAGCTGAGGCTAGACAAATTCAGTGAGAGTAATTAACCAATGGAACATCTTACCAAGGTCATGGTGACAATTTTGAAATCAAGATTGGATGTTTTTCTAAAAGATACACCTCTAGGAATTATTGTGGGGAAGCTTTATGGCCTTTATAGGAGGTCAGACTAGGTGATCACTATGGTCCCTTTGGACACTGGAATCTATGAATCGGCATTCTGTTTCTGCATCTGGGAACAGAGCAGTCCAAGGGTCAGAGACAGAAAAGCCAAGTGTAACAATACCAGGTAAAGTATCGGGGGGGGGGGGAGGTTGGGGCAGGGGGTCCCGGGAGGGGGCAGTCAGGGGACAAGGAGGGGGGGAGGAGGGGTTGGATGGGTTGGAGGTTTTGAGGGGGGTAGTCAGGGGTGGGAAGTAGGAGGGGGTGGGGGCCAGGCTGTTTGGGGAGGCACAGCCTTCCCTACCTGGCCCTCTATACCATTTTGCAACCCTGATGTGGCCCTCGGGCCAAAAAGTTTGCCCACCCTTGATCTAGTGTGACCACTCAATTTCTAATCTGTAATATGGGTGAACAATACCTGCCGCACCCAAAGTAGGAGTAAAAAAAAATCTAGGACAAGAAACTCATGGGCAGCTGGCTTACCGGTTAATTTATCTTCCCCCAGGGTACCGGGTGAGGGAGAATCCAATGACCAATCTTTCATACATAATCTGCAAAGCGTGTGTCACTTGGCCTGTCTATCTACGGTGAAGAGTGAATAATGTAAAGTCAGCAGTGCTAGGCTCTCGCCAAAGAACAATCTTATTCGACTTTTAACATGCTTTAGCTCGTCTCCTGGGTGGTTGCTCAGCATAGGCTTCACCGTAAGCCAAATTTTAAAAGACATTTCTGCCTCTTGGGTCTTTTGTTTCCTGGGTCAGTGTAAAATGCTTCAGTAGCCCAGGAATAAAATTGCTATGCTATTTATGAGCAAAATATCACTACTGTTTAAAGTAAGTATTTTATCTGAAGGAAAGGAACATGCAGAGCAGCTACATGTGGTGGGAATACACAACCATTTAGTACATACAGAAAAAAACAACGTAGCTAAGAAAATATTCCATAAAATATGGTGGAATACACCACTCTAAGGTCTGACTGGGGAAGCCAGGGTTGCTGTAAATCAAGGCGGGAGAAGAGATATCTACCCCCACCCTCACCCCCTTGCAAAACACAGGATGTTTTAAGCTGTAGGCCAAATTTCAAAGATGTGCTGCCAGCCAGTTTCTAACGGAAGGAAGTAACGGAGGCCATGCTTACACGAGCGACCTTACAGCAGCACAGCTGTACCGATGCAGCTGTGCTGCTGTAAGATCGCTCGTGTAGTCACTCTATGCCGATAGGAGAGAGCTCTCCCGTTGACATAATTAAACCACTTCCTATGAGCGGCGATAGCTACGTCGGCAGGAGAATCTCTTCTGTCAACATAGCGCTGTCCACACCAGCGCGTCTGTCAGTGTAATTTATCTTGCTCATGGGGGTGTTTCTTCACACTCCTGAGCAACATAAGTTATACTGACAAAAGTGTAGACATAGCCTGCTTCATGAATGGGAGACTGATCAAAGCTACCTAAGGACAAACCAGTTCTTCCTATCACAATTGCTTTCTGTTCTGCCTGGTAGTATGCCTCCAGATGCAGAAGCATTACAAATATTAGATTAGGAATGAGTAGCCCCCACCCCCGTACTCTCCTTCCTTAACCAAAGTTTGTTAATCTGGATCCTGGCTTTCTCTCCCCTCCAAATATATTTAGAAAACTCTTGATGTAAGCCAGAAGCCAGTAGAAGTATTTCCTGGGATGGGGTGAAATAAATAAAATAGTCTGGGAACTACTTCCATCTAGTTCAGTTTAATCCACAGAATTAGTAGGAAAAATCATTCCTCTAATTCTGTCTTTATCTATAACTGATCAGGGAATAACTGGGCCTTAACATACTCGAGATCTGAGAAATGATCTGGATTCCCAGGAACTGAAAACTTTCCAGGAGTGTCTGAAATGGAGAAAAGAACATAAGGGAGTCTAGGGACCGAAAAATCAGCAACCACTCAGTTATTTTAATATTTTTCCATAGACACAGCTGGCTCCAGAAATTTGCGATATCTCACAAAAACTTATGCAGGTGAGTATTCCGACTGAACTCAAATGAACCACTAAGATGCAGACAACCACTCCTGCAGCCTTCACGTGATCTGTGCCCAGAAGGGTATGCACGCAGATGAGGGTGTATGGATTTAGGCCTCAGTCTTGCAAACACTTAAGCACATGTTCAACTTTACACATATGACTATTCCTATTGACAAAGTTATGCAGAATTTTAAGTTTTTACAGGTTTGAGATTTTACAGTACACCTGGTTAGACATATTTTTATGGATTATACTATCACCATCATTAATAGAGCTTAGGTTCCTCTGACATGTATTTGTCTGAATTTGAGGTTCCTGAGGTACAGACTGGATTATGTTAAAGATTTTCTAGAATTGAATATTTCCATCACGTACATAGGATTCTCACTTGGATTTTGAATCAAAGGTGTTATGCGTGTGTGAGAAAAATACGTACTGGTATATGTCTGGGGTATCGAACTGTCTTAGTGCACTCACTCTTTCCATTTAAAAAAAATTATTCAGCATTTGTACATGGAAAAGAGAGTTTAAAAATGAATCCTCCATTATCAGATTTCAGTATTTAAAATTCTTTTTTCTTATATCCTGCTTTAAATCTTAACTATATCAGCAGCTGATTTTAATAAAAAAGCCAACCTATGGATTATGATCACTAGAAAGAACCACTATCGCATTAAGATTTTATTTATAAAAGCAATCATTTCAAATTAGTGAAGAAATCTACCTTTATATATGAAGATAAATATCTGCTAAAACCTTTACTTTCATTAAAATGTTGGTCTTGTTTAATGAGATATAACTACAGTCAGATACACACTTGATAGGAAGCCAAGTAAGGTGTGTTCAAATATACTCCCTGTAGAGAAGTTGGCTAATGTCTGATTTGATTAATATATTGCATGTGTATAGACTGAATTTCACACAAGTCAACCCTGTAAGAGCCTTTGTGACCAAATAAACTTTGCAAATTAAATAAATCTGCTTCTGAACTCAAACCACAGGGTTATCCCTCTCTCTCTCACACTCACACACACACACACACACACACACACACACACACACTCACTCCAGCCTTTCTTCATCATGGGCAACAATTATTCATACTGTAATGCTCAGTATCATGAGTAGGCCCACTGAGTGGGTGTGGACGCACTGGTCCATTAGAAAGAGGACAACACCACAGATTACTCTAGGTTCTACCTTTGGCTGTGCCACTGGCTGCGTGACCAAATTAATTAGTCCTTTCCATGCTGTGCCTTAGTTTCTGCAAATGTAATAAGGGTGAGAAGAGAATACAAAGAGACAAAAAAGGAAGATGGAAGAGCGATTACTAAGGAAGACACCCAGCACAGCCTTCATGGCCTTGGCTATGGTTTAAATTAATGAAAGGGGAGAGCAAGGGACCAACTAGTTCTCCTCCTCCTGGCTGGCTGGCCAATGGTGGGGCGGAAAGGGGGAATACCTGTGTCCCTTTAGCACATGCTTTCCCCCCCCCACCTCCTTTCTATTGTGCACGCTGGTATACAAGAATGCAGCAAACCTCATCTATAGTAAAGTTAATCTTTAAAAAGTAAGCTGTTTCATGGCAAAAGGGCTCTACTTTACACGTACGTACTTGGTTGCAGGAAGGGGTGAGGTTAGGCCTGCTAACCTTGACCGTGTCACTTTAAACATTCTGAAAGAGAAAAGCATTCAAGTCCCATATAATTCTCTACTGGACATGAACTGATCTTAACTGAAGAGCTATTTGGTAAGGAAGCGGAAATTCCGAACCACAGCATTTCTCCACAAAATTTCAGAGTTACAGTAGCTTCCCTGTTCCCATCTGATTCCTATGCTGTTGTTGAACTAAGCGCAAACGCTTGTTTAGCCAAAGTCCTGCACAAGCAAGTCTTGAGAGATATACTTAACTAGTCCTACTGAAGAGCTGGCAGCTATTGTCCTCAAAGAGTATCATTGCCTTAGGATCCATATCTCCATCCAGCAAATGTCTTTAGAAAATAAGTGCTTAAGTTAATAGGATTCACGAACCACTCAAGCCATTCGTATAATTTTGGCCAGACAGGAAAGGGTATGATGTGATAGTGGTGTCTGGCAGCTTTCAAATGGTTAATTTTGCTCAAAATGCTAAGATTTAAAATGTTTAATCTATCTATCTACTACTTATCTGCTGTGTATGTGTGGGGTATATCAATAATTAGCTTTACATAGGGAAACCTTTCAACAGATATGTATGTTTCCAGCTCTGTGGATTTAGAATATAAATATAATTAAGTGAACACACTTAAAACCAGAAACACAACAAGATGTTCCAATGTAGTGCAGTATGGCTAATTGTTACAAACTTCCATTTACGCCACATCAGATTAACTCTATCAGAGCATCTTATCAGTGCCACTGGACCTGTCATGATTATGTATACAATAAGCAACCTTTCTACCTATGAACCTTTACAGTCAACCATTACTAATGACTAAAGCTATGTTGTGGGTGATGGATGAATTGTAGTATTTGTTTATGATGATGTATCACAAAATTGTTTGTCATGGGGACTATGCACAGGAAACCAACATGCTGAATGCACTGAACACCCCCACCTAATTGCTTGCAGGTCTGCTTTCTCATTCTTTATGACTTCAATGGAGTTACACTGGAGTAGAATTTGGCCCCAAGATGGACTGTAAAGGCAGAATTTGGCCCACTGCACTGAATAGGACCCCAGGAACACCTGGCCTGGAAGTTCTACCTGCTGGATGAGGCTTTGCAGCTAAAAGTTCTGTTTTTTTAAACCTGATTCGATAAATGCTACTAATCAGGGTATTTTCAGTCAGTTATTTGGCAAACGGAGGAAAACAGCTGTAACTGCTGCATGCACAATACTCATAACTGTAAAAGTACCTTGATGTATTCCAGCAGATTGGTTTATGGCATGTACATATCATCATTTACTTTAGATATTTTTAGTAACGTGGCCTTTGGTTAAGGTCAAATGTAATATCAGTTTAATACTGAACATATGTTCTGTCAGGGGCGCTATGTCACTCCCTGGGAGGAGGATGTACCTACCCATCATTTAATAGGTCTTTTCTATCTCTAAGTACTCTACTCCTGTGATCCTAAATACTGAGCTAATACATGTTTTTCATCAGCGTTATTAATTACAGGTTATCATTATGGATTTATGTTATACGGATTTATGAATCACAATCACTGTGGAATCTGGGCCCACTGCTTACATTAGCATTTGTACTTCTGAGCAAAACTCCCCATTCTCCAGCAGCCCACAGCTTTAAAGACAGGGAAAAAAGAAAAGAACTGTGCCAGTTGCCCGAGTGCCTATGATTTCAGAGCTCACCAATGAGTCTTTGTACACGTGAACTGTGTGCACGTGTGTCTACAATCACACTTCAATACATTTCCGGCAGGCGTGAATTTCCGAAACATGGACCCATCACTGTCAAAGCCCTGCCACCAGCTCCTATGAGGTACACCTTTGGGACAAACCCTTTATTTAAAATAAGCAAAACATCCATCAGTCCATATTGGGTAGGGTAACCAGATGTCCCGATGTTATAGGGACAGTCCCCATTTTTGTTTTTTTTTCTTATTTTGGCTCTTATTACCACCCACCCCCTCTCCTGATTTTTCATACTTGCTGTCTGGTCACCCTAATATTGGGTATGGGCTGGGTCAGTTTCAGAGGAGTGAAATTACTCCCATATAATTCACAGCTAGTCTGAAACTGACATCAGCCCATACCCAATGTGGACCGATGAGTGTTTTGCTTATTATTTTAAATAAAGGATTTGTTCCCCTCACCTACCACTACCCAGAAGTGTGTCCTTTTTGGCTCCTGCTGTGGCCATTTGTCACTCTACTGCCATAACATCTGAAAAGTCCCCATTTGCCCACCTGATAAAACCAGTGCACACTTTGATACAGGTTTCAGAGTAACAGCCGTGTTAGTCTGTATTCGCAAAAAGAAAAGGAGTACTTGTGGCACCTTAGAGACTAACCAATTTATTAGAGCATAAGCTTTCGTGAGCTACAGCTCACTTCCTCAGATGCACTTTGATACAGTTAGCAGTGTTTGCGGAGGAGAGGCCCAGGATTGGAAAAGAAGGTATGCCTGCAGGCCAAGGCTGAAGTGCATTGACAGAGGTGTGCTTTGCGCCTGCTTGCACTGTCCCCAGCTCGTGTCAGCACCACGGCACTAAATTCGCTCACAAAAAATTTAAAAGAAATAAACAAGAAATCATTCCCCTCACCCCACATGTAGAATACTGTAGCTCATTGAGTTTCAGTGCTTGAGGGACCACAGATGATTGAGGGGGACAGGGCTACAACTGATCTACAATTAGACTCACTGCTAATTTGTGAAGAAAATTACAATAAATATTTTCCGTGTTCAAATTAATTTTTTTTAGCATAATGATTATTTTTGTAGCGGAGGGAAAAAAACATACGAATGTCAGCTCATGAATTAATGAATGGTCCTGAAACAATTACAGTTTAAATATACAGAAGTCTCCATAGTGTAAACACTCTCTATTTTATACCATATCCTTTTGGTACAAGGCGTACATTTCAGAATGACTTATTGCCTGCTTATGACAAAGCAGTATATGTTGCGCATTTGATGGCCTCAACCTCTCACCTAGGATTTTACGTTGGTTGACGCTGATTCATGTACAAACAGCCAAATTTATAAAGAGGTTTGAAATACAAGGATATATTGTAAGCGTATGCTAAGAGAGCACAATTTATATAAAAATGGGGGAATGTAAATATTTAACTGATGCCAGAGGTGGGTGCTTTGGCCAAGTTGGAACTGAGCTACATTGATCATGCAAGAGGAACGAAAACTGCAGAATCACTGGTCTTAGAAAAGACTCTCACATTTTTAAGAGTGAAACTAAAAAATGTTCCGCTGCTCTCTAGGGGTCTGATTTTTGCAGTTCCCATTGATGATGTGTGTGAGTAAGCGCCATTCAGTGTGAGTAAGGGTTTCAGAGTTGGACCTTGATTTGTAGCTCAGCTGGGCCGAGAGGGCACAGCTCTGAGTTGGGGATGCCAGGGGAAACACTGGAAGGCACTCTTCCCAGAATGCCTCCTATACTTCTTGATCAGGCAGTCAGCATGCTCACTACTACTCTCTGTGTAGCTACTTAGAAGGCTCCAGCATCACAGGACTTGGGCACCTTCACAGGATGCAGTTCATTTCTCTGCAAGTGGTAGGCCTACTCCACTGGCTGGTGTGTATGTGGGGCGGGGGGAATTATGTAACCCCTTCCCTGGCCCTCTCCAGCATGCCAGGTGTTCCCAGTGGAATCGGGAGGGAATAGTCCCTGCACTCAAACAAACTTTTACCAACAGCAGCACACGCAGTCTCAGCCAAAGATGGTTATGTTTGGGACATTATTTTAAGTAAGAAAATATACAACTTGGCAATTTTATAGTTTTAGAAGAATTTAAAGAAATCTGCAAACCTGAGACGGCTTCCCAAGCCATTAACTTGTGCTGGCACACCAGGTAATGCCCCAGACTAAGCTCAAATAGTCCTAGAACATCCACATAATTAAATAATGTAAAGTATCTAGTCTTGTAAAATAAAAGGCCAGATTCATTAATTCAGAACCTTTAAATAAAATCACGGCAAAGGTCCAAAGGAAACAGTCAACGTAAAAAACACTTTCATGTTATTTCTGAATTATAAACCTAATACTAATCAAGCCTCTCAATCTCAGTCAGACCCAGGAGTAAGCTTCTTTACTTTGCATATGACACTATAAAGTCCATGTCACACAAACAGACCTTAATGCTGATGGCTTATGCATGAGAAATCAACATGAGCAGAGAAAAGCAGACAGTTGGCTTGTACAATCTTAATTGCTTTTGCAGCCACTGAAGTCTAATGGAAGGATAACCACTGATGATCTTTTATTATTTCAACAAAACAGCAGCTACATATTTGATTTAATGCTATTACAAATATACAGAGAGTATATTTCAAGCTGTGGCAACTGCCACCTTTAGAGAACTGGTTAGGCAAGGCTTTATTGGGAAGGGAAGATGATTCAAATCAAGCTGATTGAAGTTTATTTCCATTGGGCCAGCTGGTTACCTAGAGGCAGCTCACTGCACTGCCTTACCAAAAAAATAGGTTTCGATTACTGTTCCTAATTTATTGGTCCCTGGTCCAAAACGCTGCATAGGTACCAGGCTCAGCAGCTGATGGTGACAGTGGGGCAAATTTTGCCCAGGTGTAAGCAAGTTCTACAGAGTACAAATGAGTTGTGTTCACTTATGTTAGGGTTGAAACTGACCCACAGTCTCACTTCACCATCAGTTACGGAGCAGCATTAATAAGCTCCAATGGGACTTCCTCTTGGATTGAAAAAGATTATAACCAAAAGGGGAGATTCTGCAGATCTACGTCACATCTACCGTATGGCACCACAGCAGCACAACTAGCTATCTTGCTGTAGACACTTCTTATTGTGACAAAAGAGTTTCCATTGCTGGAGGAACTCCACCTCCTCGAGAAATGAGTCAGGTTGACAGAAGCATTCTTCTGTCAACCTAGCTATGTCTATACTGGGGATTAGATCAGCATAGCTACAGCCCTGGGGGTATGTGAATTTCCTCCCCTCCCCCACGAGGGCCGTAGCTATGTTGAGCTAGCTTTTACGTGTAGACCAGATCTTAACTATCTGTTTTACAGGAGCAATGAGAAATGTGCTATGTACTGTACAGAAATATAGGAAGCCATGGCCTCTGCCCTGAAGAACTTACAGAAGGGTGGAGAGAAGGATACAACACGCATGTAAAATGACCATGGTGATGCACAGTAGGTGTCTTATTAGTTCCTTGTCTCTCTCTCTATATATATATATAGTTCCTTGTCTATTCCTTGTCTATATGCCCTGTATGCCTCTCCTCCTACCCATTACTAGCTATTGACCCATTCCTCTCTTTCAAACCCAAATTACTTTACTGTTTCTTTTCTTAAACCCACTACAATACTGGCTCAACTATAACACCTTCACCCATAAGCCCCATTCCTCTCCGTGTCTTCCTCACACCTCCCCGCTAAGCATTCTTCTGCACAAGTTTCCATTCTGTCTAGAGAGGAAAATGTCAAGAGAGTCACTGTGGACACAACAGGGGTTTCTGGGACTGTGAGATGGACTAACTGTGCATATGTACAGTTTCTGGACCCGTTAGGGGGCTGGCTGCATTTCTGGGAAAGGGACTCTGGCCTCATTTGATGTCTGAAGGATTCAGGGCATTGAGTGGGGGAGATCCGGTTGATTCAATCAGAGATATGAAAAACCCATGAGAGAAAACTGTACTATCCATTAGAACTTGAGAGAGTCTCTTCTAATTTTTGGTGACCCTGATAAAGTGTCCTAACAAGTTTGGTTTTATTTAAAGGTTCTGAATTAATGAATCTGGCCTTTTATTTTACAAGACTAGATACTTTACATTATTTAATTATGAGGATGTTCTAGGACTATTTAAGCTTAGTCCAGGGCATTACCTGGAATTCCAGCACAAGTTAATGGCTTGGGAAGCCGTCTCAGGTTTGTAGATTTCTTTAAATCCTTCTAAAACTATAAAATTGCCAAGTTGTGTATTTTCTTACTCAAAATAATGTCCCAAACATAACCATCTTTGGCAGAGGCTGCGTGTGCTGCTGTTGGTAATGGTGTTGTATACAGAGTTTCGGATAATAGACTGTGACATTTTGTAAACAGCTTCTAAAATATATATATGTGTAAGATACAGAAAGAGTGGTATAGAAGACAGAGGGGGATTTCCTTGTGGGTTACCTGACTTGATAATGATGTTACATTTGGTGGTCTCAGTCCAAATGTCTACATCACAGAAATCACAACTAGCAGACATTAGTAACTGTGTCGGCAACCGAAGCAGGGAGGTCAAGGACTCAACAGAAGGGCTGGAATTCTCTCTCACCCTGTGAGCCACCCTTCCATGTTAGATTTGGCATACTGGCAGCTCAGGGCAGAGATTCTTGTAATCCTGAAGTCTGGGCTGTAAGTGTTCTGTGGATGGTAGATTTCAGCTCCCAGGACTGCCAGTCAGGCTTTTCTCACCAGTACTACATTCCCTAAGATACGCACACGAAAAATTATCTATATTTTTTACTCAAGCACATTACAAAGGAAGAGCCAGATCCAGTAGGAACTCCACATGTGAAACCACCCAAGCTTCAACAGGAGTTATGCACATACAAAGTTTGTAGGACCAGATCCCCCAAGAGCAGTGTATTGGCTTTTCCAGAGGGAAGCAATCAGAATACTCCCACTAACCATGGGCAATGAAGCGAGTATGGAAACGCATTATTTTTCCTCCAAAATGTATAAATTGTAAATACCAATCATGTGGAAGTGTCTTTTTCACTGCAGTTCTCAGTGAATTGGATCTTCTTTGAAATTTCTGGCTTGGCATGCTGAAGGCAGGAATTCTGGAGAGATGTGGTTCCCTCAAAACCACAAAGGAGAGTGTAGCCCATGATCTTGGTTTCCTTGCATTACTGGCTTTTAAACTTTGTAACCATAGGATTTTATATTTTATACATATTTTTTTTAACTGAGACTGATTTGGGGTAATGTAACCCCTTTGAGTTTTGCTGGGTGCACACACACACAGCAATGTACCACAGATTGTGTTTCACTTTATATATATATATCCTGTGCATCTCATCTCTGACCAAGGATTATTTCTGCTGCAGGTGGGTACATGATAACATACTATTTTCCCGTTTTTTAACTTCTTGGAGAAGCATTTCTCATGGAGACTGCAATGATTTCATTCTGTGTCTGGCCTTTTATTTTAACACACTGATACATGCATTTGTTTAACTGCACACAGCCTAACAGCAATCAGAACACATGTAATGACAATTCTATACGATGAGGTTAGGGGTAAAGTGTATATGTTTTGGGGGAGAATTTCAAAGGTATTAAGGGGAGCAGGATGCCCAAATCCCACTGACTTTCAGTGAGTTAGGTGTATACTTCACCCTAATTCCCTTACACCCTGATCAGCTCTGGAACTCCAGGAGTCTCAATGGACACAGATCTGGAGTAGTTAAAGGGCATGGCACTGTAAGTTAATAGGCACCAACACAGCAAATTACTCAAACCATCCCTATTCAACAAAGCACTTAAGATCCATTAAATTTGGGGAATAGAACCCTGGAATCCTCACTCTCAGTCAGATGATCTAACTACCAGGGATGGCCAAACTTACTGACCATCCAAGCCACATACAATAATCTTCAGAAGTTTGAGAGCCAGGCATCCCAGCTGGGGCTCAGGGCTTCAGCCCTGTGGGAAGGGGGATCTCGAGGCTTTAGCCTCACAGGAGGTGCCTGGCTGGGCTGAAGTCCCAAGGCCCTGCACACAAGTCCCACGGGGCTGAAGCCCCACCACAGGGGAGAAGTCCCGAGCTCCCACCCCTCCTCCAGTCTGGTAGGCAAAGAACGGGGGGAGGGACATGGAGGGCTCCACAAGCTGCACTTTAACTGCAAAAGCGCCGCAATTCGGCTCATGAGCCGTGGTTTGGCCATCCCTGTATTACAGAAAGTTATTTTCATTATGTAACCTGATCACTTCTTTTACTAATGACCATTTTACTGCTGGTCCTTCCCCATCCATCCCTTTTGTGCTGCTGTGGCCTAAAAGTCCATTGACACCAAAAAACTATTGGAACATATCTGCCAAATTCTGCTATGCATCAGGTAGTTCTGCCTAGATCAGTCAGCAGGAGGAAAAGATTTAAATGACATTCTTAACCTCACGTTTCACCAACCTGAAGTATCTAATGTCAAAGTAAGCGAATACAATTTTTTCTTCCTTTAACGAGAAGCACCTTTATATAAACTCCCTTCAGCATTTAAGTAATGATTCAATAAACTTGTACCGTGGGAAATCTGCCTCAGCAAGGATGAAGTAAAAGCTGCATAAAGCCTTCAGGACTGGTTTACTGAACACCATAGTAATTGGCACTGTGCAGAACAAATGAAGAAGACATGGTTCCCTCCCCAAATAGACAAACGTTATGTGGCAGACACAGAGCACTTGATAGTGCAGGTTGGTCTGTTTGTGTAAGTAAATAAATAAAACATACTTCTATGCATGGGGAATTAGAGGGAAAGATTTCATGGAATAAGCACCTGATGCATTGGATAGGGAAGAAGTTCCAGGAGGTAGGGGTGTAAGCGTATAATTTATAAACCAGTGTTTAGGTTGGAGGCAGACTTTGAGAGAAGCAGTAGATTCCCACACAGAGCAGTTAAACAGTCAAGTTTCAGAACCCTGACCAGGGGTATTCTATTTGCTACCCAAGATCCATACACCTGGAAATCCTGGAGGCCCCATCATCTCAGGCATTGGCACCCTAACAGCAGGATTGTCTGGCTATGTGGACTCTCTTCTCAGGCCCTATGCTACCAGCACTCCCAGCTATCTTAAAGACACCACTGACTTCCTGAGGAAATTACAATCCATCGGTGATCTTCCTGAAAACACCATCCTAGCCACTGTGGATGTAGAAGCCCTCTACACCAACATTCCACACAAAGATGGACTACAGGCCATCAGGAAAAGTATCCCTGATAATGTCACGGCAAGCCTGGTGGCTGAACTTTGTGACTTTGTCCTCACCCATAACTATTTCACATTTGGGGACAATATATACCTTCAAGTCAGCGGCACTGCCATGGGTACCCGCATGGCCTCACAGTATGCCAACATTTTTATGGCTGACTTAAAACAATGCTTCCTTAGCTCTCGTCCCCTAATGCCCCTACTCTACTTACGCTACACTGATGACATCTTCATCATCTGGACCCATGGAAAAGAGGCTCTTGAGGAATTCCACCATGATTTCAACAATTTCCATCCCACCATCAACCTCAGCCTAGACCAATCCATATAAGTGGTCCATTTCCTGGACACTACTGCACTAATAAGCGATGGTCACATAACCACCACCCTATACCGGAAACCTACTGACCGCTATGCCTACATACATGCCTCCAGCTTTCATCCAGACCACAACACACGATCCATTGTCTACAGCCAAGCTCTAAGAAACAACCGCATTTGTTCCAATCCCTCAGACAGAAAAACACCTACAAGATCTCTATCAAGCATTCTTAAAACTACAGTACCCACCTGCTGAAGTGAAAAAACAGACTGACAGAGCCAGAAGAGTACCCAGAAGTCACCTACTACAGGACAGGCCCAACAAAGAAAATAACAGAACGCCAATAGCCGTCACCTTCAGCCCTCAACTAAAATCTCTCCAGCGCATCATCAAAGATCTACAACCTATCCTTAAAAATGATCCCTCACTCTCACAGATTTTGGGAGACAGACCAGTCCTCTCTTACAGACAGCCCCCCAACCTGAAGCAAGTACTCACCAGCAACCACACAACAAAAACACTAACCCAGGAACCTATCCTTGCAACAAAACCCAGTGCCAACTCTGTCCACATATTTATTCAAGTGACACCATCATAGGACCTAATCACATTAGCCATGCCATCAGGGGCTTGTTCACCTGCACATCCATCAGTGTGATATATGCCATCATGTACCAGCAATGCCTCTCTGCCATGTACATTGTCTGGTTTGGCCAGTCTCTACGCAAAAGAATAAATGGACACAAATCTGACATCAGGAATCATAACATTCAAAAACCGGTAGAACACTTCAACCTCTCTGGCCACTCAGTAACAGACTTAAAGGTGGCAATTTTGCAACAGAAAAGCTTCAGAAACAGACTCCAATGAGAAACTGCTGAGCTTGAATTAATATGCAAACTAGATACCATTAACTTAGGTTTGAATAGAGACTGGGAGTGGCTGGGTCATTACACATATTAAATCTATGTCCCCATGTTAAGTATCCTCACACCTTGTCAGCTGTCTAAATGGGCCATCTTGATTATCACTACAAAAGTTTTTTTCTCCTGCTAATAATAGCTCATCTTAATTAATTAGCCTCTTACTCCACCTTTTCATGTTCTCTGTATATCTATCTATCTTCTTACTATATGTTCCATTCTATGCATCCGATGAAGTGGGCTGTAGCCCATGAAAGCTTATGCTCAAATAAATTTGTCAGTCTCTAAGGTGCCACAAGTACTCCTGTTCTTTTAAACAGTCAAGATTGCTCTGTACTTTTAGATCAGAGAGAACGATGTGCATAAAAAGCCACTTTTGATTCCTGAGTGCGAGAGAAAGGTGTCTACAGTAACAGTCTGTGTTTGTTTAAACCAAATCCCATCTTCTGATCTCAGAAAACACAGAAAAGAGCAAGCTTGCTGAAAGATTAAATAGCAGTAAATGTCTATATGTTCACCTGCTCATATCACTCCCCCACCAATAAACAGATTATCTAAAGTTGATGAGATGACCTGCAAGGAAAACAAGAGCTGAAACTTTGCATAATTGTAAATGCTCAATGACAAAGACTTGACTCCTGCGATTATCTTTTTAAGAAGTGTAAAAGGAAATTTATCTTTAAGAGGGTGGGATTTTCAAACATACTAACTGTTGTTTTCATTCTGCTGTCATTGAAGTCAATGGTAAAACTCCAATTAAGAAGCAACACTGAGGACTTCTGAAAATCCCACTTTTATTCTCCAGACCAGCTATTCAGAAGTACCCTATAAGCAGTTAGCTGCCAGTAAAAGGTGTTTCCAAATGAAGAAGCTGATGGAGACATCTGAAAGATCCGCCACTCCTAACCTACCACAAACGCCAACTGGCTAATATTACAGTAGTCAGCTGAGATAACCTTGCTCTCTGTCCCATAGGTGAACTTTTCATGAATGGGGGAGAGGTGGGCCTGGATCCCAGCCCATCTCTGGACCTCACAATTCACCGGAGTCCATTATGGCATGCTACAAGATGTGTCTGTTTAACCTCTGTTTTAATAATTAATTAAATTAATTAATAATAATTAATAATAATTGCATGGCAGCAGTCTGGGGATACTGATTGTCCATCTGTAATGTTTATTTGCATGGTTTTTATTGGCATGTGCTATACACATAATCTGTGAATGAGAAAAAATCTGCCTTGAAGACATTAGGGATCCATTGCTGAAGTTTGTAGGTCTTAAAGCAACAGTATATGCTCGGACTCCTGAAGTAAAATACTCTGAATAGTGTAATATGGGGATCTATGGAGTTCAAGGAGTTATTTGGTCCTCTGAAGAGGGCACTGCAGACTTTTTTTTTTTAAAATCACCGTTTGTGAAATTCAAATGTTATCCTTTGGTCCTCACCTTCTGTAAGCTTTGCGGACCTTGTGCTTCATTTGAGGCTGAACTATATTTTTAGAAATCAGAAGTAGAAGCTAATGCAGTAACGATAAGTGAGGGCATTGGCATTACAAGCCAACCTGGCTAATGCCCTCTGAGGAAGGCTTTGTGAAATCCGATGCCATGATGTCTGCCACTGGAATTCTGATAAACTCTAGGACCCTGCAGATTACATGCTCTTACAGCAACTCAAATGTGCAGAACATTTTTACCTAACTCAGATGCTGGGGAGGAGAATTACATAACTCTCAGAAATTTGCTTTGGCACAGAGCGAGGACACTGTGGCACCATTAGTGTGTATTCAGCAATTTCAGTATCCAAGGATCTTTCAGTGTTGCATAGTTGAAGATTTAACAAGAGAACTCTGCACAATTTCTGGACTGGTAGAAAGCAGACAAAAAACCCAAGACTGTTGTTTTAACTAGACTGTTGTTTAGTTACAATTTCCAGTACCGTTCACGCTCCTTTTATAGGGGGCTTTGCCCCCATGCTGACCACTGCACTGTAAATTACACAACGTGCTGCTATTAAAACACTAAATCAGTGCCATCAATTAACATGTATATACACCAAGATATTCAAGTGTGGCTGCCTAAAAGTGGGAATCAATGTCTATGAAGTATGTCTACCCGACTCTGACCAGAGTAGTGATACAAGCTGGAAAGAGGAGTGAAATGCGAGGTCCATTGTTGTTTGGCAAAGCGAAAGGAAGAGTGGGATTAAGGTGCTATCTTCAAAAGTTAGGAATAGTCATAGCTCACAAAAGCAAGCAACAAAGACTCAGTGCATCCCCACTTTATATAACAAGCCAGTCTCAGTAAATACCAAACCCAGGGCTGAAGTGTATTATAGCCTTTGCTATGTGGCATGATGGTGGGAGCAGACATTTGGTGAGACAAGAAGGAAAGATGTCAGAAGTCCACAGTGAAGCATCAAGGCTTTGTAAAGTAGCAGGGTTTAGTTCTGAAGGCCTGATTATAGCATGAAGGACTTTGGTAGTGGGTAAGAGGAAAACAGATTGAGAGGCTGATGAAGGGGAAGCTAGTTATAAATGGCTCTGGATGATGCACTGACCCTATGGAAAAGAGGCAGGACTTTGTGACTGGAAGGACCCCATCACAGGCACACTGTGAAGATTTTCAAAGGCACAGAGGGCAGTTAGGCACTTAACTCCCATTGACATTCAGTGGTAAAGGACTAGGAAATAGGGAAATAAATTAAGGGAATATAGTCACTCGCACAGGACAGAGAGAACTCTAGGGACTGGGGGAGAGGAAGCAGTTGGAGCTGGGGCACAAATAGCGTTTCCTTGATCCCTGGAACAAAAAGACGTAGCTTTGGGAACAAAACCCAGGAGCATTAGAGAGAAATGCAAAGCCAAGAGGCATTCTAAGAGATCCAGCACTAAGACTTTTTCCCCCTATGACCCATAACATTTGCTCATTCAGTTTGTTATAAAAACATTAATTTCATTTCTTCAAAACTAGTTCTAAGTGTTCTGAGAAACCCCACAATGTTTGCAGTCTTCTGTAACAGAAGGATAATTCTCACTGTGTGTCCCTTGCACCTTTCTAATCTTAATATATTTGATTATTGCTTTGAATTTCACAAGAAAATGTTATAAAATGTGAACACCACAAAAAGAAAAGATTAAATAGCTCATTACCAGTGAGTGAAAGGAACAGCCAGTTGATAGTTTGGTGATGATATTTACATGCAATATGCCAAATTCTGTTCTTTTTAAGGTGATTTAATCTTCTCTCTAAAACAGGGCAAGTGATTTTTCACAAGTAAAACATTGGATTTGGGGGTACTGGATTTGTACATACAAAGTAGATAGTGGAAATCTAATACTAAGTACCAAAGTGGCACGTATGAAGACATCTTGTTTGTATAAACTTTTGATGGATGGAAAATTGGACATACACAAAATGGAGCCTGCATTTTAGAAGCCATTTTTGAAAAAGTGATTGCTTAATTACAGTGTTTTGCTTGTGACTTCCATTCAAAAATGTTCCTCTCCACTTACATTATGGTAACTATGCACATCGACAGAACTATGTAGGTAATAACTAATACTTTTGCTAACCTACTGTTAGTAGGCAACACATCTGAGATACAGATAAGCTGTCTGATATTGTCATGTGAGTTGATTGGCCATTTGCTGTATTTCTATATATCAATAAATTAAATCTGCTGCAGTGAGGAGGAAGAGTAAGTGTCAGAGTGATTATTGAACATAAGGCTATCAGTCACCCTAACTAAAGAAAAGCAACAAAAGAAAAAAGAGAAAAACAGTTTCAGGGTCAAGGAGATTACATGATTCCTGTGAAGTCAAAGCAGAGAAAAACCCATTTAGCTTGGGGGGAAATGGAGAGGTAGAGAGAAGAAAGCTTTGCAAGCCAGATCATGCATTTCTTTATTGCTGACTGTCTAATGTTTTGGCTTAGTAACTGTTGCTGAAAATCCTGTATAGACTGTATCAGGCATCAAATCCCATTTGCTTCCCATTCTATTGCTTCCTTTCTTCTGGGCCTTGTTTTGCCCAGTAAGGCTGATTTACAGCTTTGCTTTCTAACACTGCTCTTTTGAGCAGTCAGCATTTTGACAACATTCATTTTCAAGCTTATTTGGGGGTGAAATTTTTGCAAGGCTGGGTTGGCAAAAGTTTAAACTACAAATCTTTAAACTGACTTCAACATTCAAAAGATTTACTATGAATGTAATGATCGGGGGGGGGTGTTACTGGGAGCTGACGCCTTTTCTTTTTTTGGTCTAGAATCATTGGTCTGTTGTTTCTCACATCTGGATACAGTAGTAATCTATTCCTTAAACCTGAGCAATCAAATTACTCTACTTTTCAGTTGTCTATGCTTGAATAAATATTATCCAGACAAGTTAAATGAAAATTCTGCACACTGTTGTACAGTTAAATGTGCATAACATCTGTACTCCACTATGACATAGTGAGTGAGAAAGATATTCCAGCACAAAGCAGTTTGGGAAGTCACACACCCTACATTTGGGCTTAATTTAATAACCTATTGTCCTTCTCAGCCATCACTGGAGCTTCATGGCCAGGAAACAAAAAGGAAGATGACACCGGGGTTCCATAGTTGATGCAGAGGATAAACATGGGGGGATCCCAGGTGTGACAAACTGAACCCTTGTTCATTCTGAGGGTTTCAGAACCCATCCAATACCTAGCCGAGCAACTGAAGAAAAACAGCAAAGAAATCCTAAGAGTTTCCTTCCCCCTCTTAATTTCCTAACCACTCTTGCTAGTTTCACCATGAGAGGAAGCTAGTTTCACCATTTGGGAGCTAATGCTGCTTTCCCAAAGTTTTGTCATGAACACCAGTGGGAAGAGGATCAGACCATTAATGTAACTATTCGACCTAGCTGACATTTCCTTAATTTCACAAGTTATCAATGAAAAAGAGGGGCATTTTTTGGCAAAAATGTACATGAAATATATTCCCATTTTTAGGCCATCTCCAAGAACTGTAATTTGGTGGGGAAGTGGGGTGTGGAACAAAAGCAGATGTTCTATTTCCAGTTAAACTCCACAACAAAAACAAATAATAGAAGTCCAGCTATCTGAGGAAAGAGCTAGACTAGGTATGCCTATGACCCTAATTTTTGGAGCTAACTAGTGTGTAGAATTCCCTGACCAAAATCCCCCTTGGCATCTTATTTTCTCCTATCACCCTGGTAACAGCAACTGGCAGGCATTTCTCAGGCTGTTCCTTTTTAAAACCAGAAATGTTTCAGCCACCTAAAAGTGATGTTATTTTCCACAGTTCTGCAAGAAACCATGCACATTCAGCATAGCCCAAGGCACAAATAGGTGAAGTTAACCGTCCTTCTCGTTAATGAAGCAATTTTCCTATTTGTTGCTATTTTGCTACAGGTGTTGCAATGCAAACTACTTGCCTTCTCCCTTCTTGAGACTCTGGCTCTCACTCATGCTCCTCTTTGAATCAGGAGTCTGGATTCATTTCAGTCTCTTTCCTGGAATGAGGAGCCCCAGCCCTCTTTCCCAGAGCTGCGATATAATCAAACAGATCCTTCCACTTCCTGCAGGAGCTCATCTTGCTCCCTGCAGCACTCACCTTCAGCGGCTTTCTCCAGCCTGCACTGCTTCCCAGCTTCTGACCTGCCTGGTGCACTCAAACCATGCCTAACTGCAGTGTTAGGGTCCAACTTGAGCTCCCTTCCATAGGGACTACCCTTAGAGCCTGTCTTTGCTTATCTCTCCAGACCTGGCTTTACTCAATCACATGGCTGCCTTGATTACTACTTATATTCCCCATTTGGGGAGATGAGGTAAGCTTGTCACAGGTGGGGCTGAGGCCCAGCCCTCCTGTAACAGGGTTCTTGTTTATTTGGGGTTTGAACCTTTAGGGTGCACCGGGGTCATGTTTGCTAGCTTTTCTCCACAATCATGAAGGCTAGAGGCTTCCTTTTCTTTTTAATGAAAGCTGAAAGACTCATGTAATCAGAAGACAATAACAATAAATATCATAAGACCCACAATGAAACTGTAGAGTTGTCAACACTGTAAATAGTCTGTCCTGAAGAAACGCAGGCTCATAGAAGTTCACCCAGTGATTCCTGCCATGAGTCCAGTAACCTGTGGTTGAACTAGTACATATCCAGATTATAGGGTCTGCAATTTCATAGATAAAGGTGCTGAGCACAAAGTGGTCCTTGCCCTCCTTGAAAAGGGAGGACAAGATGAGGCCACTGGTATGGCTGGTACTGACCACTCCAAAGTTGGGGGAGACATGAAAATGTCCTGTCCCTCCCAACACTGGCTAACAGAGGCCGCTGGGTGCAGAGAAGAGTGGACACTGGCACCCTGCTCTAGACTTGGGCAGCTACCACAGTCCCCTTGTGCTGCCAAGAGAAGTGTCCTGCAGCAGGCGCAATGCCTCCTAGAGCTCCTGGTGGTGCAGTGCAGATCCACCGCAGTACGCAGCATTGAAAGGCACAGCAGAGACTTAAAATGAGCACATAAAACCCAATATAAGGTGTGCAATGGGGGAATGGGTTAAAATGCCTACATGACCCATTTTTATACATGAAAACTTTATACTGCAGCAGTTTGGGCCATATACTGCTGTTAGTCCATAAGTGGTAATGGGAAACCGATGTCAGGATATGGCCCAAAATGTTTTGAGCGAAAAGATTCCCTAAATATTTCATATTTGAGAAAAGTTTTGCAGAATACTCGATATAGAGGCTCTCAAGATTTTTTTTACATAAGAAGTCCAAAGAACTCAATCTCCTTTGAAAAAGAGAATTCTGTCTGCTGAGACGTAGCATAATTGATGTAGAAAATGGCTGTATCCTAATTAGGGTGACCAGATAGCAAGTGTGAAAAATCAGGATGGGGGTGGGGGGAAATAGGTGCCTATATAAGAAAAAGCTCCAAATATTGGGACTGTCCCTATAAAATTGGGACATCTGGTCACCCTAATCCTAATAAATAAATATCATAGCAAACATGACTTAAGGCATTTATGGGAAGGTGATATAGTCTGGTCTGGTAAACTGATCCGAAGTATAGACTATTTGGGAGGATTAGAAATACAGGAGCTTGGTTTGCTTCCAACTAGGGAGATTAACGTCAATATTTAAGAGAATGACAATCCATTCACTCAGAAAAGGAAACAAAAATTTCAGTCATCTGAAACAAAATACTAAATTACCTCAACTATTAGAGGATTAGCCAAATAGAGTAAAATATCTCTCTGTTGTTCTTTCTGTGTTTGTGTCTGTCAGATGTCATGAAATTGTGGCCCCTCCAGCACTTTTCGAAGCAAAAAATTGTATGCAATTTGAAGCAATAAAGAAGCTGGCTGTTCTTCTGTGGGCAAAGCTAAGTTTTTCTATCATGGTGGTTTGGCTATTTTACAGTACATTTCTATCCATCTGAGCCTTACCACTAAAAGCCCATACATGCTATTGTGCAGATACATACAGTTAATTTCAGGTGCACCTATTAGGTCATAACTATGAGCATAATTTGATAACTCTTTGAAATGTGTCTTGCTGTCATTAATATTCAATAAAGTGACATTTTCTTCTCTAGCTCCATTGAGGATAAATACTTTCTATGGTGTGAGGTTTCCACATGAGGGACCTCATCCGATCTCATTTATTTGTTGGAATATATAACTTACCGGGTTTGGGTGGGGAGCGAGGAGACTTTTCCACCCAGTGGATGGGTAGAAAACCTTGCAAATGTTGCCCCTAGGAAGGGACTGCTAAGAGACCCTCAGAGAGTCCCCATTCCCAATGAATCCTTTCTTGTGGCTCTACTTGAAGAGGGGAAATTACTGCCCCACACAGATCTGTACAATATTTTATTGGGAGGGGAAGGAGCAATTTAGAAGAATTAAATTTATATATATCTAACCTTGTAATTAATTGGAAATATTCTGACAGGTCAAAGGTTTAAACCGGTTTTTTTGAACTCTTAAAGGAAGCTTAGTACGAATTTTAATTACTCAGCCAAAGTCATGCATGACGCACAATTAACACCAAGTGCCTGGTAAAACTTTAACAATAAAACAAAGCTACTCTCTAAGACCCAACTTTCCGCTGAACAGAATTCAAGCCCTGATTAAGCAAACTTGACCTCAACATGACTTAAGCATGTGCTTAAGTGGTCTGCTGAATCAGGACTTCAATGATTAAAACATTAGAAGAAATAAATAGAAAGGAATACACATTCTGAAGTAAAAAGTATTCAGTGTGGCACTTTGTCCATGCCATGGATACTGTAGAGATAGTTGTCCATAGTTATAATTATCAGTCTCAGCACTCATTTTATCAGCGTCTAACAGCAACCTTGAAAACAGTCTAAAAATTTAGCAGCCCATGCACAAAGTTTACTTGCCCGTGCCTAGCACAATAGAGATGATAATGAAAAAGTGAATATAAAGGTTTTTTACTCATTTACTAAAAATAAATCACTCAGACATCAAAAAATATTACCAGTGAGAAAGAATAGAATTTTGCAAGGCTGTTCTAAAACACATCGCACACTGCTCTCATCAAGATTGCTAACTGGGGACGACTTTGTGGAGTGAAAGAGATGCTTTAAATATCAGAGCTCAGTGAGGTTTGAAACTAGAGACATTCCTGCTGATACATTTTCAGTATTTCTTTGCACCCTTTTTCGTTTCTTTCCTAGGGACATTGGTACTAAACACACGAGCTTTGTTTTGGAGAGTTTGCTGGCCATTGCTGCAAACTCCTCACTTGAAAGCCTCTGTACGTGGCATTTGTAATGTCACAAATAGAGAACATATTGATTTAAATAATTTTCATATTTATATAATGGGATATAGCTACTCCCAGACCCATGCATATCACTTATAAAAACAATATTTATAGCAGAACTAATAGGAGCTGGTTAAAAATTCAGGTTTCCTTGACTTTTTTCAACATTTCAAGTTTTCAGTTTGTTTTTGAATGAGTGCTAATTGACACTGTCACCTTGAAAGGGCTCAAAAACAACTTCTTCAGATCATAGCAGTAACAGTACACATACACTTCTCCCGTCACCTTCTCAAGCAATGACCTGAGCTATGCCCTGAAAAAACTGCTGTTTTTTCCACCCAAGAGAAGCAAATTCTAAAATCGAAGACTTCCCCCTTTCTCCCCACCCACGCACACCCTGCTCATCCAACCCAATTCAAATCTAGAGGCTATCTCCAAGTATCTGTCAGCAATTTGACTGGTTAGGATGGACAACAGGGAGAGAGGTGATCTCTAGAATCTGATCACATCACATGAGCAATAAGCTCAAGAAACAGATGAATTATTAATTATTAAGACCTTGGTTTTTCAATGAACTGTACATCAGTTATAAAAGATTAGAAAATAAAAAACCTGATAATTCTGGTCTAAGAGCTATAAGGAAAATGGTTTCTAAAAGGAATAAGAAAAGGAGGACTTGTGGCACCTTAGAGACTAACAAATTTATTTGAGCATAAGCTTTCGTGAGCTACAGCTCACTTCATTGGAAGCATCACTTGCATCCGATGAAGTGAGCTGTAGCTCACGAAAGCTTATGCTCAAACAAATTCATTAGTCTCTAAGGTGCCACAAGTCCTCCTTTTCTTTTTGCAGATACAGACTAACACGGCTGCTACTCTGAAACCTCTAAAAGGAATGCTATTGTGCATTTTGCATGAGGAAAACAAATCACAATTAATGCTCCATATGGTTATCTAATCAAATAGGGTTTGTACATATATACTGATCAAGAAATACTACTGTGGCCTGGTAAGACGTAGGATCATAAAGTTAGAAATGAAAATATCCTATTTGTTATTGAGTCCATCTGCTTAAAAGTGTAGCTTATAGATTCCCAACAGAAAGTGTATCAGATCTTGAATTGATTCCATACTTGGTCTTAGCGGACCTTCTACATATTAGTTATAAAAGTATCATCTAGTACCATGGCCCTTTGACCTGCTTTCTACTGACATGAATAGGAGTTACAGGCATGAAATTAGTACAGAAAGAGGACCAACTCTATCAATATCTATATGACCTTAAGTTAAAGACACAGTATTTATGTACTTAAACTGGCTGTAAATGCAAAGAAACTTATTGAAATGGCCACACAAGCTAAAAATCATCTATCTTTAATTGAAAAAAATCACTTGTAAGAATTAAAGGGGAATAGTCACATAAGGTGAAATTCATTACTAGAGGGTAAAGTGTTTTCAGTAAGTGTTGCAGACATTCGTTCAAAAACAAAGTGTTATGAAAAGCTTTATTGTTGAACAGGATGAAACTCTGAGAATAGTTAATTTTCAGTGTGAAATAAGGAACCAAATTAACTATTTGTTTTTCAGACCCCTCAGATTTAATCAGGATCAACAATGATCAGACTCTCCTGCTTGTCACTGTTGTCATTGACTATTGGGTTTTCACATTAAAGATAGGATCGCTTGGCTTGTACAACAGAACAGAGTATAGCAGCACTAATCCAGGGACAACTCTTTCCAACTTCAGAAGGGCCCCAAACAAAACCACAGCTTTCAACACTTCAAACTATGGGAAGTTCAGATCGGAATTTTAACTATGTTCCTTCAGCTGACACCACTAGCCTTAGATGACAGTTACCTTTTCCTTTCAGTTGCTGTGGAGGCGCATATGTATCAACCCACGATTCTGCCAAACATTGTGAGACCGACTCCAGCCTAGCTTGCCAAACAGCCCCAACTCCTTCTCACTTCCAGCGTTCCCACCCCAGCAGTCAACTCCTCTACTCTGCGCTTCCACATTACCAGCCTCAAGAGCCTTGGGCTTCCCGTGATGGCTTTCCCCAGGGCCAACACCATGTTCCCACCTTCAGACTTCTGAAAGAGAAACTACCTCCTTCCCCACACTCAACTGCAGGCTTCTCTGTGACTTTTCTCCAATGAGCCCAGTATCCTCCCCATGCCCAAACATGGGCTTCCAGAGAATCAGCTCCTGCTAGTGACCCATTCTTGGCTTTTTACTTGTCCCCTCCCCACACTGGGACACATATGTTCTACTAGGACATCTGTTCTAGGCCATGAGACAGTGAAAGCCAGTTGCTAAGGAACTTACAACCTCACTCTGGAAGGATCAACGGGAAGTACACACATATTAGTTTATCAATCATGTTGTAATTTTCTAACAGATTAGTTGCTCTAAACAAAACCTAATTACTCCAGTGAAATATCAAGTTGGTAACTCGAGAAAGGAAAAGATATATTAATTACACATTTCATTTTTCTTGCAATGCAATTTAGTCCTTCTTTCCTCTTTCATGTCCCTTTATTGCTATTGTTAATATTTCACATGTTCATGAGTTTTCTCATATATTTAATCATTTACATTCCTATGACACCCAGCAAAGAGAAAATGCATCGGATCTATTATTTTAACCACTTTGAGTTACCCCATTTTCCATCTAATAATTGCAGATATTTTTAAGCTGTCTCGCCAGTGAAAAGAAAGATAACTTCTGTTCTTAAAAATAAACAAATCCAAATGGAAAAGATCCATCCATTATGAAATCATTCTCTCCAGAAAACATACAACCAGGGTCTCTGGATCCACAGAGTAGATAAGAGGAATATAAACGTTTTTAATTGCTCAGGAGTAAAAGTTTACACCCACATCAGCTACACTGAAACTGAAATAAGTAGTTCAGTTCCAATTTTCAGATTTTTTTTAAGCAAAGAAAACAAATGTAAATGGTTAAGTATCATATCTAAAATTTGTGGCAGATATTACTATGCAGCAGGTATTTAAAAGGGGAAAATAAAAACTCACAAAATCAATTATTTAAAATAGCCAACAATATTTTAAAATATTACACAAGAGTGATATGTTGATTTTTTTTAAGCTTTCCAGATTCTGTTTGGTACAATAGAGTATTTTACATAATTAAAAAAAGAACAAGGGGGCAGCCTAAAGACCACTGCAAGATAAAGCAAAAAAAGTGTAAAAGCCAAGAGCCCACAAGATATTCACAGAACACTGACACTGGGGAGCCGACTTCGAAAAAAGAGTAAGCCTACTCTTTTCACCTAAAACTTGAAATACACCTGAGTCACGGCTGAGATGTAAAGAAGTTTGGTGAAATGTTTTTTTCTTTTAATTCTCACATCCATCAATACTATTTGATTTCAATCAAGGATCCTCTGTAATGGAAATTCAACTTCCAAAACACTGCAAGGAAGTCTATTCTCAAGGTATTCCTCCAGCCTCTCTGAAAACAGGAATTACTGTTCTTCTCACAAAAGCCTATTTCTGAAAGATGCCCAGCCCAAGTTCCAGACCAAAAGAGTTTGATATGGTTGGATAGGCTTCTCATAAGCATCTGAGACCTTTGTGTACTTGTATGAACCAATCTCTGAACCTTTTGAAGTTTGTCCCATCACGGCTTCATATGCATTACCATTCATTATAGCAGGAGGCTTGCCAGCTGCTCAGAGTACAGTAGATGTTGCTTTCTCCAAAATAGTTGACATATTTTCCTGGCATTGTATAAACATACATCTGCAGAAATAAGAAAAGGAGTACTTGTGGCACCTTAGAGACTAACCAATTTATTTGAGCATGAGCTTTCGTGAGCTACAGCTCACTTCATCAGATGTTTACCGTGGAAACTGCAGCAGACTTTATATACACACAGAAATCATGAAACAATACCTCCTCCCACCCCACTGTCCTGCTGGTAATAGCTTATCTAAAGTGATCAACAGGTGGGCCATTTCCAGCACAAATCCAGGTTTTCTCACCCTCCACCCCCCCACACAAATTCACTCTCCTGCTGGTGCTAGCCCATCCAAAGTGACTTTATTTGAGCATGAGCTTTCGTGAAATTTCATTTCTGCAGAAATGAAATTGCACCAATAGCCCTATCTTCAACTTCAATGGAAGCTGATGAAGAACAGCATCTCTTGGTATATTGCAATATCTGGCCTATTACGGGTATAAATGAGTCCTGGCTGATCAAGATTCCTTCTTCCTTCCTATTTTGCACTATATATTGACCAGAAGAGGTCAGTGTGCCTTATGGGCCAGAGGACTCGCATACTTCTTCCTCGGCATTCTTGGAGAACTGTAGGGTTCAGAGTATTAGCAAGGGGATATGAGTTGCTGGTTCAAATCTGATATTGACCAGTAATGATGCAACATTATTATCCAATGACTGTTCAGGGAAACAAAATTTAGGTTAGATGCAAAATGAGCTGCGATTACTTATCTGGCATGTTTCACCAGCATTAAATTCACTAAAATAGAAAGGACTTTCAAGGTGAAAATTTGCAATACATGTGAGAAACTACTTCCTCTCTTCCCAAATTGTTCTAAAATGTGGTGATACAGCTGATCAGCAAGACTGTAAGAATAATTTTCCTTATTTTTTTCAAATAGCAGTTAGAAAAACAATACATAGCACATCATGTATATAAGTTCAGTCCAACTATTTGAGGGTTGTAACAGTGAAACATAGGCACCACATCTTCTCTTCATGACATCTATAGTTACAATAAATTGGATTTGTTGATAGTACACATATATCTCTATCATTAAGGCAGGCATTCCAATTGGCCCTGCTCTAACGTGGGTTTATCTCTTTTCTGATCTCTTCTGAAAAAGCCTTTCGTATGGCTTGGTGAATATTATGATTTCAGTAAACCTGGTATATGAATTATACTTTATTAACTGTCATGGTAAAGTGCTCAGGCACTGATGCATGGCCTATTAGTAGCTTTAAGATTTCAACGTTTTGGTGGGACTGCTTCAAAACTAAAGTATGTTTTCTTTGGCTAAACTACCACCATTAGATGCAATTTTTCTTGACGTTTTAAGAATTGTTTTATGACTGTTTTCTATAAGTAATGTCCATGGAGGTCAAAAAGGAAATTACTGTTCCAGGAACGCTCAGACAGCATCCACCATAACACAAAAGACTAAGTTAAATAGCTGCATTCTGGCTAGTCCAATGGTGTGATGATTAACAAGTTGTACTGTCACACGGGGCCTCTGGTTGGGAATAGTCTCAGGCATAGGGGTTCCCAAGCCTTGGGATTTGGGAATGTTTCAATGACTGATACACTCCGCATCCTGGAGGATATACTCTTCCCAGCTGTCAATTTTTCTCCTTTTGCATTTCAGCAGCTACAGTTTTAAAAAGTTACCAATACCCATGTGAATGCCTATCCCTCGCTAGGGCCATGGCTCAGATGGCAGAACGACTAGCCTATTAAATTAAAAGATTATTTTAGAAAGTGATTAATCCATGTTGACTTGGGGCTTCCACAAGAACAGTGATTGTAAATTTACTAACTTCACTCGCAATCAGGAAGCTGTTAAAGGCATCAGGAAGCAGCCAGATAACCAAGGCCATAAAATACTTTAGAAATGAGCCAGGCCTGAGTCACAAAGTGCATATCTGGTTTTTGAACTTTTTCCACAGTTCCCAGAAGCAGGGCTTTTGTTCAGCCCAGAGAGAGGCTCCAGCTGTGAGTTCAGAGAGGGATCAAAACTTTTTCAAGGCTCAGGGCTGGCCCTATCCTTGGTTTTGGGTCTGGCCCATCTCTAGAATGAATCAGAAATACTGTCAGGTCTCTACTGTTATTTCACCATGCTCATATTACAGCAGGAACCTGACACTCTGGGCTTTGGTTATGCATTCATTGCAGACACTGTGTGAGAAAACGTTAGCGCTAGTATTATTTACTGAGTGCCCAGAAGACAGCCAGATGCTTCACTAATAAAAAACAATACATATCCCTACCTGAAAGAGTTCATGCACTGGTGGGCAACCTGCGGCCTATCAGGGTAATCTGATTGCAGGCCGTGAGACGTTTTGCTGACGTTGACCATCCTCAGGCCTGGCCCCCCTGCAGCTCCCATTGGCTGGGAGCTGCACGGGGCTGTGCCTGCAGATGGTCATCATCAGCAAAATGTCTTGCAGCCCACAATCAGATTACCCTGATGGGCTGCATGCGGCCCACAGGTTCCCCACCACTGATTCACAGTCTAAATTGATAAAACAGACAAAGGAGAAGGGAAAAGGAAAGAGTACAGAAGCAAAATGAAGCAAAATGATTGAGGTGAAGTTTGGCACATCTTATTCAATGCTCCCTTTACCACCACCACCCCCTTTCCTCATGATCTGCCCTCTCTTGCAATGACAGGTGATCAGAAAAAGGGGAAAGGTGAGTAGGGCAGAGACAAAAATATTTCTGAAATTTAGTCTCTCACCAATTCTAACCTGTCATGTGTCTTTAAGCCAGCCAGCCTTCCCATCCCCAACAGTGCCCTTATCTCCAATAACTCAGTCTCCCTGTACTCCTTCCCCATCATAGACTTTGGACGGAGTGTAAAAGGAATACAATTTTAGAGGCCAAGCCAAAAAAGTGATTATCCAATACCTTCGTTGGCCCAAAGCATCTAAAAATGGGTAAACATTCTAGCTGGAGTTGGACGGAATGATTGGCAATGGGAGCAATAGTCAATGGGATTTAGGCTTCTAAGTGCCTAAAATCCCTTTTGAAAATGAAATATAAGCCACCACTGAGTGCCAAAATGTTTAAATACAGAAATCTTAGCCTTAGTTCTTACTATGGGACTATACATTTGATTAAGCCAAGCAGGATTTAGCCCATTTAATCGTAGACACTTATGAAGGTGACAGTGCTGAAAACATTGGAGTTGAATATTTGCCGGCTTAAATCAGAATGACATTAAAAGCATTAATGTTTTAATGGCTCCACATTTGATTGTAAGTCAGTAGGGTGGACCAGCAAAGCTCATTCACTTATTGAATGAATTCCAGCACATCTCACAATCCTGTGACTAACCTTGAGAAAGTATTTCAGGATTCACGGGTGAATAAAGGGGTAAAATGTATATGTTATTTCTCTCCTTGGACTACAGAAAAGATGCTGAATGTCTTATGTGTTACATAACAAGGACTGCAGACAGGAAAAAGTGACAAGTCATGCATATGTCTTCATTATACAGTATGACATTTGTGTATCCCTCACTAAGCATGTGCAACAAACCATATTTAATTGCATACAAAGATCATGAAGGAAGAGTAGGTATCCCTGCAAGAGAAATGAGTACAGCTAGGGAAAACGCCAGAATCCCCATGTGACGGGTTTAGTCACAGAGATCACCTTGGGACTGTCACCTGATGTGCTGAAATTACCTCTGAGCCCGTTTTCTCTGCCAGCTTGGGACTCCAGAACCTGCCTTGTTGAGCCAGACACACTAGCCTGCTACAATACAGACCCAGGGTCTGGACCACGCCCCCAAAGCTGCAGGCTTCAGGTGAAAAAAGCTCAGCAGGTTACCTGTCTCCAGCACACAGACACGATGGGATCCAAACCCCAAATAAATCCGTTTTACTCTGTATAAAGCTTATACAGGGTAAATTCATAAATTGTTCGCCCTCTATATCACTGATAGAGAGATATACACAGCTGTTTACTCCCCCAGGTATTAGTCACTTACTTTGGGTTTATTAATAACCAAAGTGACTTTATTAAGTATTAAAAGTAGGATTTAAGTGATTTCAAGTAATAACAGACAGAACAAAGTAAGTCACCAAGCAAAATAAAGCAAAAACACTCAAGTCTAAGCCTAATACATTAAGAGGTTCAACCTTCAACCTCTCTGGCCACTCAGTAAAAGATTTAAGGGTGGCAATTTTGCAACAGAAAAGCTTCAAAAACAGACTCCAACGAGAAACTGCTGAGCTTGAATTAATACGCAAACTAGATACAATTAACTTGGGTTTGAATAGAGACTGGGAGTGGCTGGGTCATAACACATATTGAATCTATTTCCCTAAGTTAAGTATCCTCACACCTTCTTCTCAACTGTCTAAATGGGCCATCTTGATTATCACTACAAAAGTTTTTTTCTCCTGCTGATAATAGCTCATCTTAACTAATTAGCCTCTCACAGTTTGTATGGCAACTTCCAACTTATCTGTATGTGTATATATATCTTCTTACTATGTTCCATTCTATGCATCTGATGAAGTGGGCTGTAGCCTACAAAGCTTATGCTCTAATAAATTTGTTAGTCTCTAAGGTGCCACAAGTACTCCTGTTCTTTTTGTGGATAAGACTAACACGGCTGCTACTCTGAAACCTGTCATTTCTATATAGTTAGAAGTCTGAGCTACTGCTGGATTAGAAATGTCACTCACAAGAAGTCAGATTGAAAATGCAATGAACACAGTCAAAGAGAAGAAAAAGGAAAGCCTCTGAATATAATGCTATTCCTGCTGAATTCATAGTAATTGCTGGTGAGAAAGGCACTGACATCTTACATTAGGTTTGTGGGACAAGACACAAGATCAAGAAATGGCTTGAATGACTGATTGCTCTGTCAAGGAAAGGGGATCAGCATGAGACCTAGAATGATGTTGTCGATCATGTGAGAAATGGATCATCGTATAAGAAACTGTCACAATAACACACATACAGACTGATTTGTGGAAACACATGATCAGGTGATCTTGAAAGGCCAGATTTCAAGAGGGAGCTGCAAATACGCTGCACATCACCATTTCACAAGAGCTACGATTTTACTTCGCCGGGGGGCAATATTAGAACATGACTCAAGGATGAATCGCAGACAGAAGAAATAGTGGATGTGTTTTATCATATACATAAAATCTTTTCATTCAGCGGGACAGGTTAAGCCCCGCACCACTTTACCAGAATGGGATTTACTCCTCCTGGTGTGCAGGTTTAGTCACAACTGAAAAGAACTTAGAAAAAACAAGAGACCACTGTTAAATGGAGAGAATGAGTTCAGAAAACCACTGCTTAGTTCGCTACAGCAGTTCTTAACCTTTACATTTTACTCTTGATGGAAACAATGACGGCATTAGCACTGGTGGAAGCAAGTGCTGCAATCTACTGTATCTTGCTTGATGTCCTTATCAGCAGATCCGAGAAATTACTTCAGAAGCTCTTACAACAAGTAGCTAAAGCTGGTATAAGTTTTGGACAACATCTGAAGATACAAAGAAACCCATTTGGTACATAAGAAGTCACATATCCCAAACAGCACAAAAGTTGGTAACTATTAGGTTAAAAAAGAAAGGGGAGCTGCTACATGGACTCCGTAGCTTGTGTGCGCCATGGAAATTTCTGACACTATATAGAATAACAATAATGGGGAAATTAATCAATATCATGCACATTAACCATTAGAACAATGCATTTTCCAAACTGCCAGATGCTTGCTTTGAAAAATGTCTCTGTCTGTCTACAGTATCCAAAGGCTAAGGAGGTTTACTATGGACTGTGTACCACTCATGAAATTAAAGGTCATTTGGGGCCTAATCCAAAGTCCACAGAGAAACTCTATTGACTTCAGTGGATTTTGATGGGGAGAGAAAACAGCACTGGTTGCTTCTGCCAACACCATTTTGGCCTACTGTTATGTATTGCAATGAAAGCTGGATCATTATGACAAGTACGGAGAGGGAATATCATGGACAAAGGGATGTTGTGCATTGCTGTAGATAATGAAGTTAATGTGGTTGTAATATTTTGGGTCCTCTCCATGGATCACCACCTTGTAAAAAGAAAAGGAGTACTTGTGGCACCTTAGAGACTAACCAATTTATTTGAGCATAAGCTTTCGTGAGCTACAGCTCACTTCATCGGATGCATACTGCGGAAAATACAGAAGATGTTTGTTTTTATATACACAAACCATGAAAAAATGGGTGTTTATCACTACAAAAGGTTTGCTCTCCCGCAACCCCACTCTCCTGCTGGTAATAGCTTATGTAAAGTGATCACTCTCCTTACAATGTGTATGATAATCAAGGTGGGCCATTTCCAGCACAAATCCAGGGTTTAACAAGAACGTCTGGGGGGGGGGGGTGTTAGGAAAAAAAGGGGAAATAGGTTACCTTGCATAATGACTTAGCCACTCCCAGTCTCTAGTCAAGCCTAAGTTAATTGTATCCAATTTGCAAATGAATTCCAATTCAGCAGTCTCTCGCTAGTCTCTAAGGTGCCACAAGTACTCCTTTTCTTTTTGTGAATACAAACTAACACAGCTGTTACTCTGAAACTCACCACCTTGTAGTAGCTTCGTGTCTCAATGATCTCGAGAGCGATGCTGCCTGGAGTCATGTACTCCCTTAGGGTTACCCATGGCAGAACAGTCAAGGGCGAGGTTCCAGAAAAAGTGTGATCCAAGAAGGACCAAGAAGTCCCTAACAGCAGAACAGATGGAGGATAACTGCACAATGGAGGTGAAACTGTTGTGTAATGTTACGATGACTGTGAAGGTGGATGAAGGCTGCAACAAATAGAGGATCTCCAATCATCATGGTGCCCATGCCATTGGTTTCAAGTTCTCTATCTGTCAAGGATAGTGTGGTGACTGTTGTGCACCAGTCTCCCCACTTTAAAAGAAGTCCCGCACAGGAATCTTTCAGTTTTTGGGAAAAATAATATTGCACAAGTCAAAAGTCTGGTGGCGATCGGCAAGTGGCGACGGGAACAGGACAGTGAAATCCGGAAGTTCCTAGTTACAGACCAACACACAGGCGGTGCATGTGTGATACAATCATCTTGCTCGAGGATTGAGGTGGGTTGAGCATCTCGGCAGCTGCACCCACGACTGAGCAGTCCTTTTTAGGATCCACTCTGCTCACCCCACATGGGGAGGTGGTTGGAAAGGGTACCCTAAAAATAGTCTTGCTTCTGTTTTTCCTGTCTGGATAGCTGCATCCAGCAGGATCATCACCTCAGCGGTCGAAAATGTAAGAAACCCTTCAACTTTGGAACTTGGAACCTACGTACCCTGATGGACAACTCAAACCGCGACTGACCAGAGCGACATACAGCCATTATTGCTCGTGAATTGAGTCAGTTTAACACTGATATTGCTGCTTTGTCTGAAACTAGAAGAGCTGATGAATGACAGGTGAGGGAGGAGAAAGGAGGATACACCTATTTCTGGAAGGGAAAATCTAAAGATGAACCCCGATTGCATGGAGTAGGCTTTGCTATAAAGAACAAGCTCATAAGGTGCCTCTCTGAAGTACCCGTTGGCATCAATGAGCAGTTTATGACACTCCAATTGAGGCTCACCAAAAATCAACAGGCAACTATTGTGAGCACCTATGCACCAACACTAGATGCCGATGAGAATGTAAAGGAAGATTTTCGTTCTCAGTTGGAAACCATTTTATCAGCGACCCCTACAGAAGACAAGATCATCCTTCTGGGGGATTTCAATGCACGTGTGGGAAGAGACTCAGACCTGTAGAAGGGAACAATCGGGAAAGAAGGAATTGGCAAAAGCAATTCAAATGGAATTCTGCTCCTGACCAAGTGTGCTGATCATGAACTTATTATTACGAATACTCTCTTCCGACAAAAGGAAAAGTTCAAAACATCTTGGAGACATCCCCGGCCAAAGCACTGGCATCTCCTCGACTACGTTATAGCTCATGCCCGAGATCACAGTGACGTACTTCTCACAAGAGCAAGTACTGTACTGACAAGTGCTGATGACTGTTGGACTGATCATCGCCTTATTCGATCCACAATGAAAATTAAGATCACTCCCAAATGGAGGCTGCAAAAGAAGCAGGTCAGGCGCAAGATGAAGATTCAAGATTTGAAGGACCCTATTAAGCGTGACCACTTCCAAGCAGTCTTAGAAGAAAAGCTCCCATCAGAGTTTCCGGAAGAAATTGAGGAACACTGGAGCCAGTTGAAAGCAGTAATCACCAATGCCTGTGAGGAAACCATAGGCTACCAAACCAGAAAACATCAGGACTGGTTTGATGATAATGATGCTGAAATTGAGCAACTCATTAATGAGAAGAGAATGGCATTTCGTGCTGGCAGAATGACATAAATTGTAATATAAAGAGAGAAGCCCATGCCAAGGTGAGGGCGGAAGTCCAGAGTAAAACCAGAGAACTCAAGAACAAATGGTGGACTGAGAAAGCGCAAGAACTCCAACATCTCGAGGACATCCACAATAGATGTGGTTTCTTTAGTGCCACCAAGGCTGTTTATGGGCCAATTTGCCATGGTATGAATCCTCTTCTCTCTAAGGATAGAACCACACTTCTGAAGGACAACGAAGCCATCAATTCTCGCTGAAAACAACATTTTAAAGATCTCCTTAACCGTAATTCTGTGGTTGCAGATGAAGTCCTTGAGCAAATCCCTCAACGACCATTTAGGGATGAGCTCAGAGACCCTCCTAATTTGTATGAGGTACACAATGCCAGCAAGCAGATGAAGAACAACAAGGCAGCAGGTCTAGATGGGATCCCCACTGAAATTTTTAAAGATGGTGGACCAGAGCTAATTCTGCAGTTTTACCTGCTTATCCTTAAAATCTGGATAAAGGAGGAGATACCCAGTGAAATGAGGGATGCCCTGATTGTCACCCTCTTCAAGAAACGGGATAAAACAGATTGTGGAAATTATAGTGGTATCTCCCTCCTAGCCATTACAGGCAAAGTTCTGACATGGATCCTTGCAACTCACTTTCTACCTCTGTCAGAAGAAATTTTACCAGAGTCACAGAGTGGTTTCCAACCATGTTGTGGAACCATGGATATGATCTTCACAGCACGGCAGCTGCAAGAAAAGTTTCGGGAGCAAAACCAACCACTGTATATGGCTTTTATTCGTTTAACTAAAGCCTTTGATTCAGTGAATCGCCGTGCCCTCTGGACTGTACTCTCTAAGATTGGATGTCCTGATAAATACATCAATGTCCTAAAATTGCTTCATGATAACATGAAAGCGACTGTTCTGAGCAGCACTGCTCCCAGAGCAAACCTTTCAAAGTACAAACAGGAGTAAAACAAGGCTGTATCATCGCTCCAACCGTGTCTGCAGTTTTTATCACCGTCATTCTTTACCTAGTTGTTGGGAAGTTTACAGCTGGCATTGAAATCACTTATAGAATGGATGGAAAGCTGTTCAGGCTTAGCAGGCTGAAAGCCAAGAGTAAGATCTCCACAACATCTATTGTGGAACTTCGGTATGCTGATGACAACGCAATCTTTCCCCACTCTGAGAAAGATCTTCAAACTATCTTGAATGTGTTTGCCGATGCTTATGCCTGTCTTGGTCTCACTCTTAATATCAAGAAGACTAAAGTGCTTAATCAGCCTCCTCCAAATGAGGTATTACATGCCCCATCTATCAAAATCAATGGAGTGGCACTGGAGAATGTCGATCATTTCCTTTACCTTGGAAGTCATCTTTCATCCAAGGCAGATATTGTTGCAGAAATTCAGCATCACCTGAGCTGTGCCAGTGTAGCTTTTTCTCGTTTATGGCACAGGGTTTTTGAAGATCACGACATTCGAACAGACACCAAGCTTCTTGTTTATCAAGCTATTATTCTCCCAGCACTATTGTATGGGTCCAAAACTTGGACAACCTTTAGACACCACTTGAAAGCCCTTGAGAGGTACCATCAATGCTGCCTTCGTAAGATTCTGAAGATCAAATGGGAAGACAGGCACACCAATATTAGTGTCCTGGAAGAGGCAAAGACCACCAGTACCGAGGCAATGATAATCCATCAGCAATTCCGCTGGACTGGTCACATTGTTCAGATTCCAGACCATCACCTCCCAAAACAGGTCCTGTTCTCTCTCACTGAAAAATGGGTACCATAACGTGGGTGGACAATGGAAGCAATATAAGGACTTACTGAAGGACAACCTAAAAAAGTGTAATATTGACATTGACACTTGGGAGACACTTGCCCAGGATAGCTTAAAATGGAATGAAGTCCTATGTGATGGTCCCCTGTATTTTGAACTTGTTTGCCAACAAGCTGAAGAGGACAAGAGGCGCAGAAGGAAAGAGAGACTGACTTCCAGTCATGGTCAACAGCCTCCTGCTGAGCCTGAAAACATCTGCCCTCATTGCAATAGAACTTGTGGTTCAAGGATTGGCCTTATTAGCCACCTGAGGATCCATAACTCCCATGGAAGATGATCATACTCAGTAACGAGTGATCACCCATCATCATCAATATTTTGGGTAGATATCATTATATCATTTAGTAATGGAAACCACTTGGAGGAGGGGATGCTGGACAAAATGAGAGTGGATCAGTGAAAGAGTAGCATTCAACATGTGCAACAGTGAGGGTTCCAACAACAGCCTGTGCCCTCAGAAATTGAGATGGCATTTGATAAGTATAATGCTAACTGTTGTTTTTTGCAATATACAGAATGTGCCAACTACAGCAACTACTTACATGGAAAAGTAATGTTAGGAAAGTATTTGATATATTTTTAGCAGCTTTAAATGCAATTTATCAGCTGGAAACAATTAGAGAGCCAGCACCATGGCTCCCATCCAAAACCCATTGAAGTCAATGGGAATCTTTCCATTGATTTTGGATTGGCTTTGGATTAGGCCACACCATCACAGGCCACAGCTTGGAACCACTAGTTGAACTATTTTCTGGAGTCACATTAAGGGGTTGCCTCATTTATCTTCAGTAAACTCTCAAGAATTACAATGACAAAATCAATCTGGGGAATTAGAAGTTTGCAGGAAAAAAGGAGATCATGCCTATGAAACAAGTTCCTCAAGGCTGAGAATTTCTATGCAGCAGAGGAGAGAGATAATGGGAAAGGATTTCCACATTTTTTCAATACAACTATGACATTACATGTATAACCTCTATCTTAAGTCACATTTTAATAGAGATGGAAGAGGGACTGCTGGAGGGAAATTTAAGTAAGAGTTTGATACAGAGGGCCAAATTTAGACCTGGCACTAGTGACTACAACTCCAGTGAAGTCAGTGTTTATGCCAGAGCTAAATTTGACCCTCTATTTATACTTTCTAGTATAATAAGGGATATACAAAAGATTCATCATCATAAGTACACTCAGTGATGGTGGGAAAGATCTGAAAAAGAATTCTAAGGAGAAAAACAAATTTGGAACTATGGTTCAATCAAGAGTATCAGACCCACTCTGTAGACAGAGCTTTATTACATTTTTAATTACAATCTGTATACAAAGTTATGGTTATATACTACCCTGAATCCACACTCATCTCCCACTTGTGACAATTAAAGGAACACACACCTGTCAGGGATGGTCTAGATCAGTGGTTCTTAACCTTTACTGCAGCCTGCACCCCTTTGGCTCTCAGAATATGTTCTCGCGCCCCTTATCAAAAATTGTTGAAGTAGGTCAGTTCTTTAAACCTCGATATTTCATAATGTATAATGTTAATAAATACATAGGTTTGATGAAACAAAGTAGTTGTACTTACATGCCTGTGCTTAATTTGTGTTTTCGATGATTTACCTTCTAAAAAAATCTGGCATGTCTTGCACCCCCAGAAAGGGCAACTCGCATCCCCAGGGGGTGCGTGCACCCCAGGTGAAGAACCACTTGTCTAGATAATTCTTAGTCATGCCTTAGTGCAGGGGACAGGGCTAGATGACCTCGAGGTCCCTTCTAGTCCTACATTTGTATGATTCTATGAAATATCATGGGAAGAAAACAGAGTCTTTCTGTAGTGACTAAACTTTTAGATTATTATAAGAAGCTTATTATTATATTTTAGCTTAGTTAGGAAAAGTACTGTCGTATTCATAGACTCGGAGAATCGTAGGACTGGAAGGGACCTCAAGAGGTCATATAGTCCAGTATTTAGCATTTGCATTCAGCATTATTTAAAGGAAAAAGTGATTCAAGGCCTTTTTAGGAATGCCACTATTTCTGTATTTGTTTATGTGTCCATTGGTTTGTGGAATTACTACATTTATGGTACATGCCTGGGCAAAATAGGTGGTCTCTTGTTTGCCTTAGTGATGTGATAACCTGAACCGGAGAGTGGCATCATCAGGTTTCAGAGCTTAGAATGATTGAGATATATGGGGCGAGGTCACAACTATTTTAGGAGGTGCTGTTTCAGGCAACCAAAACTTGGGCCAAGTCCATAGGTCCTTATTCAGTCCTTATACAGTGAGGCTGTAAGAACAATATTCAGTCTAAGTTCAACATTAAGGGTGAAATTCACTTCCACTGCAGAGAGATAGCACAATACCTATGCACTGCTTAAACCCCACTTCCACCCCCTGGAACTGGTGCTGGCTATCTGCAGGGGTTGTGTATTACCCAAAATGAATATGGACCAAAGAACTTTATTTCTAGGCATATTGCCTCTCAGCCAAACACCAATTACTTGAGAAGTTTTAATTAGAGAAAAGGCAGGAAACAAATATGTAAAATATTCTGTCTACCGTGAAACCGGTTACACCCCCCAAACTTAAACTTTTGTACAAATACCAGGGGTGTTTTCCATGGCAATGAAACAAAGTGCAATCCATCAGAAAGCACATTACTGATACTCTTTGCAGGATGGTTTGTAACATCTCTTTCTCACCATCACTTTCTATTAGCAAGTACTAAATGGGATTTCTAGTAATATGTCTAATTAAGTTTCCTATGTATTCTTTGTTAATCTTCTTTTATCCCTCTCAGAAAGGTGAACAATATCCATATTGGTTATGTTACCAAAACTTTCTCTCAACGTACATGGCTTCATTTTATCCCTACATATAGGGAATTACTTCTATGTTGCAATTATCCACTGCATCCTAAGAACTCATTTTGTCAGAAGTACTGATGCTGCTATGTTTTCAAACATTACTTGCAGTATGTCAGACTTTCCAAGAACACATAGTTAGCTTATTTTCAGCTGTGTTTGTTTGGGTTTTTTAAAACGTAGACACACAGGCCAGACCATGGCTTTTTTTTAAGGTTGCTTGGCACTGCTCCAGTTGCATAAAACACACTAAGGCCTGGTCTACACTGGGGGGGGGAGGAGATAGATCTAAGTTACGCAACTTCAGCTACGTGAATAACGTAGCTGAAGTCAACATACTTAGATCTACTCACATAGGTAGGTCAACTGCTGACGCTCCCCCTGCAACGCCGCCTGCGCTTCTCGCTTTGGTGAAGTACCAGAGTTGACAGGAGAGCACTCAGCGGTAGATTTATCGTGTCTTCACTAGACGTGATAAATCAACCCCCACTGGATCGATTGCTCCGGAGGTAAGTGTAGACATGCCCTTAGAATTGCTCAGCTGCCTACCCACTGTAGGGCGTATTTCAGAGTTATGGCCGGGGAAGTGTGGCTGGAGCACTGCTGTGCTCTGGTGATCCCCAGCTGCTAGAATGGTTCCTGGTGGGCAGTTGCAGCTTGGCACAATTTTGAACTAACTCAAGGCTGCTCTCAGTCATTCTGGGGCCAAACAAGCTTCCAGTTAGCCCTGGGACTTGGGAGTGGAAGATAGGAGATGTAGTTCTGATGCAGCTCAGGTGCTAGCCTAGAGACCTTAACATATTTGTTTTTTCCTACCTTCTGCCTGTTTGCATTTTATATCTAGTAAACTGCTATACACTTGCCCTGCCTGATGGTAAAAAAATTAGTTAAAGAATGTGTGCCCTCAGCTTCATATTTGGACTGAAATGATAAATATGTATATAACATTGCTTCACTATTATTTCACCAGGCTGATGGAAGAGCAGTTGAGCTGTTTTAGTAAAAGCTGTTTATTTTATTTTTCTACAATGGAAATTCTCTGTTCTTCAGGCAAAAAGGTATCATCCTATGTTTTTCCTACTACTGTATTTTGCTTTTGCAACCACAGCATAGGTGCTGACTTTTAATTTCTCAGCATGGCATGGGAAAGAATTTTCAATTAGCCTTTGATCTGGGGGTCAGGAGGTCCCTGCAGCCTCCAGCAGCTACAGCAGGCTAGATGCTCTGTAGTCCAATTTGGAGCTTCTTTGATGATTGTTTTTTCATGCCTAAAGAACTCTTCTGCTTTTCAGTGGTGCTTTTTGACTGTTGCAACCTTATTACTATGATTCTTTTTGGTTAAAAATAGCAATCATTTTTACCACCTTTCTCTAACAGTTAACCATTTTGAGTAAATTGTGCCCATTTCAGTGTGGGAAAGTAACAGGTTACCTACTTTAACAAAAATCATTCTGAGTTAACCCAGTATGTTCGGGGTGGGGTGGGTGGGTTACTTTAAAAAAGGGGGGCACTCTGTGCTCTAATAAATTATCCCTTGGCGCTCTCCCTTCCCTTTGAAATTTAAAAAAAACGTAAAATGAACTATGTGGGCTGTGCTAACTGCCCTTTAAGTTGTCAAAATGCCTAAACGAGATATGACCACACAGCCTATGCTGATAGTGCCAATAAGGCAGAACAGAGCCTCAAGGCCTCCAGTCCTTTCAGATCAGTATATCTCTGTCCTAGACACAGGATATAAGTCAGTGTCTTGTTTAACTTTTTTTTTTTAAAGACAAAAATTGCAACCCTGGTAGGCCAGGCCAGAACAAGCCAAAAAATGTTTTTTATTTGGTTAAATAGTTGTAACATTAAATAATGTTGAGACTCACGTAGACCAGTGAGCATCAAACTTGGGACACTTTATGCTGGGAAATCAAGGAGTTAGAAACGGAAAAAACATGGGAGGTCATCTACTCCATTCCCTTAACTATGCAGGACTGTTTCCTACTGAAATGTCTCAAGAGCCTAGCTTCTTGGGGTTCGCCTTTTATATCCAATACTGCCCACTTCAAAAGTTATTTCCCAAATAGTTCTTTCCTATGCTAAACGTAGGGGAAATATGTGGTGTTGAGACAATGCTGCATGGTAACTGTTAGCAATGCTGAACTTTTAATAGGGACAACTGAAGTTTTATGTAACACATTCCTTTCGTCTCACTTTGTCATTGCTGTTTAAGCAAGTTGTACGTATTCAGATTTTTCCACCTAATTCAATTCCCTCCCGCCCTTCAGTCATGTTTCATACTGCTCTAAGAATTCCTTTAGCAATCATGGTGCATTCAAGGGACAGGAGAAGGACTCAAGTCCATGCTATTCTTTGCCACCAACATCACACATGGCCTGCCTTTATCTAAAGAATCTATACACTTATTCTTCAGCATTTCTAAGATGCCTTGACTGTGTATGAATTAGGGCAGAATTTCCTTTTCATTCTCCTTTCCTCCTGATTGAGTTCAGAAGAGTCTCCATGCACTCTTCTGAGAAAAAACTCACCATTCAGAATCTCACAGGAGGAGAGAAACTATGCAAAGTATTGGTGGCTTTGAAGCCACAGATACTCCTAGGTATCTTCCCATCATGGGGGGCTGAGAGCACACTCCCCCCCAATGATCCTGGGAAAAATTCATCACAATCCATACATATTGTGAAGTGTGGACACAAACAGTCACTCTCTCAATGTCCAGCCAAGCTTTCCATTCATCAGCTGGTAGTACAGCCCCTGAGTAGACAGGCATAGGCTCCCCAAACTCTGGTCCCCTTCCCTTGTGGGGAGTTGAAGTTGTGGGCTCCAAACTACAGTTGTTTTTAGCACCTTTACATTCTCTGTGAGTAATCCAAGCACTCCAGGAAAGCATTCAATGTAAATGGCTTACTCTTTCACAACCCAGCATGCTCCCACCCAGTCTCAGCTGCATAATAGTTATGCAGAAGAATTTCTAAGAGGTACTGAAAGTAGGATGACCAGATAGCAAGTGTGAAAAATCAAGATGCTGTTTTTTCAGGAGGGAAGGGGTATAGTTCCATATACAAGACAAAACCCCTAATATCACGGTTTAAGTGTATATTTAGGGGAAAGAAGTAAATTCTTAAAGAGACAGGAATCAAAAGCTAGATTAATTACCAGCTGAATAGCTATCCTCTCACCCTGATATATGAGAGTCCATCACAACACAAAAGAAAATGCGGAACTCATATATTAATACAATCTAAGGAGTCAAGGAACTAACAATAACCTGCTGAGGCAAAAATGATCCCTCATTCCTACCTTCCCATGTGCTGTATTACAGTAGAATAGAATACAAAAAGAGCATTCATCCACACATATCTCAACAGAGTCCAATAAAGTCAGACTATAGAGCGGCACATGCTCGTTGAGAGAATCTGAAAGGGAGGCAGTCTGACAAATGTTTAATACACTGAAACATGATAGCTACCTATATAATACTGTCATGGCTGGAAACCATGGCATCTCAGAAGTTGCTGATGGGAATGAACGAATTCATTGTTCAAAACAAATATATCTGTCTTTAAACATTCTTAAGGTGTTTCTCTATAGTACTGGTTTTCCAGTTTAGAAATGAAATTAATTTTTGCACTACAGGCCAGGATGGTGGATAAGTATCATAAAACATTTTTGATATGTCCTGACTTGGGGATAGACTTAAATGCTGATTGTGGTGAATTAGTCCTTTATGGAGTTCCATGGACATTCATTCACTTTTGAAAAGATATATGAATAGTGGACTTTTAATAAGTTCTTTGACACCTTGGAGATGTTTTTCTTCAGCTGGTTTAAACAAAATGTGATTTTAAATACCAAGTGCCTCATCTTCATTCTGAACACAGATAAAGCAATTCTATAGCTTCACTGCTTTCAGAAACTACTATCCACGGTGGAACAGACCAAAAACTCTTCTTGGGTTTTGCTAATTTTCATGGAGTTTAAAATAATAGATATCTGCTAGTTATTTCCGAGCTTTGGTTAATGAATAACCACCAGCTGCTTTTGCAAATACTAGTTCTATCTGTATGCTGGACAAGTCAGATAATTATGTGTTATGTCTGCCCATACACAAAGATTATGACCCTATCATATACTTTCAAGTCTAGCAGACCTTTATTTTTTATCAAGAAAACAAAGAAGAACAAAGGTAAGGTCTCCACAAGAGTGCACAGCATCTCCTCTGTATGGCTAGCTTCATCTGAACAGAAAATGGCATCTGCCTCTTTTCATTTATTCACCTCAGTTAGCCAGAATTTGATGCACGTTCAAGTGAAGTTGTCTTCGGTTAAAATCTGAAGAAAGCCAAAATTTGGCCTTGAGATCTCTTGCCCACAATGAGATTTAAAAATATGTTTAAAAATCTGAGCTGGTAAATGAGATTTGAGGTTTACAGGATAAGCACAATAATCTTGTGTGCTCATTTCAGAGCTTTCTTTATGACTTGAACTTTCATAGCCAGCTGGAGTTCACCCTTTTCAAAGTCTGTTAAGGATTTATGAAAAACAGCTCTGACCCACTTTGGAGTTCATAGCTACCTCAGACATTCTGCCTTTATCAAGGTAATGCATTTTTTTGTGCTGCTGCGCTCCCAGGAAAAAACATATCCCATCCTCAAAATATCCTTAGCTTTATCTAGATTGTGTGACAAGGGACATTTTAAGTAATTAGAACAATAGCTAAAAAGATCTTGGAAATAAAATGGTCTAAATCTAGCTCAGTGAAGTTGGTTTACTTTCCTAAGGTTCAGTTTTAGAAGTCCTTACATCATTGCTAATTCCAGACTTACGCATTTCTGCATCTTCACACTGAGACTTCCAGCACTGTAATCTTTTTATTAAAAGAACCGACGCCCTTCCAGTACATGGCTGTATTATGCATTATACTACATAGACTGCAACATGCCAAGAAAATTCTTTCAACAGTACTTATACCACAACTTTTACAAATATGGCAATGATCAACTCAAAGCTTGATGTGGAGGATAATTACATTTAAAGCAATTTAACATGTTGTTACAAAGCTACATTTAATGGAGTAGCATTAAATGAAACTGTTATTTAACAGCAGTACAGCCGTGAAGACTTAGGACCCAATCCTTTAAGCTTTATATAGATAAGTAACATTTACCCGTGTGAGTAGTCTCACTGAAATAAGACAACGTAATTGGGTAAATAAAGAAAAATTTGGTGAGTAAGGATCACAAGATTGGACCCTAGAATTCACTTTGCTTTAAACAGACCAACAAGAATGTCTTTCTATGTATTTTTTAATTTACTTTTTTTGTTTGAATGTGGCTATAGATTGTTGTAACACATCTAATAGGAATCCCACTGGCAGAGACTGCCTAAAGATATATTTCTGTTCAGCATATCTCTCAGGCATCCTGGCCACGCCTTCTTCAGGGTTACAAGCACCACTTTGGGGATTATGCTGGTTGGCTCTTGGGTCCACAACAGTGAGGAGTTGTGATCACCTACCCAAGAGACTTAAACTCTTCCAAAGCCTGCTACATTCCATGAGGAGAGCATTCATGGCCATATCGTGCCCTCTTATCCATGAGTACTAATGAGTCTCTAATCACTTGAGAAATTTTACTTTTTATAAAACTCACTTTAGATTTACATGAGCATAAAGAAGGCCCCAAATGGTAAATGCCTCAATTTTACTTGCATCATTTAATTTTTTATCATTAAAATTTTATTTTAAAGGCACAATTACACAAATCACTTATATCGAGTTTATAAAGAGAGGGGCATGCAATTTTGCTCCATAATAGGAATGATACTAGCATCTCAATACCACATAGAACACAGGTCACAAAGGTTCTACAAATAATAGCTTCCTGTATTTATGCATTAACAAAATTGAACAGAAACATCCCTTGATTAATATTATCAGACAATCGAGTCAAACAACCACATATCTTACAGAAGTAGCGAGGCAGACAAGACAGAACAAACCACAGACAAAACAAATGCTCAGTAATAAATGGAAATGTAGAATTATGAAGGCGTTGCTAGAATTCCTGAGACAGGTAACGTGAAAGGAACTCCATCCCTACCCCAGTAGGAATCTAAGCCAACAAAAATGTAACAGCTTCAGAGTTCCATATTATTACTATCTATGTCACATAAGTGCAGCTAAAGTTAGACAAATCTGTCCTACTTTTGTCGTCTAGAAAAAGTTACCACTATGTGCATCCCTTCAAATTCAGCAATATCCAAATCCGTATTGCAGCAGAGAGTTAGAGTCAGGATAATATATTACTTTTGCCATTCAGGTAGAATAAGGATCTTTACAGCCAAGTTAGTTCACAAAAAACATCATTTGCCATGACTGAAACATGTTCTGGAATTGCCTAGCATCTCCGAGAATCAGTGACATGAAATCAAAATGAAGATTCTCTTGTGAGACTTGATTAATTCTGGCTGTTGTACTTGTAATCTCTTTCAGATGAGCTGTACCCTGACATATCCCTAAAGCAAATGCATCAGGGAACCACTACTGCTGCAAATTATGCCCGCACCAAAATGTCATAAATTGTATGTAGGTGGAGACATACAGCAGTTCAATAAGATTTATGTTTGATTCTGTATTGGGAAACCTGTGGCCTCATGCCAAGAGTGTATTTCCAGTATGACTCAGAAGTATACTGCCTGTTTTATAAAGTATATTACATTCCTCAAACCTATAATTGAAGTATTATCTTCCTTTGGGGCATAACCCAAAGCTCACTGGAAAGACTTCTCAATCAGCTTGGGATTTCAGGCCTAAAGCAACTTGGACAGGATGGAAAAAAAAAAAGAATACTTCAATTTGGCAAAAGCAATCGAGTATCCCCAGTATGGATGCACTGGAGGTCAGCTACGCCTGCCTCCACTGATTCCTTGATGTAGCTTATTAATTGCCTGTCTCACCTTATTTGGTTGGGCTACCCCCAACTCTTCCAGGACATTTTTGACACAACTTTATTTGCTTGAAGCAGGTCTTCAGTCTATCATTTTAAGAGTCACCACGGGCGTTTTTTACAATGGGCAATAGTAATTTGCTCCTGGATTTCCTGCATGTTGCAAGACAAGTTTGAGAGAGTGTTTTCAAGCCTGAGTGTTGGGTTATATTTTCCTGATGATTAATTGCTACAGGACACAAGAAACATCAGAACAATTAGGCCAATGTAGTAGAACCACCACCTGGTGATAGTGGTAGGTTGCAGAGATGCACCATCTCCAGCAGGAGTTCCAGAGACATTGTACCTCACAGGACATCTGAATGTGTCTGGAAAATACAGATACAAGTGACTTTTATGAAAGGCTCTGAAAGGCTCCAGTGTTTGCTCTTCCTGTGCTGCCCAACCACAATGACAAGTGTGGGGATGACAGCCACTGTTGGTGCTAGACTTGGAACAGTCCTTCTCAGAAATGCAAAGACTGAGGGCTTGATCCATTACATGTGCAAGTATCCCTTTAACCACACTGGGTCTAATCATGGGAGTAGGAACTACCTGAACTAGTAGGAGTTGCAGGATCTGGTCCTTTGGGTATGACAGAATCACCAGTAAAGCAAGGGAAGGCATCTCATTTGTTCTTGCCCATCCCCTGTACACACTTTCAAAGGGGCAATCCCTGATGTTTTGAAAGGTGAGCAGAGCAGAAATATCTACCTAATCCGATCACCTCCTTCAGGGAATTACACCTTTAAAATATAGCTTCTATATCAGTATATAGTTTTATAGCATGTAAACATTTAAGCTTCACCACATTCTGAATGAAATGGAAATGGAGAGGAAAGAACGTCACTTAACAAAGGAATCTATTTTAGATATTTACCTGGCCTCTGTCACCTGGCAATATGTCTATACAGCATTTTGGACCAGGTGGGACCTAGCCTCCCAAACTCAGACTAGTGGGGTTCATGCCAGTGCTCTAAAAATAGCTGCACAGACATTTCTTTGAAGTTGCAGCTTGGTCTGGAGCTTGGGCTCTAAAGCCTGGCAACAAGGATGGGCTTCAGAGCCTGAGCTCCTACACAAGCCACAACTTCAAAGTGCTACCTATACAGCTATTCTAAGGGTGCTAACATGAGCTCCACTAGCCCGAGTCTGTCAACCCAAGCTATGGTCTTGATCGAGCTTGGTCTCAAATTCTGGGTAGACATATTCTTGGTGTCAAATAGCCACAGAATATGTAACTAAGCTTAACACAAAAAGTCTAAAATGATCAGAACATTTAGTGTATTTGGTTATATTGCCCTTCTTTACTCTGCAGACAACCAGACAGGTTTAAGGAGTTAAAAATCCTACTTTACAGATGGAAAAGCTAACTTTAAAAGAAACCACAGCCCTATAGTTATCAAAGTTTAAGTCAACCTTTGTGCTGCAAGTATCTTGCCTACTTGTTCAGTAATAGGACTAATCAATCATATTATCTCTAGTAATAGTATTCATTATAGTCCAAGTCTTATCTTCAAATCAAAGCCAAGAAGAAAGGCAGACACAGATATAAGGAAATGCTTTACTTCTCTCTGATATGCCGTACATAGTTTAAATACCAGCACTGATAACATGTTAGCCACTCATGAATCCCATGTACACTTAATCATTCATTTCCTTCATTGACTAAGAATAATTTTTGGCATGATTTACTATGGCTTAGACCTTTACGTCCTCCAAGACATCTGGCTTACGTCCAAAAAAATGGCACTCTTATGAAGCTGAGTGCACCAGCCTTTTGTGCTGGGCTGTGGGGAGGATGGGGCAGGGAAGGGACTGAGGGCTCTTCTTGAATTCTTCCCATCAATTATCTAGAGGAGCTGTAAGATATCTATTTGCTTTAAAATCATGGGTATTTGAGGAGCTATGCATGCAGTTTGAATATGTCTCTAGTGAGCTGGCCAACATGTTGTCTCCACCTTCCATTGAAGGTAGACAGACCCCATTTGTCAAAGTGACATGAAACCTTTGGATCCTGTTTGACTCCTCACTAAACCTGGATGACCTATAGCCTCAATTTCCAAAAATGCCTTCTTTTACCTCTGGCTTGCTAGGAAACTCTGTCCCTTCCTCCCAGATGAGGACCTGGTCACAGTAATCCATGCATTAGTCACTCCAGAGTGGATTACTGTAACTCACTGAAGTGCCAGCCAGAGACTCCATGCAGTCCACTAGGGACTTTGCCATTCCTATTGATTTACCTGGAAGGCACTCAGATACTGTAATGATGAGCAGCAATCTAAAAGCCTTTAGAGAGACAGACAGACAGACAGTCTTGTGACTTTGTGCACTGCACTGACACATTTTTATTATGGGCGTTTCTATGATGCTTGTCACTGTGCTATCTAACCATCTATAAATACGTTAATGTATTTAACCCACAACATACCTGTGTGGTGGCTGGGACCCTAGATGCCAGCTGGGGAACGGATTACAGGAATATTTTGATTCTGGTATGTACATTCTGGTTTACCAAAAAATATCACAAGATCTTATATGAAAGCTGGGGGTCACACTGCGGTCCTTAATATCATTGTGAAATGTATATACAGATACTATGTAAGGAGTTTTATACACACACACACACACAATATTTTTGAAGTCTGTGCCCAGGCACTAGTCAAGAGCAGAGGTGAAAAAACTGGTTTCCTCCAGATAGGAGGTAAGAAATGCATCCCTCTCTCTCTGTGTTGTGATGTAAAGTAAGCATTGTATACTATCACAATGGATGCCCATTGACATACCAAATCAAATGTTAATGAAGGGCTCTGCAGTCAACAGGGAAGCAGCACACAAGAAAAAACAAGCCACAGTTGGTTATCCTGTCTCTCAGTATTGACAGTGAGGTATAGGTATTGGGGGGTATAGGTAGGAGATGAAGAATATTGCAATAATCTTCATACAAAATCTGCCTTGTGAGGTATCATTTGAAAACTAATAACTCGCTGGTCAATAATATCATGGTATGTAGCAATATAATATGTAAAGTTATGAATTCCCCCTGTTTGAAATTATTATCACATGTTCAAAATCACATAGCCCCAGCTAGGTAAAAGTTGTTAAATAGGTCTATCCTAAACAAATAAATGTTTGTTTACCTCAGGTTACATATAAGTAGCAAACAGGATCATCGAGACAGCAGAGGGAGGAGATGGCAGAAACAGAACAATTTGCAATTCAGCAAACACAAGTTTTGGGGGTGAGGCAGCAAAAGAGCATGGAGCGTCCTTCACCACCAGACTCCATTTCGCCTTCCTTACTGCTTGAAAGAACTTTGCTTTCAGAGATAACCTTCAGAAGAATCCACTTCACAGGTTCACTGGACTATGAAAGAAAGGAGCAGAAAGCCCCAAGTTACCTCTTTCACCTAAGAAGACAAATGCATCAGCACCTTTAGGCCCCTGGAAGAGAGCCTGAGGCCCTGACCAGAGGTGGGGGGAGCGTGGTCTAGCGCCGTCTTGGTGGAAGACAGTGGGTGAGAGAGGCCATTGTGAATACAAAATGTGCTCGATTAAATTTTAGACTTTTAGATGTATGTTTTCACTTTCATTTGCTTGCAACCATTTCTAACTTTTAAAATTGGTTAGTCTCTAAGGTGCCACAAGTACTCCTTTTCTTATTTCTAACTTTATTTTTTGATACTTGAACTCACCTAAAAGCCTATCTTATTTGTTAATAAGTTTGTTTATTAAAGAAGCAAGTAGCAACCAAGGCTGGTGGATGCCAGAGTGGGGCTGTAGACAGGCTGCTGAGGTCAGAGCTGCTGAATCACACAGACACTAAGGATGTGACCTGCATACTGGTAGACTAGTTGTGAGAGGCCTAGGTTGAGCGCTACAACAGCAAAGCATTGTGACGGACCCAGGTGACACAGCCCCCTCACTGCTCTAGATTGTACCCCAGAATGTGACATCATTATCCTACACCTGGGAAATAAACAGGCAGTGCATTTACAGTCATGCATCCGATGAAGTGAGCTGTAGCTCACGAAAGCTTATGCTCAAATAAATTGGTTAGTCTCTAAGGTGCCACAAGTCCTCCTTTTCTTTTTGCGAATACAGACTAACATAGCTGCTACTCTGAAACCAGTCATGAAAATGGGATCTCTACAAACCTTGGTAGAAAACGCTGAAAAAGACTTTGGGTGAGATTAACTTCTTTAGATGAGAGGTTAATCTGATAGTTAAACTTAGTCTCTGGAAAGCCTGTCATGATTTTGTTTTATGTGTAACCATTTGTTAGGGGCTGGATATCAAAGGGGAATGCTTCAAAGAGACTTGGATGCACCTATCATTAACCTGCAAGGCAAATAAGGGCTGGTATGGCCCAGAGGAAAGTACTTGAATAACTAACAGGCTGGTGTTGTTAGGGAGCTGACACAAGCAAGACTTCCTCACACTGGTGGCAGGGGGTAACAAGATGACTCACGGTCCTGGGTACCCCAAGAACCATCACATTAGCAAAGCAACTTGTCCCCCTGTTTATACATGGAGAACAAAATTACCAATAGATTAAGGCATTTGCCCAAGGCCAGAAAGGAAGCATGTGGTAGAGTTGGGAACAGAACTCTCGAGTCCTCCCTCAAGTCTCTTTGCTTAGTACCCTAAATGTAAGATCATCCTCTCTCCCAATTCAGCTATACAAAATAAACGTGCTAGAAGTACTGAAAACACAGTTGGGGCAGATTCTGGGCAACCTGTAAGCTGGGGACAGGAGGGCACCCTCATGTGGGAGCCTGCCAGAATCTTACTGGGGAACACTGGTCCTGATGCCTCTTGGCACCCCCACATGTGCTAGATGCTGAAGTGGGGACAGGAAGGGGAATGGTGAGGATGAAGCCATGGCCCCAAGGTCCCTTTGCTCTAGCCTAAGGAGCTGGTTGAGTATGGAGCAAGGAGTACTCTACACCATCTCCAAGGATGGCTCTAGCAAGCTCACCTAGGAATTACTGTGGCTATGGTCTCTACACCCTTACAGTTAGCCTATGGTGAAAGGCACAATATTGCCTTTACTTTCTATGAAAGGAAATATTATACCTACAAGAATGCATTTCAGTTGGTGCCTTCTAAATGCAAAGTAACCTGTTCCCTAACTCTTCTGCATGGGGTTTTTGATAGTGGGCTTGCCTATGTACAGTCTTGCATGCATACAGAATGCTCGTGACTTATATGGATGCTGCCAAATAATTAAAAAATAAGCTTTCTGAAATATAAATAAAATTATAACAAACTACTCAAGGCAGGGCAGATTATTAGTAATTACAGGTGAAGAACCGCAAAAAAGGAATATAGGATCACATAACCAAGGCAATACTCTTAGAGTGTCACATCAAAGCATTTACACTATCTATAGCAAACTAAAGGTTTATATTTATTAAGCCTTACCTACTTTTTTATATGTACATAAAGTGCATGGGCAGGAGTGCTGGAACAATTTGCATAGTGGGGGTGCTGAGAACCATTGAACCAAACTGTATATGATGGAAATCATTTCAAGCCAGGGGGTACAGTTGCACTCACAGCACCCCTAGTCCCAGCACCTATGTGAATGGGTATGAAATGACCACACACTGCTGAATTTAAGGTCTCTTTGCACCATCTGGACTGTAATCTAGCAGCATATGCCCAGCAGAAAGTTCCCCTTGTGTAGAGGAACTCAGCACCAGACCTGCAATTCAGATGTGTGCTCTGTTGTGCCTGTCCTCCACTGTCTGAGGTCTTTAAGGGACACTGTGTACTTGGCATAATTTAGAGCTGCCTGTCTAAATTGCATCATGCCTGAGGTGCAGGAAAGAATCTTGCCCACAGTTTTGATAATATGAAGAATTTTTTAATTAATATGTCTTTCCGTGATGTCACCTTTTTCCATTTGACATATGTTGGATTTTTTTTTCCTGAAGGTTTCTAATAAAAAGGAAGCCAACATGGCTTTCCTTGCTTTACTTCTTTATCTACCAGAATCAATAATGTCAGCAAGCACATGTGGATACGTGTGCTTGTTAAACAATCAGCAGAGAACAACAAAAGTTAAAGCCACAAAAACATCATTTATTTGTTTTTATTACCTCATTTACAGAGTGACTGATTTAAAGGAATACACATATTTGTAATCTGGAGAATGTTCTTCATCATATTACACCCCTTTCCTCATGGTGCATCCTATTTTGAGTTCAAGATACTTGACCATGTCACTTTGAATAAATAAAACTCCCCATGCCGCTCCAAAGTATTAGCCATTCCGTTTAAAACCACAACTGACTGCAGCCGTTAGAGAGGCCCAATAAACAGGATCGGCACGGGAGCAATGTACTCCAAACTAAAAACAGTCACGTTACTTTATTTATAAAAGTTACACCTGCCTTTTACCTGAGAAGAACCTGAAGGACAAATCAGACAGCTAGAAATGGCAACTTTCTAACCCTCCTACACTCTTCAGAAACACAGGGTTTTATTTTATTTTTTATAAGGAACTAGGTCATCTTTAGCATAGAGGTTTCTGCATGTAAAGACAAGCTAATTGATTTGAATGAAACAAAACTACACCAAGCGCTTGATGTGTTTTATTGCTTTTACTACTGTGTGCACCTGTATGAGTCCAGGAGAGCAGTCCCTCAAGGCCCAATATACAGATTTATATACGCTTAACACATCTTAAAAGTTAAGGAAATGATATATTTTCTCTCCAAGGGATTTGATTTATAAAAATCGTAAGGGCTGTTTCACTGTCACTTTTGTTATTTATACAGGTAAAGGAAGGTTGCCAACCGTCCCAGATTGACTGGGAGTCTCCCGGAATCAGCCTCGATCTCCCGGTGGCTATTGAAAGAAATCTGGGAGGTTTTAATAGGCACTAGAAGTCCAGTCGGCGGTGCAGTGGGGCTACGGCAGGCTCCCTACCTGCCCTGGCTCCGCGTGGCTCCTGGAAGCGACTGGCATGTCCTTCTGGCTCGTAGGCACAGGGATTGCCAGGGGGTCTCTGCACGCTGCCCTTGCCCCAAGAACCGACTCCGCAGCTCCCATTGGCCAGGAACCACTGCCAATGGTAGCTGCAAGGGTTGTGCCTGCAGGCAGGGGCAGCACTCAGAGCCCCCGAGCCACCCCTGAGCCTAGGAGCTGGACATACCCGTCGCTTCCACGAGCCGCCTGAGGTAAGCGCTGCCTGGCTGAAGCCTGCACCCCACCCCCTTTCCTGCACCCCACCTGCCTTCCCCAGGCTCAGCCTGGAGCCCCCTCCCACACTCTGAACCCCTCAGCCCCACCCCCCAGCCCAGAGCCTACAACCCGTCCCACACCCAACCCCCTGCCCCAGCCTGGTGAAAGTGAGTGAGGGTGGGGGAGACCAAGCAACTGAAGAATGGGGATGGAGTGGGTGGGGGCAGGGCCTTAGAGAAAGGGCAGGCAGGGGCGTGGCCTAGGAGAAGGGGTGGGGCGGAGTGCGAGGCAAGGGTGTTTGGGGTTGTGCAATTAGACAGTTGGCAACCCTAAGGTAAAGTGCAGAACGTGAATACTTGCACTTTTCTGAACACAATGGACTCTTTTCACTCACGATGGCCCACATCAGTAACACTGCACCTCTCTGTGTTAGTGTGGTTAGCTATGCCCTGGGGTGACGTGGGATGGTGCTCATAAGCAGTATTTGCACTAATCCCTTCCCCAGGGTACAGAGTAACAGCCGTGTTAGTCTGTATTCGCAAAAAGAAAAGGAGTACTTGTGGCACCTTAGAGACTAACCAATTTATTTGAGCATAAGCTTTCATGAGCTACAGCTCACTTCATCGGATGCATACTGTGGAAAGTGTAGAAGATCTTATTATATACACACAAAACATGAAAAAATACCTCCTCCCACCCCACTCTCCTGCTGGTAATAGCTTATCTAAAGTGATCACTCTCCTTACAATGTGTATGATAATCAAGTTGGGCTATTTCCAGCACAAATCCAGAGAAAACCTGGCTTTGTGTTGGAAATGGCCCACCTTGATTATCATACACATTGTAAGGAGAGTGGTCACTTTAGATAAGCTATTACCAGCAGGAGGTGAGTTTGTGGGGGGGGCGGGGTGAGAAAACCTGGATTTGTGCTGGAAATGGCCCACCTTGATTATCATACACATTGTAAGGAGAGTGGTCACTTTAGATAAGCTATTACCAGCAGGAGGTGAGTTTGTGGGGGGGGGGGCGGGGTGAGAAAACCTGGATTTGTGCTGGAAATGGCCCAACTTGATCATCATACACATTGTAAGGAGAGTGATCACTTTAGATAAGCTATTACCAGCAGGAGAGTGGGGTGGGAGGAGGTATTTTTTCATGCTTTGTGTGTATATAATAAGATCTTCTACACTTTCCACAGTATGCATCCGATGAAGTGAGCTGTAGCTCACGAAAGCTTATGCTCAAATAAATTGGTTAGTCTCTAAGGTGCCACAAGTACTCCTCTTCTTTTTCCCCAGGGTAGTAAGGCTCAGAAGAATGAATTGAACGAGCAGCAGGATGGCTACTGGAAGTGGACACAAACAGAGCTCTTCTCTTTCTGGATAATGTCCAGAGAGAACATTTGTGTTTTTTCCTTGTGATCCAGCACATACCACATTTAGTGCAGAAATAGGAAAAACTAATTTTATGAACAGGAAGCTGAATAAGTTCCTTAAATGGGAAAATTAGATTTTGATCATCTTTACCAGGCCAGGGACAATATCCATAGGGGATTTTCCCTGCAATTTTTAGGAGACTGAGGAGATCCAAAACCTGTAGAATTGTAGTGAAAGAGGTTTTGTTCATTTTCAAATCTTATTTAATCTTATTCTTATTTTTTTTAAAACAAGATGACTGTACTTTTGCATTTGCTGGTCCATGTTTTGTACAGAACCCACTCTCTCTTGCAGGAATCTTCCAAACTGAGCAGAGGGAATGGAAATCCAACACTTTTCACCTGTTTTTAGCAGTACTGTAAAAATCGCTTTTAACAAACAGTAAGTTGCACGTCTATATCATCTTCCATTTCACCTCTCCAAGTGCTCGTCAACACTACTGGGTTACACCTAGCAGGCAGATAAGCATTACGAGCACAATTTTATAAGCAGAGAAACTTAAGAACAGAGAGATAAAATGATTTGTCCAAGGTCTGATAAAAAGCCAATAGTAGAAGCATGGATCTATAAAAGTAAATCTCCTGACTCCCAGGCCTGGACTTTAGCCATGAGACCATACTTCCTTCCAGATTTTGCTTACATTTTAAAAGAATAGCAAACACCTCCTTTATCCTTACTGCCAATTCTGGACACAACTGATGGTCCCAGATCACTTTCTACAGCGTAAACACTAGACTTCTCCTTCCTGCTGGTTAGCTATTAGCTCCAATCTCTTCCTGCACTCTCCCTCATGTTCCCTCTGTTTTCAGCCTCCCTTCTCTCTGATCTTCATGCTTCTCTCCTTTGTTTCCTACTCTTTGTCCCTTCATCTCTTTTCCCTCCTTCCTCTCCCTTTCTATTTCCCCTCTCTCCCTTCCTTCCTTTTCCTGCTTTCTTTCACAGAATAGGTTAATGGAACCAACATGAATTTTGCCAACCATCACTCTGTTTGCATGTTGATGCCCTTTCCTCCACCTTTTGTCTTACTGGTCTTCTTATATTGTGAGGTCTTTTTAGGCAGGAACCATGTCTTCCTATGTATTTGTACAGAACCTGGCAACAGGGTTCCCATCCTGATCAGGGCCCTTGTTCACTACCAGGGCTTTGGAGCTGTGCTCCAGCTCCAGGCAAAAACCTGCAGCTCCACTGCTCCAGAGCTGCTCCACGGGCTCCGCTCCAAAGCCCTGTTCACTCTAGCATTACAAATATTAACTAATTAATTAACACGCAACTTTAAAATTATATTTACATTCTCCTTAACACACGTACAATTATGCCCATTTTATGAAACCAACTGCATGACATTTCTGTCAGACAATATTGTTATTTAAAACACACAGTCTGACATCTAGAAATTTTATAACGAAAGAACCCACCCCAACATCAAAACACAACAGCTCCTTCAACAGTTTTTACCTTTATTTACAAGAACAACACAAAAACTCTTTTTTCTCCTTGGTAGCTCTAAACAAATGTGTCTCCCTCGCTTATAGCAGTTTTACAAGACTATAAAGTTAGCACGTTCTAGTATCCAATTAGCAGTTCACTATATAAAGGTATACCAGAGTTACATACTATTGTATTAGCATGAAATGGAGGTTAAATGTATTCCTCCCTTTCTTGCCCCTATGATATGTTATGATATGCTATAATACTATATGTAAACCCACCTATGATATGTTATGCTTGAAGGCCTAGCAAAGGACCAAGAAAGCTTTACATTAGTGAACAGTTACTAAAGAGATATAGCTTCTCATACATGCCACATAAGATTCAGATCTCCTTACCTACAGTACAGATTAATAGGAAATAACTATGCCAACTCAGGTTCAATAAAAAAAAATGCTACTCTGGTACTTGCCTGTGTCATTGTTAAAGGAATCAGGACAATTCTGGATATTATCAGAAATCTTTCTATAGCTCTTTGCCTTGGTCTCTGCTTCTTTCTGCAGTCTCTTTAATTATTACTATTATGGTAATACCTGAAAGCCCCAGGTATGAGGACTTCATTATGTAGGGCACAGTACAGAAACATAGTAAGTGAGAGTCCCTGCCTTGAAGAGTTTATAGCCTAACGGGCAAGACACACAAAGGGTGGGGAAATGAAAGATTACTATTCCATTTTTACAGATGGGAAAATTAGGCACAAGGAGATTAAGTCATTTGCCCAAGGTCGCTCAGTCTACGGCTTCATCTGGAATTGAACACAGGTCTTCTCAGTCCTAGGCTAATTCATTAGCCACAAGGCCATCCTCCTGCTCCCTTTCAAGCTTCATCTCACTATGTTTCCATCCAAGACAGAAATAAAAGCTTATATAAAATGATGGTCAAACAATGAGACATTTTTGCTGTCACCATCTCTCAATTTTCTTTAAACATGCTGATAGAAAAGTGCCAAGAATTTGGCATGGTTGACCGCTCAGTTAGCAGTCAATGTAGGTAACCCACCCAGCCATGTGAGAGACACTACATAAAATGGTGTACTCTGAACAAAGGGGCAGCTGTGACTGGCTGGAGGTTTGGGTGTTTTGCGAAATACTCATGAGTCAATGACTTTCCCGCAAACCCCACTAATCATAATTTCCAGGACTGCATTGTCCATAGATATAGCATTTCCAGAAAATATATTTCCATGTCAGAAATGCTGCTTTGCTGGTATCATAACATCAGTTTAAATGGAACCTCTGGGGCTAAAATCCCACAAAGTTTTCAACAGCAAATATACTGCCAAACTTTTTTTGTGCACAGCTCATGCTTTCCTTTAAAAAACAAAGAATCCACCTTAAAAAGTTGTCATGTCCTTCCATAACATGCAACATGATCGGGTTGGCTGTCAAAACACATCATGTCACTGTGGGTGTGACACCACATGACCAAAATAACCCAGAGCGATTGATGTAAAACAGATTGTATTTGACATTCAGAAAAGGTTCAGTCTACGTGTTTGCTATCCAAAACCCTTTGTGTTTAATTACAGCAGTGTTGGGTTCAGCAAAATGCTATAAGCAGGTTAGCAAGCCACTACTCTCTGAATCAGCAGCGCTAACTGGTGTGTGTGTTTCATGGTCAGTCTGTAGCAACTTGGTATTTTATATTTACATTTGGTCAGTGATACAGGGCCTAATCTTGTACCGAATAAAGTCAAGGATAAAATTAACTTCAATGGGAGCAAGATTGGGCCCATTATATTACATCTCCCAATACACTTTAAAACAGAATCAGAGGGCTGTCAGAGAGATACATGCTCTTTATACTAAAACTACCTTTATGGATTTTAAAAGAAGACATCAAAATGAGTAGGTGTCATTTCTATTTGTAGTCCCTGTAGTCTTCTCTTTACAGAAATAAGGTCCTTATTACATCCAAAAAAGTAAGACAAAAGTCAATTGTCCTAATTAAAAACATGTCCTATCCCTGTATTTATTTGTATAGAAGACAGAGCTCTCATTTGCAGTCTGGCTACAGACCCTATCTGCAAAGATAATCAAGAAGAAGATACAGCTCACCAGAAGCAACCTTTGTGAAAGTTTAAATTTGAAAACATTTAAAGGGAAAACATTCTCAGTTAACTGCAATATTCTTGCAAAGAGTTTTAAGACATATTATGAAGTATGAACATTTGTTCTACACCTACTTCTCCCTGATTTCATTCTTTTTCTCCTTGTTATATTTTCCTTTCAAATTCTCTCTCTCTCTCTCTCTCTCTCTCTCGCATCCAATGAAGTGAGCTGTAGCTCACAAAAGCTTATGCTCAAATAAATTTGTTAGTCTCTAAGGTGCCACAAGTACTCCTTTTCTCTTTTTAAAGTTTCTGAAAGAGGTACAACCCACAGCACAGCTTGCCCATTTCCTGAAAGACCACATGGACTGGTCTTCCAGTCCATGCTTAGCTCATATTAATAGGACAAACCCTCAGCAACATAAAATAATGCAGAAGGTGACAAAGGGAAATGAACTGCAGCATGGAAAGGAAAGTGGACTGGGGCTCACAAGATATGCATTCATTTCCCAGCTCTGCCACAGACTTCTTGTGTGGCCAAGTTCTGTGGATATGTCTGCAGTCCATAGTAACCTGGGCTCTGACTCATGTTTAAGCCTCAACCCCCTACCATCCATACACAAAGCCATTTGATACATGCCAGAACTCTCTCAGAATGTGGGCCTGCTGACTCATCCAGGGATATGGGTCTGAGCTCACATCCCACTGTAGCACAGCTCCAAGTCTGCTCACTTTGCTGTGAGAACATAGCAGAAGTCCATGTATGGAGCTTATCCCACAATTGTGCTGTCCTACAATCCCCTGGGCCTGTGCATCCCAGCTCTTCTCTCTCCAAACTTCACCCTCTACTTCCAGCAACAGGAAGCACTGGGAGCTCCACTGCAGTGTGGACGCTAAAAGCTTGGAAACAACGGATTTGCAAGTGCAGGTAACATGGACCCAGGTTTAAGGGTATGTCTACACTGGTCAGTGGTCTCTCTGTGTTAGCTCCCCCATCTGTGAAATTGGGGCATTTATACTTTGTTTCTCCCATTTCTCATCCATTTAGATTGTAAGTTCTGATGGGCAGGAACTGTGTGTTCATATGGTGCCTACCTCAATCAGGCCCTCATCTTGGTTGGGGCTTTCAGGCACCACTCCAATACCAATAATTATAATAAATAAGTGGAAAAGGAGCACCTCTGTAGAACTGCGGTCCTTTGAGGAGGGATTCAGATTCACAGCAGTAGAAGAGAACAGCACATATTCATATCCTCTGGTTGTCTGGTTCCTATTTTTATTCTCCCTTCATTTATTCAACAGAGTCCTCTTTGGCCACCCACTAAAACTGCGTGAGCGATGAGCTAGAGGACAAGAAACAGACTAGAGGTGAAGATTATTCTAATTTAACAGAACTTTGCACATTACATTCCAAACAATCCAGAGCAGCATAATATTACCAGGACTGAGCTTTCTACCATGCAGTGAAATTGCACAGGTACAAAGCATTCTTTTACACGTTTCCTGTTTAAATCTGAAGGGAACTCTTTTCTCATGAGTCTTTTGGGTCAGGATGACAATATCCATTATAATCCTGGGAGCTCCACTGACTTTCCTCTACTTCTCCCCTTGCTTCCAAAATAAATTAAGGCTAGAGGTGGTCACAATCATTCAAGAGCCTTCTAAGTTAATAGAAATGTCAACAAATTTGTCATTGCCTTTTGGAGTTTTGCACATGAAACAGAAATCAGTGCTAATCTACTATTAATCCTAAATGTGTTTTTGGCATCCAATTCCTATTATCCTCTAACCTGGTGCACATGTTTGACTCAAGTCACATTGTACCTGGAACTGTGAAAAGTTTCAGGCTGGGGGGAAAGAAAAAGGAAAAACGTTTTACTCTCTTATGAGAGATGAAATTTGTGCAAGTTTCAAGTATCAATTTGAAGGGTCAGAAAGAGTTCGTGACTCCATTCAAGCATTAACATCAGAAACTGACCGAAGAACTCCACTCACAATGAAGCTCCAAGTCTCCCAGAAGTAATCGAGAGCCCCGGGGAATGTGCATATTAGTCTGCCAAAAGCTATAACACAATTTCCTATTGTTTCGGCTTTGTTCTAGTGTGCTAAACTTGTACAAGCTTGCTAACAAGCACTCTTAAAATAAGATACTCACTGTAAGACACTGTGTTGTTGTATAGATCAACTTAAGTAAACCACAGTGTTTCCTAAAAAACCTACCAGTGCTTCATGGATGAAAACTTTAGTTGAAAAAAGTATTAAATAATATAGACATGTATTCTTTGAAACCAAGAATAAATAGCAAACTTAAATCTAGAACAAACACTAGCAACTGTAACCACCAGGAAATAATGGCTGCACATACATGCTAAAAATATTAAAAGGGACACGAACAACATGAAATCTGATCAATTAAAAAACAAAAAAAATTTAAGGCACTATACCTGCCTCTGAATCCCACTGCCTGTTTTCCTTTTTTAAAAAATGTCTCCACCACTTTTCCCACCCCACCTCCCCCAATTTCCTTATGCCACGGGAACAAACCTCACCAAGAAAAAGGGGGAAACAGAGAAAAAACAATGAAATTGACTATATACAGTGTGCTGCTAAGTGCATAAGCACATTTTTTAAATTGAGAAATATGTTCCCGCTAATCTCTTTCAGTTATGGCAATCATAAGTGTTATCTGTAACAATAATAGGCAAAAACTGTTTAGACAGAATTGAGATGTTGTCCCTTTAAAATGCCACTGTGCAGAATGGATAGCTTGACTAGAACAGAATATCTAAACACAGATACTTCTGCTTGACCAAGCAAGTCATGCAAGAGGAATCCATGACTCTAGCACAAGCATAACTGAAACCCACTGTATGGATTTCAACAACAAATGTTTTGCACCAAGAGTCACTACTACACCTTTCTTTTATGTGATAAAGTGGCCTTAAGACAAATTTTGGCCAGGGCTGGTTATGCAAAGTGATTTCTCAGTGAACAAAAGTATGAAAAAAAATCTATGAAAATCAAAACTTTAGTCAAAAGAAGAGAGTGTTTTGAAGGAAAGGAGTCTAGACAGGACTCTGAGCAAACTTCAAAGTCTCTAAGCCCTGGTCTACACTAGGACTTTAGGTCGAATTTAGCAGCGTTAAATCGATTTAAACCTGCACCCATCCACACAATGAAGCCCTTTATTTCGACTTAAAGGGCTCTTAAAATCCATTTCCTTACTCCACCCCTGACAAGTGGATTAGCGCTTAAATCGACGTTGCCGGCTCGAATTTGGGGTACTGTGGACACAATTCGATGGTATTGGCCTCCGGGAGCTATCCCAGAGTGCTCCATTCTGACCGCTCTGGACAGCACTCTCAACTCAGATGCACTGGCCAGGTAGACAGGAAAAGAACCGCGAACTTTTGAATCTCATTTCCTGTTTGGCCAGCGTGGCAAGCTGCAGGTGACCATGCAGAGCTCATCAGCACAGGTGACCATGATGGAGTCCCAGAATCGCAAAAGAGCTCCAGCATGGACCGAACGGGAGGTACGGGATCTGATCGCTGTATGGGGAGAGGAATCCGTGCTATCAGAACTCCGTTCCAGTTTTCGAAATGCCAAAACCTTTGTGAAAATCTCCCAGGGCATGAAGGACAGAGGCCATAACAGGGACCCGAAGCAGTGCCGCGTGAAACTGAAGGAGCTGAGGCAAGCCTACCAGAAAACCAGAGAGGCGAACAGCCGCTCTGGGTCAGAGCCCCAAACATGCCGCTTCTATGATGAGCTGCATGCCATTTTAGGGGGTTCAGCCACCACTACCCCAGCCGTGTTGTTTGACTCCTTCAATGGAGATGGAGGCAATACGGAAGTAGGTTTTGGGGACGAAGAAGATGATGATGAGGAGGAGGAGGTTGTAGATAGCTCACAGCAAGCAAGCGGAGAAACCGGTTTTCCCGACAGCCAGGAACTGTTTCTCACCCTAGACCTGGAGCCAGTACCCCCCGAACCCACCCAAGGCTGCCTCCTGGACCCAGCAGGCAGAGAAGGGACCTCTGGTGAGTGTACCTTTTAAAATGCTATACATGGTTTAAAAGCAAGCATGTGAAAGGATTACTTTGCCCTGGCATTTGCGGTTCTCCTAGATGTAGTCCTAAAGCCTTTGCAAAAGGTTTCTGGGGAGGGCAGCCTTATTTCGTCCTTCATGGTAGGACACTTTACCACTCCAGGCCAGTAACACGTACTCGAGAATCACTGTAGAACAAAGCATTGCAGTGTATGTTTGCTGGCATTCAACCAAAATCCGTTCTTTATCTCTGTGTTATCCTCAGGAGAGTGAGATATAATTCATGGTCACCTGGTTGAAATAGAGTGCTTTTCTTCGGGGGACACTCAGAGGAGCCCATTCCTGCTGGGCTGTTTGCCTGTGGCTAAACAGAAATGTTCCCCGCTGTTAGCCACAGGGAGGGGGGAAGGCTGAGGGGGTAGTCACGCGGTGGGAGGAGGCAAAATGCGACCTTGTAACGAAAGCACATGTGCTATGTATGTAATGTTAACAGCAAGGTTTACCCTGAAAGAGTGTAGCCACTGTTTTATAAAATGTGTCTTTTTAAATACCGCTGTCCCTTTTTTTTTCTCCACCAGCTGCATGTGTTTCAATGATCACAGGATCTTCTCCTTCCCAGAGGCTAGTGAAGCTTAGAAAGAAAAAAAAACGCACTCGCGATGAAATGTTCTCCGAGCTCATGCTGTCCTCCCACACTGACAGAGCACAGACGAATGCGTGGAGGCAAATAATGTCAGAGTGCAGGAAAGCACAAAATGACCGGGAGGAGAGGTGGAGGGCTGAAGAGAGTAAGTGGCGGGCTGAAGAGAGTAAGTGGCGGGCTGAAGACAGGGCTGAAGCTCAAATGTGGCGGCAGCGTGATGAGAGGAGGCAGGATTCAATGCTGAGGCTGCTGCAGGACCAAACCAGTATGCTCCAGTGTATGGTTGAGCTGCAGCAAAGGCAGCTGGAGCACAGACTGCCACTGCTGCCCCTCTGTAACCAACCGCCCTCCTCCCCAAGTTCCATAGCCTCCACACCCAGACGCCCAAGAACGCGGTGGGGGGGCCTCCGGCCAACCAGCCACTCCACCACAGAGGATTGCCCAAAGAAAAGAAGGCTGTCATTCAATAAATTTTAAAGTTGTAAACTTTTAAAGTGCTGTGCTTAAAGTGCTGTGTGGCATTTTCCTTCCCTCCTCCACCACCCCTCCTGGGATACCTTGGTAGTCATCTCCCTATTTGTGTGATGAATGAATAACGAATGCATGACTGTGAAGCAGCAATGACTTTATTGCCTCTGCAAGCAATGATTAAAGGGAGGAGGGGAGGGTGGTTAGCTTACAGGGAAGTAGAGTGAACCAAGGGGCGGGGGGTTTCATCAAGGAGAAACAAACAGAACTTTCACACCGTAGCCTGGCCAGTCATGAAACTGGTTTTCAAAGCTTCTCTGATGTGTACCGCGCCCTCCTGTGCTCTTCTAACCGCCCTGGTGTCTGGCTGCGCGTAACCAGCAGCTAGGCGATTTGCCTCAACCTCCCACCCCACCATAAACGTCTCCCCCTTACTCTCACAGATATTGTGGAGCACATAGCAAGCAGTAATAACAGTGGGAATATTGGTTTCGCTGAGGTCTAAGCGAGTCAGTAAACTGCGCCAGCGCGCCTTTAAACGTCCAAATGCACATTCTACCACCATTCTGCACTTGCTCAGCCTGTAGTTGAACAGCTCCTGACTACTGTCCAGGCTGCCTGTGTACGGCTTCATGAGCCATGGCATTAAAGGGTAGGCTGGGTCCCCAAGGATACATATAGGCATTTCAACATCCCCAACAGTTATTTTCTGGTCTGGGAAGAAAGTCCCTTCCTGCAGCTTTTGAAACAGACCAGAGTTCCTGAAGATGCGAGCATCATGCACCTTTCCCGGCCATCCCACGTTGATGTTGGTGAAACGTCCCTTGTGATCCACCAGAGCTTGCAGCACTATCGAAAAGTACCCCTTGCGGTTTATGTACTCGGCGGCTTGGTGCTCCGGTGCCAAGATAGGGATATGGGTTCCGTCTATAGCCCCACCACAGTTAGGGAATCCCATTGCAGCAAAGCCATCCACTATGACCTGCACATTTCCCAGGGTCACTACCCTTGATATCAGCAGATCTTTGATTGCGTGGGCTACTTGCATCACAGCAGCCCCCACAGTAGATTTGCCCACTCCAAATTGATTCCCAACTGACCGGTAGCTGTCTGGCGTAGCAAGCTTCCACAGGGCTATCGCACTCACTTCTCAACTGTGAGGGCTGCTCTCATCTTGGTATTCATGCGCTTCAGGGCAGGGGAAAGCAAGTCACAAAGTTCCATGAAAGTGCCCCTACGCATGCGAAAGTTTCGCAGCCACTGGGAATCGTCCCAGACCTGCAACACTATGCGGTCCCACCAGTCTGTGCTTGTTTCCCGAGCCCAGAATCGGCGTTCCACAGCATGAACCTGCCCCATTAGCACCATGATGCATGCATTGGCAGGGCCCATGCTTTCAGAGAAATCTGTGTCCACGTCCTGATCACTCACGGGACCGCGCTGACGTCGCCTCCTCGCCCGGTATCGCGTTGCCATGTTCTGGTGCTGCATATACTGCTGGATAATGCGTGTGGTGGTTAATGTGCTCCTAATTGCCAAAGTGAGCTGAGCGGCCTCCATGCTTGCCTTGGTATGGCGTCCGCACAGAAAAAAGGCGCGGAACAATTGTCTGCCGTTGCTCTGACGGAGGGAGGGGCGACTGACGACATGGCTTACAGGGTTGGCTTCAGGGAGCTAAAATCAACAAAGGGTGTGCCTGTACATCAAGGAGTATTTCAGGCAGGACTTCACGGAGGGTTCCAATAAGAAATGGTGCACCTAAGTTATCGTTGTTATTGGAACAAGGAGGTTAGCCTGGCCTCTGATTGATACATGGCTAGATTTACCTCGCTGCACCTTCTCTGTGAGTGACTGCAGTGTGATCTAGACAGGGGAGGAGGCAAATGAGTACAAAACAAATCTGGTCTATTTCTTGTTCTGACCCACTCCATCTATCTTTTACATCTTTGGCTGGCAGCAGACGGTGCAGAAGGACTGCATGCCATCTACATCTCATGGCTGCTCGGCAGAAGATGGTACAGTACGACTGCTAGCCATCTTCATCTCTTGCCTGCCTGGCATAAGATGGTACAATACGACTGCTAGCAATCCTCATCTCTTGCCTGCCTGGCAGAAGATGGTACAGTACGACTGCTAGCAGTCCGTATCGCCTGCCCGCTCACCATAAGACGGTTCAATAGGACTGCAGGACTAAAGAGAATGACCTGGTCAAGTCACTCCAAATTTAGTCCCTGCGCCCATGTCTGCCCAGGCACTCCTGATCGACCTCACAGAGGCGACCAGGAGCACCTCAGACATGATGATGACGGCTACCAGTCGTACTGTACCGTCTGCTGCCACAAGGCAAGGGGTTGCTGCTACTGTGTAGCAATGCCGTACCGCGTCTGCCAGCACCCAGGAGACATAGGGTGACGGTTACCTGAGCGGGCTCCATGCTTGCCGTGGTATGGCGTCTGCACAGGTAACTCAGGAAAAAAGGCGCGAAATGATTGTCTGCCCTTGCTTTCACGGGGGGAGGGAGGGAACGGGGGCCTGACGATATGTACCCAGAACCACCCGCGACAATGTTTTAGCCCCATCAGGCATTGGGATCTCAACCCAGAATTCCAATGGGCAGCGGAGACTGCGGGAACTGTGGGATAGCTACCCACAGTGCAACGCTCCGGAAGTCGACGCTTTCCTCGGTACTGTGGAAGCGCTCCGCTGAGTTAATGCACTTCATGCACTTAGAGCATTTTCTGTGGGGACACACACACTCGAATATATAAAACCAATTTCTAAAAAATCGACTTCTATAAATTCGACCTAATTTCGTAGTGTAGACATACCCTAACACAACTGCCAGTAAAGCTCATCAAGGGGCCATATGGTATTGCAGGAAAAATCTCTCCCTCAGACAATCCTGACTACTATGCAAAGAGTAGGAAAAGGTGGAGTGATGAGATGGGATATACAATATCCTGCTACCCAGGACTAAGAAAAATAACCTACAATTCACAACATGGGAGCATGCAGAATCGATAGTCATTTCTGTCTGCACTATCCCCCCCCAATGGATAAGGTAACCCAGAAGAGCACTCACTTTTGGGCTATGCCATGCCTCCTATCACCTCCAAAGGGACACATGTTACCTATTATGTGTATTAGAGTATTGCCTACAGGGCCCAACAGAGATCAGGGTCCCACTGTGCAAGGCTCAATATGAACAGGTAGTAAGAGACAGCCCTGCCTCCAAAGAGTTCACTATCTAAACAGATAAGCCGGACAAAAGAAGTATTATTATCCCCATTTTACAGATGGAGAACTGAGGCAGAGAGCGATTAGGAGACTTGTCCAATATCACACAGGAGGTAGGTGTTAGAGCTGAGAACTGAACCCAAATCAATAGAGTCCAAGTCCAGTGCTTTATCCACAAGATCATCTTTACTCACTTAACAAAAGAATTTTTTCAGTCCAAGTCCAGATCTAAGCTTAGACATCAGCAGTGACTGATTCGCAATTCTAGTTAAGTCGCCCTACTGCATCCTTCTTGCCAAAGGCCACCTGGGGATTTCTGTAGCTAGCACTGTGAAGAATTAATGTGAATGGAGAGAATCAGCATTGCCTAACAAAGAGGAAAACTGTTTATCAGTTATCCACTCTGATGAATACAGCCACTCTGCTCCATTTTACAGTCTGTGGTGCATTGCTCAAAAAAGAACTAGATAAGCTCATGGACGATAGGTCCATCAATGGCTATTAGCCAGGGTGGGCAGGGATGGAGTCCCTAGCCTCTGTTTGCCAGAAGGGAATGGGCGACAGAGGATGATTACCTGTTCTGTTCATTCCCTCTGGGGCACCTAGCATTGGCCACTGTCGGAAGACAGGATACTGGGCTAGATGGATTTTTGGTCTGACACAGTGTGGCCTTTCTTATGTTCTAATGTCAACAAACCTACTGATGGTAAAAACAAACATGAGGGAATGCTCTTTAAAAGCCAGATCATGTTTGATAGAATATATAAATCTTTAATTCCAAGAAACCTGTCAGGAGTCTGGCTTCTCATGTGAGTCATGCCTGCGGACCACATCTGCAACACCCAGAAGGGTTTCCCGGCAGGTCCTCCTCCTGGCCACTGGGACAGCAGGCTCCTACTTCTCCAGGAGACCCCAATATGGGAATTCAGTGACTTGTTCCAAATAAAGAGAAATGTCACACAGGTACCTGCTTAAAACATGACAATGATTAACTGTGTTTGGCAGCTCAGGATAAGAATAATGAAACCAGTCTTTTATATGTGGTATATTAGATGTGTGTATATTATACACATACACTCAGAGAGAGAGAGAGAACATACACAGAAAAACAGCACATTCAAATACACTAATATTGTAGCAGTGTGCTGTGTGACTTCTGTTTTGTGTGTTACATTTGATTCAGAAAAGTACATTTATAGTTCAGTCATTCAAATCTACCTTTGGCAACATCCATTAAATGTTATGGTAAAAACAGGAATAAGCCAAAGACATACTGTACGTGGAGAGTAATTGACCAGTACAAAAATAGTTCTAAACATCTGCAGAAGAATCGTTTACCAGAATAGAGACCAGAGGTGGCAGAAAGTCACTCTGAATGGGAGGGTGGAGGTATAGGAGAATGAGGGGAGCTACTGACACTAGGGTTCGGGGTCTCAGCTATTTGCATCTCTCTCAGTGGGTCTCGGCCTGATTACCCTGGTTCCCACCTGCTCCCTGCGCCAATCCCAGCTGCCGTGATGGCCACTCCAGGCCCTTTGGGTCCCACTCTTGCTATCACCACCCCCACTTACGTGCAGTTTACTGGGAACAGAATGTGCAGTGGAACGACACATGCAGGTGGAAACATAGATCAGCTCCCACAATATTTCCATTAACCTCCAGTTCCATCGCCTCTGATAGGGACTGACGTGATAGGACGCAGCTCCTTCAAATGATCTCCAAAGATCCTCTGTTCAAAGTAGTCATGAAAAATACATTGTTCCGGAGCCTTCCCCCTCACCATCTGCAGTCCAAAGTTCTTGAAAGCATCAGAGTTTCATATAGGCCTTTAAACAGAGTTTGCAGGTGATTTGTCACAACAGGAAGGTCTGTTTCTAATAAAACTACAAACTTGTTACTGACCCTGTTGAATAATATGGTGTTCATTTTGGGTTTCTTTCTATTTAGTCTATGTAGGAAAATGATAAAAAACAGACCTGACAAAGTTTTTTTTTGTTGTTTTTTGTTTTTTAAAGAGTGGATTTTACTCAGTTTCAAATGCGGCAGTTGTATACTTTACGAATAGCCCCTGTCCCATATGCATGTGGCATCAAAATCCCCTCTCCTCTGTACAATGCAATATTTTACCTGCACCTTCTAAAACAACCAGGACCTACAGCTTTTATTTACATTTTAAATGGACAAGTGTAGAAGTCATTTTCTTCTACACCATGCTGCACCCTTCGTAAGAACTCAAGGAGCTGTCATAAATGGCTGAACTTCTAAGGATCAGCAGTTGTTACAGACCTGCACTCTTCTGGATACTTATTTGCAACACAGAAAATAAAGTACTTTGTGTTTGTGAAATAAACATTTGTAATAAATGGCCTTCCCACCTCAGCATTTCCAATCTTCTTCTACATGTTTTTTTTGTCCCTTTCCCAACTCTTATCCAAACAACCCTGACTGCTTGTTTATTGAGAACTCTGCGTAGGTCTACCTACACAAAGTGTGGCGATGACAGAATCACAGGGTATTAGTAGCTACAGTTAGCACTTTAAAAAAATCCCAGGCGGAGATGGCTGAGTTTTTTTAGAATTATTTTACTGGAAATGTAAAGACATGCAACAGCCTGGCAGTTTGATGACTGTGCTACATCAGAAAACGTATCAACTCATCAATACAAAAATCTATCCAAGCCCTGTCCCACGTGGATCTCATAACTTCATTCTAATGCTCTATTACAGCAAAAATATAGTTTCGTGTCAGAGTCACAGAGTTTAAGACCAGATCATCTACTCTGACCTCCTGTGTACCACGGGCCACTGGCACCACCCACACACTACACCTAATGATTTGGATGCTTGTAGAAGGTGTCAGGTTCACAGTCTTGGAAAATGAAATTCTCTATCAACAGAACAACAGGACGAGCAGCAAAGGTGCAGTGTCTCTCACACTACTTCGTTAATGTCCTCATCCTGAACTCAGAGGAAGCACTCAGGAGGATGTAAGCTGGTTTAATTTCCATACCTACTCAACAAAGTGGACTGTTAAACAACAATTGTGGTGACTGAGTTTTTGGTTTTTTTTTAATGGAGACACCTGTCAATTAGAAACTGGACTGAGACCAAACTCATTTCAGATATACCTCCCGATAGCCACCTGAAGGAACTCTGAGTCACAACCAGCCTAGGCTAGATTCAGTTACTTGCACACACCCTGAGGCATCCAGTCCCCACAATGGAATGTAATTCTAACAGTTATTACTTGGGGCTGGTTCAGGGTAGAATTACAGCTCTCAGTCTAGGTGCATTTCACAGGAATGTACTATAACTAATGCTTACGGTATGGGTGTTCAATATGTCTGATATCTTTGTCATTCTGTGGAGAGCAAGAGATGATACACAAACCCAGGAGAGAGATGACTGAAAAAGAGGTTCATTAAAGGCACATTTCCTGTTTCCATTCCTTCTTTTTTGACATTTATTTTCACTCAACACTGTCTCTTCTCCTTTGTATCTGTACAGCTCTCTTTTAGGCCAAAGACTGTGGCAACCAAAACTTGCATTCATTCTGTAATGAACATAATTGGCCCAATTTGCATACATGGCTGCTTAAATTCAGGGTGTGTCAACATTAGAGAATTTTGCACTGGTGCAAGCTCTACTTTACATTAGTGCAACACATCTAGATTTGGAGGGGAGGGGGTTCCATCAGTGTAGTTCTATGGGTGCAAAAATCCCTGAAGTAGGCAAGTACTTAGATACTCAAATTCCAGTTTAGAATGCCCAAACTGGCATTTCAATGTCCAAATATCCATTGGAACTTAGAGCAGGTGCAGGTCTTAAAAATACCATTGACAAAGATTCTGTTTCCCTAGTGTAGAGTTGAAAAATTAAGAAAGCAGGTTTTAAAATTAGGATCCCCATGTCTACTGAAAAACATAAAAACAAACACTAACACCCTACACAAAAAGCCCCTTATACTTCTTCCCAATGGGCTTATTCCCTAATACTATTCATCCAAACCACCTGCTGGGAAATGGTAAAGTGACTTGGCCCTTTACTTTTTTTTTTAAAATCAGTTGTTGAAATGCACCAGTAAACAGAGGTGAAATCCTAGCCCTACTGAAGTCATAAGGATTTCTGCCACTGACTTCAAGGGGGCCAGAATTTCACTTACACTGTTTAGCATGGGATTGTGTAGTTGAAAAGAAAAAGTTGCTATTAAACAGTTTTAAAAATCAGTTTAGAAAGAACTACAGTTAAACTCATTCCTTTTTAATAATATCATAAAAGTTTTTATACCCAACTCTGAGCACAAGAATGCCAAGTGTCCTCTGAGATCCTAGTATTATGCAGTGAATTGACACAGAACGCAATGTTACAATAACATTGCAGGGCCCAATGAAACCCCAAGAAGCCAGAGAATTTGCAGTCAAGGCTGAAATTCAATCCTTTCACTTCCCCAGCAGTGTGCCTTGTCTTTGCAACTCACACTGTTCGTATGATCACCTCCTGATCTGAGATGGCTGGTAGGAAGATCATATCTTCAGCAAGGCAGGGATGCCATTTCAGCAACGCCATTTTAGCCAAAATCTCAATTCTAAGAGAGAGAGAACACACAAGCATGCACATCGGTGCATGCACATGCAATAATTCACTTTGTTGTTTACTCTTTATTTCTCTTTCTTTTTAAAATGACCCTCAACTGGACTTGACCCAGCCCTACACTTTTTTAAAAAAAAATTGACAGTCCAGCAAATTCAACCTAGGATTTGAAAGGCAAGCTGCATTGTTCCTGGCTCATGTATCATAATCCAAAGAGAGACATACCCATTTGCTTAGTTCACCCAGATATTAAGTTTCATAAAGGATGGCCAGATACTCTGTGGACAGGTGGGTAGGGGTGGAAGTAGCTGGCCAGGTGCAAAGCGGAAAGTAAGAAGGATCCTTTGTTGGCTGCTCCCCCTGCTGCCCAGGCAAGATGAGAACAGGGGAGGAATTGTAACTCTCCAAGTCAGTTGCTTCCCAGAACTGATCTTTGGGCAGAGCCATTACACATAGGGTGACCAGATAGCAAATGTGAAAAATCGGGACAAGGAATAGGGGGCAATAGACACCTATATAAGACAAAACCCCATCTGGTCACCTTAGTTCAACACAGCTCCTCACTCAGCACTGAGCTGAAAGGTTCAGTCAAGTCCATGCTGCATTAAGAGAGCTTTCCTAACACGTATTATGTACCCAATAGACTTTAAAAACTCTGAAGTGTAAATCTGTATTCAGGGACTTATTTAAAAGGCAATTTGTGACCTTTGGGTTTCACGGAGTTGAAGCAGTTACAGTGTATTGTGCCAATGATTATTTAGGGAGTCTTAAATCCATGATTTATTTGGCCGTCATGCATGTGTATGATTCCCAAGTGCCATGAATCCTTATTAAATGTTGGTTGAAAAGCAGGTTGAAAAGTAAGAGAGTAACTTAGTCTCATGTTGTTTTCCTCCTCAAATTACCCAAAGACTCGAGTCCATATAGTGAGTTAATTACCTGAATAATTCCAATATTAAAAACAAAACCAGTATTCTAAACAGGAGTTAGAGAAGGGGAGAAAACGCATGTGAAACAATTTCTGCTTTTTCCACACACTAAACATTTTTGTAGTCAAAATACAAAACCCTGAAAATAGGAATTTATAATGGAAAAGCTGACAGACCTTTAACTACAGTAGAATTAGCAAGAGAAAATCTTCTATTAGAAAAAGAAAAGCCATTTTAAGTTATGCACATGTTAATATAGAGGCACTATCCTACACCTCAGTCAGACTTCAATGGGAAAAAATGCACTTGCGTGGTTTTCTTTTAAGTGTGAAGTCCAGCAGCAGGTTAACCAAATATCACTAAGGCTAGGGCTACACTACAAAGCTTACAGCTGCGCCACTGTAGCGCCGCTAGTGCAGATGTTCTAAGAGAGAGAACGCTCTCCCGTCAACTTAATTACTCCAGCCCCCGTGAGCGGCGGTAGCTAGGTTGGCAGGAGAAGCTCTCCTACCAACATAACACTATTCACTCCGGCGCTTAGGTCAGTGTAACTTATGTCACTCAAGGGGGTGGCTTATTCACAGCCCTGAGTGACATACAACGCAAGCTGTAACGCGTACATAGTATTAATTCTGTTTTGAGCATGGGAAAACTAAGACGCTCTCACTCTAGGTCCTTATACTGTTCCCAATACTTGGGCGCTCCCCGTGAATTTATTAGCATGAATACAAAAGCAAGCATCAGTTATGCAGCTTGCTGATGCTCCTTTCAAAACACAGCCCAAGTCAAACTGAACAGGTCAGTGTCTTGGTATTATAAAATGCCTGAAACCTTCTTCCATTTGAAGTTTCTTATCTCAGAGACTGCTGGGAATGTCAGAAAAGTTAATATATTAAGTGGGGAAGTGAGGAAATAGCTTAATGACATTCAGCATCCAAGTCTCACACACTGTAGCATGATTCCTGCTGATTTAGTAATGAAATAGGAATAAAACAGATCCATATGTGCCTCTGGCCTAGTATTGAAAAATGGTCTTGGCTTTTTTCTTTCAAGTCTATCCAAAAATTTTCTTTAGCACAAAAACTCATTTTCTTTCTCAGGTACAACAGAGCTAGACAGGGCTACTAATGTTCAAGGTGTGTTGTATTTGCTCTGTCCAGTCAAAGGCAAACATTTTCAGTTTATATATATCCTCACTCCGGCTGTGTCACGGAACTGATATGGGACAACTATTCCCAGTATTTTCTGTCTTCCCTCCCACTTTTTTTTTTTTTTTTTTAATAGACCATAAGTATTGGTGTCTTACCCCTTGGTGACATGTGAAAGTTTGTGATTAGCAGCTGCTATGAAATGGGAAGCAAGCTTGGTGGGGAGTATTTTCAGGGATGTAATTAGAAGTTCATGGACAGATCCTCAGCTGGTATACATTAGCATAGCCCCATTAAATTCAATGGAGCGATGACAATTTCCATCCGTCAGCTAAGGATCTGGTCTTGGCTGAAAACTGCCTCCTTCAGTTTTGCCCTCTTCCCTCCCCACATCCTGTTACACAAGAGGCCAAATGAGGCTCTGTATTATTCTGTTACTCATATTAAGAGCTGTTATTTAAAAGAACAAGGAAGCTGTTTACAGTTTTGTTTTTTGCCTGATGTATGATGGTTACATTTAATTGTTCAACCACCTTAAACTTTGAGAGAACGAAAAAAAATTTTGCATTCTTAACAGCCTCAAACCATGAGAAAGTCTGTAAAGCAAGGCTCAACTGCAGAGGCCTTTTAAAAAAATGTGTCCCTCATGGTCACAAGTGAACCCATATTAGGCTCTGCAGTTCATCTGCTTATGTCTCTGCTTTGCAGACACATGATATGTAATCATAATATTATTACTTTGCACAGATATAGAACTTTCCATCCATAGACATGAGGTACAGGGACCAATTTTACATTCCCAACAAATTATCACATTTTGAGCATTCCAAATTTTCTTCACACAAATAACTTTCTACTCAACCTCTCTCTCTAGAAAACAACGTTTATTACTACCAGGTGATCATCTTATATCGGCTATATTTAGAAGGCTATCCCACATGCTGCCTATGAGCTAGATTGCCTAGTGCATTCCAGTCCCTTTTTGATGTTCAAGTGATACAGTGAAGCTAGAAAGCAGTTGGATCTGAGCACCTGAGAATTCTGCTGGCCTGGGGAGCTCAGAGCTAGTACCAGGCTCCTGCCCCTCCCATCATAGGAGGTGGGAGTGGATGTTACAAGCCAATTTTCAGCTGGTGCATAGTTCCTAGGAGAATGTTGGCAGCTGGTATAATTTAGAGCAGCCTCTAGACTGCTCTAACAAATAAAACAAAGCTAAACAACAACAATTCTATAAAATAGGGCCTTATCCTGCAATGTTAATCCATTTAGTCTTCCATTTACTTTAATAGGTGTGAAGCATTCTTAGAACCTGTCCAGAGGCATAACACACCTGGCAGGATAGGGTCACTGTACAGCATGGCAATACACTGACTGTCAGAAGTGTAACTAAGGTATCTGGTCACAGGTACGGCACTCAAGGGTTAAGCATACAGCTAGCTTGTTGATTGCTTACGTAACACATATGGCTCTGCACTTAAGGATAAGCCCATGGAAAGTGACTGAGTATCCAGAATGTGTATGAAATTCTTTGAAAGGTTACTCTGTAAGGCAAAATGCATCTAAACACTTTGCCTCACACATTTGCTCAGGAGAATTACAGATCGAGCATGAAAAGGCTTCCCCCCATTCCAATTTGAAAATAAAAACAACACATAGGAGAGATTGCGGGATTAATAAAGAGATTGGTCTACGAGTGAAAGAATGCTTGGTAGCCAGGTCATGAGTAAAATTTACAGGTCCATTATCCTATTCTATATAGTCTCAAACACTGGAAAGATACTTGTGGTTTTCAGAGTTCTAGCATTTCTTTATTAACATAAAAACAGAGCCAATACATTCAAAGAACTCTTGATTAATTCTGTTTGAAGAAAAACTAAAGAGAGAGGAAAAAAAGGAGATTGGACTAATCCCCTGTATCTTCCCTAGAAAACAAAGTGGGAAGGCTTAGATCCAGGAGATGGAAGATAGGGTAAAAGAATTAGACTACAGGAGCAATTATATAAATCTAGTCAGATTAAGGAGCAATGTTGTAGGAAATGGGAAGGTCTTTTGGGCCTGTTTCTACTACAACTGGAGTCAATGGAACTTCAACTGAAATGGGAGCAGGTCCTTTTATTTGTTTATTTTCCCTTCTTTCTTGGACACCTTTATGTTCTATCATACTGAGTCCTCAGATCACATATAGGAATTATGTTAATGATTAACCCCTGCATTACGTACTATGCCTCCCTCTAATAGTTCTTGCTTAGCCTTTTTGTGACTTTTATTTCATTAAGGAAAATCACAATCAAAAAGATTTTTTAAAGGCAAACCTGACTGAAGCCCACTCCTTTGTAGTATATTTATATATTACTGGCTTTTAATTTTTTTTGGTATATGCATAATTCACTGCAATCTGTAACATTTGCACATGCACCTTTAGGGGCACTGTAAATACCAATTTCCAGTCATATATGGTATAATAGGTACCAATTCAATAAACCACCTATCTACATGCTTAACTTTAAGCATGTGTGTAAATCCACCCAGAAAAGCACTGTAATTTTAAACATGTCCCTTAATTGCTTTGCTATATGGGGCTATGGAAAGTATTGTAAAAGAAGATCACATACAAAGAGTGTGGTTAAAATTAACCAATGCTAAGGTAATAATAAATAAACATGAAAAAAAACAAACAATGAAACTGTTCAACATTTTATGGTACATATTACTTCTATAAATAACGAAGTAAGCTTCATTATACTGGAGACATTATGATTAATTCTCCTCTCTAAAAAGTTAACCACTGAGGATGTCCATAAACCATCAACAATTCCTACATTTAGATTTAGAAAGAAATAAGTTTTGCCAAGGTACAAAACTGGGGCTAAAACCCTTTAAGAAAGAGTGTTGAATAAAGGCACTAAACAAATAGGGAGAAAATACAAAATTAGCGCTGTGGCCTTCTAAGTACCAAAATAGTACTTTATACACTAATGACACTATCACTTTTCCTTACTGCATTCTTGTATAACCTTTGGAGAAATCAATTTGCTGACTTAGAGAATAATTAGTAAGTGCCAGCATAGCAGCTCAGCTCACTTCTAAGCCGTTAGACTTATGCTCAGGAGACTCCGTTTGTTTTTCTGAATATTCTAATTGTCCCTCCTCAGCAAGTAGTACAGCGGTAGTGGATCAAATTTATTGAAAGTGTTCTAAAAACGGATCTTGTGAGAACTATGAACCATAAATAGTAGAGTGGAAACTGATGCAAAGGTTATTATAAAAATTCACAGTATAAAATATATACATTCTACACTTGTCCTATTAATATTCTCAGTCATCTTGCTTTATGTATCTGTTTGTTTAGGGCTTGATCTTACATTCACTGGAGTCAGTGGTAAAGCACTCATTGACTTAAATGATGCAGGATCAGGCCCTCACAGTTTAAGTCAAATCATGGAAGTGTGTAAGTTAAATCAAAGAATTACAAGTCCACTGTGCAGTATTGATATTATTTTAGGATATAACTCTCCTGTGTACAGTAGGAATCACTATAGCGTATAAAACCTTGTTTTTTATACATATGCAGTAAAGATCCACCATGCTGACTGAAGAACAGTAACTTTCCCTTACACAGCAATATTATGCTACTACAATATTAAGAGCCAAGTTATCATACAGAGTCTGCAAAATCGTGTGTGCACATATCTTATGCACAACAGACATTTAGGGCACATAAACCTGTTAACTGTGTACACAAGCTTACCCTTACTGCGTATGTGTATAAACACATGTCTTTTCAAGCTAAGGTGGGATTTGCAGGCACAATGGGTGTGAGCTGAGAACCCTTAACTGAAAACATTACCTTAAAAATATCAGACACACCTGCACAGCCAAGAAATCAAGAGTTAGAAGTCTATAATCTATCTTCAATGACACACAAAATGCTGATGATTACAGATGCTTTATTAACTGTGATCTTTTGCAGATATGTCTCAGGCACTGAAGGGTATGTTCTTGATTCAGTGTACAAGGAGTCAGATAATATAGCTCCAGTTAATGGAAACTGAGCATCTGATTCCTAGGACACTGTGCCCAAAATAAACCTCAGAATATGATAATCATTTCCATGGATTCCCCCACCCCCCGCAATGATGGTTTGACATTATGGAAATACATCCATTTTCTAAAATATGCAAATAAACCACTGCTATTTCACTGTGAAAATTCTGTATTTATCTTTAAAGTTTCATAGTAGAGTGAAGGATCTTAGATGCTTATCACCAGTTAATCAAAATGGGAGTTATGAGCATAAAAGCCAGCACAATGCCAGAAAAGCATCCCCCTTACAGACTGTCAAATGATATATAAAAGTGTAAAACAACAGCCAGGATCTACTTGTTTTATCCTTGTACATTAAGAAACAGACAGTGCCATTTTTATTATTTCTAATTGGTGTAGCACAAAAATGCACATTCCGTGACTAGAAAAGGAGTACTTGTGGCACCTTAGAGACTAACCAATTTATTAGAGCATAAGCTTTCGTGAGCTACAGCTCACTTCCTCAGATGCATATCGTGGAAACTGCAGCAGGCTTTATATATACACAGAGAATATGAAACAATATCTATTCCCACCCCACTGTCCTGCTGGTAATAGCTTATCTAAAGTGATCATCAGGTGGGCCATTTCCAGCACAAATCCAGGTTTTCTCACCCTCCACCCCACCACACAAATTCACTCTCCTGCTGGTGATAGCCCATCCAAAGTGACAACTCTTTACACAATGTGCATGACAATCAAGTTGGGCTATTTCCTGCACAAATCCAGGTTTTCTCACATCCCCCCCACCCCCATACACACACACAAACTCACTCTCCTGCTGGTAATAGCTTATCCAAACTGACCACTCTTCAAGTTAAAATCCAAGTTAAACCAGAACATCTGGGGGGGAGGAGGGGAGGAAAAAACAAGAGGAAACAGGCTACCTTGCATAATGACTTAGCCACTCCAAGTCTCTATTTAAGCCTAAATTAATAGTATCCAATTTGCAAATGAATTCCAATTCAGCAGTTTCTCGCTGGAGTCTGGATTTGAAGTTTTTTTGTTTTAAGATAGCGACCTTCATGTCTGTGATCGCGTGACCAGAGAGATTGAAGTGTTCTCCGACTGGTTTATGAATGTTATAATTCTTGACATCTGATTTGTGTCCATTTATTCTTTTACGTAGAGACTGTCCAGTTTGACCAATGTACATGGCAGAGGGGCATTGCTGGCACATGATGGCATATATCACATTGGTGGATGTGCAGGTGAACGAGCCTCTGATAGTGTGGCTGATACCTTTTATACCATACTGCACTCTAATGTGAAAGCTTAAAGCATATCCTGGATAATAGGGATAATGGAAATCAGGACAGACACAGTAACTATAGAATTGAGATTGAATATAGCTATGATCTGAAGTATTATTAGTTAACTGGAAATATCATCATTAATACAGACTTGCTAGTTTCTGACATATGGGATGGAATTTGTCCCATCCAGATGGCCAGCACTAGTGTCATGTATACTTGTATCCTACTTAAGCACTCAAAGTAGGGTTTGTGGGTCACAAGTATGAATTTCATACTTGATAATTAATAGTTTTCTGCAAATCACAAACCATAGCTTATTTTGTAACATAACAGCAGCGCTGTACCAGCTAAGAGCACACATGGTTAAATGGTAACATTGGTGTTGCAAAGTAATCAACGTAGGGGTTCCAGAGGACTTCCAATGATCCAGTTATCAAAATATATGGATTTTACAGAGATTTGAACAATTTACAAAAATCATTATGACTTCAGATCCAGTCTAATTAAAGGAAACTCATTCCCATTTTTATTTTTATTTTCAGTCAACAACACTAACAGATGCTAGGGTGAACATTTTGATGAATAAGAGTTTTAGAGATTTGTGGATCTTACCAAATTACTATATGGTAATACAAACTTAATTCAAAGGGAAAAAGTAACCAGTACATCTGAAAAGAAATGACAGCCTCATTCCTTTAGTTTCAAAAATTCTAACAATAATAAATACCAGTAACACAGCTACCCTGTATTGAAAGAAAACCTTACAAAATCAGGCAAAGAAAAAAACATGATTTTTTCCTTTGAATATTTCTTCAAATCCAACTGAACCTAATGGCAATAATAAAAAGTGTAAGATTAAGAAAATGTATTGTGGTGCTGAATTTAGTAGTCAGACACTTGCAGTAACCGAGGCTTGGTCTACGCTTAAAGTTATGTCATAGCTACGTCGGTAAGGGGTATGAAAAAAACAGACCTCTGGCCAATATACATATGCTGACCTAAACTCAACTGTAAATGCAGCTATGTTAATGGAAGAATTCTTCAGTTAATGAAGATAACTTCATTCGGGGAGGTGGTGTTTGTACAGGTGATGGAAAATCTCCTTTCGTTGATGTAGGCTGTATCTACGCTACAAGGTTACACTGGCATAGTGATGTCAACATAGCTAGTCTCCATAGTATAAATACAGCCTGAATCTCAAATCTCCCAATACTTTTCTCAACTCCTTATGATGTGATGATAGATGTTTACTGCAATTTAGAAGGTGCAAGATCATATCCGTCTATCTTTTTAAACTTGTCAAAAAGGGAATTTTCCCATATGGTAGCTATAATGGCCTTTAAGTGTTTTCCTGTCCCTGGCATTTGGTTGCTTTTCCCTTTCTTGGTTTGACATGTTTCAGAGTGGTAGCTGTGTTAGTCTGTATCAGCAAAAAGAAGGAGGAGTACTTGTGGCACCTTAGAGACTAACAAATTGATTTGACCATAAAGTGAGCTTTAGCCCATGAAAGCGTACGCTCAAATAAATTTGTTAGTCTCTAAGGTGCCACAAGTACTCCTCGTTCTTTTTGGTTTGACATGTAAAACTGCCCATCTAAAAGTTCATAATCTCAGCAAGTTCACAGCAGTATTAGTCCAAATGTGTCTTATTCACTCTGACATGCGAAATTAAAAGGTATATTTATAACACCACTTATCTACATAATATAAAAATAAATTTATGCATACGATTGTTTGTACTAGGGAAACCTGACACGGAACTCATGTCTGGAAACCTTATTGGAAAACCATTAATGTAACAGCATAAGTATGGTGCTCCATCAGTAAAAGGTAATTTTTAATGCTGGAAGTAATACACATGCTGAATGCTGTTTCCTAATGAAGCACACCTCTGAGGGTTCCTAGTTTCTCATTTTCCCACCATGTACCAAATCTTGATATCCTTATACAAAAATCCCAATGAAAATCAATAGGAGCATAGGTCTTCGTTGGTTTAAAAATATAATTGAAGTCCTGGCCCCACTGAAGTCAAAGGGAGATTTCAGGGTCCAGGATTTCACGTATGGGGAGGTGATGCTTTGTCAATGGCTAAATTATTTATTTATCTGTATTATGGTAGCACTTACCAGCCTTCATTTTGCTAGGCATTGTGCAAACAGCTTATAATCTAGAGACAAGATACACAAAAAGAGAAAAAAAGAAGGTATTTTCACCCGTTTTACATATATTACTGGGACATAGAGAGATAAAGAAATCTTTTTCCCCCAAGGTCACATGTGAATCCTGTAGCAAAACCAGGAACTGATCTTAGATCTTCGAGTATCAGGCTAGCATCTTACCAAAAGACCATCCTTCCTCACCGTTGGTTACTCATAAGTTCATGTATTAATAGACATGTTCCATCATCCTCCAGGAGCTTAGTCATGCTTCCTCTCCCCCGCCCCCCAGTGTGTTCTATATAACCTTGATTATCCTATCATCCCCAGAATAGTGTCCTATATGGATCTTATGGGCTTCAGGACATTTGCTCCATCACTTTCTTTTATGCTGGAAGGAAGGTGACAACGTTTCGACAGCTTCTAAGGCTTACATCTAAATGACTTCTGCAGAAAGAGATGAGTGAAATATGAAATGTACTATAATACAGTGCCATTGTGCTAGGCACTGTACAAACAAATAGCAAGAGACAGTCCCTGCCCCAAACAATTCCAGGCAAAACAGATAAAACAAAGATTGTTTTAAAAATAATTCCCGTTTTACAGAGGGGGAACTGAGGCACGGAAAATTAAGTGACTTACCCTAGGTCACTTAATTAGGAAGTTAGTGGGGCAGCTCAAATTAAATCCAGATTTCCTGTGTTCCTGTCCAGTACCTTAACAAGAACATATTTCCCTCTCTTTAATGGGAATTATATTATTTGTTCCTACAGAAGCAAGTAATTCTGTTATTTTACAATGCTACTTTGTGCTGTGAGATTCTTTCCCTTTGCACTGGGTCTTTTGGGCAAAGATGCTATGGTTCTTTTGACGACAGCACTTCTACTGTTGCTATCACCAATGGAGCTGTACTGGTTGTAGTGCAACAATGGGAGATTTCTCCAAAAAGTCTAGCATAATCACAGCCTCAGGGTTAGTGCCGGAACAAATCATCACCCTTAATTCTGGCTCCAAGACAACATTCACTGAAGTAGATAACGTCAGCAACATTTGTCTCCATGGTTAAATCTTCTCCTTACTGGAGCGTGGTAAACTAAGCTTCTTTGAGAATTGTCTGGGCAAACACTGCACAGGAAGTCTATAAATTGGGGGACACAGCTTCCAAAATTTGGATGACTGTCTTCTCTGCTTACAATTTCTCCACTAGTAGTGCAGAAAGCACCGAGTGAATGGAAATTTTAATCACAACCCCACTAAATGAACAATTCCTACCAGAGAAAGAAAATTCCTCTGAAGATATAAGTCTATTAGATACAAAAAAGCCTATAGATTAAGGGTCAGATTTAGATCTCATTTTTACCAGTGTAAGTCAGAAGTCAATGGGAATTTTGTTGTTGGAAAATTAATACCATAGATCAGAATCAGGCCTCTAGGGGTGCATTGTAATGAAACCATTACTCAAGACATTTTTTAAAAAAGAAAAAACCTAAATATATGTAGTAAATTGTTTTAACTCTGTAGACGCTACGAAGTTAAGTAGACCATTTTGAGAATAACTCCTTATTTTAAATTAACTTAGTGTGTAACCATATTGAGAATCCATGCCATTGCTTCAGCAAGTTTTTAAGCACGTGAACTCAACTGCACTACTGCCATACTTAAAGTTAGGCTTCAGAAACTAACCTGCTTAAGTAACTTGCTAAATCAGGGCCTTTGAGAGTAGCAGTACTCTGTGATTATAAAACCACTGATAGAGAAGACCTATTAAATTATACATCAGATCCTTTTCCGAAGTAGGATTGTCTGAGCACCTCTAACCAAATATTACGTGGAAGTGAAACAAGGGATTGCAATGACTCATTTGTACACATCTCAGTTTCTTAATTTTGTCCTGGGGTTTATTTTTCTTTTACTTAATTTTCTTTTGAAAAGTTGTACTTTGTGGCATAAGGCCATTCCTCTCGTCCCACAGTGATGTTATTTACTGTTACTCAGACTGCATATGTGGGCCCCTCAGTAGTTCTGTAACTATGAAGGAATTGATATAGTAATGATTAATACCAGAGGTGAAAAACAAGGGAAAGTGCTCTTGGATTTCCTCACTAGATGTGTTCAGTTCAGCTTCTCCTGGCACTTGTCTTTTGTTTCAGTGTGTGCAGTTTAGCCTGTCATGTTTAAAAGGTTTTGTGTTGTTTTTGAAGTGCAAGTGAAAAGGAAGAGAACAATAATATTCTGCTTATTGATAATGTTTGTGAGATAGCATGTCACATGGTCTGCTTTAATTATAATAAAGTTCTGTAAGAAACAACGACAGAACTGGAACTGATTGACTCCATTGTTCCCTGACCATGGAAGCTAAGTATTTAACAAGCATAGAGAATGCATGACTCTCAAACGCTGTCAGAGTGTCCCTCCAGGTCAGGATTGAGGCAAATTTGGCTGGCACTGCTGCTTCCCATGCTGTGCTCATTCTATGGGTAAACAGAAGAATTTAGTCTCCAGGATTGTCAATCTAGCACCTTTAATGAGCAAGAAATTCATTTTATTCAAGGAGGAAAAACGTAGCCTACCATCATTCCTTATAAAAGTGCCAGAAAACATCAAACATGTAGGTAAATATAATATTTCAAGACTGCTCAAGCCTAACTCCCTTTCCCCTCACACCTGCATGGGGATGAACATGTGCTATATGTCTCTGTGCTGGCTCACTATTCAATATTTCAGCTGGACCTGCTCCAACTTTTGAATAAATGTCTCTTTTGGGGAGAGGGAATTGCATTCCTTAGTCAAAACACAGTTTTTCTTAAGTTCTGAAAGAAAAATGTGTACTTGTGAAACATTAGGAACCAGTCATGAGAGGAACTGAAATTCGCTCTTTATCCCCAGCCTAGGCAAAGAGCTCAGCCTGATCAGCTACATTCGTGACCTCCAGCCTGAACACATTCATAACCTGGAGAGAAGAGGGACTGCAGTCTCCATGTTATTTGTGGGCTTTTCTTCCTAAGCAAAGATGATTTCCAGAGCAGGGGAGTGTAGGTGTGGGAGGGGAATTAAGTCAGGCTTTATTGAAAGGGAGATTATAGCCATTTGGGAACAGGATGGCAACACTCAATTTGTTTCAACGGGGACACTAAATTAGGAACAGAATTTACATCCTCAGAGAACCCTATTGCTTAAACCATTAAGCAGAGAGACTGGCCCACGATTAAAATAAAGAAATAAAATCTCTCCTTCTATTCAAACACATGGTTCAACCAACACCACATCCCTGCAGTGCTCAACATTCATTAAGCAAGATTACAAAGGTTCTTTATTTATTATGGAGCTTCGTAGAGCCTGGTCACTTGTGCTGTGTGCAAGGAGGTCTACACATATCTTTGGAAGATGAAATCCTGCCATCTCTACATAAGGTGTTCAGGAAGACAGTTTCAGTGGGTCTGTATGCTCATGGATCTACCAGCCCTGTCCCCACTATTTTCCAAGCCTGCCCCTGCAAGCCCCAGACTAATTTCTGTCCCACAGAGCTGTATTCTGCTATGCACAGGATGGGAGGTAGAATCCCTTAACAGAGTCCTGTCATCTTCTCTCGCTTCCTTAGCGCAGAGGAAACATTGGTTCCAGTATGGTCAGGACCCTGTATAGCTGCAGGGCAAAGAGGATCAGTTAGCAGGCTGTGGCTCAGTCCACCTTTGGAATAGTAAATTACAGTTGAATGTTCTCAGGTGAAAGACTATAAAGTTTGCTGAACTGACTAGGTATATAAAACCTCACATCAAGAACTTGTCACACATCACTCAAAATATACAGAGATTTCATGGGGAAGAAGAGGTGAGAGTGAAAACTATAGCTACTTCCTTCATTTCACTGCAGTCTCCTTCTGATGGGCCATTCCAGTTTCCATGCTAGGAACCTTCTCTGATCAAGAACTTAGTAGCGAGATGAAGTCTCCCCCATAGCCCATCTGTGCTTTCAGAGTGAGCAAGAAGGGATTACATCTGCATCTAAGACAAACTGGGCAAATTATGATTAAATCATAGAATCATAGAATATCAGGGTTGGAAGGGACCCCAGAAGGTCATCTAGTCCAATCCCTGGCTCGAAGCAGGACCAATTCCCAGTTAAATCATCCCAGCCAGGGCTTTGTCAAGCCTGACCTTAAAAACCTCTAAGGAAGGAGATTCTACCACCTCCCTAGGTAACGCATTCCAGTGTTTCACCACCCTCTTAGTGAAAAAGTTTTTCCTAATATCCAATCTAAACCTCCCCCACTGCAACTTGAGACCATTACTCCTCGTTCTGTCATCTGCTACCATTGAGAACAGTCTATAGCCATCCTCTTTGGAACCCCCTTTCAGGTAGTTGAAAGCAGCTATCAAATCCCCCCTCATTCTTCTCTTCTGCAGGCTAAACAATCCCAGCTCCCTCAGCCTCTCCTCATAAGTGATGTGTTCCAGACCCCTAATCATTTTTGTTGCCCTTCGCTGGACTCTCTCCAATTTATCCACATCCTTCTTGTAGTGTGGGGCCCAAAACTGGATACAGTACTCCAGATGAGGCCTCACCAATGTCGAATAGAGGGGGACGATCACGTCCCTCGATCTGCTCGCTATGCCCCTACTTATACATCCCAAAATGCCATTGGCCTTCTTGGCAACAAGGGCACACTGCTGACTCATATCCAGCTTCTCGTCCACTATCACCCCTAGGTCCTTTTCCGCAGAACTGCTGCCTAGCCATTCGGTCCCTAGTCTGTAGCTGTGCATTGGGTTCTTCCATCCTAAGTGCAGGACCCTGCACTTATCCTTATTGAACCTCATCAGATTTCTTTTGGCCCAATCCTCCAATTTGTCTAGGTCCTTCTGTATCCTATCCCTCCCCTCCAGCGTATCTACCACTCCTCCCAGTTTAGTATCATCCGCAAATTTGCTGAGAGTGCAATCCACATCATCCTCCAGATCATTTATGAAGATATTGAACAAAACCGGCCCCAGGACCGACCCTTGGGGCACTCCACTTGATACTGGCTGCCAACTAGACATGGAGCCATTGATCACTACCCGTTGAGCCCGACAATCTAGCCAGCTTTCTACCCACCTTATAGTGCATTCATCCAGCCCATACTTCCTTAACTTGCTGACAAGAATACTGTGGGAGACCGTGTCAAAAGCTTTGCTAAAGTCAAGAAACAATACATCCACTGCTTTCCCTTCATCCACAGAACCAGTAATCTCATCATAAAAGGCGATTAGATTAGTCAGGCATGACCTTCCCTTGGTGAATCCATGCTGGCTGTTCCTGATCACTTTCCTCTCATGCAAGTGCTTCAGAATTGATTCTTTGAGGACCTGCTCCATGATTTTTCCAGGGACTGAGGTGAGGCTGACTGGCCTGTAGTTCCCAGGATCCTCCTCCTTCCCTTTTTTAAAGATGGGCACTACATTAGCCTTTTTCCAGTCATCCGGGACTTCCCCGGTTCGCCATGAGTTTTCAAAGATAATGGCCAATGGCTCTGCAATCACAGCCGCCAATTCCTTCAGCACTCTCGGATGCAACTCGTCCGGCCCCATGGACTTGTGCACCTCCAGCTTTTCTAAATAGTCCCTAACCACCTCTATCTCCACTTTTATTGGCACTTAATTTATGACTTTCTTTTTGTTTAATCTATTGACGTTCTCTTCTGGTTTTATCTGGACCAGTGATCTGCTAGGTCACTCCAATCCTTGACTCTGGGAGCCAGCCTTACCCTGCTCTGCTGTGAAAACCCTCACTCCTGGGCTGTTCACGCACAGCCTCTGGCATGGAAGCTGCTCCTTGGATTGTGCAACCGAATGACACTAGCCAATATCTCCAGTCCCAGACACAACACTAGGAACCTCCATCTTGCAGTGTCCACTTATGCCCGCTGGACGCTGAAAGCTGATATAAGTTTGTCAATTTAACAAAGAAATTGATATATACCAGGCTTGTTATCCCAAGGGGAGTCTCTGACATGCTTCCAACCAAACACACTGCTTCGGGTAGAATAAACAAACAAATTTATAAACTACAAAGATAGATTTTAAGTGATTATAAGTCAAGACACAACAAGTCAAATTTTGTCAAATGAAATAAAAGCAAAACGCATTCTAAGCTGATCTTAACACTTTCAGTGCCCTTATAAACTTAGATGCTTCTCTCAATAGACTGGCTGGTTGCCCTCCAGCCAGGCTCTCGCCTTTGATCAGCGCTTCAGTCGCTTGGTGGTGGTGGTGTCTGTAGATGTAGGTGGAAGAGAGGGGAAGAGCATGGCAAACATCTCTCCCTTTTATCATGCTCTTTCTTCCCTCTTGGCTTTGCACCCCACTCCCCCTTAAGGATCAGGTGAGCATTACCTCACTGTAGTCCCTCACTGATCAAGGGAAGGGGGGTGACTCACTTGAGAGTCCAACAGATCCTTTTGTTGCTACCTAGGCCAGTGTCCTTTGTTCCTGTGAGGCTGGGCTGGGTCTGTCCCAAACATGCCCTGATGAGGTGTGAACTCCCCTCCACTCTTGGAGAGTTTTTGCTTGGGCTTGCTTTAAGCCGAGGACACATTCTCAGTATCATAACTATATACATGAAATTACAACCTATAACATTACTATAACAACAATGCTCAGTGCATCATGAGCCTTCCGGAGACACCTGACATGACAAACTTTGCATTAGATACCACACAGTCATATTATAAGGATGAACATGGGGGTGCTGGGTGTTCTCCCGAGGTACAGAATGTCACAGCATGCCATAATAATGAAACAAAGTGGGTAAGAAGATGCCTATGGATGCTGGTTACACTGAATTTATATTTATACACAATATATCTAGCAAGCTGAGAAAATAAGGCCCTGCAATACAACAAACAGCTATCTTTTCCAGTGAAGTAACCCTGAAAGCCAAAGGGAAAATGACTGGAAGAAATTCTGTCACTGTCAGGACCTGATACAGAGACCACACTCGTGAGAGAGGGGAAGATATAGCTCATAATGGAGTGATAAGTTTGGCTGCTATTTCATTGATTGAGATGCCAGTCAAATGGAATGAAAAAAAGGCTAGTAGATTTGAAGGAACCAAAATGGCTTTACATGATTAAGTTGTTATATTTTACGGCTGAGATGTGAAAATCTGACTTAGTGATTTGGATGTCCAAGCCCCATTAATTAATTAATAGAAACTGGATATCCAAATTCCCTAGATGGTTTTGCAAATCTCCACCAATATGCATTACACACTGTGTCAGAACATGTGTATGTATGTGTTTACAGAGAGAGAGACAGAAAATATAATGAACATATGGTATAAAAGATTACATGGCCACAGTACCCCATGAATGCTGAGATCACAATATCCTGATTCTCAGAAAAGTTATTTCAGATCATTGTTTAAAGAGCTTCTTTTGTTATTATTTTGTACTTCTTCCTCTCACAGCAAGGCTGGGACCTGGAAACTAAGAGAACGTGGCTTTACTAGAGAGATACATGAAAAGTACCAAAACAAAACTTTACATTCTAAACAATTTATTTAAAATATCGCAGGAAACGTGTGCACATTGACTAAAAGACATGCACACATGATGTTATATATACACATCACCCACACACAGAGCCAGATTCTGGGAACATGCTTATGGGTAACTCAGCAGAGTGGAGTTACTCATATGAGCAAAGTTATTCACACGTGTAAGTTGTTGCAGGATTAGATCCCAAGACAATAAGAACAAAAACACAACAGAAAAATTTCATAAAAAAGCTAAAATCTTCTTGAAATCCATATTTTTCAAATTATAATTTCATATATAGGGTGCAATGTAACATATCTGGGAAAATGGGAGGACTGAAAGAGAGGAGAAGAATGGAACAGATGGCTGATTACATTTTAGGCAAACCTATTGGTATACTTTCCACTGATTTCATTATCTAAAACAAACATTTTTGCCAGGGCAAACAGGTGATTAAAATAGATTATTTTTAAAGACAGTAATCAGAAAGCTGCATTTTGGATTTGCTCTTCCCTTGTTATTCAGGTGTTCTAAAAGCCATCACATTTTTATATTGTAGCAATAATATTAATTATCACTCTCAGGCTGCCGTTTAATTGCGGTAAACTATAGCCTTGTAAGAGGTAAGAAGCACTCTTTGGAGGGTACATAAGCCTCATTTGTTCAGCAAGGAGAACAAGATGAGCCTGGCATAAGATATTAGGCTCAGAACTGTTGTTGGCAAACCATCTGACGGGAAACTGTCCGCTTGAAAGAGCAAGGATTATAGAAAGGAGCAAAGAGTAAAAAAACAGTGATGGATCAGCTCCATGAAGGGGCCTTTATTTGATGGGCACTCCAACTGGGGGAACATTGACAGGGGAAGGAAAGGAGGAAGTTGAGAAGGGAGCAGGAGAGAAGACAAGACACTCTAAAATGGTTCAGAAAGGCTATTGTAGGCTATGTTGAAAGCTTTTGGCAAGTTAAGCTTTCAGGCTAATTGCCTACCTGGTAAGATGCTTCTCTGCTTAGAATGTACAATAGGCAGCAACTTCTCCAACACAGAAAACACAGGGGAAAATCTTGACCACATTGACGTCAATGGGAAAATTTCCATTGACTTCAGTGGAGCCAGGATTTCACCCACGGAACTTGCCCTTTTGGGGGAAAAAACAGGTCAGATAGCTGACTATGTCCCTGTGGGGAGAGTCAGTGTTCTGGTCTCATGAACTCCAACTCAGGAATGTAACAAGCTAAGTAGCCCTTAGAAGACAAGAGCTGGAGGAAGGACCAGGGAAGCCCTCTCATGTTTGTATGCACAATCATCATGTAAGGCTTTTGTTACTTCCTTTAAAAAAAAACAAACAAGACAAATCCCAGGAAAGGAAATGGGGAGGGACGGGGGAATGTTTCACCCATATAATTTTGTGTGGGTGTGGGGGTGAGTCTCCACCCATTCATTGGCCAGATCCTGGCCCAAATGGAAAATTCCATGGTGAGAAGATTATAGAATGCTGAGGATCTGCATATAAAAATGGAGCAACATCTCTTTAAGGGGCTTGATTTTTCAGGCAAGTAAGTGGAAAAAATGAAGGCAGAGACAACAAACACTAAAGGCATCAGTAACGAGAGCCATAATTTTGACTCTGGAAAAGGAAACCAACCACCCTAGAGAGATTTACTATCCAATAAAATCCTCAACACTTCTCTATGTAAGCATGTTCATGCAATGCTGGATACCTTTCTACCCATCTCTGCCCTGTGCGTAAGCACAACAGGCCTGATGGATATGGCACCCAGCAAAACCTAGGAGAATGTGTTTGAACTGAACAGCCCTTCTGGTCAGATCTGCACTGGGAAATATTATTAAGTATGTGTTTACGTATTCAGCTAGCAGTATAATTGTTGTGCACCCTGTTTATGCAAAGACTGCAACTAACATACGGAGTTCTCAGCTACGAGTTTTCTGTAGGCTTAGAAGACATACTGTGGCCCTGCCTTTCTGCATTCTCCACTGAAAAGTCTGCAGGTGCTCTATATATTTAATACTATAATGATGGATAATAATATTCACTGTGCTTCTCACCTGAGGAGCTCAGAAAAGCTATGTTTTCTGTAAGATTAGATGAAAATATTTTTAAAGGACTGAATCGGAGGTTCTGGGTAGGTCCAAGGCCCCACGCTACTAGAGAGCCAGTGAGAGGATCAGGGCCTAAATCACCAGTTATGGCAAGTTGAGATAAATCCTGGCCCCAATGATGTCAATGGCAAAACTCCCATTGACTTCAAGGGGGCCAGGATTCCACCCATGGTTTCCAGACAGTCCTATTCACTGTTGTTCTAGTTGGTGTCATAGAAACAGAGAGACTGGAATTAACTTATCTGTCAGCATGGCTCAGTTATTCAGACTAATGGAAGAACACAATCAATTCCTCTGGCAGACTGAAAAATATTTATCTGCCACTTGGATATTTAGCAATGAAGAACTAAAAACAGATATACAAACAATAAATGGAGATAAAGTAATAAAAAAAACTCTGGGGAATTTCCATTTCTTCTCCTTTTTTTTTTTAACTTAAAGATGATTCTAAAAGGCAAAGTTCTGGTTCAGGCATAGAAAAAGTCAAGACCGGGGTCTGGGCCTCAAACCCAGTCTACCTTCAAGTTGTTAGATGTTAGGGAAAAGCTTTGATTTGTAAATGGAGCTGGCTGGAAATTCTCCAATGGAATATTTTTGCATTGGAGAATGCCAGTTCACCAGAATAAAACATTTTGTGAGGACTGTTCATTTCAGTAGAGTTGCTCGGTTTCCTGCCAGCTCTCCCAGCTCCTAGGCATCCCAGGCTTCCTGACTCTTCAGCAGCCTGCCTGACAAGGATTCGAGAGCCTGGAAGTTCCTGCTCCCAAGTTCTGAGGCTCCCAGGTCTCTCTGCAGCTTGTCTAGTAGGCCACTGGGAAGCAGGGCTTGCAGACTCCCATCTCCCCTTCAGCCTGCCATGTTGGCTGACAAGGAACCAAGAGTCTGGAAACACTAGGAGCTCCGGCTCCAAAGGCTCTGAGCCCTTTCAGTTTACAGCAAGCGATGATGAGAGCTGGGAAGCTCCGGCAACTATGGCTCCCATGTTCCACTCTTTGGCAGACTGGGCTCCCAGGTATTTCTTCCAGGGTTCACAGCTCCAGGACGGCATACCTGGTGGACTGCTCCAGAAGGTGGGCTCTATTCCCTTTTGCAGAGAATTTCAAAATATCAAAATCCTCCACAAAATTACCTTTCTCCCCACAGCTCTTGTTTTAAATACCTTAAAAGAATTACTAAATCATGGACAAGAAACTAAAACAGTCACCAGTTTTGTAGCTTGTGAACACATGGCATCAAATTCTCCTCTCTGTTATACCAGTGCAATTCCAATGGTTTTCATGGACTTGTTTTTCCCTGAGTACTTGGCCCACAGTGTGTGTGTTCTCCCTGCACTAACACTGATCAAACCAGAGATGTGCTGACATCAAAGATGCTGAAGAGATTTTGGCAAGATCCATTGCTACACTTATCTGTGAAGCTGCAAAACAGCCATGTTAATTACAGCTTTGTTCAAATTTCTGGGGTGGTGTTGCAAGGAAGAGAACATTTGCCAAGTGTAAAAAGAGTGTGTGGGGGATGGGGGAGGAAATCAGAAAGGAAAAAAATATACATTTTTCTCAGGTTCTAAGGTGGATTTACACAAAACAGAACGAATTTAAGAATGAAAATGTCCTTTGAAGTAAAGAGCATATCTCTGACACAAGAAATCTGCCTTGATGGTTCAAAAATGCTTTAAAATTGTGTTACACAAAACCTCCCTGACCTTTAATAGAAACCCTCAGGCCTCCTGTACAGGCTAGATGCTTCATAAAAGAAATTTACCAGACATCTTATTAGCTCTGTCAGAGGGTTTCACTCTCACTCTCTAATTTTTGTAAATTGTTAGTCAAAGTGTTGTGTGTGCTCTTTGAAGACAATGTATGCAGATGGGCTCTAATTCATTTCCCCTCTGAACTGGGGAACCATCCGTCTCTCAAAACGATAGATTCCGTCTACTGTCTCTTGTGATACTTAAAGAAAAACACAGGTGTTCTCTCTGGCCTTCAGGAAGAGGAAATACCATACTGATTAAAACTTGAACCATACTAGCCAAGACAGACCTGGGCTCCTCCTCCCCCTCCCTTCTTTCTTCTAACCAACTGAACGGATTGATATAATATGTAACTAGGTTCACACATGTAATTGGATAACCTCTAATGAAAGGCAGCAAGGGCACAGGCTATAAAGGAAGCAGTCTGGTCCATAGGGATGGCACGTGAGCAAACCCACAAAAATCAGCTCCAGAACTCTTCATTTACATATTCTCATATTTTATACAGAAAGCCTTCCACCCCCCACAAAAACAAACTTGAGAAATGTGTCACAGGTTTCCAAGCCAAGACATATAGTTTCTTCTTGCTGGCAACCATTCCAACAAGTACATTTTATGAGCCACAACGTGAGCAATACTTTTTCTTTTTCTCTCCTTCCCTTAGCCTCTAGGCTGATACACACCCTTGAGCACGCAAGAGCGAACACATCCTATTTTATAAGAAACGTTTCCAATTTTTTCTCCCATAACCGTGAATCATCTGTGTCAAACCACAGATCGTTACTGTTATCATTATTAGTGTTAGAGTAGCAGCACGCAGCTCCAATCGCAATGTAGGCCTCATTGTACTGGGTGCTATACAAACACAGGTCAGAGACAGACCCTGTCCCGGATCTTACAATTAAAGGCAACTTATCCTGCAAAAAAAAGTGAACTTCTGCGTTAATACAAACTACTACTGAAGTCAACAGTGGACACACAAGCTTAGGAGTCCACAAACAATAAGCCCATTGCAGAAACATGGCCTAATTTTCCCTCTCTGATGCAGTGCTCCCTGTTGAGACCAGTGTAAATGAGGTAATTTGCAGCTTTTTCCTCCTGTCTCCTCCCCTCTTGCTCCCTCTGAAGAAATTAACACCCAACGAATTGCAAATACATGTACAGTACGCAGAGAAAGTGTTAAATACCAAATGCTTTTGCATAATGCATGTGTCACAAGTAAATCAGAGATAGGCTTTTTTTTAATCAGGCCCATCAGTGCTTTTTTTATTTAAGAGCCAAGCAGCATTCTTGGATCAGAGTTCAATATCCCAAGAGGTGTAAATCACCACACTATCTTATTAGAAACATTTGAAAGTAGGCAAATGCTTTGAAAGCCATAAACTTAGGATTCTGAAGTGTTCCAAAGCTATACTGGATACAAATTCCTCACTTAACTGGTTTTAATTTGCAACCCCTTTAAAGAGCTAATCCTATCTTTAAATCAATACAATATTTAAATACATTTATATATAAATTATATATATTTAATAACTATTTTTATAAATGACTTGTAGTTGTGTTATATATAACTAATATAAAAGTAGTCCATCAAAACTATTTAAATAACTTGAAAATTAGAATCACTTGAATTCCCCAGGACATGCAATAAGTATATGTCCAGTAAGAGGTAGGCTGCAGCTCCCAGAAAAATGTACTGCAATCACTACTACTCCATGTATTATGTATGGTCACAAGTCTGAGAGAACATTATACACTAAAGCAAGAATTCTTGCTGCCTGGTACATGAGGCTTAAAATCCCTAGAAACAATGAGTACAGCAGAAAGAAAATCACATGAGAGAGAAAGAAAAAAAAATCAAACTACCCCATCATTTGCAAACACAAACAATTAAACAATGAGGCGGCAGAACACACACCTGAAAGCATGGATGTAGGTGCTAAGTTCCCTCTAAGCTGCATGGCCGTGCAGGTACACAGTGGGGAGAGGTGCCTCTCCCTCATCCCTGGCCCCACCCCAGAGCCCGAACCCCCAGCCAGAGCCTTCACCCCCACACACACACACTCCAACCCCTGCCCCAGCCCAGAGCCCCCTCCCACACTCTGAACCCCTCGGCCCCACCCCCATCACACATCACCTCCATATTGGTGCACATAACAAAATTCATTCCACACATGGATGTAAACTATTAGAGGGAAGATTGTAAGTGGGCACATACTATTTGTGCCAAAGCATATAATTTCTCAGCAGTAATAGTTTTTATGGCAATTCGCACAGTGTTTTTTGTTCTCCATCAGACCTTTAATTTAAAAAGACACTGCCAGCTATCTCTAACTGCAATCACTGTACTCGCAGTCAGATCAGAGCAATTGTTGCAGCACATCTCCCTTAGGAGATTATGGCTCCAGTACTCAAAAGGAAACTACAGCATGGGCCAAACTTTCTAACATGTGTGGAATAAACCTACCCACAAAAATGCATGTTCAAAGAGGCACGTTTACATACGAATGGGGTGAAACGCACTTGCTGGCGCAAACTTCTGTGCACATATGAATGCCTAATTAAAAATCTGGCCCTCTGTGAAAATTCCCAGGGAGTGAGATCTAGACAGAGAGAGATTAATATTAATAGTTGAGTGAGTATGTGTTATAAGTACAGCTGGTCAGGAAATGTTTTTTATCCCCACAAAGGATGTCAATGATCACTGAATTTTTTCCTTCAAAACTTTTCGGATTTTTGTCCAACTCCAAAACCAAAAAGATTGCAGACAAAAACCAAAACATTTCAGCTGATTTTTTTTTCTTTTTGAAGAACCAGAGGAAAAAATTATTGAAAGTGGGCATTTCCCACAGAAATTTCTGTTTTGCTTAAAGTCGTTTTTTTGTTTAAAAAAAAAAAGGTCACCTGGAGGCTACTGTAAAGTACACTTTAGTAGGGTATGTCTATACTGCAATAATACACTCAGGGCTGGGCAGCTGACTCGGGCTATACAATTGCAGTGTAGACGTTCAGGCTTCCGCTGGAGCCTCGGCTTTGAGACCCTCCCCCTGTGGGGTCCCCTGACTTCAAACATCTACATTGCAATTTTATAGCACTGCAACCTGAGTCAGCTGACCTGGGCCAGCCACAGGTGTTTTACTGTAGTTTAGACATACAGAGACCAACCCTATGCTCTGCACTTGGACAAACACCCTTTTCCAATGGGAGAATTGCCTGAGTAAGGGGACACAGGTATAGATTTTTCTTAAGCATTGAGAATAGTGCAGTCTTTCTTCATTCATCCTCAGAAGAACATGTCCCATTACTGACAGCCAGCCAGTGACAGTACAGACTTGAATGGAAACAAGAGACATTTTATGAAGGTTTCACCATAAGCCATCAAACCTCTGAACTGATCATTAATCCTCCGGAAATACCCTGTGCCTAGACTACAATTGGGCATTATACACCCCTGCGGATGCTCAGTACACAGCTATCCTTTCTAAAGATGGCACAATGGGTGAGCTTAAGATACAGTACTGAAGGGGTTAAATAAACAAAAACTGGAAATATAACAAATCTCATCATATAAACAATATAGTTATATCTATTAATCGTGTGCACCATATACATATCTTATATCCAAACCAAAAAGGTCTCTCTCAACCTCAAGAGGCAAGGAGGAACAACAAGAAAAAAGTTTAAGTGGGCTTTAAACTCATCCAGGACTTAACAAGTTTGAACAAAGATAAAACATTCCATGTCTTTAAAAAAGCAGGCAGAAGGCCTAGTGCTTCCTGAAGCAAGTAAACAGACCAACAGGTTCCTCTTTTGTTAACAGTCCTAACATGAGATTATTGTTATTAATTATTATTCAGCCAAATTACTCTTTATTAAATTCTAAGTGCTGTCTTGATTGGGAGCATCAAGCAATTTCAGGTCATAGCTACAGAAATAAGGGAAATATGATTATTTTATTTCATGGTCTGGATCCAAAAGAGCTATTTCTCCACTGGAAAGAAAATGTGTCACAGGTGTTCTCGCAATCATAACACCACAGGCGGGGATTTGGTATGGTCACACAAGGTGATAGGGGGTCAGACTAGATGAGTGCATTGATGAAGACCTCCAAAGAAAACCAAAATGCTGCAGGAAATGTGTTGGTAGTTCAGTGCAGGTATCTCAAACCCCTCTGAGTCAGCAACGTGAGTGTAAATGAATTCATGAAGATAGTGGAGAACTAGGCCAATGATGTAAGGAGTTACCATGCTCTTGCACATGCTGTTTGCCGAAGGAGATCAGTCTTGACCACAAAAATCACATGGCACTTTTGACTAAAGTGAAACTGGTCAATTTCCAAAGGTCCAAGCAAGAAAAAAAAAGTCTAGAAGTTGACTAACAGCACAGACCAGGAAAAGCACTTTTGATATTTTTAATGCGCAGCCTCAAGGCTGTGATAGCCCCCAGGGCTGGTACACTCCATCCCAATAGGGCAGAATGACCAGTGATAGTTCCCCACCTCTTACCCAGCCTGCCCTGTTCATAATCTTGCCTGCATGCTGGAGGCAGATTGTCCCCCAAAGGAGCAGAGGTCTGCAACATACAAAGTGGGACGGCCTGTACTATTGCAACAACACATCATCAGTAGGGTAAAACTAACCTCTCTCACGATGGTCCAATCCCAGCTCACGTTCCCTATTAGTGGGTGAACAATCCAACACTTGGTGAATTCTGCTTCACAATGATAGGAAGAGCCAACATCGAAGGATCAAAAAGCGATGTCGCTATGAACGCTTGGCCACCACAAGCCAGTAATCCCTGTGGTAACTTTTCTGACACCTCCTGCTTTAAACCCAAAAAGTCAGAAGGATCGTGAGGCCCCACTTTCACAGTCTGTATTCATACTGAAAATCAAGATCAAGTGAGCTTTTGCCCTTCTGCTCCATGGGAGGTTTCTATCCTCCCTGAGCTTGCCTCAGGACACCTGTGTTACGGTTTGACAGGTGTACCACCCCAGTCAAACTCCCCACCTGACACTATCCTTGGAGCGGGTCATGCCCGGCACACGCTGGGTGCTTGGAGCCAGAAGCGAGAGCTCCTCGGGGCTCGCCCCCGCGCCTCACCGAGTAAGTGAAAAAATGATAAGATACCTGGTATCTGCATCTCCACTCCACACTTTTCTGGTTTGGCTCTGCTGGGTCCAACCTCTCTACTGCCAGGAGGGGAGATGGAGTAAGCTCTAACTACAGAATTGGGTGTTGGATCCAGGACACTGTAATTTATTGTGTAAGCTGTCTTTTGGATTCAGAAGGTTTCCCCCTCCTCCTGCATCCTCCCCACCTTTGAAATCAATGTAGGACTCAAGGATGCATTTTGCTACAGAATCCCCATAATAAACACCTGCTTGTCCCCTTATATGGAAAAGGAGCAAGTCCTTGAAATTCTTTTTTCTTTGTTTCCCTAGATACTCAAGGGTCAGCTTCAGTCATGGGACAAATCTACAGAATTCATGGATTAGTTAAAAGGACTCAGTGCAAATGGCATAGTGGAGCCACACCTCAACCCAACCTGTAGTGTGTCAAACCCATTTCTCCATTGTGAAATGGGGGGAAATGGCAAAATTTGGGATTCCAGGCCCATGCCCCTAAGCTGGATTCTTTCTTATAAGTAAGCAAGTAAGTAAGTGTGTGTGTGAGTGAGTGAGTAAGAGAGAGAGATAGGTAGAGCTGGTCAACAGTTCTTCAACTAAACATTTTTTCATGGAAACCAAAACCTGAGAGAGAGAAATCCAGCCCTGAATAGCCAATAACCCTGTAGCTAGGGCACTCACTTGGGAGGTAGGAGACCAAGGTTTCAAGTTCCTGCTCTGAGTCAGGCAAAGTAGGGACTTGAACATAGGTTTCCCACATCCCAGGTGTGCATCCTAACTGCCAGACTAAAGAGAGCCAGTCTCGCCAATGACCTAATAAATATTTAATTATTAATACAATCTGGAACAGCTTCAATACAAAAAGGAGATAGAGAAAATGAAATTCCAAAACTTTAAAATGTTCTGTGAAATGGGAGCATTTTCCAGCCAGTCCTACTTCTGGGCAGTTATATAAATGGACATCACTTATCTATACATCATGGAGCCCATGCCTTCAACATTATCAGATACATCCATCACTCATTTTAGACGCACAGTGAATTCCAGGCCCCACAAAGATCTGCCATCAATACTTACAAAAAACCTTGAAAACTTGGTATGTATTAAACAAAAAAGGACCCCACAGCATTTCAGACTTCCTGTTTGAATATTTACTTTGGCATTTACCTGATTTCAGGACTTTGTAAATAAGACAGCTACACAGTCAGGTCTTGTGGGATAAAACACTACAATGGCATCTATGTGAATGCACTATTATAATCTCCATCATATACAGAACTCTTGTAATGCAGCCTAACAGAAAATGATTCTCTTGATTTTGCCTTGAGTGAAGAATTTCCACTGTATATCTGATTGTTCCAGAACCTGTAATTCCATGTGATTTAGGAAAGATGGTCTGATCTCTGTTTCAGTCCTTTGGCAATGGATACCTTTAATTATTTATTCTCTCCAGACATGTCCCCTTTATGGGTTCTTCTTGTCAAATGTCTCTCCCTCCTTTGCACATTCTTTATATTAGCACTAGTTTAATGCTGGCAAAGTGAGATATACATAGTTTCAATCAACGGGGGACTGACTTCCTTCTCAGGTACACAGGTGTGCATCACTTGGCTGACCCTGTCCTCAAGGTACATAGGTGTAAATCATCACATATCTTGTAAAATCAGTACCCTAGCCTTGCAACTATCTGATTTTACAAGATACACAGACCCACACCTGTATTGCTGATGGCAGAATCAATCCCTCAACCTGTGAATACTTCCGTCCTCCATTAATCTTTCAGATTTATTCTTGTCACTTAAAAAACCCCCACCTCTTTCCTTCATGAAAAGACTAATGGGGCAATAAGTTGTTACATTTCAGAATGGTCAAGATTTTAGGGCCTGATCCAAAGCTCACTGAAATCAATGGGAGTCTTTCCATTGACCTCAGTGAACTTTGGATCAGACCTTTAAATAAATACAGTTCATTAAGAGTAGAGTTTGAAACAGCTTCTTTTTTGGTGTGATCATAAAGGCCAGAATGCCAGATTTCTGACATTTGATGGGATTTGATCTGAACCTCAGAGGCATCTTAGTTTTACATTTTGTGGGGGGAGGAAAGGAGAATGAAAATTGGTAAGAAAAATACATTTCTTTTCAAATGGAAAAAACAGAAAATCCTGGAATGCTGCTCTCAGGAGAAGTGAAATCTGGAAACCTGATTCAGAACTGGATCAAACTGCTCCCAATGCATCATCGTAAAACAACATGCTGTACTTGCTTGGGAAAAATTCCACTAGAGAAGCTTAAAGTATTGCCCTGTGTTACAAAGGATCTGAGAGTTTCTGTTTGAATTTTTAACTCATAAGTTCATATGCGTGATTTACAGTCAAAAGAGTCTCATTGTTGCTAACATAGAGTATTATAGAAATATCCCATACAAGGGAAAGAAATTGTGGTAGATTTATAAAATCAATCATATCTTTACCACACATCCTGGTAACGTGTTCTACACTCAGAAATAGAGAGCAATAAATAATCAATTTATGTGTAAATCCAAAGGGAAACTTGGATTTTCTGTCCAATGTGTGGGGGAGGTTAAAAAATTTTCCTGGTCTTTCTACAAACCATGAAAAACACATACAATTAATAAGAGTGGAATTTTCAAAAGCACTCAATATTGGCCTAAGTCTGCTCCCATCAAAGTTTATGGTAATTGCCAAACATTTACCTGTATGTTGGCTAAATAAGAATCTGTAAGTTCAACTCCATGGTGATATAAATTGTTGCTGCTCTGTTGACGTCAGTGGAGTTGTGCCAATTCATGCTATGAGATAATCTGGCCCTATGTCAAACATAATGCCAACCAAAAGAAAAATAGTTATGGAAAAGAATCCAACAAATCTGATAAAAACAACAAAACAACTACTGTTCATGTACCATCACTCAAGAATTAGATCATATCTGAGAAATCCTGTTGCTTGTCCCATAAGAAAAATTACCCCCTCAAGCTACGACAGGCTGCTATCAGTTTAGTATAGCAGTCAATAACAGTGAGTTATTGCAACTCTTCAACTGTCAATGTTATAGGTATAAAATTAGCTCTGAAGCAATGATGTTTCTTGAACTTTGTTCATTTTTAAATTCACTCATAAAATTTCCCCAGTCAAAATAAGTGTAGGCTCAAAATGCATCTCAGGTGCTCAACATTATGCTGATCCTATACAACTGTTTTATATTTAAATACATTCTCAACACTGGATGGGCCCAATCCTGCAAATGCTTACATGTCAGTGAATAAGCGTCTGCAGAGTTGAAGCCATAGCATGTAACAGGTTATAAAGCAGTGTTCTTCAAATGCAGCCACCAGCAGATTTTTTGTGGCCATGACACCCTCCACAGCATGGGCAGAGATTGGGGGGCAAAGCAGCAATCGTCCCTGCAGCGCCCAGCTGTTGCTCCTGAATAGCTGTTACCAAGGGCAGCAAGATGAGTAGCCTTGGTGTTTGCACCCCAGCAGTGTTGGGCACCCTACACAGCACAGTCTCTTCAGGGGCTCTGGAAGCGCCTCTAGAGACATGTGGGGCTGGTGTGTGTGCCACCGGAGACAGTTCTTGTCAGTGCAGGAGGCTGTGGCATTGGTTTACTGGGGCACTCCCGTGGGTAGCTCCTCACTCCCACCTGGCTGGGCACAGGGATCCTGCCCTAGGGCAGCAGGACTCAGGCTTTAGTCCCAGAGCAGCCTCACTGCAGGGAGGCCATGCCCCACCAATGGGCTCTCACCTAAGTTTCTGTGGGTTGCATGCAACCTGCTGAGATCACCCCTTCTCATTAGCATCAAGAGCATCATGGGTGATGTGGGGTGAGCCTGAGTGCAGGGGAATCCTTCCTTGCTGCCACTTACAGGAAGGGGTTTGCTCCTTTTCAACACGTACAGAAGAAGGGGCCCAAGTCTACAAATGCCACTGAGTATTTTAGGAAAAACTGTCAGAGCAGCCACCAACTCACTCTGAGGCCACTAACAAATTAGTTGGGAGAACCTCTGCTATAGAGCACTGGGATAAACTGAAGCCAGTGGAGTTACTCTGGATTGAACAGTACTGCAATTGTATAGAATGTGTCTATCCATCGAGAGAGAGCATGCAGTAATGTGTGTAAGAGATATGTATATACGCACACTCACATTTTATGTATACAAATTAGATTTTTACATGTATTGATGATGCTGAGTTTAGTGTTGGTAAGAATAGCTGGGCCGACAACATTGGACAAACAAGATGTCTATTACTCCACAGTCCAGATTCAGCATGAGTAACAGAAGCTCAAAGTTTCTCCTATATCACTTTGTGTCTGTGTTCTGGAGTATGCATCTGTGTGGATGTTCATAGGACTATGCATTGTTTTCTGGTCCATATATAATCAGCCAATAGTTTAACCCTAAACAAGTACCAGCTACTTCAGATTCCCTTCTTTCATTGCCAGTTAAGGCAAAGGTAGCAATCATAATTGGATATTATATCAAAACTCTACAGATAGATGTGTGTCTCCATGAACAGCCAAAGCATTTAATGTTTCATGGCCTATTCAAGCTTTTGTTGAAAATCTCAACAGTGAGGCTAGGAGTGCCAGTTCTGACAATGGTGAAAAGACACCGAATACAACTATCTCCCAACATGGGTACAAATAAAACCCACTGTGAGCCCACTGAAATTATCAAGTCATCTTACTTCTTGCATTTTGCTCAGCTTGGATAGAAAAAACAGTATAATTAATTTAAAGTAATTTAGATTTTTTTATTTTAAATTTTAATAATCTAAAGGATTAGTACCAGGTAAATACATTATTTTTATTTTAAGAGTATCATTTTCATATGTATTAGTATTCGGGCTGTCAAGCGATTAAAAAAATTAATCACTATTAATCACACTGTTAAACAATAACAGAATACCATTTATTTAAATATTTATGGATGATTTCTACATTTTCAAATACATTGATTTCAATTATAACACAGAATACACAGTGTATAGTGCTCACTTTTTTTTTTACTAAATATTTGCACTGTAAAAAACAAAACAAATAGTGTTTTTCAATTCACCTAATACAAGTACTGTAGTGCAATCTCTTTATCATGAAAGTGCAACTTACAAATGTAGAATTATGTATCAAAAAACCTGCATTCAAAAACAAAACAATGTAAAACTTTAAAGCCTACAAGTCCAATCAGTCCTACTTCTTGTTCAGCCAATCACTCAAACAAGTTTGTTTACATTTGCAGAAGATAATGCTGACTGCCTCTTGTTTAAAATGTCACCTGAAAGTGAGAACAGGCGTTTGCATGGCACTGTTGTAGCCCATGTCGCAAGATATTTACATGCCAGATGCGCTAAATATTCATATGTCCCTTGATGCTTCAACCACCATTCCAGAGGACACGCATCCATGCTGATGACGGGTTCTGCTTGATAATGATCCAAAACAATGAGGACCAACGCATGTTCATTTTTATCATCTGAGTCAGATGCCACCAGCAGAAAGTTGATTTTCTTTTTTGGTAGTTTGAGTTCTGTAGTTTCCGTACCAGAATGTTGCTCTTTTAAGACTCTGAAAGCACGCTCCACACCTCATCCCTCTCAGATTTTGGAAGGCACTTCAGATTCTTTAACCCTGGTGGAGTGCTGTAGCTATCTTTAGAAATCTCACATTGAGAGTTTCTTTGCATTTTGTCAAATTTGCAGTGAGTGTTCTTAAAACGAACAACATGTGCTGGGTCATCATCTGACACTTCTATAACATGAAATATAAGGCAGAATGTGAGGAAAACAGAGCAGACAACATACAATTCTCCCCCAAGGAGTTCATAACAAATTTAATTAATGCATTTTTTTAAAATGAGCATTATCAACATGTCCTCTGGAATGATAGCCCAAGCATGAAGAGGCATATGAATCTTTAGCGCATGTGGCACGTAAATATCTTGCGATCCCCAGCTACAACAGTCCCACGTGAATGCCTGTTCTCACTTTCAGGTGACACTGTAATTAAAAAGTGGGTAGTGTTAAGTCCCGTAAATGTAAACAAACTTGTTTCTCTTAGCGATTGGCTGAACAAGAAGTAGGACTGAGTGGAGGTGTAGGCTCTAAAGTTTTACATTGTTCTGTTTTTGAGTGCAGTTATGTCACACACAAAAAACAAACTACATTTGTAAGTTGCACTTTCATGATAAAGAGAATGCACTACAGTACTTGAATGACATGAATCGAAAAATACTATTTCTTTTGTTTATCATTTTTATGTGATCAGGAAGTGTGTATATGAATATAACACCAGGGAAAATGCAGAAGGGATCATCTGATCTCTCACAGAGAGAGTTGGAAAAAACTCATAACTAACATTTTGCCATTGCCTCACCAAACAATAAATAAATTCTGAACTAAGGCTACCATTATACCTAATTTGGCCTTTTGTCCTATTTGCTGCAGGATGTACAGTCCTTTTACTGAAGGTTTGCAGCACTGGGTTTCATACACAGAAGGAACTGCAACTACCTAGACATAATGAGGCAGTGTCACAGACTACAGGAATGTAGGAATTGTCATACCAGATCAGCCCAGCAATCCATCTAACTCAGTATCCTGTCTCTGACAGTGGCCAGTACCAGAGACTTCAGAGGAAGGGTCAAGAAACCCTATAATGGATGATTATAGAATAGCCTGTCCAAAGGGGAAGCGTCTTCCTAATCAAAGGCAGTTGGGTTATTCCCTGAAGCATAGGGGTTTATATCCCTTATTTTTAATGTTTTCTAATGTGCCAGGGAACTTTATCATTATCCATACAAACGTCCACTCAGAGTTGCTTTGAGATTTTAGGGATGGGGTAAATGATTCATAAAGTTTCCAACAAACCAAACAATACAGTTTTATTTACAATAAGGAAAAAACTAACCTCTAACTGCACCTCACACCCCTCCACCCGTCCCATGACTTTTATATTCTCTTTTTAAATTGAAACAAAACAGATCCCAAAAACCTACACTGGCAACATACCAGTGCAAAAGCGGCTTGCAAAATTATCTCAATCTATGACTGTTATTCTGCCCAAAGGGTTACAACATTGTACTGCCTGAATCATCATCAACCACTGAAACAAATCCAAGCCAGCGCAAGGGTCTGTTTGCACCACACAGGCCCAGCAAAATAGCAGCAGGAACAAAGCCAGAAAATCTTCTAGTCATTAAAAAATTTCCAAATGAGGAAAAAGGGCGAAAGGCAGCAGCAGCAGAGAGGTAAGAAGATTTAATATTAATTTTTTTTTTAAATCAGGAGGAGGGTTTTAATCACACAAAGGAAAACTATTAAGTTACATATGTTGTTTATGTTCTCTCATCATGTCAGGATATCCTCAGCATTTATGACTGCAACAATGCAAACGCTAAACACATTTCTGACTTTACCTATACTTGGATGCAGGACATGGGACAAATGCCTCAAAAACAGGGACAGTGACACGAATTTCAGGAGAGGTAAATAGGGGACCAATGGAAAAGCAGACAAGAAAGGAGGGGACAGAGGGAAAAAGTTTTGGATCTTAATGGTAAAAATAGATTTAATACACCATTAGGCATACATCTTTAGTATTGCTCAAACTATGTGTTACACACTGAGCATAGATACATACTCAATATGGATATCAACCAATCACCTCTTCTAGTATTTTTATGGAAAGGTAAAATTATTAACTTCTATGCAGGACTTTGATTCACAACCTCATCCCTACCAGTGCCTCTTGAAAGGCAATGTCTACAGGTTACGAACAGGGAATTCAGGAGAGCTGGAGCCTAATTTTTAGAAGTAGTGAGCACCCCAAGCTCCAAACAGGGTCAATAGGAGCTGATGTTACTCTGCATCTATGAAAATTACCCCTGGGTTCCATTCCCAACTTGCTTATTTTTCACTGAGTTGCCCTTGACAAGTAACGTCATTTTTCTGTGCCTCAGTTTTCCCATCTGTGAAATGGGGGCAATGGGGACTATATATTCAATAGTCACTATTTACAGCACTAGGAGGTCTGCAGATAAAAGGTGCTAGACAAGAGCGTGGTATTGTTATATTATTACTTTAGTCCTAACCTAGTTCACCTTTTCCATTTCATTGCCATGTTTCTTCTAAGTAAAGGCAAGTAGCTGTGCTGAACTGTGACACTTTGTGGCGCTTTTGACCCATGAGCAGAATCCCTACTTTTGGAAGAAAAATTAATTAAATGGAATTATCAATGTCTTCAGTGACAGCCAATCTCAACATCTATACTAAGGGCCTAATTCAAGACCTGCTGAAGTCAATGGAAAGACTGTTGACTTCAGTGGGCTTTGGATCAAGCTCGAACAGACCCGAGCTAGAACAAAGGAGCTGCCCTATACCCAGGGTGTATGTTGTCCCTATGAACCTCACTAAATGGTTACAAGAAAATAAACAAGTGGCCAAAGTGGCCAAGGGCAGACCTGAATCAGAAAGTCTGTGTAGTGATGTATGGATGCGTTAACACAACTGTAAGACCCAGGTCCAGCAATTGTAAACCCAGGCTTACAATGTAGTGTGGATGCTTAAGTGAGGGCTTGGAAACACCAAGTCCAAAAGCCTGGATCAGACAGAGACGGGCTTAATATGCAGTGTAGACATACCCTTAGAGACAGGAGTAACTCCTGTATAACTGTGTTGCCTCGATAAGACAGACATAGGTTCTCATGAACACACTCAACTAACATGCAAGTTGAAAGTATAAGAACTTTTTTTTATACCTAATAGTTTAAAAGTCTGTTCCAAACTGGAAGGGGAAGGTGACTTCAGCCAGACCCAACATTCACGGAAATCAATGGGCAGACTCATTTGCACTTTGGACCAGGCCCATTGTTTGATATTGGGGGAGGAGTAGTGTTATGAGCAGCACATTCAAAAATTGTGGGCAACAACATTCTCTTGCACTTGGCCAATACCATTGGGTGTGATTTTCAATTTGTGTGAAGAAAACAGCCTCCCAGAAGAGGACTTGATTCCTTTATCTCTGTATAACCCCACTGGCTCCAACAGAGCTGCTCCCAGTTTACCCCAGTAGCACCAAAATTTGGCCCATATAACCACAGTAATAGTGATTTTCCCCAGCCCTGCTTGGGTGTCAGTTTTATAGCTGGCTGGCTGACACTTAGGCAGTTAAAATCAAGTGAAATGCAAAAAATCTAAACTAACCGTGCTTCTGGCTGTGGAGTGACTAAAATGTTTAATCATGGCATGTGACAGGTCAAATCGGTGCAAGCCTATTACAGTATATACACAAATAGAACTGGAGGACTTCTGGCACCTTAGAGACTAAAAAATTTATTTGAGCATAAGCTTTCGTGAGCTACAGCTCACTTCATCGGATGCATTTAGTGGAAAATACCATGGGGAGATTTATATACACAGAGAACATGAAACAATGGGTGTTACCATGCACACTGTAACAAGAGTGATCAGGTAAGGTGAGCTATTAGAGAGCGGGGGCTGGGGGGGGGGACTTTTTGTAGTGATAATCAAGGTGGGCCATTTCCAGCAGTTGACAAGAACATCTGAGGAACAAAAGAAAAAGGACACTAAACTATCTAAACTACTACATGCCAAAAGGGGCCACAACAGTGGTTCCCTTAACCCACCCAGCAATATTGTTAATCTATCCAACTATACTCTTAGCCCAGCAGAAGAATCTGTCCTATCTCAAGGCCTCTCCTTCTGCCCCTCCACCCCCACGAACATGAGACAGTTCTGTGGTGAGCTAGAATCCTATTTTCGACGTCTCTGACTCAAGGAATATTCCCAACACACCTCTGAACAACATACTAACCCACAGAGACCTTCTTACCAAGACTACAAAAAGAAGGATTCTGGGTGGATTCCTCCTGAAGGTCGAAACAACAGACTGGACTTCTACATGGAGTGCTTCCGCCGACGTGCACGGGCTGAGATTGTGGAAAAGCAGCATCACTTGCCTCACAACCTCAGCCGTGCAGAACACAATGCCATCCACAGCCTCAGAAACAACTCTGACATCATAATCAAAAAGGCTGACAAAGGAGGTGCTGTCATCATCCTGAATAGGTCGGAATATGAACAAGAGGCTGCTAGGCAGCTCTCCAACACCACTTTCTACAGGCCATTACCCTCTGATCCCACTGTGGGTTACCAAAAGAAACTACAGCATTTGCTCAAGAAACTCCCTGAAAAAGCACAAGATCAAATCTGCACAGACACACCCCTAGAACCCCGACCAGGAGTTTTCTAGCTGCTACCCAAGATCCATACACCTGGAAATCCTGGAGGCCCCATCATCTCAGGCATTGGCACCCTAACAGCAGGATTGTCTGGCTTTGTGGACTCTCTTCTCAGGCCCTATGCTACCAGCACTCCCAGCTATCTTCGAGACACCACTGAATTCCTGAGGAAGCTACAATCCATCGGTGATCTTCCTGAAAACACCATCCTAGCCACTATGGATGTAGAAGCCCTCTACACCAACATTCCACACAAAGATGGACTGCAAGCCATCAGGAACAGTCACAGCATACCCCGATAACGTCACAGCAAACCTGGTGGCTAAACTTTGTGACTTTGTCCTTACCCATAACTACTTTTGCATTTGGGGACAATGTATACTACAAATCAGTGGCACTGCCATGGATACTCGCATGACCCCACAGTATGCCAACATTTTTATGGCTGATTTAGAACAACGCTTCCTCAGCTCTCGTCCCCTAAAGCCCCCACTCTACTTGCGCTATATTGATGACATCTTCATCATCTGGACCCACGTAAAAAAGCCCTTGAGGAATTCCACCATGATTTCAACAATTTCCATCCCACCATCAACCTCAGCCTGGACCAGTCCACACAAGAGATCCACTTCCTGGACACTACCATGCTAATAAGCGATGGTCACATAAACACCACCCTATACCAGAAACCTACTGACCGCTGTGCCTACCTACATGCCTCCAGCTTTCATCCAGACCACATCACACGATCCATTGTCTACAGCCAAGCTCTGCGATACAACTGCATTTGCTCCAACACCTCAGACAGAGACAAACACCAACAAGATCTCTATCAAGCATTCTTACAACTACAATACCCACCTGCTGAAGTGAAGAAACAGACTGACAGAGCTAGAAGAGTACCCAGAAGTTACCTACTACAGGACAGGCCCAACAAAGAAAAAAACAGAATGCCAATAGCCATCACCTTCAGCCGCCAACTAAAACCTCTCCAACGCATCATCAACGATCTACAACCTATCCTGAATAGAACCTATCCCATCACTCTTATAGATCTTGGGAGACAGGCCAGTCCTTGCTTACAGACAGCCCCCCAACCTGAAGCAAATACTCACCAACAACCACAAACCACACAACAGAACCACTAACCCAGGAACCTATCCTTGCAACAAAGCCCGTTGCCAACCGTGTCCAAAAATATCTATTCAGGAGACACCGTCATAGGGCCTAATCACATCAGACACACTATAAGAGGCTCGTTCACCTGCACGATCTACCAATGTGATATATGCCATCATGTGCCAGCAATGCCCCTCTGCCATGTACATTGGCCAAACCGGACAATCTCTATGTAAAAGAATAAATGGACACAAATCAGACATCAAGAATTATAACATCCAAAAACCAGTTGGAGAACACTCCAATTTCTTTGGTCACTCGATTACAGACCTAAAAGTGGCAATTCTTCAACAACAAAACTTCAAAAACAGACTCCAACGAGAGACTGCTGAATTGGAATTAATTTGCAAACTGGATACAATTAACTTAGGCTTGAATAAAGACTGGGAGTGGATGGGTCATTACACAAAGTAAAACTATTTCCCCATGTTTATCCTCCCCCCCCCCGCCCCCCACTGTTCGTCAGACTTTCTTGTCAACTGCTGGAAATGGCCCACCTTGATTATCACTACAAAAGGTTCTCCCCACCCCCCGCTCTCCTGCTGGTAATAGCTCACCTTACCTGATCACTCTCGTTACAGTTTTCAAAAAGAAAAGGAGGACTTGTGGCACCTTAGAGACTAACCAATTTATTAGAGCATAAGCTTTCGTGAGCTACATTGTTTCATGTTCTCTGTGTATATAAATCTCCCCACTGTATTTTCCACTGAATGCATCCGATGAAGTGAGCTGTAGCTCCCGAAAGCTTATGCTCAAATAAATTTTTTAGTCTCTAAGGTGCCACAAGTCCTCCTTTTCTTTTTGTGAATACAGACTGACACGGCTGCTACTCTGAAACAAATAGAATTCTCACCTTTGAAGATGGAAGAGAGACATCGTTTGTCAATAATATGGTCTGAAAGTAAACTGAGCACAGAGCAGACCTCACTGTTTCTCAAATTGTCCATGACATTTTCACCTGCAAACAACACTCATCACTTTATTTTATTATACAATATAATCTGACTAGGAGATGAATCAGTTTGTGATCTGTTTTAATGGGTATTCTCTAACTACAAAAAGCATTTATTGAATGAACTTTTCATCTGCTCTGAACAAATCCTTATACGCAAAAAAGGTCACTCCAAAACACTTGCTATGTTTAGTAAAAAAAAAAATTGCTGTCCAGAAAGTAAACAGTTTACAACTTATTCAGATAGCTCATTAACATAAGGCAGGTTAGTTGGGGGGGTTTTTTTTTTCCAAATGTTCCACAGGTACTTTCTCATTTGCTTTGGAAACGCATTGCCGTTTTCATGCTACGTAAAGGCACCAAACAATGAAAAGCCCCTTTTGCTTCTTTCTGGTTCCCAAGCCAAACCAGAGACGTTAGAACACAATATATAATATTATACAGGTATAATAAATACAGCTATTTCAAGGGCCAGAAAAGTTTTCCTATCCTAACTTTGAGTGACAAGAGAAGATTTTTACCAGCTTGCAACTGTACTTTAAAAAAATCAAATCAAACACTTTTAATAAAGTGGGTGGGTGTAGAATACATATGTGGTTTCTTTGTTACGCCACAGAAGTTGCATTTTAAATTAAAACGAGCAGATGTTCTAGACACCTTTAAAAGTTCTTGTTTGTGGAGACCACAGTCTTCTACCCCGTATTTTAAAATTTTTGATGCTGGATTAGCCCAGCGGGAAGCTAGCAGTCCTTGAATGGAGCTTTTTGTTCAGCCTTCTAATAGCTTCCAGCACTTGCCCTAGCCCGCAAAAAACACATCAAATTTAGTTAGACATCCAGTCCACACATGAAGAATTTCTCTGTCAGATCTAGTAAGCGCCACCAATTTAACATGTTGCCTTCTTGAGGGAGAAGAGGAGACAGCCAAACAGCAATGGTGCCTTGCAGCAGTCTAGTGACACAGGGCAGTTCTTGAAAGGAAATTATTGAATGGGGCTGGTAACCTTGCAACCCCTCGGAACCTCCTAGAGTCTAAAGTAAAAATACGGATCACTCAGACTGGTGATGTGCTACCCATATACCCTGAAAAGAAGGGGAAAAGGCACTGTTTTTAATCCCGCTTGCCATATTATATCACCTGCTCTCAAGGCCACTGGACCTTTGAGCCTGTAGACATTGAAGATATTCCAGTCAGCTTGAAGCAATATGTGCTTTCCTGATATTTTTTTTAAGCATTTCCAAGAACAGCTAGAGTCACTGAAAACGAATCACTGGGCAATTTCTGTTCCTTGCATGGAACAAAATTCTCATTTCATTGGTCCTCACTGCAATCAACTCTATTTAAAAAAAAAAGATCAGAATTCCATTATCTGACCTCAATCTTTTTTTTTTTTTTTTTTAGGAGAATAAGGCTAAAAAGCTACAAGGGCTCGATTGTTCCTCCTGAAGCAGGCATGGACAGGACCTTCTGTGCATGAATATCTCTCAGCACACGGGAGCTCAGCTTTTTCTGTAGCAGCACCTCCCATTCCTGGGATCCCCATGGATAGGTCTCCACAGGGTCAAGAAGGGGTCGGGGTGAGGATGTGCTTTGCACCTCCCAAGCCCTACAAGGAATCAGTGTAAAAGCACCCTATGAACTGGGCAACGTCCTCTAAGGAGAGTGTCTAGTGGCAGCTGCCTATACAGGATTGCTAGGCAGCATGGTTATGATGGAGTTGTCTTTCCCAGGAACTGGAGGTGGGGCACAGTACAGCAGGGGCTTTTAGGAGACCATGAGAATGCAGAAGTCAAGTTCCAATGGGGTATCTCTCATTGAAGTGACTTCCCTGTGTAATCTGTCTGGGAAGATGAAGGAAGAAAACTAGAGAACATAACTTGGCCAAATGGAATAAAAGGAATTTTTAATTTGTGTATGACTGTTCCACTGAATGACTGGATCTAAAAAGGCATTAACATGAACTGTAAGCTAGGAGAACTGGCAAGATTCTCTTCAGTAATTAAACACAACTCCTCTTAAGAGCTTTCTATTACAGCTGCTGAGAGGCCGTGGAATTATGGAGGGACAGGGTTTGTGGGATGCATTGTATTTCCTTCTTGAATTCTTTTGTCATTCACAAAAAACAGCATGTGGACACTTCCCATAAACACAAACTGAATTTCTCAATTAAACTATTGTCAAATGTATAGGAAGACCTAGTAAACCTAACAAAATAAAGTAAAACAAACTGCAAAAGTTCAGGCAAATATGTTCAATTTTCAAACACTTGTATTTAAATAATCTGTTTCAAACTCAAGATGCAGCTTCTCACTGTAATGATACCCTTGTAAATCACATAACTGCTCCTTTAAAAAACAAAACCACCCCACACCTTTAGCTTATACTTTTCCTGTGAAAGATTACAACAGATCACCAACAGTGCAGGTAGTACACGGCAAAGGATACATTTAGAAGGATTAAACTGACCATGTTTTCAAAATAAACCAGGATGCTTTTGTGGTGACAATTTTAAGGTCAGAAAATACTTAAACAAAAGACAAAAATTTACTTCAGAAATAAAAATGCTGGTATAACTACTGCCAGTTCCTGACTCAACAGCAAGATGTGCACATTTCTCAGAATGGAGGATTTTTGCCAGTATTGCAGTGTTTGAATTAGTTTATCATGAAATACTTAACAAAAGTTAATATTTGCTTTGAGCAAAAGAAGAGTCTGCACTCATTCCATCCACTCCCTTTACTCCAAACACTGTTCACAACACTGAATACCTATATTACTGGGCTGTTCTTGGTCAACACAAGTATATCTTGAACAGACACCTTGTAATTATAAAAAAAAACAAAAAAATTGATTGATGAAACGTAAATCAGGTGATTTTGGGCGTCCTGGGAGAAATTCCTGGGACATCATATGAAAAACCAGGTAAAATGGTCATTTTAAAGAGGCTCCACCAAGTGACATAGGAATCCAGACCATACTAAACAAACTTCCTGTCTAAGGCCCCATTACACCCTGGGATATGCATGTGTGGTACACAGGAGCAGCACACATACCTGAGCGCAGGATATAGCTCTTAGGAATCAACAATAAGTCCCATGAGTGTGTCAGAGCAATGCTTGGTGGTCCTTAGTTTAATAGTGTATATATTTAAATCATGGTAAGGAGTTCCAGAATATATTAATATACCATTTCCCCCATACCTAAGTTTGTACGAAAAACAAATTCCCCAAACAAAACCAAGACGCAAACTATTACTTGTGGACTATAAAGCTGACCAAATGAGGCAAAGAACTTGAGAAAACCAGCAAACACAAGGGATTTGGTAGCACGAACCTGGGAAATGTGAATAAAAATGAGACCCAAGTTAAAATACATCAGTGTCCATCTGCATACAATCCTGCTATGAGTATCAAGAGCAGCCTTGGAGATAAGCTTTATTCACTTAGTGGTTTCCAGTAAGATATTGTACATTTCACTGTGGCAAAAGACACTGTAGATTTCCAAGTCTGTTTTTAAGACTAGCTTCTGTCGTGCTGCCTATAATGATAATTGAAATATATATATAATGTTTCCTATTCTCTCTAATCTTTGTCTGTTTGTCTGACAGTATCCTGTGGATTGTGAGAATCTTGAGGCAGGGATGACTCTTTCTTATCTGCATGGAAATCACTTAGTATATAGGGGAACTACCATAACAAACAACAGCGGCAATTACCGTACATATGCACAATAGACTAAAGTAAAGATCGTGGGGCAGCCTTATCAGAATTACTCTGCTAGAACCAGCATTAGTAATGGCAATAAAAATTACACTACAGTTTAATCCCTTTTTCCATTCTCACCAGAGTCTCCAAATCGCTTCCCAGATAACATCTCCTATTCTAATAGCAGACTGTCCATAGGCAAGCACTGAAAAAGTTTTACCATGTCATCTCACACTTACATCATCATTACATAATCTGAGGTCTTTATCACAATGGAATCACAATAGGATTCCCCATGGTCCTCTCACAGTGTAATGGTGATGACAAAGAGATGTGCAAAAGCGTGACAGAAAGTAACTTGTGCACATGCTGTACAGCCATTTTGCCAACTTTAATATCTGGGTTATTTAAAAATAATAAAGTCTTCCCAAGATAGGAATAAATCTCTACCTCACATTTAAGATCAACTACCTTCAACAATTTATTATTTTCTATTATATAAAACAAATATTGATACATCTGGACTAGCTCAGTACAAGAAAAGAGGGAATTCAGTACTCATGAACTCAACTCACAGCTCATAAATCATAGCTCTCCTGAATTAACAACAATTAAATAATCCAGAGGAGAGTATAGAGATGGCCACTCTGGGCAGCCAAGGACCACCACTGACAGAAATGTAGGGAAGACTAAAATGATCAACAGTGTGTTTGATCAGTATCATCTGAGTCGCACAGAGTTAAGAAACTGTTTTTACATTTACAAGAGATGAATATGTAATAACCACTTTAAAAATCTATATGGGCCAAGGGTAGGTCAAACATTGCTTTCATTCTTGTGATTAAGAGACTCTTAGCGTACACACAATGTGTCCCAGCACATGACCAGAATTCATCACCGAATTTGGCCCACTGGTAGGACCATCCAGATAAAGTAGATCAACACACCCTACTCTTCAACAAGACTAAGTTCAAAATAGTCCTCTGTTCTGATCTTTACAGCCAGAATCTTCAACTGGGAGGCATACTATTTGCACTGGAGAATGGGTATGAGAAGCATGCTGTCTGTGCTGGAGTAGGGATAAGGGAGGAACATGTTTTAACTAGCACCGTGAAAACCAGAGCTGAAAATGGGACATTCAGCATATGCCTTCCTCTGCAACAACCTTCTCTGCTGGTTGGTGCAATGTGGTTCTAGATCTTATGTGATGGGAGTGAAAGGACTGACTATGGCACTGGTGGTTGTGTTGCCAACTTTCACAATTTTATCGCAAGACTTGTGATGTTTGGTGTTTTTCTTTAAGGTCCAGCTGAAGTCATGTGATTATGTGAGAATCTCAATTTTCATTTAAAGGAAAAATAATGTATATTTCTATCCCCCATGTTTGCCAAGAAAAGCTTGAGAAAGTGAATCCTGAAGGTTCCAACTCCAGAAAGTCACAACTTTTTTTTTAAATGTCAAGATTTTCAAGTCAAATTTCTGATTTTCTGACATGATTTTTCACTGTGTGGGATCAGCAATACTGCAGGCCCATTGTGGGGAGAAGAAGCACTTCATGCACCTTCTTCTGTGCCTCCCACACGCCATGCCACGCACGCCTAGTCACAGTTTAGTCCTATGTTTCTACTTTAGAACTTTTAAATAGTATGTTTTTAAGTGAGGGGTTGCAAAATTCATCATTTCCCCCTAACTCAAAACACAGCTGGATCCACGACAGTTAATTTTTTATTTTTGGTCCACCCAATGGAGCAACTCGCAACTTAGCTGGTGCTGGGGCATCATGAAAGAAAAGAGCGAAAGCTAGAGCAAACTAGTAGAAGGATTTTGAGGCAGAGAAGAATCAAGTTCAGTACCCCAAAAAAATGAACAGATGGCAATAGGTGCACTTGGACTCCGTTAACATTCAAAAGTCTGCCAGACATTACAGAAAACAGAGAAAATAAATTCTAGCTAGAAACCATAGATAAAAACCTAGCTCTGCTGTGGTCAATGGAAGTTTTCATTGATTTCTGTACTATTTGTTGGATACTGTGGTTCCTCCGAATATTTAAAAATGAATTTTGCTTTTTGCTGTTACTAGCGAAGTCCCCGCTTCACCAAGGCACTTACACAAGTACCTAACTTTAAGCACATGTGCAGATCTGTTGAGATTAAAGTCACCTATTTTAATTATAAAACAGGGATACAGCACAAGCAGCAACACTGCAAGCTTCCCCACAGTGCCCTCACTTCTGGAGGGACCACCTCTGGAGATCAGAGAATAGTTCAGACCCGGCCTACACTTACAATTTAGATCACCCTAGCTACCTCGCTCAGGGGTGTGGACAATGCATACACAACCCCCCACCCTATCCCGAGCACCATAGTTAAGCTGACCAAACCCCTGGTGTGTACACAACTAGGCTGACAGAAGAATTCTTCCGTTGACCCAGCTACTGTCACCCAGAGAGAGGAGGTATTAGCCACAGCAACAGGAAAACCCCTTCTGCCACTGTAGGAAGTATCTACGCTGTGGCACTGCAGCAGAATTGCTACCGTGCCATAGATGTGCTGCTTTAGCACCTGTAGTGCAGACATGGGGCCTCAGTCTTAACATTGTTCATTCCTTGGTGCTTCTGCTTAGACAGCCCACAAAGGTGCTAATTAGCACCCACTTTGGTGGGTGTTGTGATATAAACACCTGTCCCAGTAGGAGCTGGTCTGAGGCCACTATAATAATTATTGGGCTGCTTTTTTCCACTGTATCCTCATGTAACAACTCTGGAAACAATAAGTGGGAAAACCAGATTAGTTTCTTATCTGTTACGTCTCCACGATAACACTGAATTGTAAGAAGATATTTTTCAGAGTGCTCATGTGCCTTCTTTTCCTCTCGGTTTAGCCATATGCGTCCTATAGTATTGAAGAGTACGGGTGCCTACAATGGCTGCTTACTGCCAGACCCAAATACAGGATCCTACAAACTTCAGTGTTCAGGTGCTCATATACTACAATAATGGGGGCCACCTATGCAGAGAGGCAGATAGACCACTGCTCTCCACTCTTGAAAGACCTAAGTCATACTCCCATTTAAGTCAATGACAAAACATTGACTGGCATTTGGCTTGATCCTGCTCCCCTTGGAGTAGCAATGATCCCTGGCAGAGTTAAATAAGTCAACAGTTCTTCTGATGTTTAATTCTTTCTCTAGATGAAGCATTCCCATAGCACCACACACTTGTGTCTATTAGGTGCTATAGGATTTTAAAACCACATTTGATTTGAACTGTAATTCCCAACCTGGCAAAAAATAACAGAATCTACCATGTTGTGACTAGAGTGGCCAGGTGCCTGGACCAGACAGTGTGGTCAGATCTACTGAACGGACACCCAATGTCCAGTTACTGCAGGCGGGGTGTCAGGGAGGCACCAGGTCATCACCTGCGCCAGACCCTACTCAGACGGACCGCCCCCTACCTGTGTCTGACAAGTCTGGCTCTACAAGTCAGTCTCTCCTGACCTGAGCTGGGGGGTGGGAGGGACAGGAGGGAGGAGGAAAGATGAGTAGATGGGGGCAGGGCTTCAGGGGAAAGAGGCAGGGCAGGGTCTCAGGGAGAAAAGGCAGGCAGAGGCGAGGCTTTGGGGGGGGTGGGGGAATAGGTGGGGCAGGGGTAAGGCCTTGGGGGAAGAGGCAGGGCAGGGGAGGTTCCAGCACTCCTGCTGGAGTGTCCGTTTTTTAAATATTACCAAGCTGACAATCCTAGTTGTGATAAAGGGTATACTGAATAACTGCTGCAATTTCAAAATCCTGACCACTGTATAACACCACCAAGATCTGCATTTGTCAGAAACTAGCATCTAGGATTCATTCATGCTTGTTTGCTCTTCAGTGAATGCATGGAATTCCCTGCCATGTGTATTTATTGTGTAGTATTCTGAGGGTTTTTTTTAAAACCATAACATGGGTTATTTTAAAAATATCTGATAACAAAAATTACATTTACTAAGCCCATGCTGATATATAATTTGTGGTTAATTAATGTCCACATAAAAAAAATACAGCACAAGAACCCTACTTTCCCCAAGTGATGCAGGATTTCGGTTTATCTTTTGCAAGCTCATAAAATTCCATTAATTGACTTAAATGTAATCCAACCATTTGCTTTATAGCACCCCTTTAAAGCTGAATAATCAGAGAATGGATTTAACTAGGTTTTCCTTTATTTCAGATCAGTAATAGGATCTCATTGCAATTCCTCAACAGAAAACTACACATAAAGGGGAGGAGACTGCGAAAAATTTCTGTGCTATTGACTGTAATAAAATAAAGCATCATTTTCCTTCCCATCATATCTTATTTTACCAATAAGATGATTTCTAACATCCGAAGTACTCAACATTTACCATCATCCTCTTTAAACTGCTCACAGAAAGTTACTGCAACTAGGATCTGAAGCTTGATGTAAACACATCATTTTATTTCTTTTCTTGCACAGGTAGTTAGGCGAAATAACCTGACAATTCCAAGGCTGAGATGGATGTTTATCAAATGGCTAGGCTCTATGCACATTGTTGTGCCTTACAATTCTTCTCTTGCTTAGGAAGCTTGTTTCCAATCAAAAGCTTGAACTACAAAAAAAAAAATATATTTTTTTTTGGTTTCTAATGTAGATGCGTAATTGTTGGATATTAAAAACCCATCTTTTTTCTATACTCCATCTCTTGTTATATTTACAAGAATTGCAAGTAGACAAGGCCCAGCACTTTCATTATAAATTATACAGAAAGGATGTGGTTAGGAACAAGGAATAAGAATCAGGGAGAGCCATTCCGTTCCCACCTTTCTGCAAAATTATTCACTGTATGGCCTTGGGAAAAATCACATAACCTCCGTGCCTCAGTTTCCCCAAAGTCAGATAGGGATAATACAGGAGTAACAGGTCTATATAGCCTTTTGAGGTTCTTGGATGATATAGATGTGCTTTATATGTTCGGTATAATATTACTATCAATAATAGATTTGGATTTATTATTTAAAATATTGTCTCTCTTTTAGTCAACTTATTTGCCTGAACAACCTACAAGCAAATTACACACAAGAGTTTTATGTAAAATATGAATATTTATGACAACAAACTCAACAGTGTAAGTGATACAATGGACTAAAACACCTAAAATTTTAGTCCACCTAAAATGGACTAAAATTACACAGTTTTATAAATAAAAATCTCAATTTATATAGGGTTTAAAGAGAAATTGTCAATCTGAAAGAGTCTGTTTTCAAAGGCGTTATAAATAGTTTCAGGTATTGCAGCTGCCTGACTGCCCCTGCCTTTTTTTGTGGTTTTGCAATTTTATTTTATTTTATTTTTGTGGGGTGCATGTTTCAGAAAAACATTTCTCTCCCCACTTTTTTGTAAAAGTTCCTCATCAAGAACAGGGGAAATTTACTATACAAAGGGCTGTCAAATGCACAAAGTAAACAAATTGAAAAATGAAAGAAAACCACTTATTTTTCTGAATTGCCATTCAGTTCTAATGATCTTTGGTGCTAATTTCAAGAATAAATAAGTAAAAATGTTCAGAATAATGTGTGTTTTTTACATTGATGGTGTCCTGTTGAAATACATTTAGCTTCTACTGCCTTTCAACAGGTGTAATATATTTGTCCACAGGCACAATATTATTAGGTGGCATGGTGCATGCTTTAATTTATAATTGTATAAAACAAAGCCTTACTATAATAGTTACTAGAACAGAGTAATTAGAAATAGAAACGGACTATTCGACCATGAGAATGAATGAGACATACTTACTTTATACTTCAAAGTTATCTGAGTTATGCATGAAGAAAATGTATTTACTGGTTCTTTTAACAGAACACTTTCTACCATATAATTACCTGAACATATCAAATCAATGAACTCCTTCAAAATGCACCTATGAATCAGCATAATAAACAATGATTGTTCTATTAGCTTAATGGATCTTTTCATTGCCAAGTAATGATAGGAATGTGCCTCATCTGCTTTTTGTGCATCTGGATAGAAAGTACGATACAGCCACTTCTGCCTGCCTGCAGACTTCCAAGGTGCAGAACTGGCCGCATACTGAGTTTATCTAGTACATTTCCTGTGTCAGATGGTGCAGGGAGCTGTGTCACTTGTCCTATTTCAAAATCCTGTGTGTTAATATTTGTTAAGTTGTTCTTAGCCAACATGGAGGGGGGTTAAATTAATGCAGCCCAACATTTTGGGAGGCAGGTCAACCTGGATTTAACTTTTACTTCCAAGGAAGTTTAAGAAGAGTGCAAGTCCAAATATGATTAATAAGGAACAGATAGAATAATGTCAAGTTCTCTGTCACAATTGCGATACATTTACGTTAAAGACCAAATAAATAAATAAATTAAAGCCCTCAGACAAAGCTCTGATGATACATCATGTTTTTAATGACATGCTTACATTGATAATATATTAAATATCAGGAATTATAAGAACTATTCATGGCCTTCAGAAAAGAAAAAGTAGGAAAATACATAAGCTGCTAGAGTAAGACTAATTATGACAAACTTCTTATTACAAAGTGAGGAGATCCTAAACTATTAAAAATCATTCTACAAATTGGTAAATGCTGCAGTATGCCCAGTGGTCTGAGCACTGACTTAGGAACCAGGAACCCCTAGTTTCTAATGCTGCCAGTCCTACCTTGCCAACAGGCTTGTGTGGATAATTAATGTTTATAAAGTGCTTTGGAACTTCAAAATCACTGTGTAAGTGCTATGAATTACTACTAATAACCAAAAAGAAAAGGAGTACTTGTGGCACCTTAGAGACTAACCAATTTATTTGAGCATAAGCTTTCGTGAGCTACAGCTCACTTCATCGGATGCATACTGTGGAAACTGCAGAAGACATTATATACACAGAGACCATGAAACAATACCTCCTCCCACCCCACTCTCCTGATGGTAATAGCTTATCCAAAGTGACCACTCTCCCCACAATGTGCACGATAATCAAGGTGGGCCATTTCCAGCACAAATCCAGGTCTTCTCACCCCACCTCCCCCAACACAGACACAAACTCACTCTCCTGCTGGTAATAGCTCATCCAAACTGACCACTCTCCTTACAATGTGTATGATAATCAAGGTGGGCCATTTCCAGCATAAATCCAAGTTTAACCAGAACATCTGGGGGGGGCGGGGGTAGGAAAAAACAAGGGGAAATAGGCTACCTTGCATAATGACTTAGCCACTCCCAGTCTCTATTTAAGCTTAAATTAATAGTATCCAATTTGCAAATGAATTCCAATTCAGCAGTTTCTCGCTGGAGTCTGGATTTGAAAGTTTTTTTGTTGTAAGATAGCGACCTTCATGTCTGTAATTGCGTGACCAGAGAGATTGAAATGTTCTCCGACTGGTTTATGAATGTTATCCTTGCAACAAAGCCCGTTGCGAACTGTACCCACATATCTATTCAGGGGACACCATCACAGGGCCTAATAACATCAGCCACACTATCAGAGGCTCGTTCACCTGCACATCCACCAATGTGATATATGCCATCTTGTGCCAGCAATGCCCCTCTGCCATGTACATTGGTCAAACTGGACAGTCTCTACGTAAAAGAATAAATGGACACAAATCAGATGTCAAGAATTATAACATTCATAAACCAGTCGGAGAACACTGTAATTGCGTGACCAGAGAGATTGAAGACATGAAGGTCGCTATCTTACAACAAAAAAAACTTCAAATCCAGACTCCAGCGAGAAACTGCTGAATTGGAATTCATTTGCAAATTGGATATTATTAATTTAGGCTTAAATAGAGACTGGGAGTGGCTAAGTCATTATGCTAGGTAGCCTATTTCCCCTTGTTTTTTCCTACCCCCGCCCCCCCAGACGTTCTGGTTAAACTTGGATTTATGCTGGAAATGGCCCACCTTGATTATCATACACATTGTAAGGAAAGTGGTCAGTTTGGATGAGCTATTACCAGCAGGAGAGTGGGGTGGGAGGAGGTATTGTTTCATGGTCTCTGTGTATATAATGTCTTCTGCAGTTTCCACAGTATGCATCCGATGAAGTGAGCTGTAGCTAACGAAAGCTTATGCTCAAATAAATTGGTTAGTCTCTAAGGTGCCACAAGTACTCCTTTTCTTTTTTTGCGAATACAGACTAACACGGCTGTTACTCTGAAACCTACTAATAACCAGTTTTGAAACATTTAAACATGGGAAGGAAGAAGCAGCGCTTAAAAGGCCACATGAAATTGCCCACCTACTTCACTTTGTCAGCAAAGTGATGGCCACCACTTGTTTTCTTTTTACCCTGTTACTGACACTACATTTTGTTTTTCTCAGCCACCCACCACATCCACCTTGTGGAAATGAGGGGGCAGAAAGGAAAATTGTGACTGGCTGCCACTGTGAGATGCTATTCCTGGAAGATACTAAGTAGCATTAAGTGCGTCAGTTACCCAGTACATAGGTACAGTGAAATCAGTCTGGAGTAGAGCTGAGCAGAAAACAGATTTTCTGTCCTGTTAAACTTTTCAAGATTTCAAAATATTTTCCCATCCTGCATTGGAGCAAACCCACAGCCTTTCAAAGTTTCACAAAAATTGTGACACACATCCTTCCCCTCAGCATAGCCCAATAGTTTAGGCACTCAAATGGCATGAGAGAAAATCAGTTTAAGTCCCTGATCTGAATCAGGCAGAACAAGGACTTGAACTTGGGACTCCTATCAGCCAAGTGACTGCCTTAACCACAAAGCTATTGGCTATGGTAGGGTCTCTCTCTTTTTCACCTGAAAGATTTCGCAATGAAAGTTCCTGCAAAAAGTTACTGGTTCATAAAAAAATTCCCAACCAGTTCTAGTCTGGAATTGGAGAGACCACCTCAGAGACCAGCAATGAAAAATAAATCAATTACCTATCAGTCTTGGTCTTTAACTAAAGGTCCAACAAATATGTACTGGTAACATTTTAGGGTTATCTGTTGGAGGTTACCTTTAAGTGAGGGTTTCCTGGTATTTGGAGAAAATCCTAGGCTACTATTGGAACTGCAATTTCTGCAAAATTCTTTCTACCATTCTACCCACAATAACTCAGGTTCCACAGATTCTAGCATAGGATGGTATGACCAACCCCAATCTAAAGTGGTTAGAGCTAGGGTTGCCAACTTTCCACTCACATAAAACCAAACATCCTTGCTCCGCACTCCTCCAAGGCCCCACCCATGCCCCACCCCTTCTCCGAGGCCCTGTCCCTGCTCACTCCTTCCTGAGGAGTTCAGAGTGTGGGAGGGGGCTCCAGGCTGAGGCAGTGGGTTGGGAGGCGAGAGAGGGTGAGAGCTCCAACTGGGGGAGCAGGCTCTGGGGTGGGGCCACGGATGAGGGGTTAGGGGTGCAGGAGGGTGCTCCGGACTGGGACTGAGGGGTTCAGAGGAAAGGAGGGAGATCAGGGCTGGGGCAGGGGCATGGGGTGGGGGAGTGAGGGCTCCGGCTGGGGGTGCAGACTCTGGGGTGGGGAACCTTTTTTCTATCATGGGTCACTGATCCACAGAAAAAAAAAATCAATAGCGGGCTACTCACCTGCTGGGGGAGGAATGAGGAGGCTCGGGGCTTCCCCCCACAGCAGGGTGAGCTGGTGCTTGTGGCTCCAGCCCCGCAGGGGCAGGGGGGTGCCACAGGCCAGATTAAATTAACCTGTGGGCCCTAGTTTCCCCACCCCTGACCTACACCTAGGAGCCAGAGGCGGGACATGCCGGCTGCTTCCCAGGAGCTGCACAGCGTGGAGGCTAGCAGGCAGCCTGCCAGCCCCACTACACAGTGCCGCCAACCGCACAGTCAACAGCCCGATCAGCAGTGCTGACTGGAGCCACCAGGATCCCTTTTCACCTGGGTATTCTGGTCGAAAACCGGTCACCTGGTCACCCTAGTTTAGGGCACTACTGCGACATGGTTGAGAGGAAGTAGGCCCAATCGCAGTCAGTTGTTCCTCCCCAGCATGCTACTTCAATCAACTCTTTTAGTAATTCTAATGGGAAGAATTAGGAAGAGCAGTGCTAAACCTAAAGCAAGGCAGAGATCATAGCAAGTCCTACCAGATCAAGGGCCATATCGTGCCATCAGTTTTTAAGCCAAAATCCTTCAATTAAATCTATCGTGGAGTTCTGCTCTGTGTGTACGAAGCAAGAGAGCGAACAGTCCCACCTAAAAGTTGCAAGTGTCATACTCTCCAGTTCAGCTCTCCTGCAGAGTAATGAGAAAGAAAATCTTCCTTTCCCCCACAGGACATGACACTATGTACATAACATTCCAGACAAGCTTTACAAAGTATTTGTGGCCCGTTTTGCAGAAGAGAATGTTTTGCATCTTTAGCTCCCAATGAGTTTAGTGGCAGTTGTGCGTGCTCTGCACCTCTGAAAAGCAGAGCCACTATTAACTATCATCCAAATCTCCTCAAATTATGATTAAAAGATCAACAATTCAATAAATGGTAGTTCCTATTAGACAGTACTCTGCATTTACACTAATACATCAGGAGTTCTTTGGGGAGAGTATTGTTTAACCCCTTTTTCTAACACATGCGCCAAATGGCTCCTGTGTCATAGTCTATCCCTGATCTACAACAAAGACTAGATAAGCAAGTAACTTGAGAGATCTGGGGTGAAATCCTGGCTCCACTGAAGTCAATGGTTTTGCCACTGACTTCGGGGGTGGGGGCCAGGATTTCACTTCTGGTATGTTTACAGCTGTAAAATGCGTATACTGGGGAATACTTTAATATAGCATATTACTATGAATATTACTTCAGACATCACATTTTATATGAAAGATTTACTGGACAAAATACCATTTAGTTCACACAGAAACAGTATATTTCTTAGTTGCTGGTTTCTGACCACCTATTTCAAACGGGTTATGTTTCCTCTAAGGCAACTGGTGGAAAGAGACCAAACTGCAAATTATCTCCAAACTAATAAGATCTTGAAGTCCTTCAGTAGGATACCTGACTGCCTATGCAGGGCAACAATGCTTCCCAAACAATAACCTGGTAGAACTTAAAATGCTAAAACAGGAACCTTTATTAAATCATCTCTGAAAATCAGAAGTGTACATGTGTGTAGGGGGGAGTAATTAGTATATAACCTACTACCCCAAGTTTCAGAGTAACAGCCGTGTTAGTCTGTATTCGCAAAAAGAAAAGGAGTACTTGTGGCACCTTAGAGACTAACCAATTTATTTGAGCATAAGCTTTCGATGAAGTGAGCTGTAGCTCACGAAAGCTTATGCTCATATAAATTGGTTAGTACCCCAAGTACTCCAAACTGCTGCTACAGCAAGCCTGTCCCACCTGAAACAGTGTGCAACAAATCTCCTACGTCTCCACTGATTCCTTAAGAGCCAGAATCTACCACCCTTACTCCCACTGATTAATCTGCACAAATTCGCATTGACTGATTTATCCTAGTGAAAAAAATACAGCAAATACTGTAATAACTACAAGAGGAAAAACGATGCCTGAATATCACCAGTTCCCCCCGCTCCCAAAATAGAACCATAGTGTTAAGAAACACACCACTACCCTCCTGGGGTTCTTTAAACAATGGCCACAATGTTTGAAAGCCACATCTTTTCAGACAGCTACCCTGATGTTCCTGACCCATGGGAAAAATCTCAGAATGCTCCAGCTCAGTAGGCCTCCAGCAGGAGGAAGCATCTTTATAGTGTGAGTGTTTTAGGGGTTGGTTGATTTGGTAGGTTTGTGTTGTTTTCCCCAATAAAATAAGGGTTCTTCCCTTATGACTAGCTTGCCTTACAGCCAAATCCGTGAAAGGAAGGGAGTGGGGTTTGAAGTTTCTGAAGATGGACATGCCTCCAGGCTAATGAGTTTTGTATTTCAAGAGATTCATTTTCCCCAACTACAAGAGGCCTCATGTAAAACCAATCCTTCACAACAGCGTCATGGCAGGGAGCTAGCAGTAGAATCAAACACAGAGCACCCATTGTGCTTTCCTAAAAATGACTAAAGTTTCTGATCAATGAAAATCTATTTTCTGCAAAATGAAAAATGTCTAGGATGATTTTGACAGTGGTTTCAACAACACGCGCGATAACATTTTCAGTTAAAAATGTCACCAAGTGACAAATAGGTGGAATCTTACACAATGGAAAAAGCTTCAGAACTCTGATAATTTCTTGATTTTTTTTTAAATTCTACCAGCTTTATAAAAATAGAGAACACCTAGAGTACCCACACTGAAAATGCTGTAGTATCAGGAGACAAGAGGAGGACTATTGAGACACTAGGTAACCTAGCACAAATAGGAATTTATTTCTCATACTAGATTAGTCTCAAATAGTCTGTATGTGAAACCAGATGTAATCTGCAGAGCCCACTGTCCTGCCTCTGGGATACATAAGGAGTTTCACCAGGTTCAATAAGATCCTCGTATGTAGGGAATAACACCACAATAAGTGTTAAGTGTTTTCAGCCATCACCTACAGACTGAAAGTGCAGTGCTGGGCTCAGCTTTGAGGGAGAGGCCCTGGGAGCCCTAGGGAGAAAAGCAGCAGAACCAGCAGGGAGGTTGCTGGATACACAGATAAAGCCAAAACAGAGCATAGGAAAAGTCTTGAGACTTGAGTGCTGGAAGCAAAGCCTCTCAGTCAGCCTGCCACACCTGGTAAACAATGGTGGAAATAAAACAGGAGGGTGAGGAAGGAAAGGAGAAGGGTTTGTGTGTAAAATAAGTCCAGAGTCCAGGTGAATGGGGGAGCCTTGGAGGAGGAAGAGTGCAAAGCTTTGGCTTCTGCAGGGACTCGCTCCTGCATGTTGTCCCAGGCAGGAAGCACAACACAAGAATGTGAACTGGGAGAATCGAAGGGAATATTTTCTAGCATGCTTATTATAACAAACTTTCAGTAAAGCATTTAAGACAGGCTCCTTGTAGACTAGAATAGCCATTCTTGTTTATATGGTTTCAAACACTGAGAATTAGCCTGCTGGTATCTCTCCTCTGGAAGGGATACATCTGTGTAGTAGATTTAGTGTAGTGCTTCATACTAAGCATTTCACAGAGAAAACACTACAGAGCTGAAATGGATTCAGCACGAAACATGAACTGCCCTTAATTAGAGCAGGAGATGTGCAAGCGCTGAGGGTCATTTGTCAGATAAAATGAATCCGTTTACTCATACTCCACTCCTATCGAATGATTTACTTTTCATTTTAAAATCCCACCACTATTTAGTCAGTAAATATTCACCTACCTTGAAGCTAGTTAGATTTTCTCTTACAATGCAAATATTTACAACAGGCTTCAGGACACCTTAAGCAGCCTTAAGAAAGTGCTTAGATATAAAGAAGTTTTTAGGCTCATTTCTTTCTTCTTTCCAGAGAAGAAATAAGACATTTGCAGAGAGGGATATAGCTTATCATGTCCACTGCACACCTGCTTCCACTTACCCATTTTGGGGCTTTCTGCTTCAGCTAGTCCTTTCAATATGGTTAGTAGATCAACAAGGACTCTAAATTCATCAAAACCCGTGCTCTCTCCCCCCACCTCAAAAAAATTGCACCCAACAGTCTTTCAACACAGGATCTCCATTCTTATGATTTCCAAAAAGACTCCAACTGAGGGATCACAGAAAGTCAGGACAAGGCAGTTTTGTTTCTGCCAACTATTTGAGCTCAGGGTATACCCCCTGTTCATTATGTCAATCAGTTGTCTGTGTCAAGAGTTATTCATATGATCCAAATGCAACATACCTTTGATGATGTGGCTCACTTTTAGCAGTCCTCCGCATGCATTCAGAAAATACTTGAACTTTGATGGTCTAGACAACATTACACACGCAAACAGAGTTCACAGAATATACAAGATTTTTTTATAGCTCAAACGTGTGACCTATATGTTTAGTGATTCACCTGAAGAGTATTTACGCTATTTCTACTACTGAAACAAAATTATCCATATACCTGTCTATACATTTTCTTTGGGTACCTTAAACTAACGTTTAATTCACATACAATTGCAAGAGAAAACATTGTGAGTGTGTGATGTAACGAAGTTCAGGAAAAACAGAATAGTTTGGGCACCATAAATTAAGAGTGACATTTTGTTCTTAGTTACAGTGATGTAAATCTAGAGTACTTCCAACTGAAGTCAATGGAGCTATGTTAGGTTTAAACTGGGGTAGCTGACAGCAGAATTTGGCCCTTTTTCTTTGTTATTTATTCAGTATAAGTAGTATGACAGGCACTTAGGAGACAAATAAAAATGACATTCATCCTATATCAAAAAGTTTTACATTTTAAAACATTAGTCAAGATTCTTTTGATGCACTATTAAATCCAGCCTAAGTAAAATCACTAAACACAAATGTTTACGTGCTTTCTTTGTACATACACTGAAAATGTATGATATATATTTACTAATGCCTTATAAAACCAATTTTCCTAAACAAAGATAGTCCTTTGAAGCAAGATAAATATTGGTACAATTTTTAGAACTAACATTACAGTTCCATATACAGTTGCAATTATTTGTCTTCCAGCTCCTAATGCTACAGAAAGCTGGAATTAAAAAGCACAACAGAAAACAGAGTTTGGTGGGAAGTTAAGATGCTTGACTACCCTGCTTTGAATAGAGCAGAAAAGTTCTATTAGTTTCCTGCTGTTCCAGCCAGGGTAGGTCGATTCCCATTGCCACTCAGTGAGGAGACTTTTCCAGTGTTATCAGCATTAACCCTCTTCATGCTGTGCAACAGAACTGGCTCACTGACACCACACACTCTTCATAGCAAACTGCCATACCTGGCTGTATGTACAGTAATACCATCCAGTACTACTACCTTCCTGAAAGCACTAAGTTTCCAAAACAACAATTTGGAAAAGCCAATTACTTAAAGAACTATTCTAAATCAGGGGTAGGCAACCTATGGCCCGCATGCCAAAGGCGGGACACGAGCTGATTTTCAGTGGCACTCACACGGCCTGGGTCCTGGCCACTGGTCCGGGGGGGGCTCTGCATTTTAATTTAATTTTAAATGAAGCTTCTTAAACATTTTAAAAACCTTATTTACTTTACATACAACAATAGTTTAGTTATATATTATAGAATTCTAGAAAGAGACCTTCTAAAAACATTAAAATATATCACTGGCACGCGAAACCTTACATTAGAGTGAATAAATGAAGACTCGGCACACCACTTCTGAAAGGTTGCCAACCCCTGTTCTAAATCATCAGTTCAATTGCATAGACTGAGATCTTGTACAGGAAAACTGATCATAAGCCACGTTTGCAATGTGCCATACATCTCTAAGTAAACAATTTGTGTTATACTCATACAGTATGAAGACCTGTATTCCTGTGCTGTATTCCTGTGCTGACAGAGTAATAGCTTGTACTTATACTGCATTAATTTAGTGCTGTAATTGTATTGTTTGCAGATTACACAGTACTAAAGCTCACCTACACTATGAAAACAACAGAGAGTCTGATGGCACCTTAAAGACTAACAGATTTATTTGGGCATAAGCTTTCATGGGTAAAAAAACCGCTTCTTCAGATGGGTTTTTTACCCACGAAAGCTTATGCCCAAATAAATCTGTTAGTCTTTAAGGTGCCACCGGACTCCCTGTGGTTTTTGTGGACACAGATTAACACGGCTATCCCCGGATACTATACACTATGATATTATTTTAATAAAATAAGATCTTAGAGCTGCACAGGTAAGATACAGAATACTTGAAATATTAGTGGTTTGCTCTATCTGTCTATAAAATTGCTTTTGCATGCTACCTACAGACAAAGGAATTGGGTATCTGCACTTTATCTTGTACATTGTGTAACTGCTTTAAGAAAAAGCACATTATTAAAATCCACAGCAGTTGCCAGACTCAAAGCACTTCACAAATATTAGCTCTCTGAAAATTCCCTTGTCAATACTCATTCTTTAACTTTAGAGATCTTTGGTGGGACAAATCTGGAACCTGCCTTAACTACCTGCAAATCTGCAGTCCCAGGTGTGAAAGAGCAATCTTTTGGGGGAATGAATGAATGAATCAATGGTTTTAAAAGGGGTTTCTTGGGTTTTATTAAACTAACCAACCAACCTCCCCACATTGCAAAATTTGCCGTTCTGAATTAATTAGTATCTCTCTACCCAGCTATACTGTGACTATGGTACATATAATCTGGCATCTAAATGCCAAATAATTAAAATTAGCAATGCACTAGAGTTAGCCAGAAAACAGATTCTGGCATGCCACCCCCCAGTAGCAAATCTCAAATTTTGGCAAATTTCAAATTTTAATTAAAAAATTTCCAGTCAAAACTCCAAGTTTCCAACTGAAAGCAGACACTTTTCATGAAAAATTCTGTACAGCCCAAAACTCCACTTTTCCACTGAAGAACAGTTTAGATTGAAAATGTTCTACCAGCCCAACAGTCACACCCAAGATGGGACGAAGTAGAGCTCTTTGCATTGCAAGCCTGTAAGAGAGGGCACCAGAAGGAGGAGATAGCACTGCCTGGGAAGCACAGGGGCCATCCCATAATCTGTTTTCTTCCTCCCTCTCATGCTGTACTCATGTGTCATCCCCCCACCCCCACCTTTGCACACCTACCACTTTCTACAGCTGCCAAAGGCCGCCCATCTCCTGTTCTGTTGCCAGCTTCCACAGCCAAAGAAACCATCACCAAGGCAATAGCCTCAGCTCAGCCCCTCTTAGGATGGAAAGGAAAAAGAACTCCACAGAAGGTAGAAGAATAGGGAAGAGGGGGAAAGGGAACACACCAAAGGCAGCATAGGGAAAGGAGAAAGTGTGGGGGACACTATAGGAAAAAATTGACAAGGAGAAAGCTCAGGGGAACAGAGGAAGGTAGGAGAAATACCATACACCTTAGAAAGATGCTAGAATACAGAGCAGGCCTGTTCACCCCCAAATATCACTCCAAAATGGGTGGGGGTAACAAGCCATTCGGCTTCCTTCGGGAAGATGACATCAGACTGTTGTAACCAGGGGGCTGGATAGGTTAGAGGTGACTGTGTGAGGAAGAGTCATGAGGCCAGGAGGAAGCACCCCATAAATTGGATTGAGGGGAGGATGCCTAATCCCGCTCTGAACCTTTGGTCTTCACCCCTCACTGCACTTTGGTCACAAAGGCAGAGTTTCCCTACTCTGAAATGGTTTTGGCAACGAATCGCCACACATCAGAGCCAGTGCAAAGTACAAAGTTGATGATGGAGGATCTAGCAGGTTTGGGAGCTTGTAGCAGAGCAGGCTGAAAGCGGTCCCACAATTTTGAGGCCGCCCAAATAAAGCTAAAACTCACCAAGATGTACGCCGCCCTTCGGCGCCCAGGCACCAGGGTTACTTGGGAAACTGTCCCTGGAAACAAATTTTCCAATATTAGCAACTGTTACTAGCACCCTACTTTCTCACAGTACGTTGTGCCAATCTGTCCCTCCAGTGTTACCATCCCCTTCCAATTCTGAGCTTGCGCCTTCTCCCGCACAAGAAAGACAGGAAGGGTTGTCCAGTGGTTAGGGTGCTAGCCTGGCCAATGAGAGACTGGGGTTCAAGTCCCTCCTTTTTGCATGACTCTGGACAAGTCACTCAGCCGCTGTACTATGGGGATAATAGCATTTCCCTACCTTACCCGGGTGCTGTGAGGATAAGTGGAATCATAAAACCATAGACTTTAAGGTCAGAAAGGACCATTATGATCGTCTAGTCTGACCTCCTGCACAACGCATTAAATATTGTGAGGTGCTCAGATATTACAGTGTTGGAGGCCAAAGATAAAGGAAAGAGAAATGTGACTCAGTCAACAACAATATTAAAGATAATGGTTAATTAATAATTCTCTTTCCTACTTTAGCTGACAGCAAATGACTCTCCCCAGGCTGCAGAATTCTCCCTGTAACAATATGATACTGCCTCACTGTGCTACCACTCCTAACAGTCGTTGGTCTTCCTAACTCCGACCCTGGTAAAATTTTTGCATCTGATTCCAACAATCCAGAGGCCTTCTGTAGAATTACTGCTGCCCCCAGGCTAGCCTCTTGAGTGCCAATGCATCAGATGCAATCAGCAGCGGTGAGGAAGTGAAGTGTACAGGAGTTTGCAAAGGTTTAAATGGCGTGTGGGGATTTGCGCTCTGAGGAGAGAGTCCAAAATGGTGGCCACAGATCTGAGCTGTGGACTTCATGGATCACGCAAGATAGGATGGATGGATTTAGGTTGTCTGCACTTCTTTAAGTAGCAGTGGATGCTGTGAGCACCCCATGAAATGGCTGCAGCAACAGAAGTCTCTCACCCATGCCACAGAACTAAGCACTGAACTGTCACAGAGATCCCAGAACCCTGAGCACAACTAATAAACCACCAAAAACCTCTTGCTTTTTCCCCCCCAAAAAAATCCTTCTACAAATAAAGATTAGGATTTGTAGATGTGAGCGAGTTTCCTAGAAGGACAAAAAATTGCATTAAAGCCAAAAGCTTAATAAGTTTCAGCATAATGCAGTTTGAAATTGGAAAGTTATAAAAACCTAAAAAGCAGACTATGCCCACAGGCTAAACTGTAGCCAGGCTGCCACGTGCCAGTATGCTAAGATTACCTATCTATAATGAAGTTGCTCCATTGTTTCAGCAGCTGATTGTTGAGACAGCTTAACTACTGAAGCCAAAGGCCTCCTCTATTTTTCCTTATTGTCCATTAATGTACATCCAAGAAGAGCCCTTCACCACGTTATTTTTTCTGTTGACTACATATGGTGGGGAAATGAGAGAAGAAACACACAATATGTGACGGCCCTTTCCCATATATAAAGATAGCACTGTCACCTCCATACAAGATTTCTGATATACAGTAAATGTGTGCATGATAGCCTGGAATTTAATAATTAAAAATTTCCATACATTTTGGGGTAACAAAAATAAAGATTTAGAGAGTACCTTGCTCCGATCTAAATTTGCCATGAATTATTTTTCTACAATTTTTTTGAAAGGAGAAAAAGCCCCCAGCTAATTGCATTCATATTACACATTATCAACCAAAACTATTTTTTAGGTTTCTTCCAAGACCACCAAGGCTCAAGTTACAAGGAATGTACATTAAATGTGTTTTTTTCTTTTAAGCAAAAATAAAATTATTGTAACTTTAAAGTCAATAGAACAGATATAGCTAAAAAAAAAGTTTGAGAATCTGGCGGGTGGGGGGGAATAGAGCACAGAAAAAAGAAGAATTGGCTGAGGAGATATATTTTACTCTCATTCCAATAAAAGAAACTTTAAAAGCAAAGAGTTTATTGGCCAGCAGTCTGAGTTAATGAAAAAAACACTGACAAGTTTGTTTCCATGGCTTTTCTGTTTCACTAGAATTCTATGCACAATTCACCAAGAAACATGAAACCTGGCATTTAACACAGTCTGAATCACAGAAACAGAAGACACACCTTATGTCCTTTAGGTCCTGATCCAAAGTTCACCATGATCAGCAGAGACTCTCATCGACTTCTCTGGAAGTTAGATCAGCCTATTTGTTTAAACCTCTGCCAAGGAAGGCCTGCTCCCAGCAATATGGTTTCCAACAGTTTGGTCCAATCCAGTTTAAACATCTCAAGCAATGTGGCTTCCATGACTTACTTTGAAAAACTGTTCACAGTTCAACAGATATCATTATTAGGAAACTGCTCCTGAAATTTAGCCTAAGTTTCCATTTGCTTTATTTTCTTCCCATCACTTCGACTTATACCTCACTGCATCACCCCACCCTTCTCCCTGTTAACACCCACCAGATACTTCCATTCCATACATAGTTATATCGTCTCTCTTGTTGTTGTTTGACCAGGTTCTATATAATTATTTTTCCTTGAAACACAATCCCTCGGTCATTTTGATTGCTCTTCTGAGTCCCCACCCCAAAACATGTGTAGTACAGAATTGAGTTTCCCAGAACTGAACACAATATTTTAAGTGCATCCCACAAAAGCCATAAAGGAGGAGGAATCACCTTGATAGTCTATAACTTAATGCATCTGTTTGCAGTTCCTCTTCAGCCCCAACAATGAAATCACACAGGCTTTTCTGCCACTGTAGGGTGTTGCAAATCAATATTAACAGTTCACTATCACCCATTAGCTCCTCTTTTGGTATTACACCATGCCACGTACATCACTCCCAGTGACTATCTGTGGTTCATGTTATTTTAATGGAGCTCAGATGCAGAAATCACATGTGGCCAGGAGGCAACACTCCACTGTATCACTCTGAAGGTTTATTCACTATCCTCACTATCATCAGTTTAACGAGATGCACGGTGTAAGAATACAATATGCCCAAATGAACTGAATTCTACCAGCACATAATAATTAAACATGTTTTTATAAACCAACAAAAAAATGGTAAGGGAAAGCTAGCCTTTCCACTGCCTCTTTTTATCAGAGGTCCCCTGGGATGAGTTTACATTATAGATGATCTGGCCTCCCTGCACCATGCAGAGGAGAGGGAAGAGGACTCAAAATGGGAAAGACAAATGTTGGGAAATAAACAGTGGAATACCACGACCAAAACAAATACCTATCAAATGTTTACCTGTAAAGGAGATCAACAGTGTTTTTGAATGAGGCATGTGCAATTTCTTTGTTAATGGGCCCTACATGTGTTAACAGACAGTGCAATCCAGGGATCATGGTACTGACTGGGGAAGCAGCAACTGTGGGTTCTATTTGTGGCCACTGGCCGGCACTTTGAGCTTAGGCAAGTTCCTTCACCTTTCTGTGGCTGTTTTCTCTCCCACCCTTTGCCTATCTTTTTTATTTAGGCTGTTAGCTCACCAGGGCATTAAACAGCCTGTTAAAATGTGTTTACATCATACCTTGTACAGTGGGGCCTCCAGGAGCCACTAGAAGGAAGATAGATAAAATAGATTAGATAATACCTGAAGCCTGACAGGAAGAAGAGAGAATTAGAATGAACAGATGGTGTATAAAGTTACTGCATGCAAAACATGGATATTTTACATTGTAGAAAAGAGCATGTGTCAAGCCCATGGACTTGTACCATAAGGTATGACACAGAATCCTTAAAGTCTGATGAATCTGTATTAAAAGGCTAAATAAGAATCTGCTCTTTGTAGAATGATAAAAACCACTGCACTTCTGAAAGCATGTGTCATTTTACTTGGGAGTCACTCTAGCAAAACCATTTTTGGATTGGCAATGGAAGGAATAAAGGTTAAACAGTACAGCATTAGAACAGGTGCCCTTGGAGAAATTGCTCATTTGAATGAAGAAAAGAGAGTTGATGATTGTTCTTGTATACTCCAGTTATTTGAGCAGGGCATGTATTTCTTTCTTGGCCACCTTGGCCTCCTCTTTTCAGCAGACAAATCCCTTAGAGGCTAAACTTTGAGTTAGACATGTGTACACGGAGAAACTGGCCTCTGTTTTCTACATAACTGCAGATTTTGCTTATTTTTCAGCATCGGAAACCCCTCATGGCTGGTATTTAACTTATACGAGAACTAGTCCCTGCTGAGCTCACCCTCCTGATGGCTCACACTAGTTTTAAAAGACAAGTTTTTTTCCATTTGGACCAGACTCAATGATATATTACCTCAAAACAATAGTCAACTCAAGTAGATACAGTCTTGGGGGGCAGGCTGATTAAGTTTCTTGGCAGACTTGAACCACTCGGGAAGTGAGAAGTGCATGGAAGTCCATTACACAGATAAATAAAAAACAGTAAAAATTCTGATGTTTCACATTTTCACAATGTTTCAAGTTTTGGTTCTTAAGTGACTTATGTGATTACTGAAGTAGACAATACTTGTCATCTCCTTGGACAGAACTAACAATGTACTTTGTAATGAAGAGAGACTTAACTGGCTTTTAAAGAACCACCATGGGTGAATATTAGAACATCAGTCAAAAAAAACAACAATAAAAATCTGGTGTGCATGAGCTCAGACATCGAACCCACACATATGCAAATACTTGAATACCCTCATGAGTAAGGACTGCTTATGTGAATAAGGGTTTCAGGGTCATACCTTACAATCTATGTCTGAGTAATGTACGTAGGCTGTGGACCTAAGCCTGGAGCTACCCAAAGGCAAATACCCATATATTTATATGGAACACAGATAGACCCCACGTGAAAAATAATTTAGGTATTATTCCAACATGAGTGCTGTACTCTGCAGGATCCTGTATCGATTGTAAATACCTTAGGGAAGAGACTGGGTCTTCCCTCTTTGCTTTGTACAATGCTGTGCACTGAATACTTTTGAAAATCCAAACCTCCAGTTTTAAATGGAGGGTAGTATATTTGTACTATAACTGTTCTATGGATACAAGTTTATTTTATTTACACATTATAATTGTCATATATGAAGAAATATATATAGTTTTCAAAAAGCACACGAGGCTTTTTCTCTTAGATTTGGAATTTGATTTTTTTTCTTCTTCTTGCAGACAAGAAGATCACAGACTATACGAAGGTTGAAATACTTTACAAAATTAAGTTAGGCCTGACCCCAACAGAACTTAAGCATTCAGGCACTAATCCAAATTGATTATACCTCTTGGTTATGCAAAAAAAGGCTAAAATTGATACAAAAATAAATTTTCCCAGCTTCACAGGAAAACCCGTGTCTAGAAGTAAAGACATAGTTCAAGTTGTTGACTAGGCAGATATACACTGAGTAGTTCTTACACAGCACCTTATTCTTTACATTGAGCACTAGGAAACAAAGCCAGCTACGCCCTACAGATAGTATGACAAGGCCCTCTATTTTTTTAGCAGTAAATGAGAGTTTATATGTGAGATGTCATTATTTCCTCCCAACCCCCTCCCCCAGCCTTGGTCAAACAGGCCTAATTAGTTAAGTGCTCAAACATGGATTTATGGACGCAGTGTTGTTTCAGCCGCGTTGGTCCTAGGATATGAGAGAGACAAGGTGGGTGAGGTAATATCTTTTATTGGACCAACTTTTGTTGGTAAAAGATACACGCTTTTGAGCTTACACAGAGCTCTCCTTTAGGTCTAGGAAAAATGTTTCTCTGAGTATATTTCCCAGACCTGAAGAAGAACTCTGTGTAAGTGTGAAAGCTTCTCTCTCTCACCAACAGAAGTTGGTTAAATTTGGATTTAGTAGACTAACTCCCCGCTTTCTCCATCTCTTACTAGTTTGGTTTGTATAGCACAAATCCAGGACCACATAGGACTCCATGGCTGTCACTTTGCTGCACAACATGATCCCTTGAAACTTCTTCACAATAGTTGGGATAGAACTCAGAAGTGCAGGATAATCTCCATTAGCTGTTAGCAGTTTAGGGCACACTGCTGAGTAGTTCCAATTCTGTCCAGCAGTGGGCAATGGCACACATACATACTAGCTCATGACTAGTATTAATAGCTAGTATTAATTTGAACTAGGGTAACCAGATGTCCCAATTTTATAGGGAAAGTTCCAATATTCTGAGTGTTTATAGGCATCTATTACTCCCCACCCCCTATTCCGATTTTTCATGCTTGCTATCTGGTCACCTTAATTTGAATTATACTATATTCTGTTGGATCAGAGTACAATATTACATTAAAAACAGCACTTCAGCCCATTTTCACATGCTGCACAAGTCCAAAAAACATTAGCACACATATTTACATGGTAAAAGAGCCTACTTCTGAAAGAGCTTGTGGAAGCAAAACCCCTTGAAAATTTCAGGTCACATCTAGATAAATGCCTATTGTAGTCTTATGGTCTAGATCAGTGCATCTCAAGCTATCTGATGTGGGGGACCAGCAAGTTTTTTTTCCAATGTGTGCGCAGACCGGCAGCCGATGGCTCGCAGTCCGGCACCGGTCCACGGACCACCACTTTGAGTAGCACTGGTCTAGAGGAACTAGTATGGGTTTCTTCCTGCCCTAAAACCCTATTACATGCATTTTAAAAGGCAAAATGTTATTTTATGGCACATTTCTTTATTATAGGTGAAGGAGTGTGGTCTAATGGTAAAACACAGGGCTATAGAAATCAGGACTCCTAGGTGTTATTCCAAGTTCTGCTACTGACTCACTTGTGTGACCTTGAGCAAGCCATTTAACCTGTGTTGCATACTTTACCCCTCTCTAAAATGGGGATGCTGATATGTAGCCAATATAATAATCCCTACTTCTTATGTAGCGCTTTTTATCACCAGATCTCAAAGACTTAATTGAGTCACAGGGTATTGTGGTAATTAAATAATAGCATTCTTATAAAGCACTTTGAGATCCTTGGATGAAACCTAATGTAGAAATTCAAACGACTGGATGTTATCACTCAGACGTCAGAGAAATAAAGTTGAAAGAGCCATATTTATTCCTATGACCCATCCAAAAGATTTTTCGCAAAGCTTCCTGAACTGGAATAAGAACCATATTCCCTAACATTTGGAAAATAACTATAAAGGACCAGAGTGTCTACTGTCCATATGCAAATGTAACTGCTATTAACAATGGAAATTAAGTGGGCACATGGGGGAAGGGGGAAGGAAACCAGACTCACATTTGTCTACCTAGAAGTAAATGCATGTAATAGTCTTCAGTTGTATGCTGTATAACAGATACAAATGTTACTAAAAATCATTCATAAAAATATGAAGGTAGCAGGGATTCATAGATTCCAAGGCCAGAAGGGACCATTGCAATCATTTAGTCTGACCTCTTGTATAACATATGCCAAAGAACTTCCCCAAAATAATTCCTAGAGCACGTCTTTTAGAAAAACATCCAACCTTCATTTACCAATTGTCAGTGATGGAGAATCCACCCAAACTGGACCTAATAAAGCAGTATATTTCTATATGTTTGATGAATTTTTGTCCCACATACCACTTTATAATATATGTGGATTTTTATGTGCATTTTCTATGTAAAGGAATTTTTAATTTCATTTGGGGGGGACCAAGGAAAAAGAACTTAATCTTGATCATCTGACACATGCAAGTTATTCAACACCCAATTTTGATTCAATCCAAACCACTGTCCCAAACTGCGTATTGTCATCAGCCAATAGGGGCCTTGAAGAATGTGATACGGGGCATGACAGCTATGCATAACATGCCTTTTCCTTCCTGCTCTTGGCATCACATCTGTCATGTAACCTTACTTCTGATGAGGTTGTAAATGAGCCAGAAGTAAATGGTCACAAATATCTACAAAAATGTGCAAGTTTCACGTGTTTTTCCATGAGTTCCTAGCCATCCTGACACCCAAGCAGATTCAGAATTCTCAGGCACACAGCATTTGGGTTTTTCCCCCATCATAGCAGGTCTTCCTTTGTGCAGAATAGGTCAGCAGGCAGTAGATCCAGCATACATTGCATTCTGCAGTTATCATAGGTCAAATAGGTTCCTTGGGGAAATTCTACCTTCAGTTAGACCAGTGCAAATCCAGAGTAACTGTACCGAAGCCAGCATAATTACTCAGGATCAGACTCAAAGTGACAGAGAATTTTACCATATTGCTTGGTAATCTGTTCCAATGCTTAGTTACCCTCACTGCTAAAAATCAGTAAATGAAAGAAGAACTTGTTTCCTTTTTTCCAGTTTTAAAAACAGTTAAAGAAAATTTATTTCATCTGATCGCTAAACAAAAGATATTTTTTGCAATAGTATTTGCTTGCAAAAAAATTTCTATGCTTTTTTGTTCCTCTAAGGGTAAAATTTTCAAAACACATCTAAGTCACTTAACGGCCTAAGTGACATTTTTGAAAATACCTAAATGACTTAGACACTGCTGATAATTTTATCCAAAATATCACCAATACATTTTTAGGCACCAATCCTTCAATAAAAACCATGCAAGTGTATCCCAAAGTCAATGGCCTGAGGGCCAATACATGTCTATCCTTATGCATCCAATTTCAGGATTGGTACCTTAGTTCTGGTATTTTATTTGCAAAAGGCAACAACAAAGTCCACAGAGAAATAAAAATGAGTAAAATCAGGACTAAGAAAAAATGAAAAATACTTGTCCTCATGCTAACCTTTCCATCTCCATCTCTTCTAAGTTAATGCTATTAACTACACTTATGGAGATTAATTAGAAAGATATGTTTTATTATGTTCCAGTCCTAAGTATGGATGAAACTCTTATTAAGCGAAATCTCCAATAGAATAGAGCAAGTTAATGATACTGTACTCTCTTTTGGCTTCCTCCCAAGTAGTGAACAGAGCCAATATTTGTAGACTTCCAACAGGAAATTAAATAACTGCCCTGTTGGAAATATAAACCCATTTACAGTGGTCAAACTTGAATCTTCCAAAATACAGACATAGTTTGAGCACATAATGCTGTAGGAAAATTTGCAGGAAGACAGAGAAATTCAAATTAATACACAACACCACCTTATGAAAAGGCACCCGGCGCTGCTCTACAAATTGTAGCTTTGTCAGGTGCATTTCTTGACCTCGTGTTTGTTTATCAACGTTTATATGATCCTTTACAGAGTACGCTGGACACACACACACACACACAGAGCCAGGACTGGTGATGAAAGATTAGCAGTAGAGTCACTTATTTTACCATGTGTTTCTTGAGAAGCAGCGTAGTCTGCAGACAGAGGGCTGGGATGGGGCTCAGGAGAGCTGCGTGTAGTCCTGGCTCTGCCACTACAAGTTGTGTGACCTTGGGCAAGTCACTATTCTATGCCTCTGTTTCTCCTCCCACCTCTGTCTTGTATAGTTAAGGCAAACTCCTCGCCTCACTGAAGTCAATGGAAGTTTTGCTATTGACTTCAGTGTCACCAGGAATTTACCCTTAGACTTAAAGGCACCTAGGTGTTGCTCTACTCATCGCTGCAATGCCTAACATGCTTAGGAACCTGCAAGTCGGTGAGATTTAGCTCATGAAGTCAATTTTGAAAGAGAGAGACATAAGCTTCTGCGTGAGTTAGGCCTTGCAACTCTTGAGCAGATGAATACCTGAATCCTTTAAAAACCTGGCCCTAAGCTCTTAAGGAGCAAAGATTGTCTTCTACTATGTATTTGTACTGTGTCTACACCGGAGCACAAGTCTTGGTGGGGCCCACAGGTGTCAGCCCAGCCCATTTTGTGAGCACTAAAGTCACTAAATAAACAAAGTTGTGACAAAATGAGCAAATATATTCTGCTTTCTCCTTGGAAGAGAGTGAACCATCCTGACACTGAGTCAAAATCACACACACAATAAAGATGAAGGGTGGGGTTTGACAGTGGCTTTAACTGAAATAAACTTGTCCAGTAGGAAGCTGTATTTCCATCAGTGGGCACAATTAGAAAGTTGTCTTTTACCAGTAAGTAAAATGTTTCAGGCTTTAGTGTTATTCCCTATTACAAGAAGAATGCCTTAGTAACAGAACTTACCTTCTCAAACCACTAATATCTTACTTATTTGTACAAGAAAACTTATCTACCAGACAAAATGTTCAACTATTTAAAAAAAAAAAAACAATAATGCCACCTTTTATTTCTATACAGTGGTGCTTTTCATTCAAGGATCTGGACGTGCATTACACAGGTGGGTAAAAGTTATTGACCTACTTTTTACAAATTGGGAAGCAGGTAGAAATTAGTGACTTTTCCCCAGTCACACACAGCAAGCCAGCGGCAGAAGTGGGAGTAAATGGCATTTTCATGGCTTCCAATCCCTACTGAGACAGTCTACTCCCCAGGAATAAAGGGGACTCACAGGAGTAAGGGTCTGAGGGACAGAGCTGCTTAACAGAGATCCTCCTAATAACAAAAGTCATATGGGGATAACTGTTTGAAAAACTCCTGATCCTTTTCAGCAGTTTGTGTGGAATGGATTAGATATTCAGACAGGGGAGTAACTGAAATCCAGTACAGTGACTCTGATCAAGGTAAATTCATGCTGAAAAGTTAGAGAACATGTTAGTAGTGGAATAGGCTGCATATTCTAAGAGATTCTTCTCAGCTTGAACTTGGTTTCCTGTACTTGCTGTTCTGGTTCTAAGGGCTTCTCACTTCAAAAGTCTCTCTTAGAAGCAGGCTATTCAGGCAAGTTTTAGTGGTGCTGAGGGCACAGTTTTGTACCTCTTTGTTCATGCCCACAGGTAAACCAAGGAACAAGGAACAAATCTTACCACTTACCTGGCTAAATGCCTGAATCCAGGCATAGATCAAGAACTGAGCTGCCTAGTGGTGCAAAACATGTGGGTATAACATTTGCAGGTGAAAATGAACCCCCAAAAGGGAGACTGAGCTTGTGAGATTTGGGCTTAAAACATGTATCAGTGAGGGTAACTGAGGGATGAGTTGCCCATATAGCATACATACATCTTAAAAAAGTTGACACTGCAGCACTATAACTGTCCCAAATAGTTGTCAGTCTTCCCAGGTTCCAGTTCTTCCCAGAACTCTTCAGTTTAAGAGGAGCTGGTCACATGGAAAGCAATGAAATTACATAAAAGTGGACAAAAGGAACAGCCTCTCTGAAGTTATAGATGGAGTAGCTCCTCAGAGAGAGATCCCAAACAGCCAAGAGGAAGATCATTTTGGAAATATGAGGCCTGCAGAGACTTTAAAAAGAGAAGATACAGATGCAGGAGAAGCTAGGAAAAACAAAAGCATTAGAATGAGGATGGGAAAGGAGGAAGACGTGCCATGTGCTCCATTAACTGCCGCCCTTGTAAGCCAAAAGAAAATAATTCTGGCTGAATAAAGTATTCCCTGCTAGAGGGAAACAAAATCTTCAAAAAGGAGAAATTCCCATTCTTCAAAATACTAAAGGATTAATGCTCATCTGGCTATAGTATGTTACAGAACTAAATACATTACAAAAAGATGAAACTCTAGAAAACCTGTGCTTTTATTCATATATTTAAACATAAGTTAGATATTAATGGCTTGGAAGTCGTCAAGACACTCCTATTTGTGTGCTGCAATAAAAGTCACACTGAGACATTATCCAGCCTCAAGAAAAGGTTTTCTATGATACTGTAAAGTGGTGACCAGAAATCTTCTGTGAAATGAATATCACTTTTCAAAATAAGATAGAAATATAATTACTGTTGCAATAAAATCATGACACATAACAGAATTCTTAAAAAGAAAATAAAAGGAGGATAAGTGCTGGAAAAAAAATACCCAACGGATTAGATTTAAGACATACAGGTCACTGATTTTAGCTTACCAGCCAACATTGAGCTGTAGTCCTACCTATCATTTGCTAAAATCATTACAGGACATGGCTATATGGACATCTGTACTCCTGCTTCCCAGTGCATTTTGTTAGGGTCGCTTTTGAAATAAATAGCTGCAGATGAATTTTTTTTAATAACCCTAATGGCTAAAAAATGGAAAATAAGATAAAAAAACATTTGAAACTCCTTTGTCTCCAGCCTATCTTTATTACAGATATCTCTGTGCTTGGAACCAAATCGATGTCACCTCTTGGTAAATCAAGTCACCCTGTGGATAATACATCAATGGTCCCCAAGCATAAGCATCTGCTTATACATATAAACAACTGAGGAGCTGGCACTGCTGGATGATAACACGCTACATTATGCTTTTCTGTTGTTTATCATGTGCACATGAGAACTGACACATAGCAGGTTTTTAAGCCCCAGATCAGGGTGAAAGTTTAGTGTTGATTCATAAAAATGCACTTATCCTATGTTTTAGGCACATGTACAAATAACTGATTTGAAAACACAGAATATGCAACAATTTTGGACCAGTATTACTGACAAATTCCACCTCACCACCATTCATTATTTGTAATAGCTAACCTAATCCAAAGACATACCTGACTTAACAGCCTGGGAGAACAGGTAAACCTTGCAGCACACTTTGAAGGCCAACAGACTTGAGCTCTATTGAACCAAAGGAACAGTGAGTTCTTGAAGCATGGACTCTTCAGTGAAAATATCTTGCCTCAAATCTTATCCCAATCAACATTAAGATGATGTTAACTCAAACAGATCAGCAACTATCAATGTCACATGAGCCAACTAAGTCAAAAAACCCTCTCTTTGAATTGCCCACAGAAATGGACTGGAAGCCAGGATAGAATATGGTACAGAACCAAAGTGTAGTGCTTTAGAAGCACTGCTAAGCAAAAGGATGGCTGCATTCTGGACCAGATGAAGTTTCCCAGTAGTCTTAGCATCCATCAGCAAGCTGCTACCAAAAAAGTTCTAAACTACAATGTATGTTGTATTGGGTTCCATTTTCAAATCCTCACTAAGAATATGGCATAGAGCTCACCAGTGGGGGTGTAGAGGAAAGGCCCCCACAGTTCATTTGCAAAACCAATTGTAGAAGAGAACTTTGGACACACCAAAATCTAGATACTATGGGGATAAGCACCTTAAAATCTTGGATTAAATCAGACCTACCAGATTGTTCCAAGAAAACTCATCTGAAGCTGCCAAGTTCCTCCTGGTTTGGGGTCAAAACCACCAAATTTTGCAAGGGTGTAAGATCCTCCAAAAGGGGCTGTGTCTTGTGCATCCGAATGGTAAAAAGGTTTTATTGGTAAATGTTGGTACACGTCATTTTCACCATACACATACAAACTGACCAAAAAAAAAGTTTTCCATCGATGATCATTGAAATTCACAGATAGATAAAGTAATAAAAATGCTGCTTGAGAACTCAGAGTCTGACTTAAGGATATTTACTTCGTATATTTTGACATGTGATGTTGAAAATTTGTGTTTTAACAGTTATAAAGCTTTATTTTTTTTAATCTCAACACCTATCATCATTACACAATTATTGCCTGTGCCCAATAATTTCCCCCACCTACAAACATTTTCACCGATTAAAATTAGAAAATCTTAAAATTGATAATTTTGCACAACTATGAAAAATTAACATTGATAAAAAATGTAAAATGCTTTAAAATAACCAATGATATTATCTGTTAAAATTATAAAAACTAAAAACTGAATTCTGCCAAGCCTAAATATGAACAATGCACTAAGATCCTTTCCCTTTTGACTTACTTGAACAAAGCCTTATGGACCCAAAAAATGAACAAAATTCAGAACCCTACTTAACAAACCCCTTTTTCTAAAAAATAAATCATTTCACTTAGCCCTGAAGTTGTGAGTAAGCCAATAAAAACAAAGAGGCCACACAGGAAATGGAAAAAAAAGAGTGAATACTCAATTTAAATAAAATAAATTAGAATCTCTGGTTTGTTTTATATTTTCTTCCTCTAAATGGCGAACCATAAGCTAGTGCCTAGAGGACTGTTATTTGTTGCCTGGTCTTATGTGGTTTATGCAACTAGACAATGTAGTATTCAATCAAAAGGATTACATCTAATAACAACTGCTTTCATCAAATGCTATCCCTGAGGTACAGAGTGATTTAAAAATTGGAAATGAAAATGCTTATTTCAAGTCAAACATTAAATCTGGGAAAGATTTTAAGTGTTTTATGTATACTTTTTATTAGAAACATATACTGTACATTCATTAGGATCTGTATTCAATTTGAACTATTCTGGATTATGCAAATGAAGTTTCATTTCATTAGCACATTTTTCTTTCAGAAAAACAGATAGAACACTGTGTTTCGGAATGTGGTGAAGGCACACCCAGAATGAGAAAGATGATGGCCACTGTGGTATAAAAGGGCACACAATGATAATAGGTAATATTTTAATTAAGGAAACTGAATAGTCTCTGTCCATATATATTACTGTATGAAAAGTACTGCCCTTGATCCTGTCCCCAGGCTGCTATGCATAAACAGAAGCTGCATATCCTTTCTATCATGTTATGTGCTTCAAGTGTGATTCATCCTGGGGATGAGAAAGTTGTGCTTAATGGTATGACCCTTGTATTGATTAAAACCATGTTTGCTGCCATGGTACTCAGTGCAGGAAGCAGAAATTGCACTGTACTCTATTTGTGTGAAAAAAAAATTTACTTTTGCAAAAATTTACTTGATAGCTATGGAGAAAGGGAGACCAGAGGATTGTTCGGACTTCCACAAATAGATTATTATTTGCATACTATGTTTTCTTTGTACAAAAATTAATGATCTATAAATGACCAAGTTCGGTTGGCAGACATATAAACAGCAAAATAACTTCTAAACTAGCTCCCCAAATGCAGTAGTAATAAAACTGTCACTAATTTAAGTCAATATTTGTCAACTGAATAAAGAACCAGCTCTTGTAAAGATATCATCAGCATACTAAAATCATGGATTTATATTGCACAGGATGAATTTTATTCAAAGGCTGAATAAAATTCTGCTCTCAATTATGCTCACGAAACCCCATCAAATGAGCTTTGAGACTGATCTCACTGAAGTTGTAGGGGGTGCATGAGAGGGCAAAATTTGTCCCATTAAGTCTTTTTAACTGTTTAATGTGTACTTTAGTTCTTAGCAGTATTAAAAGGGCACACTAATAGCTTCAGCCCCTTGTAGCACCTACAGTTCCAGTTCAAAAGGAACATACTTATGTAGATTTCTGTACAACAGAATATATTTGTTAAAAATAATTTTAACCATTCGAAAAACCAACATTGCTAGCAAGGTAATCACCTTCATTTATTTAACAGATTTTAAATAAAATATTTTTATAGATTGTGGGTACTGAAAAGTGTGTAAGTTTATTACTAACTACCATTTATTCAATTACCTCAGCCAAGGCAGGGATTCTAAGTTTACCTAGGTCTTTGGACCTAGTTCTTGGGATATCCAAGATAGAGGATGGAAAGAAGATGGGTCAAATTTTCAAAGGTGTTTAAGTGACTTCTAAGTCTAAGTCCTATTGGACTTGGACTCCTAAGTCATTTAAACACTTGAAAATTCAATGATGTCTTTAAAGGAAGATACAATTTAAAACAAATGACTATTCAGGCTTCCACAGAAGCCCAGACAAGACCACAGAAAATATTAAATATGTCTTTAAGGTAGGCTAGCTTGTAAAATGCAGTCAACTGGGATCTTTTCTGCAGAAGAGCACCCTCACTATGTGTCCAGCATGGAAGTGCCCCCGTACAGGGAAGATTCTGGTTGATAACTGCTAAAATGCAATCAAACATCCTAAAAAAGTGGGTCATATATTTGTGAATGTACTCAAGCAGCAAGTCCATCAAATCCTATTGATACCACAGTATGAGTAATCCTCATTAAGTGATCATTCAGCCCCATCTCTCAAAGAACCCGATTTCGATGGGAGATCTTTAAGATGTGAAAAAAAATCAGAAATGCAACAGAGTCAGTAAAGGAGAAAATATGAAAACTAATATTCCCCTTCCCTGTGGGATTTTAATTTTTATGAGTCAACATTTCTGGCGTCAGTAATTTACAGTATCAAACTGCAGGATAACACCTCATGCAAACAGAAGGAAGCAGAGCAAAATTAGCTGCAATAATCCTTCAAGAATATAAGCATTTTCTTATGGAATCCTACAACAGTCATGTAGCTTTGGCGGGAGGAAAGAAGGATTATGATACAAAAATAACTGCAAGGAGGTAATCCACAGAAAAGTAAAAGAAAACTGGAGCTTCCCTATCATTATATAACTATTCTCTGAACTGTTCCAAATGATTTTACAGTTTCTTTAACAAATACATATATAAGTACCTCTTAGCAAATTGTATTGAATGTGTATGCACTTAATCCCCTGCTTGAGGAGCTGAGATGGACTTCTTCCCCCTAGGCCTTTTCAGTTATTACAATCACTCCATGTGACATTACCGCAGATAATCATTAGAGATAATAATTTGGAGGGGAGGAGTATACACAGAACTGACAACTGAGTGATTTGAAAATGGGACTGCTATAGAGCTGGCCAAAAATCCAACAAAAAATGGAAAACCATGTAGGTACGCTTCCCTAGTGCTATTTTCCAAAGTCCCCTGCAGTGCCAGCCTTGCTCTTCCCATGACATCCATGGTGCCTCATGCAGCCACTCAGTCATTTACTACAGCAATCTGGAAGAGCCCACTTGCAACCGCCAAGTCAAGGCCTCCCACTGGACTTAGTCACACACTTGTTGAAAAAGCAAGTGGCTTAAATTCATGTATAGATCTTAAGGCCAGAAGACTATCTAATGAGCCCTTCAGCACAAAGCAGACCATAGACTTTCACCCAGTGTTCAAGGGCTCTCCCAGTGCATAAGAACTCATCAAGTCAAAGGCCTTCATAATGATCTCACTAAGAACAGAATTACCTGGGGGGGGGGGGTGTGAACATCCTATGAACTACTCCCGTGAAAAGAAAGCATTCCTACACACTCCATGGTCCTCTAGGTTGCTGCCAGAACTCTGGATTCTCACATTTATATCCCGCCTTCTACTTGGCTTTTATACCACTGGCCCATGAGATTCCCCATCCAAGCCATTAATCCTCTGGCTGGGGAAAACTCACAGGTGTTCCCTGATGCCAGCAATCGAGCCCCTTTAACTTTCCAGAGTGGTCAAGGAACTTCCACAAAAACATCATGATCTTCACAGATTCATAGATGTTAAAATCAGAAGGGACCATCTAATCTTATCTCCTTTGCAGCACTCCCTTTTAATGCCAGCCCCAGCAGAAAAAACTGGTAAGTTAACCGAACATGTCCCGTAAAGCACTAGACAGCCAATAGCAAATTATTGATTACTATTTACTGTTCTTAGCACCTTCCACTTTGACATTTCCACCTGGTCTATTTGCCCTAGGGCTGTAGCTTTCAAGCTGAAGTGCTGGCTCAGCCACATGACAAGAAGATTTTTCTTTATTGTTATTAGGAGTGGCAAACTAAAGATCAACCCCGAGAGGAGCTTGCATAGAATGAAATGTAAGTCACCTGGCAGAAAGAGATGTCAAGAAAGCAACCCTCCTAATATTTTGACAGTCAGCCCTTGACTGTGTGAAAAATTGACCTAGTTTCTCTCATTGGAAAGTCCACAAAATTGTATTTTCACATTTCTCACCATTGTCATGGGAGCAGGGGGGTACTGAAACACAAACATGTTGAAGAAAACATGTTTACAACCATGACGTAAGAGTCTGTCATACCCCAGGAAAAGACTCTCACCAGTAACAAGAGCAAACCAGATACCATCTGCCCATACATTTAAAAAAAAAAGTTACAGAAACTTCTTCTTTTGAAATTAGAAGTTCACTAATGAACAGACAGATCCTCTATAATGAGAATGGACCTTTGTGAATATTTCCCTTGCCCGGGGTCTTTTTCCATAATACCTCACCTAATAGAAGAGGTGGGAAAGAGCAAAGAAAAGAGTCTTTGACAATTTTTTTTTCAGATGGCCCATTTATATCTTAGTCACAGCTCTGGGATGTACTAAAATCTGGCTTATATAGATGTAAGATATTGCCTCTCCTAATGCAGCAAAGAGCCTGTGTTCTTCACACGTTATCCACAGCATACAGTGTGAACGAAAAATAAAGGGATAACATAAATAATGGTGGTATAATTCAATTTATGACCAGTGGAAAGACCCATAACTTATGAGAGGCAGAACTCCAAGTGATGATGGCCCTCCACTCTCCTGGGTAAGTAGCATGTATCTTACCACTGCACTCCATAGTGTGCTCTATTATCCCACACCAGGTTTCAATTATTCCATGGCCCTATTCAACTTCGGCTGTACTTATTTTAAAGGATGCAACTAAATCTCACAGAGGGTGTGAGTTAAAGTTTGGAGGTCCATCTGAGCTTGCACTGAGATGGACCTCCAAAGCCTATCCAAATGTTCACAGCATATTAATTTACTCTACCATTGTGTTGGCTACTAAATTAAGCAATAGTAAATTAAAACCACAAAGACGAGGCCCAACAGTTAACTACATGCTAAGCAAAACAAGTGTTGCTTGCATCTTGCCCATGGAGGCTGTAGCCTTGGGCTCTGAGAAGCTGCCAAGAATGAGTTTCAAAGGAGGGGGGACCTCAATTCAGAAAGCGCTATCACTGGATGTGAAGGGTTTCAAACTTAAAAGTGCCGACAGCAAGCGTTTCCCAGCTGATCATAACTGTTTTCATGGTATCTGAGGTAAAAGGCAATTTTGCTCTCCAGAACAGATACCAGACCATTCGGATCAGCAACACCTTGACTTGCCCCATGATTTTAACAGAAAGCTAGTGAAGAGAACTGAGCATTATACCAGTCTGTGCCACTTGAAAGGCAGGCAGCTGCATTCTGTACTAGCTTCAGATCCTGAGTGGGCTTCAGACACAGCCCTATCAGAACATATTTCAAGGGTCAAGCCTGGCAGTAACACAGGAATAGATAATCAAAGTAGAGAAGAGCGCCCACAGCCTCACGGCCATATATAATCATTCACTGTAACCAACTAGCAGAAGCTTTTGAATGACAGGGTCTTCACCTTTGTTTTTTGGTTCTCTCAGTATTGGTTGATTATTATTAAGCCACCAGACATCTATAGGTCTTGAGGTCATGGTGTGCTTTCGTGTGCCCTTCAGTTTATCATTAACAGCAAATCAAAATTCGTTTTTCAGAAAACGATAAAAGGAGGAGAAAATAGCTGAAGGCATTAGAATGCCAAGCCCTCCTTCTTGGTCACTGGTTGGAATCAAGGGACCCAGATGGTGCTATTCTGTGGCCTACATGTAATTATCTCAGTCCAACTCCTAATGGACAAGTGTCCACATCACTAAAGCTACCATCTGGCTGGCACTAGTTGCTAGCTCTAGATCAAATTTTCTGAAGTACACATGAAAAAGACATTCTTAAGAGAAAAGTTGTAGAGGCAATAAATGGGAATAAACATATATTAAAGGCTGTGATGCACTCAGATAGTTCAATAACATTGTATACATACCAGAGATGAGATGAGATGAGATTAGGAAAATAGTCTTAGATTATAAATATCTTCACAGTAATAATAGTTACTGAGATTACAAATATTCAAAATAATACATTATTTGAAGAGTCAGATTAAAACAGGTTCAAAGGACTGGCTTGGGGGTTTTTATTAAAAAAAGACTAAAAACAGCTTGTGTGCCATAGTCATTCCAGTATGTGATGGTAGCTACAACATCAAACCACCTCTACTCAGTATTTTTCTTTACAGATCAAGTTAAAAGACTAAGGATTTTACTGCTCTTAGGAAGCATACGAAAACAGGCTGTGTGTACACAGCACTGGTATAGACTTTTTTTTCCGTGGAGGGACAAAAACACTTAAAAGCTTCATCAAATCTTTAAAAAAATATATACCAAAAAACTCAAAATAGTTTCAATTTGTTGTAATAGAGAGACTGGAATGCCACCCACTTACCCCCAAGGGACTACACTCAGCCCTGGTTAATCCATTCTGGCTCTAGCCAGATGTCTGGATATCTGAAAGACTTCAATGATTAGCAATTCCATAATATGTTCATATTTACATAAAAATGCAGTTTGCAAACTGGTTTAGATTAACCAAACATACCCACTGTATAATGTTTCGTAACAATGGCTGGGATTGAAACTAAGACAGAATAAAAACAATCTGTTTAATAACAAACAAGAATCTGTTCGTATGGTGAACACTAAGATCTAGAGCCCTTAAAGTTCTGTGGTTCCCCACCTCTTTACAGAGTTCAGCAGAAGCCCTGCGTCATTACACAGGTATTCAGCACCCGTTCTTTCCTCCTTGTATTTTTTACTGTCAAGGAACATCACAGGTATGCCACTGCCTTTCAACCAAAGCAGACTGGAAAGGTGGTCTTGTATTTAAGGCACTCAACTGTGACTCAGGAGGGCTGGTTTCAATTCACAGCTCTCCCAAAGACTTCCTGCGTAAGCCTGGAGAAGTCACTCGGCCATCCTGTGGCTAAGTTTCCCTATTGTGAAATACAGATAATGCTTCCTTTGTCTGGTCTCTTTAGATTGTTAAATGCTTTTGGACAGGGTCTTGCTGATACCATGGTAATATACTGCACCTAGCACAAGGAAGCCCTGATCTCAGTGGGACCTCTAGGTGCTACTGTGAGGAAAAAATACCAAGACCATACTGAAACACCATAATGCACTTCAAAAGGTAATATTCTCTTTTATAAAGTTTAGGGCTCTGTGAAACTTAGGTTTTTCTATACAGTGGCTGATTGAGATGGTTTCCAATAAGCTTTGGTTTGTACATCCTGTATGTTTGGTGTTCAAACATAACCAATAACTCAAAGTGAAACTCATCTGAAACCAGCACAAACAGCATGTTTTGCATAGATGTAATATGAAACCATAAACCAACCTGGTTCATTTAAAACTGGTCCCAAGATATTTGAATAGGTTCAAGAACCTTAACAAATGTTTTGACAATCCTGGTCTGAATTTTAAGTATGTTACAAGAAGCAAAAACAAGGTAGGTTATACATAGTTTCCAGTTTTGCTGCAAATATCTTCATTGTCTTGACTAGGATATTGTAATCTGAGAGCCGGATTGTGTTAAAACTTTCACAATGACCTCTTCACAGCAGTTATGGCTGGGGGAAAAGTTCAGGCAAATGAAGAATTTACCCAAACCTTTGCCCAAAACACAAAGTGAGCCATATCCAGATATTTTCCACTGGAAGCAGCACCATTATTTGTGAGACATTTTCCTGGTCCTGGCCAGGAGCACTGACATACAAAAGGCTCTTTGCAGAGTAATATGAAGCCAACCAGCACCAGCAGATAGGAAGTACCAGATATCTCATAAAAAGGCTATTGTTCTGATATTTCCAGCCCAGCATTACCATCTCTGGCAGTTTGATTAGTGAGAACAATGGTCTGAATTCTCACTGCTGAACCAAGCTTCCAACCTTGTTGAGGCCAGATCTTCAGAAGTACTGAGCACTCACCATTGAAAGTGAGGTCAGTGGGAGCTTCAGATACTCAACACCTCTGAAAGTCAGGCCTTTGAGGTTCACCTGCAGCTATCAAAATGCCCCTCCTCCCATCATGGCTTACAAGTGGGGACTGATCCTGGCACCTTCAGCACTAAAAGCACAGACCTCTACCACTTGAGTCAAAAGAGTACCTTAGGTAGTAGTGTCCTTACACAATGTGTGGGCCAACCACTAGATGGGCAGCAGCATGACACTCTTAGCCAGCACGTTACACTCCAGCCTTTGAGAATAAGGTTTCACAGCAATAAGAGAAAACGCTGCCTGTAGATGAAACCAAGATGTTTATCTCCAGAGAGTAATTCCCATGCTGTGAATGTGAAAGAGTATATCCCTCCAAAGTCAATCCTGAGTGCTAGGAGTGACAAAGTGTCTTCTAATATATTTCCACTCTCTGGAGGGAATATGTGATGAGGTTATAAAGTTACTTAACATTTTTCCTTTCTTATCTCTGATCTTCTGATTTCCCATGGCCTGCTGCTGTGCTCTGACACAGGACTATACCATTCTGTCTCTTTCCCAGCTACTTCACTAGTCCTGGAGCAGATGTTTAGACTTGAGCAGCAGAAAAAGCAGAGCATCTGGGAAAGAGACAGAAGTACAGTTCACTGACATCCCTCGAAGGATCAGAGCAGTAGGTCGCAGGAAGCTATTGTAAAGTATCAGTTTCAACACATGACCTGGCAGGCTTGGAAAACCCTTTTAATAAAATGCAGGTTTATGCCATGGTCTCTAGTAGCTGCTATATGAACCTGCTGCATAAGAGGAGTTGATCCTGTTAAGAAGCGCTAATACTGAGCGCTCAAATTGCTGGGATCTCCAACATGGAGATACCAGCAGGGCAAGTGCTGAAGAGGACTAAAATCATATCTTAATAGCAACATACTTCAAAAATAGATCAGTAGCAGAAAATGATTTCTACTTTTAAGTAGGAATTCAGGTAATAACACACTATTACTCCCCTTAATGCATTCACATACCCAACTCCAATTAACAGTAGTGGAAGTTAGACATTACAGAGGCTAAGACGAGAATACAACCCATAGTTTACAGTGTCACACAGATGTACATGTACATTTGAGAAAAAACAGAGAACATATATGCAAAAGGTTGTTCAATTTTTTAAATATGTTCATTAACATAGCTAAGATGCAGCTATATGAACTACAGCTGATGGATAAATTATTTGAATATTATTCAAACATTTTGTGTTGGAATAAACTGAACAAAGCATATTTATTTTCCACATGGCTCAGTTAGCATGAAATTCAGTTCTAGGCCAGCACACAGCAAGGCTTAAGTGGTGCATAGCCCTTGCTCAGCCCCCTCTGCAAGGTAAATTTCACTCCCAGCATACAGCACTAAGCCAATATTGGTTTTTTGTGTTTTAAAAATAAAATATTGGTGATTTCCCCCTATTTTTGCCCAGATTTAGCAATATATTCATTGGTAAAAAAAAAAAAAAAAAGGGATATTGGAGCCACATTGAATTTCTACTCCTCTCATGTGTCAGATAGGATGCAACTCCTCAGTACTGACAGTGGCATCTTGCATCTCTGTTAGTGCTTTTCCTGGATTTAACTGATTGTTTTCAAGTCACAACATCTAATCATTCCCCAAATTTGTGTGTCTGTCTTACCAATATGCACCTTGAGATTCTTTTTGCAAGTCGCTAGCCATTTCCTTTCAAATATTACTCTGCAAAATTATTTGGAGGCAGGGGAACTCAACTGGCTCCATTTCAGGAAGGAATTTTACTACAAAACCCAAGGAGAATATTGAGGACCCTGCATTATTGCTTTCTGTCATTATAAAGGGCTTGCTTTTCTTAAATAGCTTTTGTTTCAAAGCTTTACAAATCTGGCTGAGTGCAATGGGAATCTAACATCACTGCATTGCAGATCTGAAATATACTTATTACAGTGCCTTTCACAAGAGGGTCTCAAAAAGCTTTATAAACATACTTTAATAGTACCTATGTGAGCTGAAAGTATCCCCATTTCATAGCTGAGCAGACTCTCTCACTTTCCTATGTGCTTTTCATATTTAAAATTGTGCAAATATAGCTCAAAATGGACATATAAAAGAAATTTAATAAAACCAAAGACAAAGTCTCCCATATGTAACATTACACTAGTACTCACAATGAAAGTAATATTGTTAGTAACTATATAGCAAAAGGTGTGACTTCTTTTCCTGGATCATGCTGTAGACACCAAAACATCAAAATAATCACTGAAACTTTTAAATGTTTCTTATTTATCACGTAAAATTGTTCTCACAGGAACTAGAGAGATGTACTTCAGTTAATCAAAATATTGTGCTATAATTTATACGTCACTGAAAATGGCTCTAATCTATTCAGATCTGTATTGTTTATATTATGAATGATTGAGTTAAATGTCTGTGAATATTACAGGCACAATGCCGACAAGTAACAAAGATGACAATCTCTGCTCTAAAGAGCTGGTATTTGATAATTAACATTTGTACAGTGCTCTAATAATACTAAGTATGGATCTAGTCTTTCAAACCCTTACTTGTGAGAGTTGTGCTTGTACTTAGTCACATAAATAGTACGACTGCCTTCAATACAAAAGACAACATAAAAAAGTAAGGCCTGATTTGCTAGTTTTTCAATGCTGCTACTTTAACCAAATAAAAATATAATTCTATAAATATGACTGTATGTTTAATATATTCATTTAAGAGAACTTTTAACATGTAGGAATAATTTTTTAAAAGTGAACTATTTTATCACTGTATTGTTCTTTTTATTAATGAATGACAAGATGTGAAATTTACTACCTTTGCCAAGATCAGACCATGATATGATCTGCCTAGTTTATCTATGGTTCACATAGCAGTTTCACCTCTAAAACACTGGTGGGTATTTTCAGCTCAGCTTTATTCTAATATTTATAGCAAGATTGGTACATTACACTGACATAATAAATAATACACAATTTTTAGCAGCATAAAATAACTGGCTTATAAGTAGACCACAGTTTACCAGATTTCTAAACAACACTGTTTCTAAATTTACAGATTTAAACAATGTTTCTAAAAATCACACACATTTCTAAACATAAAATTCATAACTGAGCTCACTACGGCAAGATGACAGTGTGGGACAGGACCTGGAAGGGATACACTATTTATTTTTTATTTTGTATTAGTTACCTTTTTGGATATTTCTGGCATGCAAGATAGCTTATATGTTACAAGCTGCTGCATTTAGTTAGAGATTTTTGAAGAATTTTCTACTCTGAGGTGCTTTTTAGTGTCTCAGAAGGCTGTTGCATTTCTGGGCATGTCTCTGAAGAACAGTATCTAGTGTCACACCTCAGGGAAGGTTTTTTGTCCAGCTTTAGATATTTGTATTTAAGAGCTATAAGGAATCTTTAAGTAGACCCCTGCCTAGATCTCATTTGCAAAGGCTTAAGTTAAATAAAATGTCCTATGTGTATATAATTAGCACGCCATTCTCTGTGGACATAATTACAGTAATACACAAACTATTATTCTAATCATTCATTTGTAGTTAGCACAACTTTTGAATAGACGTGCCAGATACCAAAATCAGTCAGTCAAACAGCTCCAAAACGTATTTCCATCTTTCCATTCACTGTTAGTCAATGATAGAAACATTTTATTTGTTTGTAAACATATAATGCATACTGACTGAAATAGAAAACTATTGCCCTATGGATGAAAACCTGCAGTATAGCACTCCTAATCAAAGGTGGAGGAATGCTAATCCACTAGAGGTAATTTTCAAAAAGGGCAACAGTTTTTCCTATTATCTAAAATATGCAGTCTATGGATCTATGTTTTTATGCATAAAAATTGTATTACCCTATTCATGGTGCTTCTGCCACGACTCTACTTTAGCTCACAGAGCTACATGATATTCAACAATAATAAAGCTGGAGCTGTAATAACAATAGCCATCACAGATACTGTGACGAGCGAGGGGAAAAAGCTAAGTTATAGAATTCCTGTTCCTCATATTCACACTAACCTTGTGGTTTTACTCATTGTTGGGCCAACCTCTCCGTGCACTTGGGAAGAGCATTTAAAAATAAATTATTTACGTTTATGTGCATGCTGCTTTTAATTTGCTTTTTCTGTGTTTTGTTTCCTGCACTGTGGCTGCCAACCCTTCAAAAACAAAAACCAGAAGAGCAAAGAAACTTTGTTCAAATTCTGCAGGGAGCTTGAGTTACATTTAAATGTCACAAAGATGATTTTGTACTAAATATGATGCAGCAGGCTTATGATGTGCCAAAATGCTTCTATTTTAGCTCACAAGATCATGTAACCCTCTCTCAGTCAATAACCAGACAGTCGATTTTTAAAACAATTAGACAGCATGGCTAGAAAGACAACTATGCAAGCTAGTTTACATCACATGATCATGTCTCAACTAGATTATTTGGTAACCGAAAGTGGTCACGAGTGGACTTTTAGGCCCCTGTCCTACATATGCTTGAAGACTCACTTATTTTTACTCATATGAGTTGTCCTAGTGAACTGACTACTGACATGAATTAATTTACACTCATCCTGAAGAACTTGCAGGATCAAGATGTCAGATTATAAACTCTTTGGAGCAAAAACCATGTCTATAAATATTTGAACAGGATTTATTATGGTAGCTTCTGTACACGTTGGGGGCTCTGGTTTTATTGTAATGTGAATATTAAATAATAATCACATAGATGAATGGGCAGGCAGACCTTGGATTCCCAATCAATCAATATTAAAGCTTTCCTGATAGTGAAAGTTTTACAGTTGTTAAAGTTACCAGTATATAAGGATGTTAATTAAAGGTCTTATTTTCACAGGTCTGAAAAAATATCCTCCCTTACATCTGAAATGTCCATGTTTGGTCTCAGCCAAATCACATGGACATTTTTTGGTGGTGGTAGTCAGGGGTGGGGAGTGGAGAAATCCATTGACCCATTTTTGAATTATGGAAAAATTAAATTATACACTTCTACACTTAGTTTTATACACTTAGTTTAAGTAAATGGTAATATATCTTTTTGCTTACACAACTCAAAATCTGCTAAATTTTTATCATTCAAGATTTTCAGGTTAGCTAATCTTCACTGCGGTCTAGATCCTTACATGTTCAGAACAAAAATTAATTATATGTATTAAAAAATTTCTCATTGCATGATGATAATGTTTTCTAATCTGAGGCAATACAATACTTAATCTGGCACCAAGTTAACACTAATTAATATCTAGGAGAAAAGTTTACAATATAGCAAACATTTCTACAGACAATATTTCAATGCAGACATTGATTCTGTATTTAAATCCTTATGCTCCTACACAGCTTGTAAGTAGTATAAATAGAGCCTCTCTCCTACAGAATTTATAGTAAATCCAAGAGAGCAAATTGTGGGCTTAAACTCTGCTGATCGATCATCATAAGGTTTGGATTTGGGGTTTTTTTAACTTTTACTTTATTAAAAAAAAAAAACTCATGTTAAGGTAACATTAAGGTTATGAATTTAAACATTAAAAGGTCAGGAAATGAAAAAGTAACATTAATTTAGCCTTTTTAAAGTTTATGTTGTTAAATATACATAAAATATTCCACAGAAGACATTCAAATTCAACATTACCAGCTGTCACCACGCAGATGTCAGAGAACTCCTTTTCTAAGGCTAGACCAATTAAATGTGTAGGCCAGCAATTAAACGTATACGATTAGACCCTTGTACCCACACAGTCACCTTGACATCAATAGGATCCATCTACACGGATCCAACAGCAGAATCAGGGCCATAGTGAAAGATAGGGATAATCTCAGACTACTGTGTGGTAACTGTTGATAACAGTTGACTTTTTAATGGAAACCATTCCATAACATGTGCAATATGGCTGTTGGTGTTATTAAAACCTTGTTTCCAGAATTGTGGTAGCCATGTTGGCCCTAAAACCTGAAGAAGAGCTCTCTGTAGATCAAAAGTTAGTATCTTTCACCAACAGAAGTTGGTCCAATAAAAGATATTACCTCATCCACCTTGTCTCTTTATTAAAACCTTAACTTTTTCATTGCTTGACCTCTGAGTATTTAACATGGCATTACTGTACATTTTTCTTTTTTGAATATACACTATGGCCAAGATTTTCAAAAGTGACTTGACCAACTAGACACACCTTCCAGGGGCCTGGTTTTAGGTTATGCATACTCAGCATTTTTTTAAGCCTTTCAAAAATCACCCAAAATCACTAGTCATTTTAAATATCTTAGCCTAAATATGCAAACTTTACCAAATGCCAATCCAGGCTATCAGCTTCCTTTTCTTTTATGTATATGTTATATGATGACTCAAATCTAAAATTCTTGAAATGGCTACAATTAAAAATAAAACAAAACAATATTAAAATGAAAGGATCACAAATATTGTTGGTTAAAACTAAACAAGAGATTTGCTTTAAGGTAATTGTTAACAATTTGCCCTTGAACTATATATATGCAGTAAGATGGCACATTGCTGGAACTAAAAAGACAAATCATCATTGGCAATATTACCTTACAGACCTTAAGTCAAATATCAAAAGCAGAATGAAATGCCCTAGGAATAGTTACATTTAGCTAACAACTCAGTCAAACTCTTGGAAAGTGTTTTTATAAAGCAATTAAGTACAGATCAAGTATAAAACTTGACTTCATTAACTGGAATATAGGAATGCCTGGAATCAGAGGAAAATAAGCAAATATGTTTCTTAAGAAAGACCCTGGTTACACTATTTTTCAAGAAGAAGAATACTGATGTGAAATTTAAAGTCCTAACAGAACTTTGTCTAACTACTGGATTAAAATGTTTGCAATTCGGGAAAGTTAAATTGTAGATTTAAAATTCCTCAGAGGATATTCTTCAGGATGAACAAATTGATGTTAAAGCTTTTACTTTTGTCTGCTTCCTGGTTATACTCTCCCCTTCATTCCAAAACCCAGTTAATAAATTATGAACTGATACACATTTAATCATAGCCAGATTCTAGTACCCTTAGTTATGATGAATACCTCCTTACTATGTAAATAGCCTCACTGACATCAATGGGACTATTCATGCAGTAAGGGAGTAAAGATATCAGAATCTGTCCCAAAGATATATACAATTTCCGTTATAAGCAGCTTCCAGGTTAGTCTTGGTTAATAAAAAAAAAATTACATTCTAATGTCTATGGATTGTTGAAAAGGCCTCTTGTTCAGTGTTGCCCCTTGAAAAGATATTCTCCTTCTCCTTGGTACCCTTATGCTGTGTCGGTGCTTTTCTAAATACAGCTTAAAAACAAAATCAAAAAGGGGTTTTTTTCTGGCGTCTTAACCAGACACAGGTATCCTGCCAAGGAGACTCAAACTGGGTTGCCTCTTGCAGATTGCATATTAAAGAGAAGCCCAACACCCTAACGGCTTGAATCAACTTTTCACCCCTCCTCAAAGAAAGGATCAGTTGTATCCACAGGAGCAGCCCATCTTCCCTTTCATTGTGTCCCAGCACAGAGAGGAGAGGGAAGCACCGACGGCTTCCCGCAGGGGAAGGTAATACGCTTTGCCTTTCTTATTAGCTTTACTCGAAATGTTGCCATTGTCTTTAAAGAGGGTCCAAATGAAGTATGCATCAGATTGCGGCTTAGAAACCACATTCAGCCCCACTGCCCAGATGCACCCCGTTTTTACCGTACTTTGCAAATGCAAATAGTGCACAACTCACACACACACACACACACACACGGCTGCTGCTCCTCCTCCTCCAACCTCTCCGGGCTGGGCAGCTGGGGAGGCTGGAAGCGACAAGGGAACAATTGGTGAATCGGGGCTTTGTCTGGGGTCGCCTCCGCTCGTGGGTCACCCAGTTTCATTCACAAAAAGGCAAAGCCCGGCGGAAAGACTCCCGCACTCCCCGGCCCCGGCGCGGGGCCAAGCCAAGCGGGCTGCGGCTCTTCGGCGGGGAGGGGAGAGCGAAGCCAAACACCTTCGTTCAGCCCAGATGACAGCGGAGCGCGCCCCGGCCGGCGCCCGCGCCCCCCTGCCCCGCGCAAAGCGGGAGGGCGCCCCAGGGGGCCGGGCTGGGGCACCGGGCGGAGGGGATGGCGGAGCGGGGAGCGCTGGGGAAGGCTCAGGGGAGGCGCGGCGGCGGGCAACTGTCCCAAGGGCCCGCCCGAGGCGGCGCCGGGCAGCGCGGCGCGTCTTACCTCGGGCTGCGCCCCCGAGCTCCGCCAGGCTCCCCGCGCGCAGCAGCAGCAGCAGCAGCAGCGGCGGCGGCGGGAGGCTCCGCTCCCAGCCGCCCGGCCGGGGCATTCCTGAGCCGGCTCGCGCTACTCCGACATCCGCAGGACAGCGCCCGGAGCCCGGGCCAGCTCTCCCCGCCGCGCTGTGCCGGAGGAGGGGGGGGGGGCTCTGCCCTCCCAGCCCTTCCCCACGCCGGCTGGGCACTGAGCGGGGGCGGGGGTGGCGGCTTCCCTCCCTCCCTCAGCCCCTCGCTTGTCACTTTCAGAACCTCCCCTCAGAGCCCGGCCCCGGCACCCCCCGCCGGCGGGCGGCCCAGCCTGGCCCAGCAGCGCCCCCTGCCAGCCCCGCCGAGTCACTCCCAACCCCTGCCCAACCTCGGCCCGGCTGAGCCTCCGCCTGCGCCTCAGCCAGCCTCTCCCCACAGCCCCAGGGTCAGCCCCGGCGGGCAGGAGCGGGCTGGGGGGAGCCGGGGAAAGGGAAGGCGCAGGGGAGGGGGGGCACACGGGGGCTGGAAGTAGGGGAGCTGCCGCACCCCCTGGCTTGAAGTGGTTTCCATCACATATGGGGTTGACAGTTTGGGTCAATGGCTCCCAGCAGCCCCGCTATAAACACTGTTCCAGCGCCCCTGGGCAGAGGGAGAACTTGGGGTGCCTGGGAGCCTCCTCCCCTTGGATCGCTCCCCCCGCCATGAGAGAGGGAATAAACCTATTGGGTCATCTGGTCCAGCGAGTCTCTGTGCCCCCCAGGACTTCAGACCATCCCGGGTTTCTTGCCAAGGCCAGGAGCCACCCAAATTGGGATCCTGGCGAGGAGCCAGGGGCTGATTGCCAGCAGGGGGGTGGGGGTGGCTGTGTGAAGGGATGGCGTGGGTTTACTCTCCCTTATAGCACTCAGCTCTGGGGCAACTCCGCCCCTCTGGGAGCACTCACCGTTGGCCCCCGCTGACGGCTATGCTGAGGAGGGGGAGAGGAGTAGTGCAGTGGGGTGGATCGGGCAGGGAAGGGTGGTTACAGCAGCAGGAAGGACCTGGCCCCACCCCAGTCCTACCACATGCTGCTTTCCCCAAGCAACTGGTGTAATCCTTGGGAATTCCTTCCAGGCACCCCTGCGGGGTCACACTCCATAGGATAAGGAGCCCCAATCCCGTACAGAATTGTTTCCTTTGGCCACTTTCTTGTTCCTTGTCCCCTCTAATGTCTCGGGAGTTTCCAGTACTTCCTTTTTGGAGAGATTGCTCTAATCATAGATGACCATAGGTTAAGCCGTTGTCCACCTAAGGCACTGCTAAAATGTCACTGGGACTCCCAGGATCACTCACTCAAAACTAGTCCCAAATAGTTTTTCTGTGGATGGTTTGCCATCTGGTTCCTGTTTTCTCTATTAGTCATGTACATCAGTAAACTTTAATGCCCAAATATGCCTTAGAATCCTTTGCACCAGCTGCTGCAATATCCACTTCAAAGCCAAGAGCATCTCATGTGGGGGGGGGAGGGGGAAGGGACACATGGGGTCACATCCCCCTCCCAGATTTCTGCCAGGGTTTATATGCCCTGCCCTGAATTCTGCTGCATACCTCCAGAATCTTTAAATTACGCCCTCCCTCTCATTATCAGCAGTTACATGTCACCTCTATTCAAAGCTAAGAATCCTAAGGCAAAGGATTCTGGTATATGTTTGGGATCTAAATGCAAGCCCTGCACACAACTGAGCCAAAGCAAGGAGAACTTTCAAGGAGAAGAAATAGCAACAATAGGAGATGTGGTAGCTTGGTGACTGGGGTGATTTGGTGGGAAGGCAGTGGGAAATGATGGAGAGAGGTTCAGTCCCATCATTGCTTAGGGTATCAGTACCAGCATGGCCTTAAGTCTAATAGATCCCACCTTCTCCCCATATGCAGCCAAAATGTCCCTTGATTAAATTTAATCTCACTACTCCTAGCTCAACTCCACTATATTACCCTGCACAACTCTGACTCTTCCTGTCTGTTTTACACATTCAGATACTTGTGTCTGTTGCATCCTCCTTAGTTATTAATAAAGCTGTGTATTTAGTTCTTTTAATCTTCTCTCCAGATCCATCTTCTTCTTTTTGGTTGCTTTCTCAAAATTCACTCCCATTTGTCAACATCTTTCTGGCACTTGAGGTGCCCAGAATTAAATACACATTTGTAGGTCTCAGTAGCCAAATAGAAAGGGACTGCTGCCTCTGTATTCAGTAGTACTCTGCACTTGCAACCCAAAGTTGCATTAGCTTTTTTGTTGCTGTCATGATAACGCGTAGCAAATTCAATGCAAGCTTGCAATCCATTCATCTTTCTAAGCACTCCCTCCCATTAAATATCCATGTTCCAGATTATTTTCCCAAGATGTATTAATTTATATTTTTCCAGGCTGAATTTTATTTTGTTATTGCTGACAATATTCCTAATCTTTCCAGGCACCTTTTTTTATTATTTCTCTGACCTTGACTGGTTTAGGAATACCTATCTGTATTTTATATTTATATAAAATTTATCTGTATAACACCTATCTGGAACACCTGTATTATCATCTGCAAATTTCACTGAGGCAGCTGTTTACTCCCTCTTCCAGCTTATTAATTAAAATGTTAAATTAAACTGGCTCTGTTAGTGATCCAGTGGATGCTGTTTTATCTGAAAGTGAGGAGGCAAAATTGACACAAAGATCTTCTCTGAGCTAATTCACAACTGCAGGAAAAGGTTATTTTGTCTCTGACCCTAAACAACATGGGTTCAACTCTGCCTGCCCTGAGGAAGAATTTCTACTTTATTGAACCTTGCAGCATCCATCTGGATATTTCACCTTTATCTCCTAATTGACCCAGAACAACTGCAAACTGACAGACAAAAATCACTTCTACAGATCTCTTGGTGTTTTTAGAAGAACGAATCTCAAAACCCCTACATCAAAACAATACTGACAACGCATTATCTAGAAACTGTTAAGCAGTTTCACAGTATTATGGTATAGCAGGCTTTAGTGTGCTAGGACAAGCTGGCTACTGCCTATATGGAAAACCACACCTACAATGCTCTAAATAGAATAAGCAGTATTCAGTTGTGGATCATGGATCCTATATAGCTAATAGATAGTGTAGCAATAATCCATGAGATGATGTGTGTTCGGAGGCTATTAGTGTATAGTTTGGGCATGTATGAGAAAACAACACAGAAAGCTGACTGCTTTTCCATACCTGAAAAGTACACCATTTGCTACAATGTACATCTTGGAGTGGCCGAGAGCTAATGCAGCATGGCTGGTTAATGTTACATCTTTTTAAAAAATTCTTTTAAAAATAGTCTGCTGGGGCTGTACAGGTGTATTCTCCCACACTTAAAAATAGTTTATAGTAAAAAGAATAAGCAGGATTAGTAGTTAGGAGAAAGCTATAAATACTTTTTCTCTGCTAATTTGAATATATTTGTGTGTTAATTTTTCTAACTCTCTTTTTTTGTTTTTTTTTAGATTTCCTAGACTATTTGGGCCCCTTCTCTCTGTCTCCACAGTCATGTCATCATAAAACCATAGAATATCAGGGTTGGAAGGGAACTCAGGAGGTCATCTAGTCCAACCCCCTGCCCAAAGCAGGACCAATCCCCAACTAAATCATCCCAGCCAGGGCTTTGTCAAGCCTGACCTCAAAGGAAGGAGATTCCACCACCTCCCTAGGTAACGCATTCCAGTGTTTCACCACCCTCCTACTGAAAAAGTTTTTCCTAATATCCAACCTAAAGGTCCCTGGAGGGCCCACTGCCTTTTCAGCAGCAGATTGCAGCCCAGCAGCCATTTTCAACTCATTTTATTTAAAAAAAAAAAAAAAAGTAATGTATTCAATATCTCCCAATTTAGCTTTTAGACTAAAAAGTGAGTTAAATGTTCGTGAAAGGAAAACAAAGTGCTGCCTTATACTTCGGTAAGGTGACCATATCTCCCAAAGTGAAAATGGGACACTATGAGGGGCTGGCCTAAGGCCCTCCACTCCCTTCCGCATGGGGCTCACCCAAGTCACCTGGTGTCACTGCTTGCCCAAGCACCCCACGCACATGGGGTTGGCTCAAGCCACCTGTTGTTGCTGCTTGCCTGAGCCCCACCGCCTGGGGCTGGCGCTGACGACCTGAGTCCTGCTGCCTGGCATCGCTGCTTGCCCCACCTAATGTTCCTCATTATCCCCCTAGGAGGGAGCGCCCCACTTTTTTGGCAAAACAGGGCATTTGTCCCATTTGCTTTTGACAACTGATGATCAGCTAGCAAGAGCAAACAGAACAAATGCCCAGTTTTGCCAAACAAATCAGGACATCTGGAACAGGGCTGAAAAAGGGGACTGATCCGGCAAGATGAGACATATGGTCACCCTACACTTTGGGAATGGGGAGTGACATTTTAACACACTTTTTACTCTCCCCTTCCTGCCCACCACCCATCGAACCCTGCCTCACACACACACTTAATATAATGGGCAGAGGTGTTCTTTGGGTATTTGTGATGAGACTCCAGCTGTGCACCATTGGAAGTTTGTGCACATGATAAAAAGGGTCTAGTCAACCAATCACAATGTGACTTTGTGCCTGTACTCTAATGGTGATTCTCCTTTATCTCAGGCTGGGGGCCTGTGCTCCTAGACCAGGAAGGTTAGAGTTTCATCACAGGTTTCAGAGTAGCAGCCGTGTTAGTCTGTATCCGCAAAAAGAAAAGGAGTACTTGTTAGTCTCTAAGGTGCCACAAGTACTCCTTTAGTTTTATCACAGTTGCCAACATAAAATTCCAAGGGTCCATGATTTGCATCATTGTTTATAACCATGAAGTTGGCAAGGCTGGTCAGGAGCTGAGTTATGGGGGCTGAATGCAAATGCAGAGGGCTGGGTATTGTTTTGTTAGAGCTCTGTGTGGACAGATGCAGTCAGAAACACCAGAAGTCACACACAGGGAATGCAGGAAGGAAGCATCAGAGACAGGCAGAGAAGGACCTGTAGCATGATTCTGAGAAAAAAACTAAGTCAGAGAGCTGTTTGGGTGGAATGCTGTCTGGAACAAGAGGCTTGGAATATTGAGCAAAAATATTGGCTCCTGTTGCTTGCTTCCTACTGTGTTACTGTAAACAGAACTTTGTGTACATACTTTGTAAATAAACAGGATTGCATCAAAGAAATACCTGACTCCATCATCAATTTCTGCTCCTAACAGAAACAACACAAGACCCGAATATTGGCTAACCATGCAGGTCAAAAGGAGTAACAATAATATACCTTCATTATCTGCAATGGGCATTTAAAGACTAGCTCAAACCATATCAGCCTTCTTAATAAGAAGACAATACTGAGGCTGCATGAGCATATAAAACGCCAATGATCACTATCTATTTTCAGTAATTATAGGGTTCCCATTACCGCTGTATCTGAGCACCTAACAGTCTTTTAATGTATTTATCCTAATATCAACACCCCTGTGAGGTACTGAAGTATTTTTATTCCCATTTTGCAGATGGCAAGCTGAGGTACAGAGGTAAATTAGACCAAGTGACTTGCCAAAGATTACACAGGAAGTCTGTGCAGAGCAGGGAACTGAGCTACAGGTCAGCTCTGTAACCACTGGACAACCCTTCTTCTCAGCCATTGTGTTGGGAATCACTGCAGTGCATTTAATATGAAAGAGATCTATGAAGTAAATAGATCAGATATATTCAATGTGAAGGGAGGAACAAATAAATGTATAGCAATAAAACATAAAAACACTTATTTTTAGCTGCATGTCTACCAAACTGCATTCTATTAGCAAATATAAATCACTTCCTGGCTTGAAGACAGTTCAGCACAGCACAGAAATGAAAGTTAAAATGACGTTTTGGGAATACAGAATACATCTGCTCTTAATCTGAAGCATTCCGAAGTCAATACAAATATTTTTCCTATTTTTCCCTTAACATTTCACAGTCAGGAAATCTGAAATGTGACACAGTGGAAGAACTAAAAATATATTAAAGACAAAAACTAAACTATATAAGCAAAACAAAAGACTCTGAATATTAAAAAAGAAAAACCAATAGCACAGAGTATTCATAAGTACATAATGGCAAAGAATAACCAAGGCAAACATAAACCCACTGCTTGGCTATAGTGATTAGATTAGATTTCTCCTTCCTAATCCACTGGATTCCATGGTGATGTAATGCTCAGATAAAACTTCAGAAGGGTCACTCTGGGGAGCAGAAGCAACTGTTTTATGCACGTCTACATATTTTTAAAACAACAAAATGCTTGTAGTTAATATTGTTGCAGAATTGGTTCCCGCAGAGAAAACGCATTACACACTTTTTTTTTAAATGAAAAGAGAGTGAAGAAGCCCACTGTCTGGGAATGATTTGTAAGCACAATAAAGCTAACAAGGGGATGCTAAGAAAAATGTTGTAAGGGAATGTTCTCAGAAGTACAACACATTAAAAGAGCAACATTACAAAGATACTGGCAAAGCTGGTTCTTAGGACATGTCACATTACAAAAATGTCCTTGTTTTCCTTTGCCAAATCCATTGTCCACTTCATAGTTCCTTATCTCACTAATAAAACCATATTTTATTGGTATGTTTCAATCATTTGGGGCCAGATCCAGCATTCTTTGCTCACTCAAAACTCCCATTTACATAAGCTAGAATTTTATTTCATTCTGCTTCTGGAAATGCCAAAGATTAAGGGAGAGAAAATATGTGCAGTATTAATCCAAGACCTTTACTTGGATTTGTAAATCCTAGTATAAGATACAAAACAATGGTTGACATTTTCCAAACAGTCTGAGGATCGTTGCTTAGACTGTAAACACTTTGGGACAGGGACTATCTTTTATAATATATATATACACAAAGTGTCTAGCAAAAAGGATCCAATTGAAGCATCTAGGCACTACTGCATCACAAACAATAAGAATAATTTATCCCATTAAAATTAGTGGAAACTATAGGTCTAAATCCTCTAGATTGTTTTGAAAATATCAACCACGTCTAGACTAGACTCAGACAATAAAAGTTTACTTATTACTATGGTTTTTTTTAGCAAGTTAAATTTCTTGTGAGTGTTGGATGTAGACAGTGTTTAAGAAAACAAATACAGATGACCAGTCTGAGAAATGAGAGTACATTGTTTTTATAGTAAAACATTATAGCACTGTGTTTATCAGTTTGTTGTTATTGTTTGAGTACAATGCTCAAACTGGGTATCATGATAAAACACAATATTCCAGAGACTTTCCTTTCGCTTTCCGTACTGTTAAGGCATCTAACCTCATATATTTAATATCCCTTGTTTAATCAAATGCCTTCATTTAGCCATTGGCATCAATGCTGGTGTTTTTAATAAGAGCAGGTGCTGAAAGACAGACAATGCATCCGATGAAGTGAGCTGTAGCTCATGAAAGCTTATGCTCAAATAAATTTGTTAGTTTCTAAGGTGCCACAAGTACTCCTTTTCCTTTTGCAGACAATGAATTATACTTGATTTACTGTTTTGTAGTTGAACTTGAAGGCCAGAGGCAGATTAAGGTTTCCTGGGGCCCTGGGCCAGAGCAAGTGAAGGGCCCCTCCCTACCCCTTCCACCTGTGGTCCAGCCCCTGTTCCACCCCCGCTACATGTGACCCCATCCACGGCCTCACCCCTTTCTGTCCCTTCCCCAGGGCCCTGCCCTGTTCCACCCAGGGTCCCCCCCGTTCCGCCCCCCACTATGGCCCCAAGACCTGAGAAGCTCTGTCCCCCATCATGGCCCCAGGCTGCAGTGTGCAGTGAGAGTTCCCCCAGCCCTGAGGCTGCATCAGGTAGCAAGAGCTCCTCCAGTCCCAGGGTCACAGCAGGGGTCCTGGAAATGGGGCAGGGCAACAAGTACTTCCTTCACAGCTAGTTTGGACCCCTGCCCTGTACCAGAAGAGAGAGGGCAGGATCTAGCCCTAAACAAACCACATTTAGAGTATTCAGTATAATCCTGGACTTGAGCTCACTTCAGTCTGTGATCCTGGAATATTTTGAAAAATGGCAAGAAACTACAGAAAACACAACAGACAAAATTAGATCACAGCTCTCTCCCCCTCATAGGTATGTGTGATAAATTATACTATACCGGAATTTTATGTATACCACAAGGACTCTATGCTCTACATTTTATAAATATCTCAAAAATAAATATATAGTACTAATACTGGGATGAAATAAGAGTCAAGAAATGGAAGCTGAGGCTACCTCATTAGCAAGTTTGCATTCCTGTAACACGTGCACATTATTGGTTTGCAGGTTATCATTCATTGTTCTTATTTGTTTTTTGTATTGTGGTGGGGCCCTAGGGCCCCGGTCAGGACTGGTTCCCTGTTGTGCTGGGCGCTTGACAAACACTAACTTAAAACAAGACATGGCAAGTGAGCGCGACAGGCTAGGGGCGTGAAAGGGGGAAGGAAGATGTGGGTAATACTTTCAAATGTTCGCCTAGCTAGCCTATGTGCAATTATAAGTATCTGGCTTTTTAGTGATGTCTTTGGAGGCAAATTTTGTGTGTATTTTGTTGCTGTTTTGCCTCTGACCTTCCTGTGATCAGCAGAAGTGGAGCTTGAAAAGATGGTGGTAATGGCTTTAAGAAGAAGGCCTTGCCTAAACTAAAATATTGGGTTTACACTGTTGCAAAACACATGGTACAAAATCCTGACCCCCACTGAAGCCAATGGCAATATGCCTACTGACATCAATAGAGCCAATGTGTCATCTTACTTGTTTAAAAAAACATGTATCTAAACCCTCAACAATACAGCACAGAAAGGAGTAAGTCACTGAGATAATCTTTTAGGAGACTGAACTAATGTTGTCTAATACCTTGATTGATGAAATGATACTGTGCTAGAAGATTTTGAAAGTAGCTCTAGCTCACAAAGTTAGTGGGATCACCCAGGACAGTATGGGCTGAGGCAGCTGAGCTTTGCAATTCACAAAATGCCATCACGGGCAATGGATTTTTCCAATCATTAGTGAAGTGCCCCTGCAGTGTCTCAACACCTTCTTAAGCAAGAATAATTAAACCTATCTTTTATCTAGCGCTTCATCGGTAGATCTCAAAGGATTTACCATCAGGAACGAAATAGTACAATGCTTCGGTATGTAGGGGAGCAGGAACATCACAACGCTTGCAGAAGAAATAAAGATTCCTGAATTGGTGTCTTGGCAGGTTAATAAAAAGGCCTTTCTTTACATTCACCTTTAAAACATAATCTACACAGAGATCCAGTCAAGGAGTTGGCACCTCAAACAAGTATTTATTCCAATGGTATTTCAGTTCACCTTTCAGATGCTAAATTAAGACAAACTGTGCCGTAGAGCCATGAGCAGAGCTTGCGTGGAAGTTAGTGGGGGGCGGGCAAAAAAAATGGCAGGTTTTAGGTATCAGATAGCTTTACAGATCGGTAGCATGCTATCTAACATCTCATACTTTCCACTCATTCTGCACATACACCTCTTGCTGATATCAATGCGAGTTCAGCATACCTCTTGAGTAGAGAATAGGCCCCAAGGAGACAATATGATGTAGGTACCCCATTTAATTATAACAATTTAGCAACACTAAATCCTGTAGGCAGAGTGTTTAGTTTAGTTCTCCATAAACTCTCTCTGTTGGTTTATACATTTTGGCTTCTTTAGTTTTGACTCTCATAGCTAAATTTACAGGGGACTTTATTGGAAATTCACCAGCAGTGATGCTGGACCAAAGTGGAGATTTCCTGCTGCATAAGTGTAGAGGACAATCTGGCAAGGTACCGACTGCCTTCACTCCTACAGACTTCCATGGGAGTTGAGGGTGCTCAGTACCTTGCAAAAAGTACTCCAAATCTTGCAGGATCAGCCCCTCACTGAGCATAGCCATAGTAATTTTCTATAGGCCCTTGTCAGAATCAGAGCATAAAGTACATTTCTCTGCTGTCAAGTCAAGTCACTTAGTTTTCTGGTCATTATAAAAGCAAATTTATATTCAGCAACATCAGTTCTGTAAGTTATGACTATGAACATAAAGATTTTCTTCTCTGTAGTGCTCTGAAATGCATTTTCCACTCTTGCAACAGTGTTTCTGGAAAGCAGGCTTTATTTTAATAATCACTTGTTTTAATGGGAATTTTAAATTCATTTATCTTATTTATCATTTTAAAAAATGGTTTTCATTTCAATGCCTGTCAAAACATTTCTGATCTGATAAAAAGAGATGAAGTCACCACTTAGGCTCACTATTTTGTATCTACAAGATTTGAAAGTTTTGTTCCCTGCAGTGTTTTGGACCCCAGGAGCATTCATTTGTTTTGTAAGAGGAAAGTTCTACAAAGCACATTTGGTCACTGTTATCTGAATTTCATTGTACCCTTCTCCAGACTAGTGGAGTTGGGAAGTGCAAGCTAGCTAGGTCACAGTCTGAAATGTGGGAACAGTCAACCTGTTGTGAAGTTCATGGGAATGAAAGGAAATGTAATACTGTTCAAAAGAGATTTAAAGTTGCATAATGTGAAAACAATTGGAGAAGTTTAAGCTGGAAGTCTTGAATTGTTGGTAATTTATGCAACCATTTGTCAGCCTGTGAAAGTTGAAGTTGGCTTTGCTGTTGGGAAACACAGTCACTTGAGCCAGCCTCTGCCTAAGGAATAAAAACATTCCATTAGTTTTATAAACTAGAATTAATTTCTCCAATTCATCCTTTCCCCCCTCCTTTGGAGAACTAGAGAAGGACACCCACAAATCTTAGCAACACATATGGATAAGTTTTGGGGACTTGAGTGCTTGACAGTTCCTTAAAGCCATATTTTAAAGGTATTTAGGTGCCTAGCATGTTTTTCAACAGCATTTAGGTGCCTCACACTTATTGAAATCAATGAGTTTTAGGCACCTAGGTGCTTTTGAAAATCCCACTAGTATAGTAGAGAGACAAGGTGGGTGAGGTAATATCTTTTATTGGGCCAGTTTCTGTTGGTGAGAGAGAGAAGCTTTTGAGCTTACACAAAGTTGAAGAAGAAGCTCCCAGCCAGGGTAAACAGGATCCTAAAGGGGTGAGACCAAAACCAAACTAATACAAAAATGTCCCCTTTAAGAAAGCCCCCAACCAGAAGTGTTCCTAGTTCTCAGGCTGCTTTAGGAAGCGGTTAGGCTTTCTTCCATTCTCTTAGGGTCAGCTCAGCCAAGGAGCTGCTGCATCCAGTTCACAAGGTCTACTGCAGAGCCTTGAATCAGAGCAACCACACGTGCAGTCAGAAAAGCATAGTCTCCTCAAGTATGTCTACACTGCAGTAAAACACCTGCTCACATCAGCTGACTCAGGCTTGCATAGCTATAGAACTGCAGTGTAGACATTCAAGCTGAGGCTGGAGTCCAGGGTCCCAGAGCCTGGTCTCTGGCTCAAGCCCAAACATCTACACTACAGTTTTATAGCCCTGCAGTCCGAGCCCCATAAGCCTGAGTCAACTGACACAGGCCAGCTGCGGTGTTTTACTGCAGCACAGACATACCCTGTGGATATATCTAACTGCAATGTAAGCCCATAGTTAGTGGGACTTGAGTCAGCTGACCCAGATTAGAGAGCCCAGGGCTTGAGCGTCTAGACTGATTGTCAATCAGTCAGTTAAGAATTTTCTAATCTAGGCTTGAACCCTGGGCTCTGGCCTCCACACTGAAGTACACAGAACTGAGTCCAACCAACCAGAGCCCAGATTCCCTATGACCTACCCAAAACGTGGCTGCTGCAACCCTTTCACCGTGGTGCAGCCTGGGAAATAGTGACTGCCCCACCTGCACATTACAGGAAAGTTTGAACAGGCTGCCAACTCATCCTGCCAAGTTGTCCTTTTGGTCTGTGTGTGCTCAGCATCTGAAACCAGCAATATGGTGAAGGCATCGTTTGAAGAAGTTCTCTCATTTGCACTTTCACTCCTGTCAGGAAATGGACAGTGACACTGGTGGCCATTTCGGCAGAGCTTCTGATGGAGCCGGATGAGGACTTAAATGCGGCAGACTCGAACTGTCTGATGCAGCTCATGATACTCGGTATAGCCATTAATGCCACCTATGAAAACCAGTGCTTCTGTACCAGGACCACCAGCACAGAGTGCTGGGAAGGATCACATTGTCATGCAGACTCGAGATGAAGGAAATTACATTTCTGGAGCTCTGTGAGCAGCTTACCCCAACCCTCCAGCGCAAACACACATGCATGAGGGAAGACATGCTGGTCCAGAAGCAGGTTGCTACAGTTGTCTGGAAGCTGGCTACCACAGACTGCTACAGGTCTGTTGCCAGCCAGTTTGGTATTGGAAAGTCGACTCTGGGTAAAGTGGTGGTGGAGGTTTCTGAGGCAGTCAGGTGTGTCGTTTACCCCACGTGTTGGTAATAAAAGAGATTCCTGAAGCAATTGTTGGCTTTGAGAGAATGAGGTTTCTAAACTGCGCAAGGGGCCATCAATGGGACTCATGCACCCATAGTTTTCCCTCCTCAAGGAGCACAAGTACATAAACCACAGAGAATACTGCTCCATTGTTATCCGGCTCTCAGGGCTGCAGAGGTCAGTTTATGAATGTCAACATGGATTGCACTGGAAAAGTTCATGTTGCCAGGGTTTTCTGCCAATCAAGAGTCTACACTCCCAGACAGACTGGGACACTATTTCTGCCAAATAACGTTGTCATAAACAGAGTTACCACCCTTTCTGTTATTCTGGGGTCCCTGTTGCCTGGGCTTATGAAGCTGTGCCCTGATATCAGAGGCCCTGGCAAAAGGTGGTTTAATTACCCGCTCAGGTGATGTAGAATGGTGGTTGAATGGGCGTTTGGCAGATTGAAATCCCACTGGAGATGTCTACAGACCCGTTTGGATGCCAGCGTCATCAGTGCGGTGTATGTTACTGTGGCTTGTTGTGCTCTTCCCAATCTGTCTGAATCCAGAGGTGAGCCGTTTCCCCCTGAATGGGCCTATGACAGCGAGAGGCTGCTGAGCCAGTGCACTCAGCCAGAAAGCGCACCTACCACAGCTAGAGCTGGATGCACCCTGGCAACAGAAATCAGAGATGCTTTGTGCTGCCCCATTAGGGACTTGCATGGGCCAATGGCAAAGGGGAATAGTAGCTTTATGAATGTGCTTGTGGAGGGTGGGAGGTGATTGCCATGTAATGTACTTCTGAACGAACAGACTGCTTATCACATGGGGCAGGTGGGAGTGGTGATCCACAGTATGGATTGATGTAAGGAAGTGACTGGGGAAATATTTTAAACTAAGTGGGGAGAAGGCTGGAAACAAAGGAGGGAGAGAGATACAGGAAAACAGAGTCTGACAGAAGAAACATGTAGTCACTGTGCTGCAAAATCACTGCACATGATTCTTCATGAAGGGGAAGCAGAGAGAGAAAAATCTAGGACCCTTCACTACAGCCCAAAAGGTAGTTTTGCTACAATTGCCAGCAGCACATAGCACCAGGAACCCCAGATCTCTTGCTTTGCAATGTCATGAGAAAAACCTAACAACATTTTCAGTTCTGTCTAAAACTATTTTTATTTTATTTATGTGTCTGAGCCGAAATCCATTCTCCTAGGAGGGATATTGCAAGATATGAAAGTCCTGTTTCCTTATTATCCATCATGCAATAAGTTTCACATGCACACACATATTTAGCGGCTTTCAAACCCTCACTATAACATTGAAAAATGCCGCTCAGCTACTTTTTATAAAACATTTATAATAATCAGGATGAAGTCGAAGTCATGATAGCAGATTGAGCACTGACGTTTTGTTCCCTTCTGGATGGGAGGAATGAGAACTTTTCCCAAGCATGGTTTGGGAATTTGAAACCACCAACATGTAGTTTCATTTGCTGCTCTTTAGTTTGGAATGATTTAATCCATCACCATTGTTTTATAAAAGTAAATTTAAAAAAAAAAAATCTTACATTGCCTGGAAAGTAGTACAAAAATTATCAGCTCTGTATGCTTGGAAACAGATGAAGTATTAAAATGAAAATTTATATCTGAAACACTGCCAGAAACTCTGTTGCAGATGCTATTATGGTGAGCCAAAGCCCAGATGCTAATTAAGGACTGAATTCTGCAAATTGGCAGGTGAGGACCATTTGGGGTATTAAGCACAAGCAGTAAGTGTAGGACTGGACCCTTAAACGGTAATACTTTAACAAACCCGATTTCAAGGTTTAGGGCTCTGCAACCTCTCACTTACATCCTCATCACAGATGCATTCAAAAATTCTAATGCACGTTCTTCATTCAATTCATGTCTAGAAACACCTACTTAAACTAGAGGTGATGGCCTCTCACCTGTAAAAAATAACAAAGATATTGCCCTTAGAAATTTGGATGTGGAATGCCACGATAGATGGAATCACAATCCTCCTTAAACAGGAGATGCTTTTTAAAGAAAATAGTTTCCAACCACAGACAATCAAAGAGGCTATCACACAGCTAGAGTTCCAGCTTTGTCTCCTTTGTTTACCAGGGATCACACATTGCCGCCGTACATGGGGATCTTAATTACAAAGAATCATCTGCAAATATGGAAATCTTGCATACAATGCCACGTTGTTACTGTAATCTAAATGATTTATAAAAATAACCTGGTATATTATCAGAGTTCTAACACAGACCCTTGTTGTACTTGAATAGTAAACTCTTTCCAACCTGATAAGATGCCCTTTTGTTTTATCCTCCCTCCTCTATCCTTTTCCACTCTGCTCTGCCAGATTTCCTTCTCTCTCATAACTTCACATCTTCCCTGTGTGAGATACTTAGGGGCTAGAAGATGAATTACCTTGACTGTAAATCCCAGATCCTGAGGCCAAAGGAACTATCTTTAAAAAAAAAAAAATCTTTCTGGGGGTGGTGAGCCATGGCAGGAGCTAAGCCAGATCTGGTGTCAAAGAAAAGAAGCGGCTGGAATTTCTAGGTGATTTTGGGGAGCGGAGGGGGGGGGGAAAGAATGCCAGTTCATCAAAACCCAAATTTTTGGTGGGAAAGGGTTAGGTGACAAATCTGAAGAACTGTCCCAGATTGAGGTGTCAATAGAGGAGACATTGGAACAAATTGATAAACTAAACAATAAGAAGTCACTAGGCCCAGATCGTATTCAACCAACAGTTCCGAAGGAACGCAAATATGAAATTGCAGAACTACTATTAACCTATTGCTTAAATCACTCTCTGTACCAGACAACCAGCAGATTGCTATGTAACGGCAATTTTTTAAAAAAAGCTCCAGAGGCAAGCCTAATGTCAGTCCCAGGCAAATTCATAGATATTAAGGTCAGAAGGGACCATTATGATCATCTAGTCTGACCTCCTGCACAACGCAGGCCACGGAATCTCACCCACCCACTCCTGCAATAAACCTCTCACCTATGTCTGAGCTATTGAAGTCCTCAGATCCTGGTTTAAAGACTTCAAGGTGCAGAGAATCCTCCAGCAAGTGACCCCATGCTACAGAGGAAGGCAAAAAACCCCCAGGCCCTCTTCCAATCTGCCCTGGAGGAAAATTCCTTCCTGACCCCAAATATGATAAACAGCTGAACCCGAGCATGTGGGCAAGATCCACCAGCCAGATACCCAGGAAAGAATTCTCTGTAGTAGCTCAGATCCCACCCCATCTAACATCCCATCACAGGTCATTGGGCCTATTTACCATGAATATTTAAAGATCAATTAATTGCCAAAATCATGTTATCCCATCATACCATCTCGTCCATATACTTTATTGAGTTTAATCTTGAAGCCAGATAGGTCTTTTGCCCCCACATTTTCCCTTGGAAGGTTATTCCAGAACTTCACTCCTCTGATGGTTAGAAACCTTTGTCTAATTTCAAGTCTAAACTTCCCGATGGCCAGTTTATATCCATTTGTTCTTGTGTCCACATTGGTATTGAGCTTAAATAATTCCTCTCCCTCTCTGGTATTTATCCCTCTGATATATTTATAGAGAGCAATCATATCTCCCCTCAGCCTTCTTTTGGTTAGGCTAAACAAGCCAAGCTCCTTGAGTCTCCTTTCATAAGACAGGTTTTCCACTCCTCAGATCATCCTAGTAACCCTTCTCTGTACCTGTTCCAGTTTGAATTCATCCTTCTTAAACATGGGAGACCAGAACTGCACGAGGTATTCCAGATGAGGTGTCACCAGTGCCTTGTATAACAGTACTAACACCTCCTTATCTCTACTGGAAATACCTCTCCTGATGCATCCCAAGACCGCATTAGCTTTTTTCACAGCCATATCACATTGGCGGCTCAGTCATCCTGTGGTCAACCAATACCCCAAGGTCCTTCTCCTCCTCTGTTACTTCTAACTGATGTGTCCCCAGCTTATAACTAAAATTCTTCTTATTAATCCCTAAATGCATGACCTTACACTTTTCACTATTAAATTTCATCCTATTACTATTACTCCAGTTTACAAGGTCATCCAGATCCTCCTGTATGATATCTTGGTCCTTCTCTAAAGGGGCAATACCTCCCAGCTTTGTATCATCTGCAAACTTTATTAGCACACTCCCACTTTTTGTGCAAAGGTCAGTAATAAAAAGATTAAATAAGATTGGTCCCAAAACCGATCCCTGAGGAACTCCACTGGTAACCTCCCTCCAGCCTGACAGTTCACCTTTCAGTATGACCCGCTGTAGTTTCCCCTTTAACCAATTCCTTATCTGCCTTTCAATTTTCATATTGATCCGCATCTTTTCCAATTTAACTAGTAATTCCACATGTGGCACCGTATCAAACACCTTACTGAAATCTAGGTAAATTAGATCCACTGCGTTTCCTTTGTCTAAAGGAATCTGTTACTTTCTCAAAAGAGGGAGATCAGGTTGGTTTGGCACGATCTATCTTTTGTAAAAGCATGTTGTATTTTGTCCCATTTGCCATTGACCTCAATGTCCTTAAGTACTTTCTCCTTCAAAATTTTTTCCAAGACCTTGCATACTACAGATGTCAAACTAACAGGCCTGTAGTTACCTGGAGCACTTTTTTTCCCTTTCTTAAAAATAGGAACTATGTTAGCAATTCTCCAGTCATACGGTATAACCCCTGATTCATTAAAAATTCCTGCTAATGGGCTTGCAATTTCGTGTGCCAATTCCTTTAATATTCTTGGATGAAGATTATCTGGGCCCCCCAATTTAGTTTCATTAAGCTGTTTGAGTTTCTCTTCTACCTCAAATATGGTAATATTTACCTCCATATCCTCATTCCCATTTGTCATGCTACCATTATCCCTAAGATCCTCATTAAAGACTGAGGCAAAGAATTTGTTTAGATATTGGGCTATGCCTAGATTAGCCTTAATCTCCACTCCATCCTCAGTGTTTAGCGGTTCCACTTCTTCTTTCTTTGTTTTTTTTTTCTTATTTATATGGCCATACAGCTTTTTACTATTGGTTTTAATTCCCTTTGCAAGGTCCAACTCTACTTGACTTTTAGCCTCTCTCATTTTATCCCTACATGTTCTGACCTCAATAAGGTAGCTTTCCTTGCTGATCTCTCCCATCTTCCACTCCCTGTATGCTTTCTGCTTTTTCTTAATCACCTCTCTGAGATGCTTGCTCATCCAGCGTGGTCTACAACTCCTGCCTATGAATTTTTTCCCCTTTCTTGGGATGCAGGCTTCTGCAGCTTTGACCTGAAGTAATCCCAGGCCTCCTCTGCCTTTAGATCCATAAATTCTTCAGTCCAATCCACTTCCCTAACTAATTTCCTTAATTTTTGAAAGTTAGCCCTTTTGAAATAAAAAACTCTAGTAGCAGATTTATTTTTGTTTATCCTTCCGTTCAGTTTGAACTGAATTAGCTCATGATCACTTGAACCAAGGTTGTCCCCCAAAACCATTTCTTCTATGAGGTCCTCACTACTCACCAAAACCAAATCTAAAATGGCATCCCCTCTTGTCGGTTCAGCAACTACTTGATGAAGGAATCCATCAGCTATCGCATCTAGGAAAATCTGAGCCCTATTATTATTACTAGCACTTGTCCTCCAGTCTGTATCTGGGAAGTTAAAGTCTCCCGTGATCACTCAGTTTCCATTAGTATTTACTTCATTAAAAACATTAAAGAGGGCTCTATCCATATCCAAATTAGATCCCGGCGGTCTATAGCACGCCCCAAGCACTATCCCAGGGGAGGCTCTAGTAGTTTTCTTCCCCAGTGTGATTTTTGCCCAGACGGACTCTGTCTTATCCATTCCATCGCTTCTTATTTCTTTACAGTCTACCTCATCATTGATATACAATGCTACTCCCCCACCTTTGCCTTTATTTCTGTCTTTCCTAAACAGCACATTCCCTTCAATGCCTGTAGCCCAGTCATGACGACTGTTCCACCCTGTTTCCGTATCCCTACAATATCTGGTTTCACTTCCTGCACCCGTAGCTCTCGTTCCTCCATTTTGTTACCCAGGCTCCTCGCATTGGTGAACAAACATCTTAATTTTTGCTGTTTAGCCTTTACCTGATTAGGCATAGACATTCTACAGCCAGTATGACCTATTAGACTGGTAGCCACACTGCCCTTCCTCCTTATATCCATTCTCCTACCCACGGCTGTATCTTTTCTTACTTTGTTTTCTTCCCTCTCAATGCTAAAATCTGGCGTGGAGATTACCTGGACATGTCCCAACCATCTCCCTCCCAATTTCTAGTTTAAAGCTCTCTCAATCAGTTGTGCCAGCCTCCATCCTAGAAGTCTATTTCCTTCCCTACTCAGATGAAGTCCATCCCGAGAGAACTGTCCTCTGTCCATGAATGCCTCCCAGTGGCCATACATCCCAAAGCCCGCCTTATAGCACCACTGCCTGATTCATCTGTTGATAGTCATAATCTTGTCACACCTTTGTTGCCCTTCTCTAGGAACAGGCAGAATCCCACTGAAGATCACCTGAGCCTCGATTTCCTTAAGTGTCTTCCCCAGCCTGGCATAGTCTCCCTTGATACATTCCAGCAAGAATCTACTGGTATCATTTGTTCCCACATGAAGGATAATTAGTGGATTCTTTCCCACTCTCTTTAGGATCCTTTTCAACCTCAGGTCCACATCCCGTATCTTAGCACCTGGAAGACAGCACACCCTTCTATTCTCTGGATCAGCTCTGGTTACAGGCCTGTCCATTCTTCTCAATAAGGAGTCACCGATCACGTAGACCTGCCTTTTCCTGGTGACAGTGAGATTCTCCGGTCTATCCCCTGTTCCCTCTGGCTGCAAGTTCTTTCAATTCCTAGTCTCCCTTGTAATCCTCTTCAACCCATCCTGAATCCTCTTGGTGTAGTCTCCATTGACTTTTCCCCTTTTCCTACAGGACTAGCCGCTCTTCTCTTCTTCCTTGCCCTTTCACCTTCAGTGACCACCTGCTGAGCCCCTTCTTCATTTTCCAACTCTGCAAACCTGTTCTTGAGCTCTATTTCTCCTTCACTAGCCCATCTTTTCCTCTGCCTGGTTCTCTTAGTCACATGCTTCCACTGTCCATTTTCTTCTCCCAGCAGTCTCCCCTCAGAATTCTTCAGTCCTGCGTCCATCTGCAAGTCTGAGCTTTTCCCTTCAGCTGCCTCATGTCTTTGCTCCATAATCCACTCAAACCCCCTTCTAAACTCAACCAGACTTTCCACCTGCATCTCCAATCCTCGGATCTTTTCTTCCATCAGCTTGATCAGATGGCACTTCATGCAGACGAAACTCTTTCCAGGTACCCCCTCCAGGATCATGTACATACTGCAGCTTCCACATCCAGTCATCTTCATTGTGTCTTCCACTACCTGGGTCACTCCCACTGCTGCCTCTGTATCTGTCATAGCCTTCCCACCTAAATCCTGTTAGTCTGGGAAACACAAAACCACACCAAAACCCACAGCAAAAACCCACCCCAAACAAGCACCGCAATACAAACTCCCCTTTCAAACTCCCACTCAAACTCCCTTGTTTACAGCTCTGTTTGCTGGCTCCTGTGCCGCTGCAGCTGTCTGTAAAAAACAGAATTATCAAACACTCAGATGGACACAATATGTTGGAGAAGAGTCCAGGGCTTTTGTAAAGGGAAATCATGACTCATCAATAATTCTCTGAGGGGATGGTCAACAAACATGCGGACAAGGGTGAGCCAATGGATAGAGTGTAGCTGGAGTTTCAGAAAGTTTTTGATGAAGTCCCTCACCAAAGACTCTTAACCAAAGAAGGCAGGCATGGGATAAGAAGGAAGGGCCTCAAATGGATCAGTAACTGGTTAAAAGCTAGGAAACGAAGAGTATGAATAAATGGTCAATTTTCACAGAGGAGAGAGGTAAATAGTTTGGGCGGGGGGGGAAGAGTCCCCCAAGAATCTGTACTGGGACCAGACTGTGAAGAGTTATAAAAGGGTCTCACAAAACTCAGTGACTCAGGAACAAAATGGCAGATGAAATTCAATGTTGATAAATGCAAAGTTATGCATGTTGGAAAGCAATCTCAACTATACATACAAAATGATGGTCTCAATTAGCTGTTATCACTCAAGAAACAGATCTTGGAGTCATTGTGGATAGTTCTTTGAAAACATCTGCTCAATGTCCTGGGGTAGTCAAAGGAAAACTAACAATGTTAGGAACCATTAGGAAAGAGATAGATAAGACGACAGAAAATATCATAAAGCCACTATATAAATTCACAATACTCCCCACCTTGACAACTGTGTGCCTATGCTGGTCACCTCATCTCAAAAAAGATACATTAGAATTGGAAAAAGTACTTAGGGGGCAACAAAAATGATTACGATTATGGAACAGCTTCCATATGGAGAGAGATTAATAAGACTGGGACTGTTCAGTTTAGAAAAGAGATGACTAAGGGGGATATGACCGAGGTCTTTAATATCATAAATGGTGTGGAGAAAGTAAGTGTTATTTACTGCTTCACATAACATAAGAATCAGGAGTTCTTTAAATGAAAAGGTAGCAAGTCTGAAACAAACAAGGAAGTACTGCTTCACACAACAGACAGTGAACCTGTGGATCTTGTGGCCAGAGAATCTTGTGTATGCCAAAAGTACAACTAGATTTAAGAAAGAATTAGAGAAGTTCATGTAGATTAGGTCCATCAGTGGCTATTAGCCCAAAGGGTCAGTGATGCTACCCCATGTTCTAGGTGTCCCTAAACCTCTGACTGCCAGATGCTGGGACTGGACGACAGGACCTGATCATTTAATAATTGCCCTGTTCTGTTCATTCCCTCTGAAGTATCTGGCACTGGTCAGTGTCAAAGGACAGGATACTAGGCTTGACTGACCATTGGTCTAGCCCACTGTGGCCATTCTTATGTTCATATGGGAAGCAGCAAAACCCTTACACCATTTTTAAGGGTGTTTATAAAAAAAAAAAATCAGGACACTTGAGTTGATAGTGAAGGAAGTGGTGTGGCTCACCTGCTTATCTCTATAAGAAGATAAATCTGGAAAATAAACCCATTCAGATTCCTTCACTCTCTGTGCCTCTTTTTCCAGAGCCGTAAAAATGGAGATAATGATACCAACCTCCTTTGTGAAGCACTTTGAGTTCTACCACTGAAAAGCAAGATGTAAGAGCTGGGTATTGTTATTACTATTCTTATTTCATAGATGCCTGTTGCTCAATACAGCACTTGTATAAACCAAAGTATATGAAGATAGTAAAATAAAAGTCTTCTTCTAAACTGAAACTTCAAAGACTGTTGATGTGATGCTTTAGTTATGAAAGGAACACTACATGTCCCTGAGTTCCTAGCTGCTTTAGAAAAAAAAAAAACGAGGAGTACTTGTGGCACCATAGAGACTAACAAATATATTTGGATATAAGCTTTCGTGGGCTAAAACCCACTTCATCGGATACATGCAGTGGAAAATACAGTAGGAAAAAATGGGTGTTGCCATACCAACTGTAATGAGACCAATTAATTAAGATGAGCTATTATCAGCAGGAGAAAAAAAACCCAACCTTTTATAGTGATAATCAGGATGGCCCATTTCAAACAGTTGACAAGAAAGTGTAAGTAATAGTAGGGGGAGAAAAAATTAGCATGGGGAAATAGTTTTTACTTTGTGTAATGACCCATCCACTCCCAGTCTTTATTCAAGCCTAATTTAATGGTGTCCAGTTTGCAAATTAATTCCAATTCTGGGGTTTCTCATTGGAGTCTGTTTTTGAAGTTTTTTTTGTTGGTGAATCAAGTTCAGGTCATCTAATGAGATCATGTAATCAGGGACAATAGGTTTTGTTTGTTTTGAAAATGGCACCATAGAACACAGAAAGAAAAGAAGTTTTGGGTAATTAAAGCATGCTTAACATTACAATCTTATATAAATGGAAACCTACATTTAAATTCCATAAACTAACTGGATAAGAGTGGATTTTATAAACTCAATAATCCATGATTCCAACCTCCAAAACGGTAACTTCTTTTCAACTCAGAATTTTGTCTTAAAAAACTTAGTGGGCTGATTTGTGGTGGTGTTGAGCACACAAAAATCTCAGTGGAGTCAATGGGAGTCCAAGTGCCCCCCACCTTTGGGGAGAAAAAAAAATCAATCAGACCCTAAGCGTGCAGTACTTGTACATTAGTTTTAGTAAACTAAGGGTGAAATTCGCCCCTTTTCAGATTGCCAACACAACATCTGGGAACTTAAGTGGTGCACAGATTTAAGTGGGATTTAACTAATGCATTAGCCCTGTTCCAGCCTTCTTGCAAAGGGGTGTGTTCCTCCCTAAATGATGTGCTTCTTGTGATGTGGGCACCTGTTTATTTAGGCCTAGATAGAGATTATGAATTAAAAAAAAAATGTACTTTAGCTGTCCCTCAAGTAGGTTGAATCTTTCAGCCTCTTCAAATTTCTACCTAAAGTAGAATGATTTTTAAACTGCTGCTAAGCAGAATTAAAAGCCCAAGGTTGTTTAGAATTACATTCTTTCATTTTGTGCCACAGACCTTAAAAGCAAAGAATCTCAAAACTGCCATCATAAACTTTCCTCTGTGAAGCTAACTACAATTACAGAGCAGTTTAATGCTTTTATCTTTACAGTACACTCCAGTAACCATGGAGAAAAACCAAATAAGAAAAGAGAGGAGGGTGACAATAAAAGAAGATGGGAGTTTGGGCAATTTTCTAAAGGGAGGATAAATCTTTAGCCCACTACCCTCGCCCAGCCTTTGTCTGTCTCTCTCTCTTTCTCTGGTCTGACTCACACATAAAACAGGAAACTTTCTACATGTAAAAGGTAAATATTAGCAACTTTTATCCTGCTCCTAAATGGTAGAACATTACCTGCTTGGTCAATCCCTCAACCCAGGAGCTTGTTTAACTGACAGTGAATAAGCTGCTTCTGCTCTAGACTTCACTTAAATAATGGCACTCTGCCTCCTCTTATCTAGTTGTAAAGAGTCATCATGCAGATAATGTGCCCTAATTAGAGTAATCTGTGCATTACCCTACAACTGTTACACACAGACAATCTCAGAGTGAAACACTGCACATTGGATGCTGCTCTAAAGACATTCCACACTCAGCTTCAGCATATTATTGTTTCATTACACAAGAAATTTCTTTATCCCAACTAGCTCTTTCATTTTGATGCTTCTATATTGAATTGGATGGATTCTATTCCTTCCTACTAACTTGTAATTCCATAAGTCTGGCATTGTTTGGAGAGAGAGAGAGAGCCATTTCTCATTTCAGTAGTAGCCACCTCAAACATTAACATTTTAACCTGCATTTATCAGATTTATTCTGAATAACTTCACCCCGCAACACCTCTTCCACTACTGCTGCCAGAGTCAAGTGCATAGTATTTAAAAACAACAGCTGAGTTTATCATATTCTGAAGTTCTATAAGACTAACCATGGGAGGTTAAAGGCATTGTGAATGGACACAGATGACCAGTACAGAGTGATTTTATGCCAGGAACAACCTCAGCACTCTGCTTGCTAACTTCCTAAACTCTTCTAGCTCTCAAAGGAACAGTAGATAAACAGAATCAAATGATTCAGAGCTTTGCATACTCACTAACAGTGACACATGACTCTTCCCTGGTTGTTTTCCCCCCTCAACTGGTAATTATTTTTACCCTGCTATAAGACATTAACACATTGAAATGTAATTGCAGCTAAAATGACAGGGTGCACATGTAGGAATTTGCTACCCCAGAGAATAGTTGGGCAACATGGGGACTGTAATATGCTTGGAAGTCACCAGAGGTGCTATTACAGATAGTGTTACAAGTTCTGTTTTGTCTGATTGTATAGGAGTTAGCTCTTGAAAAAAATGCTTATTGTTAGCTGTGAGGCACTTCTGTTTAGATCCTGGCACCAGTATAACGTAGTCTGCCTTAACCTTTCTCTGACTGAATTCATTTCTTCTTCTTACTATTTGTGTTATAGTATGGACCAGGCCCCCATCGTGCTAACACTGTACAAACATCAGAACAAAAAGACAATCCCTGCTATAAAGAGTTTACAATCTAAGTATAAGTCAAGGTGTAGAGCTTCTGCCTACAGGTTATATCCTGCACAAGCAAACAAGTATTATGGGCCAGATTTTTAAAGGTATTTAGGTACCTAAAGATGCAGATTGGTGCCAAGTCTAAGGAGTTAGGCACCTAGGCGCTTTTGGAAATCCCATTAGATGCCTATCTACGTCTTTAGTCTTAAACGCATTTAAAAATCTGGCCCTGTGTGGTGTCAAAACATTATGGGGTATTTGGTTCACGTAGCCTGAAAAAGTTTTAACAACGTCTCCAAGATGTCTTTGAAACAGTTCTGAATTCATCTTAAATTGGTGTGAATTTAATGTGGGAGATACCGTGTCTAACCTACACAAAAAAGGGCCAAACCTGTCAATGGTTGCACAAGCCCACAAGCTTGGAACACAGTCTCTCCAGCCATGTGGGAATTCTTCGCATGATGTCATAGTTCAAGCACCAATTGAAGTGATATAAACATCCACAGGCTCAAAGGACCATGCTTTTAAGACAGTAATTTGATGCATTCAGTTAAGAAGAATGAAGGGGAGCTCAGTCCTCCTCAGAATAAAGAAGGGTCTGAGGAGCTAAAAGGCTGAGAACAAAGTTGGCCATGAGGTTTCTGTCATTCACTAAGACTCTGACTCCGACAATGCTTTTTTATTTATTTATTCATTTATTTATTGTGATAACCTTTTATATGGTGTGGTTGGGGGGGGATGTTTTGGGGTTGATGAACTCTTCTCCCTAGGGGTGTGTGTGTAAAAACCACTATGTGATTTCCTGTTAATGAATGATTAGCCAGTAGGAAAGGAGTACTTGTGGCACCTTACAGACTAACAAATTTATTTGAGCATAGCTTCGTGAGCTACAGCTCACTTCATCGGAGTTGATTCAGCTGGGACATTTAACTCTGGCTGGTCATTAGTCCCCAGGAAATGCCCTGTACTGAAGTCATTACCTATTACATTGCTACTGTGAGATGAAAATACACAAGGATATATATAGGGTGCAATCCTGGCCCCATGACATCAATGGCAAAATTCCCATTGACTTCAGTGGGGCAGGATTTCACCCATAAGCTTTGAGTTGATGCAATTTCAGTGGGTATGTATAATGAATTTGTGATTTGTCCATAAGCCAGTTAGATTGTGTGATGTCTCATGGTTCCATGATAGCGTCTCACCTCCACAGGCTCAATGTTAATAATTAGCCCACAACATCATTAGAGAGATGCTCCAAAAACGAATGGTCAGAGAATCCAGGCAGTCCCCAACAGGCCTGCTTATTTCTTAGATTCTGGGGTGCACTATCAACCACAAAGCAAAGCATGTGCCTGTTTTTCATGTAGATAATCAGGGTTTTATTTAACATGTAGACACAAAAATCTATGAATTGCAACATATTCAAAATAGTGTGAGAATGGATGTTTAATAACATCAATTTACTGGATAAAACCAATCTCACTTTATAGTTGCTTTGGTTCATCTCTACTGTAGGTACTCAAGGCTAGATTGCAATATTTAATATATACTAGAGAATACTGGTACTTTTCATGAGGCTTCTTCCTCAGAAACACTTAATTAGTCACCTATGATCAAAGTTAACATGTATATGCTTGACAATTTAGACCTTGGAAGAACTCAGAATTTACAGAATTAAAATGCAGGAGGAATGCTATGAGCAGCCTGTGCAAACAGAACTACAATTTAAAGCCATTATACAAAATATACAGCAATTCTCCATAATTCCAAGTGAAACATGCTAAATACCCTGCATATTTCATGGCTAGTGTGGATGAACACAGTTTTCCCCACTGGTAACTAGAAATGTCGCATGTGGTAGCCTTTTTGACATTTTGCACTTACCATGTGGCAACGTGCTGTGTAAATGGAATGACACTTCATTTTCCTTAAATGTTTTAACAGGCATAAAAGTGACCTTTGATTTAACAGGCTCGGTTTTGGTTTTGTACAAACACTTAACAGGCTTGAAAACAAAATTATCGGGAGACCACACTTCAATATGAAAAACTAGTAGTTGGCTTCACAGTTTATGTAGTCATTTAGGCACTTCAAAGATATACGGTAATTTTAAAATCCGAATAAACTCACTGTTTACAGATTAAATTTCACAGAAATATATGGGGGTGGAGAGGGGGTTGAATCTGTTTTCCACAGGTTGGCTTGGCAGGGACTCTTTACCAATGCTGCCACCTAGAGAGCAATATTAAGTATTACACACTTACCAGCTCATAGAAAACCAAGGGATTTCAAAGCCATTCCGCCGCTTGGACAAGAATGCTGCCCTGCTGTGTTACCTAGGCTCTAAGATACAAAATCCTGGAATTTTCAGCTAAAGCATTACATCTCCTGTAGGGGGTCTACCAATGTCACAGATCCTATTGCCGTCATTCTGGGCAATAATTTCATGTAATGCCCCATGGGTGTGGATGAGAAGGGGAGGAGTGGAGCAGAAGTGGGACGGGCTGTGCAATGGCCTTTGCCTTCCTTTGTGTTTGTTTTCGCAGGTGAGATCTTTGCTATTTTAGTTTCTGGATGGTGAAAACTGCCTGCAGACATCAGTGCATTATGTAAATCTGGGACAGAGATTAACACAATTAGCAAGGCATCTGGATCTAAGTGGGTTCCTGAGGGAAGTGAGTCTACAGCATTAGTTGGGGAGGAAGCAGAGGAAGAGGAAAACTAATTGCTCATGTGAATACTCTTATGTTCCAGGACACTGGGTCTCAGTGAGCACCTCTATTGCTACGTGCTTGGCAAATTTGGCCTGTTAAGGGTCTTTGAGGTTAACTAAACTTTTCTGCTCTTGTGCAATCAATCACTGGCTGAACTATGCAGTATCAACTTTAAATTATTTTTAAAATTTTAAACTTTTATTGCCAGATTCACCACTACACTCTGGCAGTTAACCATATTCTGGAACAGCGCAAAGCAGCCAGTTAAACTCCCAGAGCAGTGGAGAACAGCCAGAGTGTGCATTATGGTTTCCCCTTCCTTCCTGTCCCCCAAATTCTCCCTGCCTCTTGCACCTTCCTACATCACCCTGTACATATCTCCCAAATTCCCTCTACCTCCAGCACCTCCCTATATCCCCCGGCACTGTGCATGATACAGACGTGTGCATGCGCACACGCACACAAAAGAATTGTGTGGAAAAATTGGAGAGAGTCCAGCGAAGGGCAACAAAAATGATTAGGGGTCTGGAAGACATGACTTATGAGGAGAGGCTGAGGGAACTGGGATTGTTTAGTCTACAGAAGACAAGAATGAGGGGGGATTTGATAGCTGCTTTTAACTACCTGAAAGGGGGTTCCAAAGAGGATGGATCCAGACTATTCTCAGTGGTAGCAGATGACAGGACAAGGAGTAATGGTCTCAAGTTGCAATGAGGGAGATTTAGGTTGGATATTAGGAAAAACTTTTTCACTTTTTCCAGTGAAACACTGGAATGCGTTACCTAGGGAGGTGGTGGAATCCCCTTCCTTAGAAGTTTTTAAGATCAGGCTTGACAAAGCCCTGGCTGGGATGATTTAGTTGGGGATTGGTCCTGCTCTGGGCAGGGGGTTGGACTAGATGACCTCCAGAGGTCCCGTCCAACTCTGATATTCTATGATTCTATGAATGCCTCTAGGTATTTTGCTGGCCAGGGCGGGAAATGTTTTCAACACACACACAAGCAGCAGAGCACAAAACCCCACCACAGCTGGCCAAACAGTTGGGGGGAAAGCATCTGACTAGCGCAGCCATATGATGCTCCCTGGAAGTTGGTGTCCTGGACAGCCACCCTTCTTGCCCACCCTAGAAGCAGCCCTGTGCAGCGCATGTGCCCACGCACACACATACAGCAGTCCCCGTCCTTCCTAGCCCGCTACATTCCACCACACACGCACACACACACTCACACATACACCTGGTGTCCCCCTTTCTGCTCTGCCTATCTGTTGAGCAGATCTGTTGCAATGGGCAGATTTTGAAAAGATATTTAGGGTCCCTGGTCATTGTTTGCTTATTTTTCATAACAGAAAGTTTATCTGTCACGAAGAATTGCTCCCTTTCAAAATGGCCACCATCTCCCAATGTTCTCAAAAGGGCTGAAGCAGGGGCACCATTTAGGGGGCCGGGGGAGGGGGAGCTCTAGCTCTCCCCTGAGTTTCATACCAGAGGTCTACTCACCCTAGTCCCAGAAGGAGCTTTTAACTGCAACACAGCTAAGCCTGAATGTAATACAATAACAGGAGAGAAGCCAGGAGAAGGAACATCAATCCCCACTACAATCCAGCAGCAGCATCCAGGATCCAGAAGCTCTACCAGTCAAACTAGGGGAGTTGTGATGCTAGGGGAGTTTTGATGGTCAAAACCATAACATGGTTCCAATAAGACCTAGATAAGAACTGTCCTAAGGCTATGAGGGAGATCCTTGATGGGCCCTCATCTTACTGTGCAATCCCGTCCGAGAGACCATTCTCATACTTCAAGGGGGTATTTGAGCATGTAGCTCAGAACATCATGCAGCATCCAGGGTGCCTTCATTCTCTACCCCACATTGCCTGTGCAGGGGACCTGGAACAAGACTTTACATCACAGGAAGTAATGATCAGACTTTCAAGAACCAAAAATGATCAGACTTACAAAAACCAAAAACACAGCCCCAGGAAAGGATGGCATTCGCTATAACTTCCTGCAAAAATGAGACCCCAGTTTCCTGGTATTAACTGCCCTTTTCAACAAATGCAAACAATTCTGCCAGCTCCTGGAAGAAGTCTATGATGGTGCTCGTCTACAAGAAAAGTGAATGAGATGACCCAGCAAGTGGAGACCCATCTCTCTCTGCTCCACCACGTACAAACTGTATGTCAGCTGCCTCACGGCTAGGATAGCAGGGTGGTCTGTGAATGGAGGAGCCATCAGCTCCATCCAGAAAGGCTTCATGTCATGCATGTTGTGTCTATGAACACAACTTTGTCCTTCAGACCGCCATCCACACGGCCAGGATCGACTCCTCCCTACTGGCACCATGGCAGAAGATCAACACCTTGAACTCCCTCCTGATCCCTCGTATCTCATTTGTCCTGAGGGGATCTGCCGTGGCAAAGGTAGCTCTGAACAAAGCAGACAACACCATCAGGCAGCTGGTGAAGAAGTGGATGTTTCTTCCCCCAAGAACCAGCAATGAACTGGTGTACATCTTGCATAGGCAGGGCGGCACCAAAGTCCCTCATATGGGTGATCTATGCAACGTTGCTGTGATCACTCACACCTTCTGCCTTCTGACATGTCTGGATGCCATGGTGAGGAACATCACAGAAAGTGCTATGTGGGATGTCATCAAGAAGCAAATTGCCAGGATCCCCTCCAACCAAGATGTTGACACCTACCTGAGTGGTTTGCTGGAAGGTGAATTTGGAAGAGATGGGGGAGAATTTGCTTCGCTCTGGACTCATGCCTACAATGCTATGCGACGACTGGAGAAGCGTATCGGCTGCCACTAGATGTGGTGCAAGGAACGCCAGGAGCTGGGAAACCTGGTGCCACGGGTGAAGAATGCAGAGCACACAATCCTCACTCCGAAAGCTAGGACCATGCTGGAGAGGACCCTGAAGGATGCAATCCGCTGCCAGTATGTGGAAAACCTGAAACGGAAGCCAGACGAGGGCAAGGCATTCGAGGTGACATGCAAGTGGGACGCCAGCAACCACTTCCTCCCTGAGGGCAGATTCACCCAATTTGCCAACTGGAAGTTCATTCACAGGGCCTGGCTCATCTGCGTTCTGCTGAATGGAGTCGTCCACCACGGGAATCGGGACAACCAATGCAGCAAGTGTGGCTACGCCAACAAGACGCTACCCCACGTTCTGTGTAGCTGCAAGCCCCATTCAAGAGCTTGGCAGCTCCGACATAATGCCATCCAAGTTCGCCTAGTCAGAGCCATACCACCACCCAGGGGGAAAGTTGCCGTGAACTCCACCATCCCTGGAACTGACAGCCAACTGCGACCGGACATCCTCATCAACAGTGAGGACCAGAAAAAGATCATGATGGTGGATGTCACAGTGTCACAGTGCCCTTCAAGAACAGGACCCCAGTCTTCCACAACACCCGAGCTCAAAAGGTAGAGAAATATCCTCCTCTGGCCGAAATCTTGAGAGCTAGGGTTACCAGACTCAGACACACGGATTGTCAGAGCCCTGGGAGCATGGGACCCCAGTAACAAGTGCGTGTTGACAGAATGCTACGGTCAGCTGATGCGGCAACTCATGGTGTTGGATGCCATCAGGTGGTCGAGGGTCATCTACATAGAATGCATCACCGGACATCGGCAATACCAGGAGGGATGAGCTGGAGTGCCGATGAGAAGCGCAGTGGGGAAAGTAACTGAAATACTTTCTTCATGGATTGAAAATGGACAACCTACTCTAAATTTTTTCAAAATTTGTTAGTGTCTAAGGTGCCACAAGTACTCCTTTTCTTTTTGCGAATACAGACTAACATGGCTGCTACTCTGAAACCTGTCTATATTTTCAATTACTGAGGGACAATCCTCACTCGTTGCTATATTTGCTTTCCACAACCAACTCTCTGTATAATTTTCCATGAGTGATGTACCCGAATACTTGGATGCTAATATCTAAATTGTATTCTTAAATTTATTCACCTACATTTGGGCTATTGCTGATTATGCACTATATGTATCTTACGATTTTAAAACCAAACCTTGTATTTATGGATAATCTAAACACTATACCCAGATGTACAGACACTCTTTTCTTAACCTGTGTACTATATAATTTTTTAACATTAGCTTTAATAAAATTTTTAAATGTGATGAGTTTGGAAGCTGGGAGCAGCACAACCTTTGTGGCAGGGAGTTTGTTTATAAACAGAGGCAGGGTGATTAAGATAACAAAAGGCTTATCATTAAAGTAAATTAAGGATCGTTAAATGATCCTGAAAGCATTGGCAGGCACTCCAGTTAGAAGATAGGAAACAAAGGGTAGGAATAAATGGTGAGAATGGAGAGAGGTAAATAGTGGTGTCCCTCAGCAGTCTGTACTGGGACCAGTGCTGTTCAACATATTTATAAATGATCTGGAAAAGGGGGTAAACAGTGAGGTGGCAAAATTTGCAGATGATACAAAATTACTCAAGATAGTTAAGTCCAAAGCAGACTGTAAAGAGTTACAAAGGGATCTCACAAAACTTGGTGACCGGGCAACACAATGGAGATGAAATTCAGTGTTGATAAATGCAAAGTAATGCACATGGCTGTTGCTTTTCAGTTCCACTGACAACGGTGGGAGATGGTAGTCTGGGCCATCTGTGCAGAGGCCTTTGTCTCCTGGCACCTATTGGACTATGGGCATCACATTTCCTGTAGGAACCATGTTGACAGAGTCTCTTCCGTGGGCTGCTGCCCCAGAACTTCCCTAAGACGGAGGAGGAATCTGGTAATTAGACGCTGAGTCAGCATTAACTTACTCACTGAACTCCTGCAGGGTTGAGGGGGATAATATTGTAGGCCTGGGCCAGCCTTAGACAGTTGTTCCCTTCCAATCCATGGAGCCTGTGAGGCCAACAGGGCTTCCACATAATTGGCAGAGAATGATTCCATGTGGAAGACACACTCTACTCACCACACAAACCCCTGCCTGTATCCAGCTGGCATTTGTTTTCTATGTCTGCAAGAAATTAAGGTCCATGATCTATCCGTAGTCCTTGACATATCACTGTGTTCTTTAACGACTTTCACTCTGTGGTACAAGACTCGGTCTGAAAATTCTAATTCTTCATTTTCCAGGAGGCAGAAGGGTCACGTGATGTCTAGAACTCTGCTTTTTTATGAACTTGATCTCATCAGCATTTTGTATAAGAAAACTTAGTAACAGGAATATACACGTGACGTTTGGCATACAGATTTTTCAGTTTGTAATATTCATATTACTATTACTAATGCTCAGGAGAATCCAGGAAATATATACTGCATTGCACAAACATAATTTAAAAGCAGTTGAATGGATTTAGCTCAAACCTTCCGGAAAAATCCACTTTTGGACTAAGACCAGAGAATTCTAGCCCATTTTTTTACCCTGAGGAAATTCTAAATAACTGAGCATAATGGTTTAGAAAAGCTGTCCCCACTCATTCTGGGCTAGACCAGTTACCCTTAGTACCAGGCCAGCTGATTAATCCGAACACCATGACTGTACCTCTGTATTTGCAGCATTATAGGGATTCCCTATAGTAAGAGGAGTTTTTGGCACTAATAGAAATACTGAGGTACAAAGTCTTTTTCTGAGACCAAATGGGCAAATTTGCAAGGGTGACTGCTCTAAAGCATCCACCAACAGCAAACACTCATAAGGTACCTTTGGGTGGTTACATATATGCAGCTAGCATGGAATTGTTATTGACCCACTTTTGCCTAAAGCATTTTCCTTGTCCCATTCATATATCCAAAGCAACTGACCTAAATTGCCATATTCAGAACAAGCACAAATGACAAATTGCCACTGTGGGGGAGGGGTAATGACAGAGGGGAACATTTCAATTTTTGCTTTGTAATACAACAAGGTGAACTGGAAAGAAACAACTGGAATCACCTCACAGCTATTTGTATTGCCTCTCAAATAAAGCAACAGCAATGAAGCAAGCTGTGAATCAAGTTCTGGATATGTTTATAATATTTCTGGAGTCCCTTCAGATGATTGGATCACACTTCCACTAGGCTAGGCTCTTTAAAAGAGAACAGCTTTTAATAAGTAGTATTTTATTGAAACTGGCACCAGTTTCATGAAAAGGAACTCAAGACTGATCTGCTTTAAAAGAGGCCAGCCATAAACTGTAGGGTCACTTGGTCACAAAGAACGTAAAAAAACAGATCAGGCTGAGAGATGAGGCTGAATTGTTTTTCCCCACTAGCCTCAGCAATGTAACTTCATTTCTAGTTTTTTATTTTGTGGTCCAAGTTGTAACCCTCCCTTTAAGATCACAGACCAAGGGATGAAACTAAAGGATTGAACTCAACAGTAACATATATATATACCTGTGACATAGGGAATAATATTCTCCCATACTGAGATATAAGCTTCTGCGGTAACAGCGGAATGCCTGGTAGCTGGATGACAATGCTGAGCACACATGTATAACAACTGTTAATCAGCTGTTAGTACAATTAAGCCTGTGGGCAGAGATGGGCACATGCCACATACACAACAGCTTAAAATGGTTAATTTTCTGGGGTCAGCTTTTCTTGTTGAGGGGTAGGGCTTTGTTTTTGTTCTTTAAGCTTTAAAAAAACAAACACGACACTGATCTCTCTATTGAACTGCACCTGCTGCATCAGTGATCATAGTGTGTCAGATACTGCCCCCCACACACACTTGGAGAGATTATGCAGAGGGCGGGACACAGTGTTGCCTACTCCACATAGCGGAAAGTCACCAGAGAAACTCTGAAAAGTCACTAGATGTAGCTGTTTAAGCGCTCAAAAGGAGTCAAAAATGTCACTAAACAAAATTTCTAAAGAATTCAACAGAGAATTATACACACACACATACAAAACTAGGCAAGTATAATCACAAAATCATTCACAAGCAGCGCAATAGTGTTAATAAAATCCATTCCATGTTCTTCTTACTACATTCTGCTGGACACCAAGTCAATATCATTACATCTCAATTGAGCATCTCCTTGGAAGGAACTGCATTCCAGGGCTTGTTGGGCTGGGATCACTATAATCTGCAGGCGAGGAAAAGAAGTTTGTAGAGGCTATTAAATATTTTGCTAAAGCCAGGCGCACTTTGGAGAGAGCAACACATTAACCAGGGCTTGTTTTTAGCCAAATTGCGCTGCTATGTATTGTAATAGGTAGCACACCTTGTGATGCAGGGAAAGATGACTAATGAAGCAGGCAGGGTTGGGGAGGCAGGCTAGCCAGTGAGGAGAGCCACATGGATTGAAGGTGGGGTGGGATGAGACAGGGCCATGTGCCCCAATGGGGTGGGGGGCAACGTGCCTCCTTACTACAAGATCAAAGGAGAAGCTAGCTTGATTTTGGCTCCCCTTTACTACTTTCCCTGGCTTGGCCTGGGGTTAGCTGCCCAGCTGTTTTCAGAAATCAAACCCTGGAAGCAGGGGGAAGGGATCTGGCTAGCAGCTTCTTGTTTTTAAATCTACTTTCTTGGCTCCCGTCAGCGCCAAGCTCAGGTCAGGCGAATGCCCTCTCCTCTATGGCTCCGGGCCCTCCCTTTCACTAACCTGTCGGCTCTAACCCAGACTGGCAACCGCAGCCAACCTGGGTGCCCCTGTCTCACCCCACCCCACCTTCCATCGTGTGGTTCTCCTCGCTGGCTAACCCGTCCCCTCTGCCCTGTCCACTTTGTTAGCCAGCTTTCCCTTTATCACAGGGTGTGCAGGGAGAGTAGTAAGAAGAGCATGGATTTCATTAGCACTACTGAGCTGCTTGTGAATGATTTTGTGACTATACATATTGGTGACTTCTTTCTCTGAATGTCACTGTAATTGGCAGTAGAAGTTGCTAGATTTGTCACTGGTCACTTTGATACTCATTTTCTTGCTAGTGAAACCAAAAAGTCACTAAATCTAGTGATAAAGTAACTAAGTTGGCACCCAGGAGAGGCAGTTGTACGAATTTCAAACGGAGTGCAGACTTCATCGTGTAAAGTCATACCAGTGCTGCAACTCACAATTTTCATAAGTGCTAATTTTCATAAGATTCTAAGGCCATAAGCAGGGCCGTCCCTAGCTATTTTGGTGCCCTAGGCAGCCCCCCACCCCAGGCCTCCATGAAGGGGAGCAAGGGGAGGGAGCTGGCCGCAGGCCTCCGTGGGGGACGGGGGCTGGCCACTTCCTGTGGGAAGTGGAGTGACCTGGCCCCAGCCTGCTCAGCTCCCCTGGCTCCCAGGCTTGGGGGCGGCGGGGGAAACCGTTTCCCAGCACTTGCCGGCGGCATGGCTGGGAGCCGGGGAGCGGAGCAGGCTGGGGCCAGGTAGTGCAGGCCCGAGCGCTTCTGGAGTCCTCAGGGGAATGGGGGTGGGGCTGGGGTGGAGCAGGGCCTAGGGCCAAGGAGAAGAGGTGCGGCAGGGGCTGGAGCAGCACGCAGCTGCGCAGGGCCCAAATTTCCTGGTGCCCTACGCAGCTGCGTACTTTGTGTATGGGTAAGGACGGCCCTGGCCATAAGGGACCACTGTGATCATCTAGTCTGACTTCCTGTAGAGCACAGGCCATGAGTAAATGGATTCATAGTTCTTTACCATAGTCCTATGTCAAAATTGTGTAAAGTTGTGATGGGGATCTCCGTACTGTGGACATCTGTCCCTTAGGAGCTAGATTGAGCCTACCAACTCATTCCACCTAAGCCACTGAACAGCCATCAGAGGATTACTTTCAGTTACCAACCTGAGCAAGATTTGAAACAATCTCCTGAGCCAAACAGTTGCATCTCTTTGATACAATGGGGTAACTGCACTTGGACTGTGATTTTATTTGCTTTGATAATATAAACCCAAAACCTAAGAATGGGTTGGACCACATTCATTTGCAACTTTTAATTGCTGAGTTTGACACATGCAGCATGTATTTTCTGTAATTGCTTTGGAAGAAATTATACACTTTGCTTGGCTTTTAGATTCAAGGCAATTGTAATTCTTTAAATGACTGTGGCACAATCTTATTTGGTTAAAGTTTTTTTCTGTTCTTTCCAACAAGTAGAGGTATGCAGACCCTTTTCACCACTGCAAAACCCCCTTTGAGATATTACTTATAATATGCACTATAAAACTAAGGTAAAGGTCAATAGTGTCCCAACATATAGTAAATTATAATTCAGAATGTACCAGAAATAAGTCAGTCTTATTATGAACTAAGGTCTCACTCCTGCAAGCAATTCATATTTGCAAGTATCTGCAGCAGTGTGGAGCTGTATCAAAATCATTGGCTACAATGGGAGTTGCTGGCTGCTTGATTTTTTTGAATAACTATCGAGATACCTAAATATGGATTTTGGAGCCTAGCTTTAGATAAAAGAAAAGGAGTACTTATGGCACCTTAGAGACTAACCAATTTATTTGAGCATAAGCTTTCGTGAGCTACAGCTCACTTCATCGGATGCATACTGTGGAAAGTACAGAAGACGTTTTTATACACACAAACCATGAAAAAAAAAGGGTGATTATCACTACAAAAGGTTTTCTCTCCCCCCACCCCACTCTCCTGCTAGTAATAGCTTATGTAAAGTGATCACTCTCCTTACAATGTGTAGGATAATCAAGGTGGGCCATTTCCAGCACAAATCCAGGGTTTAACAAGAACCTCTGAGGGGGGGGGGGTAGGAGTGGCTAAGTCATTATGCAAGGTAACCTATTTCCCCATGTTTTTTCCTAACCCCCCCCCCCCAGACGTTCTTGTTAAACCCTGGATTTGTGCTGGAAATGGCCCACCTTGATTATCATACACATTGTAAGGAGAGTGATCACTTTACATAAGCTATTACTAGCAGGAGAGTGGGGTGGGGGGAGAGAAAACCTTTTGTAGTGATAATCACCCATTTTTTTCATGGTTTGTGTGTATAAAAACGTCTTCTGTACTTTCCACAGTATGCATCTGATGAAGTGAGCTGTAGCTCACGAAAGCTTATGCTCAAATAAATTGGTTAGTCTCTAAGGTGCCACAAGTCCTCCTTTTCTTTTTGCAAATACAGACTAACACGGCTGTTACTCAAACCTAGCTTTAGACACCTGTTTCTGATGAAGTTGGCCTCCCTCTTCATGAAGTTTGCAAAACACCCACCAACCAAACAAAAAGCCCCAAGCAGACTGAAAGCCTGGTCTGACACCATGAATTTGGATTTTTGTTCCTCGGGGAAGAAAAACAGAAAGCTGCGGAGGAACATGTATATTCTTGACAGCGGTTTTCATAGTAAACAGGGACTCTTGTTAAGGATTTTGCCACAGACTATATTAGGTAATGGAGGTGCATCACCTCATCAGACCAGAGGAAAGGGGAGATTGTCACTTGGCATTGTTAAGTGTTGCTGAGCTGAATATATTCAAGACACAGTCCTTGGCTGGTTCCTAAGAGGCTAAATTGTATCCGAGGGTGTTAAAGGTGACTATTTGGGGGAACTGCTGACTAGATCTCAGATCCCCTATCAGCTTTCTAAGCTGGCTGTAGTTGGGTTCTCTCACTTTCATAGCCAGAAACCAGGGGAATCTCTTCTCAGTTTTCATCCACTTCAGAGTCTCCTAACAGTTTTTAAAAAGAATTCCCGATGCTTGTGTAATACCACACCTTTGCATGGATCATCCGCAGCTGAAATTGAATCTGGAACCTCAGGATCTTGAAGCATGAGCTTCTACAGCCTGAGCTATGGGATCCAGGTCTGTTAACTGAGGCAGTACCAAGCTTATCAACCTCTGTATATGGCCTCACCACCACGAGAAGGGGCAGAGCACCATACTGTCTGAGTGTAGATTACATGAGCATATGAGTCACAGGTGGAAAAGCAATTTAAGCCATCCCCATCCACAGAGCAACCATTTTTGGCTTAATGGCTTCAACCGTATAAAAGTAGTTATTAGTGTCTGAAATCTTATTATTTCAACTCTCTTATCACTATACTACATTCTGATGAGTTACATTCAGGGTGTCTCTTTCTTCTTCAAAAAACAAACCTATTACAATTTTAAGCAATTTTTTTTAAAAAAAAGCACTGAACAGTAATACCGGTCCATTTCACTTTAATAGCCTCTCATGCTTGTTATTAGCATTGTATAGAAGGGTTATTGTATCACCAAATGTGGCAAAGAAAGATCAATTTATATAAATTCTTTCTTTAAAAAAGAAAGCTATCAGGCGGGGCCTGGGTGGGGAGTACCATACAGCAATACAAGTAATTGCACTTTCTGAGGACCTGTCTACATGGCATGGCAAAGTGCGCCAGAAGGGTGTGATTTGTAAAGATCAACTAACCTGTTGCACTCATGTAAACCCTTCTGGTGTGCTCTGTTTGAAACAGGAATGTATTAACACAAACTAGGTATCTTTTAGAGTGGGGGGTCTACATAGAGCAGCTAGAGTGTAACATGTTAGAGAGGGTTACAAATCACACCTGTCTGGTGCGCTTTGCTGGAGCCAGGTAGACAAGCCCTGAGACATAAAATGTAAAAGAAATTTTGTATAATCAAGAAAAGGTACTTGCACTATCATGAGATAGAAAACAAGGCCATTATCACAGAAGAATTTAGCTTCATTGTTCTCTTCACAGCTTTTTTGTTTTAGCAAGAGAAAGAAAAATTACATATGCTAAACCAAAAGGCTATGCTAAGTGAGGACTATACCCAAATTATAGTGCCATGTGACAAACAGGCAATGCATCAGTATACACAGTGTAAACATGGGTGATTTTGGTTTATTAACAACATCTAGCCTTTTATCAGTTTAAATAATACTTTTAAATAGAGTTAACATTGCTTTTAGTGACCAATTTGATTAAAAGGAGGACTGGACGATTTTGTTTGACTCATTCAGGACAGCCAGCCGTTTCAGCACTGCACACAGTTAGCATCAGGTCCTAGCCTTTTCATGTGATGACTGTGGGGCCGGTGCGGCCAGTTCTTTCATGGAGCTGTGAAAGCTTCAGTGCAATACCAATGAGAGGAGCCAACATGACCTGCCGAAAGGAGAAAGAGAGATCAAAACCACTGACCAATGGCATGTTACCGCTTGAACCTTTAGGGCTCATTCTTTTCTAACGGATTGTTGGACGTTTGATCTGAGGCCCTAAAACACAAGTCTGAACACTCATTCACAACAGATTGGAGTCCTATTATTTCAACGCTGTGAAACGTAGCTGCTACACAACCAAGACAAACTGTGAATTCGGCCCCAGATAGGAAGATAGATGTAGTAATTCTATGGAACTTTACAAAGTGAACTAACAAATATTGCTACTTTGGGGACTTCTATACTTCTCAGTTCTATACTGTTCTGAAATCATGATTTTCTTATGTTCCGCAAATGGCAAATGATACTCACTCAACCACAATACCCCATCCCCAATATAACCACATTATTTCCTTTTTTCTGGCTTAACAAGTTGTCTAAAAGAGTTCAGAGACATTGACGGGAGATGTTAAGAAGGCGCACAAGAGAGGTTACCACCATTTTTTTAATGGAACCTTGGAGAAGGTACATTAAAACTAGTGCAGAACATGACAACAGATTCTGTTATCTCAGGGCTGCAGTCTTCCACGCCCCATGGATTTTTGGGGATTTGTTTTGAAATATGTATTTCCCAAATGTTGTTCTGATCCTTGGGGATTCAATTCTCCAATCAAAAGTATAATTCAACTTTGAAGCAGTGCCTTCCCCAGCTTGTAACCAAATACTCAACCATGCTACGTACCACTTAGATAGGTAGACAAAATAAAATGCAGTTGTGGAGGAAATTGTGATGAATTCTGAATAATAAACTACTTGCTCCATATGGAGTAGAGAGATTTAGGGAACTGAGACACCTGTTTCTGGAATAGTTATCACCTCATAGTCAGAGGGGCTGGAACAATATGCACAGTGGGAGAACCACTGAACCAAACTGTAAACCCTGTATATGATGGAAACCACTTCAAGCCAAGGGGTGAGGCAGCACCCCCAGTTCCAGCACCTATGCTCACAGTGGCTCTCTCAGTCATGCTCCCCTCAAAGGGAACTTTGTGAAAAAGGGAGAGCAGAGTGGTACCCAAAGCCTGGATACGACAGTTACCTGTGGATCTTCATATATTTTTGGAGCGTCTTTCTCGTAGCTATCAATGTACAGTCGCACAGTCGCTCCAGCGCTGCCGGTACCACTTAGTCTGAAGATGATGCGAGAACCGTCAGTGAAGAGGAGCCTTAAACCCTAGCAAGTGCACATGAGAACAAAATGAATACACGCTCATTCATCTGCCTCTTCAGATACCTGATGTACCTTCCAGCAAACCTGTCATGTCATTTCTCCGGTCATTCTTCATCAGAGGGCAACAGAAGTTGCCAAGAGCACCCTGTTTGTTCCTCTTACCCCAACTGACTATGTGTCCCTCCTGAGCCACTCTTGAGCATTTCCCAGATGATGATAGCTTTTGAATCCAAAGTATCATGAAGACCCTAGTCCTATGACTGGCTTGGGAGCAAGAGACCAACTCTGATTCTCTGCATACCAGCCTGTCACGCTACCACTGCACTTCCGGGCAAACTCCATTTAAAGAAAATAATTGAAACATTTTAAATGCAAAGTAACAATTCTCAGTGCCTTTGTCCATTATTCCTTTCCAGTTAGTATGCCTCTTTCCCCAGTATGCTGCAAACCGGACCCATCTACAGGACAATTTTATTTAAATAACTTGCATAGTACAGGGTAACTCATCTTGTATATATTCAATAGCTCCTTGACTTTAAAATGCTGGAATTCAGTCCTTAGCTACCGCTGCTCTCTGACAGCTACTGCAGCGCTGCCTGCGTTCTGCAAGATGGCAACAAAGCAACAGGATCAGGACATAAAACAAACGTATTTGCCCTTTGGAATCACTGACCTATAACTAAAGTTTATGGACCTGAGCCATGCTTCATCTAGTTTGAGCCACTCTTTCTGTGCAAAGCAGCCCTAAGCCCAGCAAATCCAACTCCTGAAGGATCTCCCCTGCACAGAAAAATCCTTAGGTAGGGCAAAGTCATCATCATAGCTCTTATACCATCTTCCATCGAGCTGGTGGAATGGGGCGAGGCCAGAAGAGGTCACCACTGCACTGTGGTGATCCCTGGCTGCCCTAACAATGTGTTGGGGCCACTGTCAGTTGGGTCAGGTTAGAACAGCCTTCAGGCCCTCTCTTCCTTCAGCCCCTCCTCGGCAGCACCAACCAGAAGCCAGGGTCTGGCCTATAGTTATAAAACGCATGTAATTGGGGGGGGAAGGGGGGCGGGGAGGTTTTTAATAGCGGGATAAAGCTTTTGGCACAAAGGCAAGGATAACCTTGTTGAAATTTTAACTGGAAATATCTAGTCAGAACCACATATTCTTCAAAAACAGCACTGCAAGTTATAGACAAAAGTAGTTTTCCAGTCTCACCTGGTTTCTGGAGATGCTTCCATCCACAGGATCGCTGTATTCAAAGTTATCGGCTTTCTCAACAGTGTAAACTTTATCACCAGCCGACAGCTGCTTCCCCACAAAGGAACGGTCGAACATCATGGTTTCTAGATCCTTCATCATTTTGTTAGCTCCGTCTGCATCCACTTCCTCATAGTCATATCTAGAACCAGCCACGGTAGAATGAAAAGTTAGGGAGGCTTTTTTGTGGTGACAAACAATGTTTCGGGAGCCACCCGTTTAAAAATATCTTGTTTGATTTAAAGGTTGGGTTTAGTTCCTTATAAATGGCCTCTGCAGTTCCAGGCACCCAAGAGTCTTACAGCCGGTTAAGCAAATCCCACAAACAGTAACAAAGGAATCCGCTGGAGCGGGTAAATTTAGCAGTTATAGAAGTAAAACCCAGCACAGCACTGGCTTCAGGTATATCGGTTATTGGTACGTCAGTGCTGCCAGAGGCCCCCGCACTAGGAACAAGATGTGCTACAATCTGCACACCCTGTACAGCTCTGTCACTGAAGAGGTTACAAATTAATTTGCCATTTGTGGTCTCAATGCAGATGCTAGTCTAATAGAAGATAAAAATCCTGCCTAAAGATCAATACCCAAAAGAATGTGTTGAAACAACATACAGGCGTCAATTTAAACTGGGCAGAAAGCAGAGTTAAGACTAACAGTCCTGCATTTTAAATTTACCCAGAGATGCTTTGATATTCATGGCACGTAAAACTGAACTGCTGAGACATCGAGAATGCCCTAGAAATAACAAAGCTGAGTTAAGGACAGAGAAGCCATCCTAGTTGTGGAGGTCAAGGTTCTCCCAGTGTAAGTAACACACTTCACAGGGTTTTGGAGAAGTTTTCAGTATTTAGCAGTCAGGGCACTTGACCCTTCTTAGCATTCCCTCCCTTCTGTCCCAGGGCTGGGGACTGAGCACATTCTGCTCTCCGCAAAGGGTCCTGCTTCATCATGGTGAGCCATCACCTGGCTCTTCCCTCACCTTGTGAAGAAGTTCCGCCCATATTTCTGCCAGTGATCTTTCAGGATGTCCTCCACACTCTGTTTGCGGACAGCTATTATAGACAGCCACGCCAGGACAGCCCACAGCCCGTCCTTTTCACGGATATGATCAGAGCCTGCAACGTGCAAAAGCAGAAACAAACTGAACAATTTCCTTCACTTGAGAGTTTGCATTAAAGCTCTCGTCCATCAAGCTGCCAACCACATAGATTTAAACAACGCATATGACAAGTTTTAAATACTACACCCTCTGGATTATAATATTTACAGAGCTCATCATGTATTTAAACAACAGTTAAAAACAGAAGATAAATTAATTCCCCCGCCAAAACACACACATTTTGGGAAAGGTCTACGGCATATGTTATACAGGAGGTCAGATTAGATGATCACAGTGATCCCTTCTGGCTTTGGAATCTATGAACTAGACATATAGGGATAGATTTTTAAAACAGGTATTTAGGTGCCTAGTGGGATTTTCAAAAGTACCTAGTGCACCTAAATACCTTCAAAATACCTAAAAAATCCCACTAGGTGCCTGAATACCTTTAAAATTCTGTCCCGTAGCTCCTTAAACTGGCTGGTTTACCATTGAGGAGTTATACTGAATTGCACTGCTGCACTTTAGTTACACTGGGGTTTTATTCTGATGGTACTTTACAGTTACAACAAGACAGCCTAGAGCATGTAGAGAGGCACCCTTTTCCAGCAGGTGTACACATCCAAATAAAGGTCTTATACAATGTATCCACTCATCCCTGGAATAAAGTGCTTAAGTACGAAATCTGAAATTCTGTCATCTTGCATTATGCAGAATTTTTTAGGTCGTGTCTAGATTCTGATTGATTTAAGAAGGTACATGTTTGTTTCCATTTTATTGGACTATATAATTGCCATATGTAACGTCCCCTCAGCAGTTATACGTGACCCACATGCTCCCTCAAGCTCCATATTCCCCTAGTAACTTACAATAAAGAGTATTTCATTCCTTTTTAATTCTTTGAAGTGAATTATGTGCTAGATTGGCAACCCTGGGCATGCATCCTCTTTTTATCCACAAAGCAGATACAACGCAAGCAGTGTTAGTGCAACCCATGTGATCCTGCCTTCTATATCAACCCTGCCAGCATGTCGCTCTGTAGGGAGGAGAGGCTCCATGGCCATTGAGTCATAGAATCATAAACCTTTCACTCTCTCGCCTGCTCTCAAAAGATGCCAGTTATAGTGTGGTGCGCACTCTCCTGGGTTGGATGGAAACCACCAAGCCATTTCACATGGGGCATCTGATGACAACAATTTTAGGACACTATTCATCCGACACCACCTGAAAATTGCTGATCTGGAGACCATCCCACAGCCTACTAGCAACTCCCTAGGCCATCCAGTTCTCTTCCTTTCTAGGTACTGTCATTTACTTCAATTCTGGTGCTCTCTCATACATTACCCACACACTAGGGCATTTGCATATAGGTACCCAGGGCAATGACTCAAACATTTTACTTCTGATAATGGCCAAGATTTCTTTGCACCTTTTATAGAAAGGCCCTAATTTTTCCAAAACTGTCCTCCTCCCTCTCATCCAGAGAATAGCACTTGCCCTCCAAAAACATCATCATCGGTACAGACAGGCCCAGAACTGCAGCAAACACCCTTCAACCAGAGGCTCATCCATGATGCAGCTTGTTCAGCCACCAGAAGTCACGGCCAGACAACTGTGATGCGTTCACATCAGAGGCTGATGGCACTTCAGTCAAACAGCTGCCACTACAATTCCCAACCATATGCTGCTTGACATTAAGTACACGATTAAGTCCATCTGTATTCAGCAAACTCTCTAAGCACATGGTTAAGTGCTTTGCTGAATCAGGGCCAGAGAGAGCAAGATATCTTTTATATGACTCAGATGCTGATCTCCTGCATAGCAATGAAGACCCTGAAGATCAGCATTGCTAGAGGAAGGAGGAGGACTCAGATGTTATGTGATGGATGCAGAAGAACCTACATAGTTCGCCTTGAAACTTCTCTTGGAATATCACACACTTTGCACCACGTTATCTTATGCAAAGAGAGTTCTATACATTTTAATTTCCCTATGCAAATGGCAGTATTAAGTCACATGCCCACCCCCAATAGATTTACTAAGATATTAATTTTGAATCTCAATTCACCTTGCTTCGACAGTTCAAAGGCAAGAGTTAATTTAACCTTTATAAATCAAACCTTGTTTTTAGAACAGGAAAACCAGGGTCCTATTAAGCTCAGAGATTTAATAGCAACCTGAAACCTCCCCTAATAAAACCACATTCACCAAACCATGTTTCTTCCGAGAAATGAAAACATTTAGAAGGTTTTCCTGACCACCAAGAGTTGAAAAAATACATTTAGCATTGCATTTAATCCCCACAGACCCAATGACTGGCTAGTAAAGGGGCCCTTAAACTTCCTGAATAGGCCTTCCTGAAAGGAAAACTAGCTTTTCCCTGACTCAACTTACCAAGGAACTTTTACAGTTGTGTATATTTTCATCAGTAATTTTTGTAAACAAATTTTGTTTTTATGATTCAGGAAACATTAACTCCTATACGTGAAAGATAAATCCCACCTCTCCAGAAAGAGCTAAACTGTGTTTAAATGCGAGGAATATCATCATCATTGAGATTAGGAACAAAAACTTACCAGTACCAAAACTTTCCTCTCCACACAGAGACAGTTTGTTTGCATCCATTAAGTTTCCAAAGAACTTCCAGCCAGTTGGAGTTTCAAACAAAGCGATCTTTGTAGCTTTGGCCACCCTTCAAAGGCAAGGAAGGTAAGTTATATCACAGCTGGATTGTTAGCACACCCTTGTGAAATGCTGCAACAGTAACATTAGTTGTTATCATTAGTTGTTATCAAGCATCTCATTTAACATAACAGTGAAGGCAAGTCAGTCCTATTTTTTTTTAAATAACAACTCTTTGTATATTTGTCCCTTATTTTATTCTTGTGTTACCTTGGGGTGAGGCGACTGATCGGGAAATGCAGAAGAAGAACACCTAGCTCCTATGTAGTACTTTTCATCAGCGGAGCTCACATTACTTTACAAAGGAGGCCAGTATCATTATCTCCATTTTACAGATGAGGAAACTGAGGCACAGGAAGGTTAAATGATTTACCACTCGGCAGACCTGGAAACAGAACCTAGTTCCCTCAAGTCCCAGTCCAGTGCTGCCTCCCCTAGTGAATAGGTTTCAGCTGATCATTTGAGTGCAAACTGCTGACCCTCTCTTCTCTGGTGGCACAGGTGCTGGAACTAGGGGGCTTGGGGTGCTGCTGCCCTCTGGCTTGAAGTAGTTTCCATTATATACAGGGTTTACAGTTTGGTTCAATGGCTCTCAGCACCCCCACTACACAAATTGTTCCAGCCCCCCTTTCTGGTGGTTAGTGTCCTCAGTCCCTACTGGCCTCAATGGGTGTTGATGGCACTTAGCATCCCTCAGGACCAGGGTCTAAGCTGAAAAAAACCCAACCGCAAGATCTCAATAGCTTTTGAAACAGTATCGTATGAAAATGGCTTGTAAACATTATTCCCACTAAAGATATTGTTTCAGGCATGTTTGAATATGGTCACTGCTGGGGGACAGCACAATTCACCCACCACGAAAAGGTTTAAAAATGACACGAACAATTGTCAACCCCCATACCCTGAGTCCTACCTATCAATTGCTCCACTGGTAGGCATGCTTCGCGCGAAGCCACGAACGCCAGTGTGCTGAAAGTAAGGAATACTGAAAATATTGGCAGCGATGACAGCAACAGAGTCCGAAGGGTTAACAAAGAACCCATGCTTCCCTAGAATCATGTTCCGATCCTAACGAAGAAGACAAAGGAGGACAATTCAGTTCTAGCTACGACTGTCTGCACACAGGTATCAGAGTAAACATTATTTTTCAGGCACACGATGTAAAAACCATACAGTACCACAGAGTTACTTTTTACTGGATTAAAGTGAGCGTGGAGCTTTTAATCATTTAAGCAGCATTGTATCGATGGTATTTTCATCAACATCTTGGCTTTTTCATAACCTCCAAAGCTTGTTAAGTATCATCTGAACTTTGTAACCAAGTACTGTCATAGCGACAAATGAGAGCAAGCAATTTTTGTTCATACATAACTATAGAATGGGAGGGAAATCCCTGATCTCCTATCCATTGTACTGTTTGAGCATCTGACTATAGGCATTAGTGCAGTGCTGCTGTAACCCATTTTGGTCCTATTCTGCTCCCACTGAAATCAAAGGCAAAACTCCCAATCACCCACAGGAGCATCATTATTAAATGTCTAGTCTTGGCATCGTTGCGTAACATGTGGATGAGCTACCATTTGCCAAGTATCACTAGACTGCAACAACCTATTCAGCTTTGACATCCATGGGAATTCTCTCAGCTTATGCCCAGGATAAATCCAGTGCAGACTATGCATCAATGAATCCAACAATCATTATTCCAATTGAAGCACTGCCTTTTAAGGCTCGTGCCCTAGTGTTTGTAGCTAGACAGTGCGGTGGGGGTGGGAGGTTCTATAGAACAGCCACATGCTCATTTACCCCATCTCCATCAAAAGCAGCTCCAAAGTCATACTCTCCTGTCTTCATAGACTGGACCAAGTCAGAAGCATAGGTTAAGTTTGGGTCTGGGTGGTGGCCACCGAAGTCCTCTAAAGGTATACAGTTCACAGCAGAATTTGCAGGAGCTCCAAGCTCCTCACACAGGATCTTCTTCACATAGGGGCCCATAACTAACAGAGGAAAAAAAGGGAAACGATTAAACATTTTATTTTTTAAATTAAACTTCAACCAGTGGCACATTCTGTTCACACTATGATTCAGCCAGAGGCTGCTCGTCTACTATAAGAAGATCTTTCCGTTTTAATACACTGGGAGCATATGGGTTTTTTGACTGTAGAGCAAAGCTTAGGCCTGATCCTGCAATGTGCTGAGCACTGTGATCCTGAGGAACTTAAACACAAGTTGTCCAAAGTGTTCAATGAAACTACTCATGTGCTCAACGTCAAATAAGAGCTTAAGTGTTTTGCTGGATTGGGGCTACAGTGACAAGATCAAGCACTTAGTTACTCAATGTGTTACTTATACTGTGATAGCTCCTGGGTGTCCAAGTCCTGGACCAGGACCTCACAGTGCTACATGCTGTACAAAAACACAACAAAAAGAGGTTTCCTGCTTCCCAAAAGCTCCCAATCTATACAGGTCACTGTGATGGCTCCGTGGAACAGGAGAGAAAATGGGAAGGCTGGCCCTAAACATCTAACAATATAACATGATATTCTGTGTTTCACACACCAATACGCAAAGCAATTTAAAAAAAAAGTTAGCATGGAATTTCAGAGTTAGCATGATTGTGGTGCAAAGAAGATGGAATAAGGGTGCTAAGAATGCCCCACAGAATAAGCTTTACTGTAGCAACGTCATGAGCAGGTTATCTACTAGGACTCTAGGCACACAAGCCTTCTAAAGCAAATATTTCTCTCTATACTATATAGTTACAGTCTAAGGCTCCAATCCTGCAATCAGATTGAGATGGACAGACACTTTGTGGAGCTCAATTGACTTTACCTGGATTTAAAATTCCTCCTGCATGGATCTGGTTGCAGGTTGGGCTACACCTTTGTTTCGCTCTCAAGAAAATAAAGCCTCACGTTTTAATGAGAGCGACACACCTGAGCAATGCAGCATTTCCACTGGCCACCATAAAGTTCCCCCTCACTCATTTCTTCAGATCACAGTATTTTTATTATGTTAAATACTCAAATCAGACACAAAAGTTCAAAAAATTAAATCTGAAAGATTAAACATGTCTGACGTCCCTAACTTAAATTTTTTCAGTGCGGTTCGGAAGTAACCTTGCTATTAGGGGACGTATTCTATTTACCATGAGATTAGTAGCAAGATTCTTTTGAAGTCTGTCCGTGTCTAATATCATGACACTCTCTTTACAGCAGCAGCTGTCAATTCGCCATCAACTGAGATTGGTCCAGCAACTATGTAGCTGATTCTGCAGTTTTGACAGGCCTGAAGACCCCAGTTAGCTTTTGCTGCTTTCTGCACACTGTCTTGAAACAGTAGAAAGTTAAAATTTGTTCTCTATTCTATGGGCCAAATTTTGCCATTAGACCATAGTGATGCCATTGTCATCAGGGACGCAGCCTGAGTGAGAAGGGGACAAATTCAGTAGTGATGTAAGTGATGCCGTAAATTTCACCTCAACAAGCAGGGGCAAGTTCTACATAGGTGGAACAAAGCCCCTTCTTTAATCTTTCACCTCATCATACTCTCCTCTTGGTTGTTTTCCCTGCTGCCATTTGCCCTTCCTCCTCCACAATGCAGAACTTGCCCCCCCTCCTTACACAGAGGTGTAATTTACACAGATGTTTCCATCTCCCCAGAATTTGGCTCACCTCTCTAGAGCAGAGGGAGAAAAAACCAACAACCTCCCTCTGAAATACAGCTCTAGACTGCTAGGAGGCGTTACTCCATGTTATATGCAATATGTTTTTGTCCCAGGGTTCTGAGGTTATCAGTCAGCCACAACACTGACCAACTGGATGTTCAATTCTTTGTCTCCAACTCTTCCATCCAGTATGCCAAACGAGGGGGAGGAAGGCAAAAAACACAAATCTCATTAAATAAGATTTCCGCCCCATGACATACCTACAACTATATCTATTGTATTACACACGTTCTCACACTGGACTTCATCACTGTGGTATCTGAGCACCTTCCCATAGGGCATTAAGCAATGTGACTAACATCTGTCATGTGTGGTTCATTCTCATCCTCTCCCCAGAGGGAGACTTGTTTGTGTAGTGTAGGGTTTTGTATTTAAATGAACATGTTGCTCTGTGTTTATGTTAGAGAAGGCAAGAAGTGAGTCTTCCACTTGATGTGGTAAGTAGCTCGGTTTATAAGAGCCCCTCTAAAGCTACCTACTCCCCTTTTGCCACCATTACAAATAAAATACTGAAAATTAGCATGTGGGAGGTTGGGGGAGGGGGAAGGAAAGTCAATTACATTCCGGATCCTAAGTCACTCGGGCACTTTTGAAAATTTTTCCCAAAAGCTCTGCTGGAACAAATGAGGATTCATGGTGACGAAAGACGGTGCAATGCACTTCTCAAACAGAGGAAAATAAAAGATAGCAAAAAAGAGTGAGCTAGTCCTTAAATTAAAGTTTCTCCCTCCAAGAAATAGCTAAAAAAAAATGAGACAGTAATTATTTCATACCTCCATGCATAGCATCTATGCGAATCTTTAGGTTGTTTTGTCCTGAAAGTAGTTCTTTCAGCGCACTGAAATCAAAGATGTTCCTCAACATGTTCGCATAAGCTTCTACTGAGTCCACAATTTCAACTGCAAAGCCAAAAAAAAACAAGCAACGCAATACACTAAGAGACTAGCAATGACTAGACTGATCAGATAGACTAAAATCCTGTTCAAAACGGTAACTTTGCTACTTATGACAACATGATGACATTCCTGAGCGCAAAGGCCCGCCATTCAAAATAAGAAGGTCTTTGAACATCCCATAGTATCAGTTCCTAATAATGGCAATGGAGAAAACCGCCTGAGGTAACAGCACACTTTACAGTCCTACTTTCTAGAAGATTTTCAATATTACTATATACTACCATTCCCTATTGGTTTCAGCCTAATCAACACAGCCAGAAACCTGAAGGTAAAAGTAGCTCCCAGTACAACTTAATCTCTCTGTTCTTCATTCCAGAGGGTTAAATTCAGCTCTCAGTTACAGTGAGGGTGGAACTTTCAAAAGCATT